>NC_080704.1:98842538-99467121 GCF_030445035.2 Dasypus novemcinctus | reverse complement strand
TGAAATTTCCAGCCAAGAATCTTATATGCAGCAAGACTATCTTTAAAAAATGAAGGTGAGATTAGAATTAGATTATTCATAGATAAACAGAAACTGGGAGAATTTCTAAGCAAGAGACCAGATTTTCAGGAAATCTAAAGGGTATGCTAGAGCCTAAAAAGCAAAGACAGGAGAGAAAGGCCTGCAAGAGAGTCTAGAAATGAAGATTATATCAATAAAAGTAGGCAAAAGTATCAAAAGAGTAGGGAAAATAAAATATGACAGTTAAAACTCAAATAGTCAGGAATAAATTTAACCAACGATGTAAAGCACTTGTATTTGGAAAACTTCAACAATCTTAAAAGAAATTTTAAAAAGTCCTAAATAACTGGAAGAATATTCCAATGCTCATGGATTGGAAGACTAAATATCATTAAGATGTCAGTTCTACTCAAACTGATATACAGATTCAATGCAATCCTGATAAAAATTCCACCAGCATTAAAAAAAAAACTGAAAACATGATCATCAAATTCATTTCGAAGGGTAAAGTGTCCTGAATAGCAAGAAACATCATAAAAAGGAACAGCAAACCCTTATTTCCAGACTTTAAATCATATTACCTAGGTATAATGGTAAAAACAGGAAGTTACTGGCATAAAGACAGACACATAGACCAACGGAACCAAATTTTCTATTCAGAAACAGACCCTCACATGTACGGTCAAGTGATTTTTGACTAGACTGTCAAACCCACACAGCTTAGGCAGCACAGTGCACTCAACAAATAATGCTGAAAGAATTGGATCTCCATAGTGAAAGAGGGAAAGAGGACACCTATCTCACATCTTATCCAAAAATTAACTCAAAATGGATAAGTAACCTAAAAATAAAAGCAAGAATCATAAAACTTCTAGAAGAAATTGTAGGAAAATATCCTCAACACCTGGTGGTAGGTGGTGGAATCTTAAGGGAGTTAAGCAGAGGACTGAGATGGACTACTGATGTTTAATGTATGTACGCGTTTTAATTAGCTTTACTGTAAAAGTGTGGAAATGTGTAGAGTGGATGGTTACACACACAGTGAGTAACAGCTTGTTAATAAATGGGGATATGGCTGATAATGGTAGTCTAGGGATGTAAATGCTAACTGACAGAATGCTAGAGAATAATCTAGGAACTGAACAGCACAGTAAACCAAGGGGTGGATGAGAATCGTGGTTGATGGTACAGATGCAAGAGTATCCTTTGTGAGCTGGAGCAAATGTACATCACTATTGCAGGGTGTTGGGAATGTGGAGAAGCATGGGAAAAACGCAGCTGGAGTGACCTATGGGGTGTGGTTAGCAGTAATAATATAATATTCTTGCATCAATGTGAAAGATGTACTGTGTTGATAATGAGGCAGTATTGGAAATGTGAGCCAAATGTACACTATGGACATGGTAACAATCAGATGATATTATATTATCTGTAGCAAATGTTCCATCACAGTGTGGTGTATTGATGGAGGGGTGCTGTTTGGTAATTCTGCACATGCGCGTGCTAGTTTTATACGTTTACAACTTCTGTCATAAAAAAATATATTGAAAAAATGACAGGGTGGGTTGGAGGAAAAACATACCAAATTTAAGATAAGGACTTATGATTAGTAGTAAGATTTAGACAATATTCTTTCATAATTTGTGAGAAATGTCTCACAACAATGCAAGGTGTTTGTGGAAGGTTGATGTATGGGACCCCTGTATGATGTTACGCATGTTTGCTTTTTAAGTTCACAACTTTTACTATACATTTCATTGTATATGTATATTTAAATATAAATGATATATAAAGATAATAATAATAGGGTTGGTTGGGGGAAAAATACTTTAGTTAGTAGTAATATTTTCACAATACTCTTTAATCATTAGTTAAAAAGATTTGACAGTGCAAGTTATTGGTTGTAGGGTGAGTTATGAGAGTCCTGTATGATGTTATTTATGCTTGTCTTGTAAATTCACAACTATTATTATACACATATTGTTTATGTATATTTATGTATGATGATATACTTCAATAAATTAATTTTTTAAAAGAACGTGTAAACTCAGTGATTAAAATAGACACACACCCACACCAAACTTGGAAAGCTGATGAAATACAGGTGATTTTTTTACAGGACTATAAATCATCTTGGTAGAAAAACAAATTGTAGCAAATTTCCCTGAAACACTTTATAGTACTTCAAGTATACTTTTAATCTTCATGGGAACAAACATCTCACCTTAAGTAAGATTTCCTTGCTTTTAGATAAATCTATACCCTCTGTCCATCCTGGAAACAAACCTGTAGATGCTTTACCTTACACAAACCTGTAGATAAATTCTCCTTCTTAATCTCTCTGAGACCCATAAATAAGACCATTTGATCAGCCTGGCAGTCAACATCCCACATATGCAATTTTAGATGACCAGGAAGCAGTGTGAGAGATTTTACTAAATTTAGTTGACAATTAAACACACCACCAGCACTAACAGGCAGTGTGCTGAGAAGGAAAAATCGCTGGAGTGGAAATCATGGCACTTAGGTTTTAAGCCTTGCTCAGTCACCAGTTTACTGTGTGCCATTAGACACACACAAGTACCCTGGGTAAATCTGTTTCCCCCTCTTATGAAGACAAGCATGTTGAGTTAGAACACTATCTCTCAGGTGTCTTGCAGCATTAACAATCCACAGTCCTAGATAAAAAAGGAAGAAAGATATTGCCTAAGGTCTAAGAGCAAGAGTGACCAAATTTAAGGCCAAAAATGGGGCAGAAACACACACATCCCAGACAGCCTATATCTCTCATTAAGAGCACTATTAGGGAAGTGAATTTGGCCCAATGGATAGGGTGTCTGCCTACCACATGGGAGGTCCACGGTTCAAACCCTGGGCCTCCTTGGCTCGTGTGAAGCTGGCCCATGCGCAGTGCTGATGCCCACAGGGAGTGCTCTGCCACGCAGGGATGTCCCCCGCGTGGGGGAGTCCCCCGCGTAAGGAGTCCGCCCCGTAAGGAGAGCCGCCCAGCGCCAAAGAAAGTGCAGCCTGCCCAAGAATGGCACCGCACACATGGAGAGTTGACACAACAAGATGATGCAACAAAGATGCAACAAAAAGAAACACAGATACCCGGTGCCACTGATAAGGATAAAATTCATCAGAGAAGAACACACAGCAAATGGACACAGACAGCAGACAACTGGGGGGGGGGGGGAGGAATAAATTAAAAAAATAAAATATATTTTTTTAAAAGTGCAATATTATACAGGGATCCCAAATCCCACATGACTTGACAAAATTTCATTTTCTGTTGCTGCATAGAAAAATTGGTGAAGAGATGATTTACTACTCCATCAGTATATTAAATAATTCTTTACTTCATTCACCATCCACTGTAAATTTCACTAATTTGTATAACTCAAAGCCAGTGTCTTTTTCTTTAGTGGTTCACATGATTCTTCAGGAAAATTTCTATTGCCCAATGTGCGATACACTTATATTGCTAAAATATTAGAACAGTCTAGGCTTGGCAGGGGTCTCCTTTCCTCCAACATATCATTCATTTACTGAAGCACAAAAATCTATATGGGGGAAGCCTTTTTAAGAGAAATATCACATGCATTAGTCAGTTTATAAATGTAGATCTCACAACAGGCCTACTATCAAGCAGACTAATTACCTGAAAGGAAAAATAAACAAAAAACTAAAGGGCAAAACTTCTAATCTTATCCCAGAAAATAATTAATTATATAGCTTTAAACAATGCACAAGCACTTGGGAGTCAAAATAAAAACAATTTGGTATAAATTCTGAATTTTGAGAATAAGAAGAGTGAAGAAATGCTCTGGGTTCTTAGAAAGTTCAGTGTATATGTAAAATACTTTTACCAAAGACATTAATTATTTCAAAGAACCTTTTAGCTCCGACAGTATATTAGCTAAATTGGAAGTAAGAAACAGATGACCTTCATGTGTTTTTTTGCGTGTTACTTTTGTTTTTTAATCTCAACCAGCACATTATTTCACTCGGTAAACGTTTACTGAGCAACTGCTATGTGCTAGACACTGGTATACAAACATGTCTAAGACATAGAGCTCGAAGGTTGAAGAGGATGAGAATATCATTTTCTTTACCAGGTTTTCAAATGAAAACTTCTAAATGAGGCTTATCAATTATTTAATTTTGTGGTCTAACTGTTCCCCTCATCCCAAGATTGCTAATTCTTAAAAAAAATAAGAAGATTAATTTATAGATAGAACTTTGACAAATTCAGGGAAAAAATATTTTATTTTAAGCAGTGAGGTTAAATTAATTATTCATACCACTATTTAATAGCCCACTTATTAAACTGAACTATCATAAATTAGTAAAGCAAAACAATCTTATGCTATTTTCAGACTTACCATGTTAACTCATGATGGCTTTTTTTAAAGGATAGAGTCTCCTTTTTCTATTTTTATGTAATATATTATAAATACAAAAGAATACACATAAAGTATATGTAGGTTATGAAACAGAAACTAATTATTCGTAAGCCCAATATCAATACTTCCTACATCTGAGAAATCCTGTGGTCAGTCTAAACTTTGTAAAAGGAAACAATAAAGGTTTTAAGTTAATTAAAATATACTGGTTTTAATAAAATATTAATAAATGTATTGTAATTATTTATTAAGTTATTAGTAAAATACACCATTAATAATATATTATCATGTATGAATATATACTTTAATTATTTTTAATGGAAATATATTTTAGGGATTGAGAAGTTTAAAAGTATAAAAATACATTTCTACCATTCATTCAAATTTTAGATTGACTTTAATATTTGGCATTTGATATTTGAACTATTTTGAATGAATAAAAAAGATATTTGAAAATAAAATTTCGTTAAGCCCTCAAACATCACTGCAAGGTGAGGCGTATTATCCCCATTTTACAGATAGTGAAAAATGGAGCTGGAAAAAGAACCTAGGGCATTGGACTTCCAGTCCAGGGTCCTATCCATTATTCTCTCTCTCTCACACCTTTGGAACTTCTCATTCTCCTAAAATGCTGTTCAGGATTGCTTATTCTCCAAAGGACTGACTCAGTCATCAAAGCTACTAAGATAAAAAACTTAGAAAAAAATGTTTTAGTTTGGGCATTTAACAGAATAGTACAATATAACAGAGTAATCACCCAGAACAAAAAATCATTCCAAGTGTACAAAAAAAAACTTTTCTGATTGCCTCCAAATACATTAATCCTAAGCTTTAAATATGTACATAAAATTTTTGTTTAAAGAAGTAATTTGATAATAGGGTACATACCAGAAATTATATATTTATTGTTGCTGAATATAGTTAAAGAACTAAAAGCCCTGCCCATGTGGTAAGATACGTATTCTTTTACCATGCTGGTAGAAACATGCAGGTTTCGTATAACTCTTCTGGAAATCCATCTGATAGGGGGAAAAAAACAAAACCAAAAAACCAAGAGCCTCAAAAAGTATGCATTCTCTTTGACTTATTCTTGCTATTTCTAGGAATCGATCATAGTAACTAATCTGAATTGTACACTGAGACTTATGCAATAGAAGTTTGGTGACATTTTTATATAATAGGGAAATGTATAAACACTTTATATGCCCAAATGTAGGAAAATAAAGGGGATAAACTACGGTGCCTACTTAAAACAGAATATTATGCAACAGTTAAGAGTTTGAACAATGTGGAAATATATCTTTGGGTCAATGTTATTTGAAATGAGCTGTAAAATTGTACATACAGCATGATTTCAGCTATGTAAAATGTTTGAAAATCTGTGACAATTTTAATGGTAATTATCCTCTAAACACCCACACCTTGCACCATGGATCCTCCCCCCTGCCAAAGTTGTAACTATTCTGTAATCCAAAACCCCTCAAAGAGCAAAGAAAAAAATTTTTTTGCATTGGAGCACTATCTTTTTAATTATAATATTAACACCAAGAACAATGCTACATGTAATACATGTTCAGTAATTGTTTGAAATGAAGGAGTTACCCATTAAATGTTTGAATGACTGAGTCATTGTAATAGTGATACCTCACTAGGTTAATGAACATTCCCCCTATCTTTATTTTTTTTGTCTTTATTTATTTTAATGTTACATTTTAAAGTTATGAGGTCCCCATATACCCCCCACCCCTCTCATCCCACTGCTCCCATGACAACAACCTCCTCCATCATCATGGGACATTCATTGCACTTGATGAATGCATCGCTGAGCACTGCTGCATCACATGGCCAATGGTCTACATTATAATTTACACTCTCCCCCAGTTCACCCAGTGGGCCATGACAGGACATACAATGTCCAGTAACTGTCACTGCAGTACCACTCAGGACAACTTCAATTCCTGAAAATGCCCCCACATAACATCTCTTCTTCCCACTCCCAACCCTCGGCAGCTACCGTGGCCACTTTCGCCACATCAACACTACATTTACTTCCATTACTAATCACAATAGTTCCAGAATAGAGTATCAGTAAGTCCACTTGAATCCATACTCTATTCTTCCATTCTGTGGACCCTGGGATGGTTATGTTCACTCCACTTCTATATCGAGAGGGTGCTTAGATTCCACTTGGATGATGGATGGGATTCTCCTACTTGCAGTGTAGGCACTCTTGGCTCTTTGCTGTGGTGGTTGACCTTCTTCACCACCCTGTTAGCTGGCTGGGTAAGTCCAATAAACTAGAGGGTAAGAGTTGCAAGTCTGCTGAGGCTCAGGGCCTGGCTATCATATAGACAGTCCAGAGATTCAGGAACCCTGAGTATACACTAAACCCCAGCACCAACCACAGGTAAGGTAAAAGTGACAGGAGAGGCTTGTGAGTAAAGATCCCATCTGTGTCCAGCTCCATCACGCAGAAACACCAGCTCCAAAGAAGGGCCAACTGACATGGCAGTGAACCTCATCTGCCATGACCACAGAACCTCTGGGTCTCTGTAGCCCTCAGAAGAACCAATACCTGGAGTTGTATCTACTTTATCTGTCTCTGGGACTCTGCTCAGGTGTGCACAATGGCGACACCTCTGATGACCTCCCAGCTCTTTTTTAGAGAATCATAGCCATATAAATTCATTTGTCCTTTCCATTTCCCCCTTTCATTCAAAGTCAAAAAGCATTTTTAACTCCTGATACCACATGTAGGCTGAGATATTCTGCTGGTCTGAGTTGACCCTTTTATTCAAGGTCATTTTCTAGTTACATTATCAGCTGGTACTTGGTTGTAATCCCTCAGCACCAGGGAGATTCATCTCTGGGACTCGTGTCCCACGCTGGGGAGAAGGCAATGCATTTACATGCTGAGTTTGGCTTTGAGACTCGCCACATTAGAGCAACATGGAGGCTCTCAGGAGGTAACTCTTAGGCACCCTGCAGCTCTCAGCCTAGTTCTTATTTCAGAGGCACAGGCTTACAAGCATAGCCATTAGTATCATGGGCTTATTGTTAGACCATCCTTCTTTATTGGTCTTAGCCATTGCACTTGGGGGATATTTGCTGTTCCATCAGGGAATGTGATAGAGCTCCCCTGGCTAGGAAATCCGCACTCCCTCACTTGTCATTTTTAACTATAACCACTATGAAAATAACCAAACATTTTTATTTACCCTGGATATATGTTCTGGAGAACTTCCTCCCAATCATGTGCCCCCTATCAATAACACCCCATTACCAGTATTCCTCCCCTGCCATTGTTGAACCTCTCTGTTGTCCAAAACTTCTCCAAAAATGAAGCCCAATATATTGCCAGGTTCCATTAATAGTAAATAGAATATAGTGATGGGTTTAAAGGTTAGATATAGAATATATACTAATTTAGAAAAATTAAAGTAAAAATAAAGTGGAGTATCAAAAAATTAAAAAGCTTTATTTTTGATGTTTTGCCTTCAATTACTGCAATAAGTGTTGCCCTGCATGCACATTGGCAAGGCAACTTCTTCCATCTCTTCCTCAGTGTCTACGTCCTTTTTCTTTTCTTTTTTCTAAATATTAAGCTAGCCTTCACAGAAGTTTTAGATCACAGTAATTCATATATACAATATACAATACTCCCACATATCCAACATCAGACACTTTGTCCCTTCCCCAGCAATAATCTTTTTACATATTCATACTATATTTACCGCAACTGATGTACAGATATTGAGACATATGGTGTATATTACAGTTTATATTTTAGCCTATACAATTTTCTAAATTATTAGTAATCTTGTTTTACATTATGATTTACATTTAGCCTACAGGTCGCTATACATTTTGGTTGTAATTTAACATGTCCAATATCATAACAAACAAAAAGAGCAACAATGTCAGTGTTCCTCATATAAAACATAAAGGAGAATGTTCTTCTGAATTATAAAAGATTTCTAATATGAGTATCTAAGAATCTAAGAGATTACTTAGTAATTCTTAACAAAAATATAAATATTTTGTGCCATAAAATGAATGTATGATATTCCAAACACGCTTTTTTTGTATATTAAATGACTGAAATATATAAGTAGGTGTTCCTCCTTCTGTATTCCCCCCTTGGTAAATGGATACTACCATACATCCAGAAATATAAGTCAGAAATCTGGGCACCCTTCGTGGTTGCTAGCACTTCCTCAATCCCTACTTCCAATTGGTTACCAAATTCTCTTGCTTCTAACTACTAAAATATTTCTAAAACTCATCCTTTCCTTATCATTTCCACTGCCACTTTCCCAGTTTGTCTCCTTTCTTCCAAACTTGCCCCCTTTTCTCCACTTTGTACACAAATCTAAACATGCCACACCACTGCTTAAAATTCTTCAGTGATTTCACTTTACTGGATAAAGACCAAATCATATAATGGGGCTTTCAAGGGTCTTCATGCCTTAGTCTATATTTATTTCACCATTACCCACTCTCAAGCAAAAGAATCCTTCCTTCCTCCCTCCCTCCTTTTCTCCCTCTCACTTATAGCCATATGGAGCCCCTTCCATTTCCACGAATAGTTCATTCTCTCATGCAGGTGCTAGGCCCTCTACCTGGAACACCCATTCTCATTTCACAAACTTCTGGCTATCTATTTCCTACTTTTTCTGACTCCTGGGTAGCTTTTAAGTTTCAACTTAGAAACTCCTTTCTCCAATAGCCTTTCTGGACATTTGGTTTGGGTCCTTCTATGTGTTTCCATACCATCCTCTGCCATTCCCCCTTCTGCACAAAATACTAGAACAATTCCAATGTCCCAAAAGTGTCCCATGTTACACCTATTCTTTCCTTAGTTGTTGTCACAACTCTATTTGAAGCATATCCTGCTTAAACTTTCGCCTTTTCCAGCATCCAAACATTTTAGCATGAGAAAATATATGCAAAACACTTAAAGTGGTTCATAGTCCACAGAATATGATCAATAAAAGTTTTCAACATTATTAATTAGCAGCTTACTTTAGCATTCCTAACATTATTCTTAGAGGTCTGTGCTATTCTCATTTTTCTATACTCCCTAAAAAATAAAGTTTGGGGGAATTTTTTTTTTAAAAAGTAATTAAAGATCCCACTATCCCAGAAATTAGTTTCTACAATATCATCTAATCTTTTATCACAGCCTTATATTTTACATAGGTGAAAGCATACATTATACCACATGTGCAATTTCTTTTAACCACTCACTGTATCAGAAGAAATTTTTTCATTTTTCTATACAGGCCAAATAAGTCATTTTAGTGCCTACATGGTATTCTACTATGTGCATGGTCCATAATTTAAGCATTCTGCTCTTCTTGGAATTAAGGGCAACCAATTCCAATTCTTATTAGTATAAACGATCTTGCAAGGAATCCCTTTTTCTTTCTATTGGATAATTTCCTTAGGATAAATTTTCTGGAAAACCATATCACAGCTTTCAAAATAAGTATTTTATGCATTTTATATATTCTGTTAAATTCTGCTTAAAAAAGATTTGATACTACAAGCACAATACAGTAATGCACAAATTTCATGATACTGAATAATGTCATTTTTATTATTTCTATTGAAGATATGTAAAATGATACCCCGTTTATAACATTTACATTTCTCAATTGGCAATTTACAATTTTCCCCATTTTACTGATTGTTTCCTTTTATATGTATTGTCTATTTTTTGCACGTTGATCTATACACATCTAAATGTTTCCATCATGCTTTATTCAGCATTTAGATACTAATATGAAATCTTTGTGTGATAAAATTGTAAATATTTTTCTCAATATTTTATGTTTAAAATTTTTCTGTTTAGTTTAAGTTTTATTTGATAAGTAAATCTTTTGTTTTGTGATTTCAACTACTTCAAAGCTTACTAAATTTACACTTTGATGTTTATTTAACTTTTAATCTATCTATGATTTTGGTATACAATATGAGTTACTTTTTCCCACATTGTTAGGCACATTATTTAATGAACAACATTGAGATACCTATCTCCATTGCTTATTTGACATCCGTATAAAATATTTAGCTAATATATATTTTTAAATGTAATCCATTATTATACTTTCTTTTAATCCCCACATGAATGTTTATGCAAATTCAACATTTTTTTTTTTTACTTTCATGCTTAAATTTCTTTTGGAATGAGTTCCCTACCACCAAAATGTTTCCCCTGGTTCTCAAAATAGTTCTTAATATTCTTGTCAGTTTTATTTTACAAATGTATTATAATCCTTTTAAGTTCAATAAATTCAATTAAAATGCCAATTTTCACTTTGGTCATTAAATGTATAAATTAACAAATACAAACTTGATATCTTTGTGACCTTTATTCATCCCATTTAGAACTGTATTATCTTTACACTTAGTCTAGCCTCATTTTATAGCTCTCAAAATATGGTATTATGTAGGTTATATACACATCCTAATAAGTGTACTCAAATTATAATTCTTGCTATTATGAATATATCTTTCATTACTGGTTATTGTTATAAAGAAATGCTATCAATAGAAGATCACTTAACTAAATATTAAATTAAAAACTTAATAGTTATATTTAGGTACACAGCCAGCTATTGACTTACTTCAATTTCCTATTTCAAAATTCCAACACTCAACTTCAAGATGAGATGAAAACAACATACTTGACCCCAAAGTTTTGTTGTCTTTAGAAGTACTTCTCAAGTTTTTCTTGGTTGTATCAGTTCCCATACCAATCAATAGAAGCAGAGAGAAGTGGACATATTTCTGTCCTATGTTAGAGGACTGTATCATGCTGTTAGTACGTTCTATCAGATTAGGCTGCTTTGGGGTTTTCAGGCCTTCAATCTGCAAGCCCAGTTTCGAACAGGAAACTCAAAATATGTATGCTCCCCCATTACTGTTGGTAAATGATGCATAGATTCAGCTTTTTTGTCTTAAGTATAAGGATGAATATACTTAGGGTATATTGCTGGGAAATGAACTTGCCCAGCTGAACCTTACCTAACTTCACATTGTGTTAGGATTTTCCCCCAGGAATTGAACACCGCTCCCTGCTTAATGTATCCCAAAGACTGGCAAGGGTTTTGATCCAAATCAGACTGATTAACTTGACACACAATGCTGCCAAAAACCTGCTGAGGAGATCATTTAGTTGCATCCTAATTACCAGATTAAATATGTCAATGGGTCAGATAAAGTGCCAGTTCACCACATCTCTTTGAACCCTGGTTTCATATCTGGCACCCCTTGTCTGAAAACTCTTGATTGGCAACTAACCCACTCTCTCCACTGGCTATTATATGGGAAGTTACAGCAGGCCTCAAGGCTGAAATGGCCCAATAAAAAGCAGCAATAACTAGTAGCTACTATGAATCACTTCTGTCAGTACTCTGGAATATAAAATGAAAATTATCTAGATATATACTTCAAAGTAATCAAATTAGTTTTGTCATATTACTTAAATACCTTTGCATTCATGAGAGATTTTATTACTATTTCAACAAAAAAAAGAATTTTTACATCCATATACTTTGCTTCAAACATTTATTTTGATATAATAATAAAGTATTTTAATAAGAGGAGAAAGTTATATCTGATTTTTATAAGATGCATATGGTTGACTCCTTCTCCGGGATTAAAATAGTTATAGCTTAGTTAGCATAAAATAGAAGTATCTTACATCATATACCAAGCTGTAACTTACAATCATTTTCACAGATACTGCATCTTTTGATACTCCTAAGAACCATGTGTGATATGTAAGGTGGAAAAGAACAAAGCAAAGAAAACAAGATCCATGTGAGTTAAGTGTGTTATCTAAGCTCATGCACCTATAACACTAGAAGCAATAAAACCCAAGAGTTTTGGCTACTCTTGGTTCTGTGTTGATTTCTATATCATGTCTTGGCCCTTTTAAGAAAACTATGGTTATTTAAATGGGAAGAAACTTCCAACTTACATAATAAAAGCAGTAACTCTTTCAACAAATATTTGAAATGCACTTAAAATTACTTGGTTCAGTGTCCCAAAAAACATTGGAATTGTCTATGGACATTTGACATGGATTGTAGAAAGTATATTTAAATGGATTTTATGAGTTTGAAAACAGACAACATCTCTAGAAATATTATTTTGGAACTTTCACTGCTGTGATAAACCTAACTTGTAAAATAATTTTCAGTTTCTGAAAATTTTTGTTAATATGAAATGCTCATTATTCTTGAGTATATGTATTTAATTTTTCCCATAAAAATTGAAATAATACACAACTGCAAATGATGTAAACAATCATGCAGAAGTTTCAACAAGTGCTACGATATATATATCGTATATATATATATGCATTCACATCATATGCATGTAGAATACATTAGTAATGAAATGCTAAGGCAAGTATTTTCAATCTCTCCCTAATTTAAAAATAGAACAAAACTCAACCCTGAATTCAGAAGAATACTTGCTAATTCCATCTCATCCTCTGCTAAGACAGTGCATACCTTTCATTTTACTGGTTATATTGAAAACTACTGAAGGATCTTCCTTCAATACCAAACACCTGAGGTGCTCAATAAATACTTGCTAATAGAGTGAATGAGTAGGTCCAGGAAACTGAATTATCAGATAGCTATTGTGTTTCCCCCTCCTCTCTGCCTTTGAACAAAGCTTTTGTTTTTAAATCTTAGGACAAATATATATTCAACTCTTTTGAAGTATACAAATCCAAATAATATAGTCCTATAACACAAAGTTTTAAGTTAAAGCAGTGTTACAACAGTAAGAGAACACTAGAAAAAGTAAAATAAGGGAAACGGACTTTGCCCAGTGGTTAGGGCATCCGTCTACCACATGGGAGGTCCCCGGTTCAAACCCCGGGCCTCCTTGACCCGTGTGGAGCTGGCCCACCCACAGTGCTGATGTGTGCAAGGAGTGCCGTGCCATGCAGGGGTGTCCCCCGTGTAGGGGAGCCCCACGCGCAAGGAGTGCGCCCCGTAAGGAGAGCTGCCCAGAGCGAAAGAAAGTGCAGCCTGCCCAGGAATGGCGCCGCCCACACGGAGAGCTGACACAACAAGATGACGCAACAAAAAGAAACACAGATTCCCGTGCCCCTGACAACAACAGAAGCGGACAAAGAACAAGCAGCAAATAGACAGAGAGAGCAGACAACTGAGGCGGGGGGGGGGGGGGGGAGAAGGGGAGAGAAATAAATAAGTAAATAAAGAAAAAGAAAAATAAGACCTTGAGTTCTATTTTTAAATCTTCTGCTAACGCATTTTACAACCATAACTTATTTAACCTTGTGAGAACTGGGGCATCTGAAGGCAGCTTGAATGTAATATTAAAAAAATAAATAAAGACAAAATTTTTTTTTAAAAAGATAAAAAATAAGACACCTTTTATCACCCCAGGGCCCTAGCATATACCCAAAATAGACTACACTGAAATTTGTGTTGGCTGAAAATTATCTAGTAAAAATTTTAATTATGAGTTACTAAGGTCAGCAGGTAAGACACCCAACCATAACTGACCTGCTTATTAAATGACACATAGAAGCAGATATCACAGTGGCTCCTTACAAATATTTTTCATGTTTTCATATATTATCCCCTCCCCTCCCACATACACATACATCTTCCTGGATTGCTTGTTGTTAAATATTTGTTTTTCCACTCTGACTCAAAGAAGCCATTGACATTTGGCTGATTGTCATCTTTCCTACCCATTACTCCTGCAAAGCCTCATTCAAAATAAAATCTGGATTCACTAAGATAAACTCTTCAGCAAGGTTCTAATACTGGTACTTTTTATTATTCTTATGATGTTCTAGTATTCACAATGTTTAAACGATTCGAATTCTTAGCTTTGATTAACCTCCATCTCAGATTCTTTCCACATATTTTTTGACTCTAATTTGCCCACACTGAAAAATATTCTTTACTCTCTTCGACTATCTCATCCTTAATCACCATTTGAGATTCAACTTAAATATCACTTCCTCAGGTAAGTCTTCCATTTCACTTCCAAACTAGGTCCCTCTAATCTCCTAGATGGTTCCTTTATGTACTGCAGAAAATTAAAATGAATATTGGTTTTATATCTGTCTTCCCTGTCTTCATGAGGCGAGGGACTATACTGTGCTGCATCTGCTTGGAAACACTCAATAGAAAAACGTATATTGAATAAACAAATTTGTTCAACCTGTACCATTTTATACTAGAAACCAGAAAGCTGCTCAGTCCTTGTTCTCATAAACTACATAATAAACCCAATCCTAAAATGAAGGGTGCTACATTAAGAAAGGTTAGGAATGTTTAGAATCTCAGCACTTAGCTCTAATTTTGATAAAATAAGTTCAATCATCAATTTAATTATACAATTTCTCTAATTGATTAAATAAAGAAAAACCATCACACCACATCCACATTTCAGAGAAAAATCTAAGAAGATATACATGTATAATTACCTCAGAAAGATATTCTAAACAACAGAAAGATGGACTAATAATAAAATATAAAGTTAAAAACTTAAGATAATAAAAATGTAGAGCATAACACAAATAGGAAAAATATATTTAGAGGAAGAAAGAAGCCTAGATTTAAAGAAAAGATAGCTGCTATAAAAATATTGCTCCAATAGCTCCATTTTCACTTCATATACGAGTTACCCGAGTTAAACCTACAAACAAAAGATTATTTTAAGCCTGCCACTTTGTTGCTTAAGTTTTTTTTTTAATTCTTTCAACTAATTTGATTTCAAGGAATATTTATAGAAAACCAGTAATAAGAACCAGCTAGGCTAAGCAAGGAAAATCAGGTTTGAATGTTTCTCCCCTCGTGTCACTACTTTGTTCTAATATGTTATCATTTTCATTCGTCTCATATTTGATTTCTCCTGCAATTTCTTCTTTGACCCACTGATTATTTAACAGAGCATTGTTTAATCTCCATATATTTGTGAATTTTCCCTTTCTCTGTCTATTGATGATTTCCAGCTTTATTCCATTACGATCAAAGAAAGTATTTTGTATAATTTCAATCTATTAAAAATTTATTGAGATCTGCTTTGTGACCCAACATATGGTCTATCCTGGAGAAGGATCCATGAGCCCTTGAGAATAATGCATATTCTGCTGCTTTGGGGTACAATGTTCTGTATAGGTCTGTTAGGTTTAGTTCATTTATTATATTATTCAAGTTGTTTCTTTATTGATCCTCTGCCCAGATGATCTATCCAATGATGAGAATGGTGTATTGATGTCTCCAACAATTATTGTAAAGACATCTGATTTCTCCCTTCAGTACCAGTGTTTGCCTCAGGTAATTTGGGACATCCTGATTAGGTGCAAATACATTTATGGTTTTTATTTCCTCCTGGTGAATTTCCCCTTTTATTAGTATATAATAACCTTTCTTGTCTCTAATAACAGCTTTGCTTTTAAAGTCTATTTCATCCAATATAAGTATAGCTACACCAGCTCTTTTGTTGTTCCTGCATACATGGACTATCTTTTTCCAGCTTTTCACTTACAATCTATTTGTATCCTTAGGTCTAAGGTGAGTCTCTTGTAGACAGCATATAGTTTGCTTATATTTTCTTATCTAGTTCAGAGTTGTTGTTTATCCATGACAGTCACAATATCAAGACAGACAATTTCTCCTGAAATCCCAATGAACCTTCTATGATTTATTCCGCATCAGAAGACAATATCATGCAAGTGTGGCAGATGTTAGAGAATATTTATAATGGTGAAGACTCTGAAGGGGCTGTAGATCCAGAAGGACACGGGTCCTAGATATATCTTTCTGCACTTGTGATTTTAAACTCCCCTTTTTTTCCCTCTCGACCCTGAGACTGATTTAACACTGGTTGACACAGACTTTGTTCAACTATCCCTCTATAGCTACCATTAGCAATGCTATTAGCTCAGACATTGGGTATTTTCTAAATATTAACTTAGGGCCTTGATTCAGCAAAGCCACAAAATTATATTTAAATTTTCTTCAGGAGTTTTCTAGAAGCAAACCCAGGTCTCAAGTAAACACAGATATGTGAATATATGAGTGTGGTCGTTTTTCTTCTTATGCTATATTCCCAAGTTTTTCAGACTCATTTAAGGTTACAGTGAATAAGGAAAGAGCCCAGTGGGGTAGGTTTCTGAGCCATGAAGTATAATACTACAAGATATATTTATTAAGGAAATAGGGGGGATATTCAAATCATATAGATTCCCAGTCTAAAATCATTATATCTGACTGACCAGGATGCACATGTTCCTATGTAGATGAGCTTCCTCTCAAATTTCTTTAGTTAATTCAAAACAGTATTTTATGTGTTACTCTTTCCCCACATATTTTTGCTTATTAGTGAATCTCTTAAGCTATTTCATATTATTTCTTTCCTTTCTCTGAAATGGTTGTTTTTTTTAAACTTCGGACTACCAAGTTGTAAAGATATATGTTTCTACCTGACAGTTATACTACAGGTAGACTGTCCAGTTAAGAAGTGTGAATCAATATCTGATACTTGTTTTTATAATTAAGTTAATCCTACAAGAATTGAGAGCAGATAGTCAAACAGACATCTGCACACCGATGTCCATAGTGGCATTATTCACGATTGCCAAAAGTTGGAAACCACCTAGGTGTCCATCAACTGAAGAATGGGTAAACATATTGTGACGTATACCTAAAACAGAATATTATGCAGCAGTACTGAAAAATAAAGTCATAAAGCATATGACAACATGGATGAACTTGGAGGAGCTTATGTTGAGCAAAGTAAGCCAAAAACAAAAGGACAAATAATGTATGGTTGTGCTGCTATGAAATAAATACATTGTGTAAACGCAGAGTTAATAATTAGAATATAGGTCACCAGAAAATAGAAGGAGGGTAGAGATTGGAAAGCTGAGGGTTAATCTGGGCTGAATTGATGGAAAGGTTGTTTGTAAATCTTTGGAAATGAATAGAAATGGTGAAAACATATCATGGTGTTTGTAATTAGCAGTGCTATGGTATGGGTATGACTGTTGAGGTCATATATGTTACTAGAAGGAAAGCTAAGAACTGTAACATGGGACTGTATTAGATAGCAAAACCTCAGGAAAAACACAAATATGGATGATATTGCATATATAAGACTGTTTTTACAAAATATAAATACAAATATACTAGAGAGAAGGAAACAAAGTAACAGCTATATACGGCAAGGGACAAAGAGGTGTAGAGGTGATGAGTTTGGTTTGTTTATTATTATTATTATTATTATTAGAATAATGAAAGTGCTCTAAGAATGATTGAAGTGATAAAGGCACAAATATGTGATTAAACCAAATGCCACTGATTGTACGCTTTGTATGGATTTATGCTTTATTAGTATATACCAATAAAACTGATTTTTAAAAATATATTAAGTTAATCCTGGATAAGAGTTTCCATTCTTTTTCATTTTCTTTCCTTTTAAGGAATTGGTCCTTGACCACAAGTTTGGTACCATCTCCTTTTTCGGTGACCTGTTTCACCAGCAGGATTGTTATTCTCCATGACAAACTGTGTAAGTGCTTATAATGGAATACAATGCTTTTCTACATAAAAAAAAAGTTAGATGTGACCATCAGACTTGCTTTCGACAAAGAAAATGGAACAGAACTGAGGTACCTATTTTATTGGTAGATGGTTTAATAGTCAAATTTACCTCAATCCCCTACTCTTGCCACAGTGCTCGTTGTACAAAGAACAAACTGCTTCTCAAACCTAAGAATAAAAATAGAAAACTGAAAAGTCTTTTGAGAGGCTTATGATGAACATATAGGTTGTACAAGAAATACCTATGAGTTGAAATATATGTAGGTTGAACAAGAAAAACTTTTGTTGTTTGTTAAGTCACTATACTTTGGGGAACTGTTTGATACTAGCATAACCTAGCCTGTCCTGACAAGATAGAATGAAATATGCCCTAACATGCTCCATATATTTTGAGATATGCATTTGTGGCTGCTCAAAAAACATTATTTTGAATTACTACCCAATCATTAGGCATGTGCTTCTTATGTTAGGTTGTTGGAATTTTAAAATCTGGATAAGGTCAGATTTATACTTTGTTATAATGTCTTAATCAAAGAAAAAGCCACTTTTGCCTGCAAAGAATTCCCATCTCATGAGTGAGCTGTGCTTCAAAAGTTCATTTGCATATCACACTGAAATGTAGAACCCATTTTCTGCTAGAATCATGACATTACATAGCAAACTCAAGGAAACTACTTAAACCAAAATATATCTGAAACCCAATAATGATAGTGGCATTGTAATTCCTTATTACAGTGGAAACATCCATTGTTAAGAGAGTATAGTTGAAGTTCCACGTAACAACATCAGATCATAGCTTTTAATAATTTCTCAACCACTAAGCTTATAGTAAAGTCGTGAAACAAGACCCCTTCCTGTATTCCAATCACAGAGGCAGTCAGTAGCAAAGGATGATGGCCAAGGGGTTGGGGATTGGGGGAGAAACCAGTGGTTGCAATTAGAAGGACAATAAAACAATTAAAGAGATAAGGCATATATAAGAGATGTGCCTAAACCAGGAAATTCCCTCTCAAGGAATGTTTATTAACCTAGTTATTCCCATCTTACAAAGAGTTGTTATTGATGCCACTAGACCTATATGTTCCAGCAGTCACAGTAACAATACTATTAAAACAAATACTATGTAGAATGCATAAGTTTGACATACTAAAATCAACTGTGATTTAGATAGAACTCATACAGTGCTCTGAAACACAAGACCAAAATCTGTCAGAGTCCTTAAAAAAAAAATCTACCTTTTACATAACATTTTGCACTTTACAAAATACTATTAAAAAAACACTAAATATATCATTTGAAACAATATTTGCAGTATTGATTCATTCAGCCAAAATATTCTGTAATTTCAAATGCAAATTATAATATTTAATATGTATATTTTATTACTGCTTACTTTGTTAAATGTGTGAAATGAAAAACTGGGCCAAGCAAACACGAATAAAATTGGATAAAGTTAAACATTTGCCATGGTTCGAAGGTTAACTCTGGTTGATATTGCAACTTTCATAATTGAGGACCACTAATAAATACATATAAAACATAGTGCTATTGTAGGGATCCAAAGAAATATACCACTTAAAGTAAATCCCCTTTTTCTTCCCACCACTACCATGCAACAATAAATGGTATTTGTGCTTTACTTTATACTTTAAATCAAATGAAATTAGAAAGAGTAAAGATGAAAAGTAAAAATATTCTTGCAATATAAAGATCTATGTCAAGAATTCCATTGAATGGAATTCATTCAAAATAATAATTGCAAATGTATACACAGTATTCCTGAAAAGATTACTAGTAAACAGAATGCCAGTTCTGAACAAGGGCAAAGAATGTTAGACAGCTATCATTTAAATATGGCAGAAAAATTGCAATCCTATTCTATGCTACTTGCTGCACATTCTATTTTTAAAATTCTAGAGCAAAGATGAGAAATTTATTACAGGAAGACAAAAATCTTTTTTATAAGGAGAGGTTTTTACCACTAAAAATATTTAATGATTAACTGCCTCCAGGATAAGTGGGACCAGGCCAGATGTAAAGCCGAATTAATGACAGGCTAAGTAGAAATGTGTTTTCCTTACTCAAGTATTTTTAAATAAATCTTAAAATACTATTTTTAAAAATTCATAACTACAACTGAATTATAAGGGGAGCATTACAGCTTGCTAGCTTTTAGGAGTTTTGGCTTGTGTAATGAACGCTGTGTTCAGCGTTTGTAATGAATTGGGGGGGATGGTTCAGGAAGGGTTGCTACATTGATGTTAAATATTACTTCTTCTGGCGGCGGACTCGGCCCAGTGGTTAGGGTGTCCGTCTACCACATGGGAGGTCCGCGGTTCAAACCCCGGGCCTCCTTGACCCGTGTGCAGCTGGACCACGGGCAGGGCTGATGTGCGCAAGGAGTGCCCTGCCACAAAGGGGTTCTGCCCCCCATAAGGAGAGCCACCCAGAGTGAAAGAAAGTGCAGCCTGCCCAGGAATGGCACCGCACACACGGAGAGTTGACGCAGCAAGATGATGCAACAAAAAGAAACAGATTCCTGTGCTACTAACAACAAAAGAAGCGGACAAAAAAACCAACACACAGCAAATGGACACAGAGAACAGACAACTGGGGGAGAGGGGGAGAGAAATAAATTAAAAAAGAATTTTAATGTGGTAACATTTATACAATCTAAATTTTCCCATTTTATCATTTTCCAGTTTACAATTCAGTGGCATTAATTACATTCAGAATATTATGCTACTATCACCACCATCCATTACCAAAACTTTTCCATCACCCCAAAGAGAAACACTGTATCAATTAACCAATAACTTACCATCCCCACCCCCAACCTCTGATCTATTTTCTGACTCTAAGCAATCCAATTTCAAAATGCAAGTAATTGATTCTGATCAGTTGAGACTACTACAACTGGGTATGGTTTAAATAACTGTTAGAAATGAGATACAAAGAAAATAGAGAAAAGAGCCATTTAAGTTAAAGAAACAGCAGGATCCAAAAGATCATTAATGATATATGCTGCCTTCATTCCATCAGCTGTATAGACTAAAGTAGAAGGAAAACTGACATACCAAATTATGAACAAAAAATAAAAATAAAAATAAGGGGAAATGTAACTGCAAGAGACAAAGAAGTCAGGAATGGCCAACCTTATTGCAGAATACTGGCCACAGAATAAATCTGAACCTCAGTTTCATCATGGGTAAAATAAGGAGGTTAAATAAGATCAGTAATTCTCCTTCTCCAGGTGGGGGGCCTATCACAATCACACGGAAATCATCTCTCCCACCCAAAAAACTACAGAAACAGCTCTGCTCACCTGGATTTGCTGATATGCCTTAACAGGGAGGAATGTTTTACGTGGTGAGTCACTAGCACTATTCTCAGTGTGCCTATCAGGGATATTGGGATGGAAGATAAATCAATATCTTAGATCTGCATTGTCCAATATGGAGGCCACTATCTCATGTGGTTACTTATCAACTGAAATGTGGCTAGTCGGAATTGAGGTGTGTTGTCAGCATATAATATATACCAGATTTCAAAGACTTAATTAAAAACAATATATATATATATAGTCAATAATTTTATATTGATTACATGTTGAAATATTCTGATATATTGGATTGAATCAAATATATTATTAAAATTAATTTCACCTTTTTATTTTTACTTTTTTATTGTGGCTACTAGAAAATTTAAAATTACATAAGTGGCTCACACTATATTTCTTCTGGATAGCACTGATCTAGATGAATTTTTACATTCTCTCTGGTGCTAACATGCAATAATTCTATTCAATCATGACTCTACAGCTTTTTGAAGAATAACATGAAAATCTAAAAAAAAGAAAATATTCCAAATGTAAAAGATTGACACTAAATACCAAACTGACAGTAAATACCACCAAATACAAAAGAAAAACACTGTAACCACCATCATTAATTTTAAGTAATTGAAATTGAAATTTGTTACTTAAAAGTACTCACACTGACAATGAAAAAGAAAAGTTCATGCCCAAATTGAAATATTTCAAGTTCTTCAATTAGTGTCTATCATAGTTTGAAAAAAAAATAGATATTTGTTTTAGAAGCTGCTCATTGGCATAGGAAAAAAAAATGTCCCCCAATTAAAAATGACAATGTCATTTTCCCAAGAAGTAATTAAAGCATAGTTGGCAATTTAACATGGGGAACTTTTTTACAATATGTAATTTACAGAACACAAGCAGTTCAATTTTAGTTATATGAGGTAATAGCATTAAACTACATTACACATTATGAATGAAAGATGAGTACTTTAGAAAACAGGATAATGGCACAGAGAGACATTTAAGTGCTATGGAGGAAGCAGTGTAAGGATTTAGGGAATGACACTTTTCAAATTCTTTCACCATGAATAAAATCCTCAGTTTTGGAGTCAGGCAGACTTGTATTAAATCTAGTTTGCCTAATTCCAAATCCCATGTCCTTAAGCATTTCATATATCTTCATATATGTACATGATGATGATTATGTACTTGTATATAAACACACACACACATACAAAATCTTTACCCTCTGACCAAATTACTAAAATCAATCATTTAAAAACTGCTTCCTTACAAAGTAATATTGATCACATATTTCCCCAAGATATATCTACATCGTTTTACTCTGCTTATATTTTATTTTCTTTATAACTCCTTCCTTAAAATTGATCTAAAATACTTGCAAAATCTGAAACTATGGATATAAAAGTAGGTATACTATGGAATTTTTAGGCTTTTTACCTAATTAACAAATGAGAATTACATATAGCTAAGATTCAAATATATGGCAAAAAAATGTGATGATCACATTAGAATCCAAATTTTCTGGCAGGAAAACTACCTTCTCTGATAGCATATTCAAATACTGACTCAGGAAATTCATTACAATTCTGCATAGGCTTAGTCCAATATTAGAAACATGCCTCTCGGCTCATTTATAAAAGAATTTCTTATGCAGCATCTCAGCTGCACAGGTTTCCACACAGAAATGAGCAGGTAAAAATGGTTAGAGCTTCATAATGAGTCAACATTAACATAACTACTTTCCATTTCATCTATTATAGTGCACTGTTTGACTCTCTCATTTCTTTTCATTTCAATCATTCCTTTAGAACACCCACAAGGCCCTGTTAAGGAAATGAGACTATAGAGGCTGAGCTATAGAAAGTGAGGTGAGCTAAATAGTTCAGTAATTTTCCCTTAGAAAATTTCAATCAAATGTTTCACACTACGATAAATGGTGTAATTTCGTACTCTAATACAATAGTTCTTTACATCTCTTAAAACAAGATATACAATTGGATAATGACATAAGAGTGATTTACTTTGACATCACAAAATATGACTATAAAATAACTATGCTTTTCAGTTTTTTGACAAACAGTACTTAATCTTCCAAAGGTGGTCTATCATAGTTATCTCAGAATACATGCTTACTATAATTTTGCTGCCACTACTGAAAACATTTATGAACATCCAGTTTTGCAATTACCTTCAGGGACAGTTTGCCACCCAAACAATAAAACATGTGTCATTGCTTTATATTTTAGGGCCAGAATTTGGTCAATTTACTCACCTAACTTATTCATCAAATTTAATGCAGAAAAGTCTGAGTATTTGCAAAGATTATTTCTACTCTCAGAAGATGAAGATTTACTACCATTAAGGATATCTAAGAGAGGCACTACTTATATGACCAAAATAACTCATTAGGCAACTTACTTAAATTGAGTCAGAATCTCCCAACCTGAAAAATGAAGTTTATAATATCGACTCTCCAGCACATAATGAAAATATCTGGTAACTAAGATGATATCTGTAAAAGTGCCTACTATGGTACCTGATAAGAAGTAAGGGATCAATACATGGATATACAGTATTTACACTGTGGGAAACAAATTCTAGAAACCACACATGAAAAATCCAAGTATGCTAAAATAGTTCTGATATGCTGACAATATGCTAAAAGTCCTGCTCCATTTTAACTACAGAATTATCCTATTTAATACAATATATATGTTCCTGAAAAGGATAAGAATTATTTTGTTATAAACAAAATCCAAGACACCTTTTGACATACAATCATACAATCAACATTTTCAAACACCTGCTATGTCTAGGCACTATGCTAGGCACAAAAGAGAAATAAAATAGATTCTGTCCTTGAGGATTTGCCTTGCCTAAATTGTCACTTTACTTTGACATTAACTTGATCAACCAGGAGGCTTGAAGTTTCTTGGTTGATCTCTCAGCTCCATACACACACACACACTTAACACACTAAGGGACTAATAAGACGTAAACATGTTCATCCATAAAACAATTTAAAAAGCTCCTTTGGGAAGTGTTCACTGCCAAGCATGACTTATCATGCAGATTATTCATATTCATATTTCAAGAAACAAAAACACCTTTACTTAATAATCACATTACAAAATATCTAGTATCTAAAAAGTCAGTGCCAGTTTTCCCACTGAAATCATTTTACTTGAAGTATACAAGGAAAAAGATATTTTACTCGAAAATTTTACCATTATTTTAGATAGAACGTCTCTAATATTTAAATAAATCTGTGCTGCTTTAGAATGAAGTTAATCAAGTACCCAAAATTGGGGGTTGAGAAAAACAGAGCCATCATGCAAAATAATATTTTGCAGCTCTTTTTTCTATTTTGTAATGAGTATATATCATTGGTCTAGGTCAGCCTGCTTACTTAGCCTATCAGAAAAAAGAAGAACCTTTAGTTATTAATTATATACATTAAATTATGTAAAACCCCGGACTGTTTTGCTAATAAACTAGATTATAATTAGCTATATAATTATATGGAAATCAATATGTCTTTGGGAACAGTTTTTTTTTTATATTTATTTACTATTATTATTTTTAAATTACATTAAAAAATATATATGAGGTCCCATTCAACCCCACCGCCCCCGCCCCCCACTCCCCCCACAGCAACACTCTCTCCCATCATCGTGATACATCCATTGCACCTGGTAAGTTCATCTCTGAGCATCACTGCACCCCATAGTCAATGGTCCACATCATAGCCCAGATTCTCTCACGTTCCATCCAGTGGGCCCTGGGGGGATCTACAGTGTCCCGTAATTGTCCGTGAAGCACTATCCAGGACAACTCCACGTCCCGAAAACGCCTCCACATCTCATCTCTTCCTCCCGTTCCCCACACCCAGCAGCCCCCATGGCTACCGTGGGAACAGTTTTTTATCAAGAGAAAATTCATTCTACAACCAAACAGCATTTTATTAGTACCTTGAACTTTAGATAAAAGTCCTACACATTATTAGATTATCAACTCCTATAAGGCAGAACTTTAGGAATAAATCTCTGCCTAATTTCCAAGGCTATTAATACCACTGTGATTAAGACTCCATCTTTGACAACAGTGGTATAATTGCAAAAACTTGTGTGATGTCACCTCTCTTAATTGGGCAGCTCCATCCCTGATTTCCAACAGAAAGAACTTGTTTTATCATAGTTAAGTAGATGGCTGCATTTGTAATTAAATAGCATTGTTGTTGTTGTTTTAACTTCACAGTTATTTTAATCTGCACGTATTCCAGAGAAACTTCCTACCTCCCTCCTAGCTACCCTTCAATAGACTCTTACTTCGTTCTTGGGTCCCCAAATTGGGCCCCAAGGAGCTATCAGGGAAAGGTGGCTAGGCCTTCAGCCAGAAAACTAAGATCAGCCCAGGGGGGTTGCCTGTCTCTGCCCAGGGCCAAGGTCTCGAAAGCAGCTTCCTGACCCTAAGTAGATGACTGTAAGTGGGGGCTGAGGGCCAGCAGCCTTGGGAGGTAGCCCAGAGCCATGGAGGTCACAGGGATCGGCCTCAACCAGGCCCCAGATTCCTCAGAGGCACAGAGCTGGACTCCAGGGCCAAGGGAAGAGACAGACCAGAGAGGTAGGCCTGGGCAAACAGCAGCTTCCACTGTGTCATGGGGAACAAGGTATGACGGGACCATTTACACTGCCAAGAACCTGCGGAAGTACTACAGACAGTACAAGGCAAAGGACAGGAGTCTGAGGAGCAGGGTGAAGCCAGCCAGGCCTAGCATTGTGGTCAGGGGAGAGAAGGACAGGTACTTTGTTGGAAACTGAGGCAGGCACAGTGGCGTCTCAAGGAGAGATGTGCTGTCTCCATGACTATGCTTGCAATCTAAGGAATGTGGTGATTGGGAGTTCCCGGCAAATGGGATGAGGCTGTTAAAGGCTGAAAGACAAGATGAGCTCATACCTTTTGTAATGAATAGAACACTTAGACTTTGTACCTTGAGATAAGATTTTTTTAAATTCCTTAGACTATAGGTAATGCTAATAGTTAATACGTGTGGTTGCTTGATGAGTGTTGCTGCTTGGTGACTTGTAGGCTGTGTTTATGCTTAATGGCACTGTAGGCTACAGTGTGGTCCTGCTTGTAGACACGTACACTAGGGTATATAAAGAGCCCCTTGTAAACAATAACGTTGCATGATGAACTTGAGGCTTCAATGCTCGCAGATCCCCTGATCCCAGTCTTTCATTCCGGATACCCTCCCGGCCCAAGACTCCGACAGTACTTGATCTCTAAGCTCCATACACAGCATCAGAAGCAGTAGGGGCAGAAGCCGATTGCCTATTTCCAGCCTGGAGGGGCCTAGTTCTGACCCCAGAGGGCAGTGATTAAAGAGGGGTGGACTTATCCATGTGGACACTTGGTGGTAGAAAATGCAGTTGGGAGGGAGGTGAAGTATGCCCTGGGTCTGGATATCATCTATAAGTTTCCCTTGGTAGTTGAGTCACACCTGCTGTTCACAGCCTTGGGAAACTGGGTCCATTCCAAGGAGCCAATGGCATCATGGAGCCAGGCCCTGGCCACCTGCTCTGAATTGTTGAAGAATTTCAGCCAGAACAATAGCAGATCCTGTGGTGAGTCCAGTGGCAGCACAGCTGCTGGGAGCCCTGTGCCATATTTTGGCTGGGCAGCTTGACCTCTATGTCTCAGGCTGGGGGCCTTGGCATCTAAGGCCACCTCTCTGATTTTGTCAGGGCCTGCCATGGTTTTGCTGGGCTGGGCTGTGCTGTTGTCAGGGTTCCTGATGGCTGGGGCAGTGTGTCAGCCATCTCGGCGGTAAGTGTTGAGACGCAAGCAAGGGCCAGCACCAGAAGGCAGGCAAGCACCACAAAACAGACAGTCATCTCATCACCCACCCCTTCGATCAGAGTCATGACACCTGCCTTGCCTGTTGTGCTACCAAGCTGGAGAGGAAAAAAGAATTCATAAGGGGCTGTCTCTCTGGTCAAGGGTCCTCTGAAAGCATCAGCCATCTGACTCCACCCCACCAGAAATCTCCCACAGCCTTAATTTCTCTGCCCCCACTTACCCAACTGTATTAGTTGGCCAAACGGATGCTGATGCAAAATATCAAAAATCTATTGGCTTCTATAAAGGGTAATTATTTGGGGTAGAAGCTTACAGTTACCAGACAATAAAGTGTAAGTTACTTCCCTCACCAAAGTCTGTTGCCACATGTTGGAGCAAAATGGCTGCCGACATCGCCAAGAGTTCACGCTTCCTGTGTTCCTCTCTTCCTGGGGCTTGGGTTCTCCAGGCTCAGCTGTTCTGCTCTCTGTGTGTTTGTTCACAGGGCTCCAGCCAGCTCAAAACTCCAACCTCCCTTCTCTGCAGTGCAGTTTCTCTGTGAGTCCACACCCACAAGGGGGCAGGGATACAACATCCTACTGAAGTGGCCCAATCAAAGATCCAATCATTATTTAATCCAGTAAAAGTGAAGCCTCTGAATCCAATATAATGTAATATGCCCAGAGGAGTAAACCAGTTTACAAACATAATCCAAAATTTCTTTTTGGAATTCATCAATAATATCAAACTGCTACAACAACCAAGCCTCAACCCAAGGCACAGATTGCTCCAACTCTGTCATCCCAAAACTTGTGCCCACGTGTTGCTTCTTACCACAAAATCCCAAATCCTAACTTTCAGTAACATGTTTTCTGAGTTTTTAACCAGCTCTCTAATTCACCCAAAAAGCATCCCTTGACATTCTAAGCAACCTCTCCCCTAAATCCAACATCCATTAAACCTCCATCACACAAAGCTTATCTACTATTCTGTCTACTTCATCTCAAAGTTTTTCTATTCCTTTTCTTTCCCACCCTCCAAAGCTTATGTACTCCTCCATTGCTAAAGTTTCTCCAAAGAGGATTTTAAAAATGCATCTATGTGTCCCTTGCCTCTACCTCCATGTTGCCATTTACCCAAACCCCACCCATCTAGCATAGATGTTTCCTAAGGTTTCACCTACAACAAACTCTTCCTCCCTTGGGCAATCCAGAGCCTCCATGAGAGGCCAACCCCCATCCAATTCAGCCCCCTCCTTGTCTCCTCAAACACCACTCCACAGCAGCCAACTCATAAGCATCTCTCTTAACCCAGGCCTCAGCCAGAGCCCAGATCCCACCCCAGGTATCAGATACTTTATCCTCTCTAGCACCAGCATTCTTTCTGATAAAAGAAAATTGCTACATTAAAAATACTTTTGAGCGGAGCAGATGCAGACCAAATGGTTGAGTGCCCACTATGCAGGTATGAGGTTCTGGGTTCAATCGGTGGTACCTCCAAAAAAAAAAAAACTTTTGAAAATAAAATCTAAACATATCCTGGAAAGATAACATACTTCCAAGACAACAAATATTTAAAGTTTATAAACTATAGAAATATCTCCTTCTGATTTGGCATTAGGGCTTATGGCGTAGATGGTTGATGAACTGTGATTAGAAAATGCCCCTTACTGCTTCTCCTTTAGAAAGGTCTTTAAAACCCACAAACATGGATTCCTGATCCAACTCAAGAATTTTTATGTGTTTTAATGTCCCCCAGGGATTGTGGATATTGTTGCTGTTATTGTAGTTGTTATCTGTATTACTGTTATTCCATTATTTCCTAGCACACACTTTCTGAATGTTTCCTCATTATTCCTTGAAAACTACACTTCTTTAACTCCATGGTCGTAGTTCTTCTCCCAAGAACATCCTTTAAAGTCCAATTCAATTCTCCTCTACTCCATGAAGTCTTTGCTACTGCTGAAGAGGTAGTATAACATAGCAGTTAAAAAGTTGCCTCTGTGTTATACAGCCCCAAGCTTTGTCCAATCCATTCAAAGCATACACTCAGGGGCTCACGTTTTCATCACAGAGTTGTGCTGTCATCACTTCAGGTAATTTCAGAACATTTTCATTATTCTAAAAGGAAAAATCCCATACTCCTATACACCCCCAAACCTTAGAATTCATAGTATCTTCATTGCATTTTGATGCAAAAAATATTACAATATTACTGTTAGCTATAGTCCATAAGTAACATTAGTTATATTGGGATTTTATATAGGGAAAACTCGTTCACTGTTGCTGAGAATGTAGAATGGTTCAGCCTCTGTGGAAGACAGTTCAGCAGTTTCTCAGAAAGCTAAATATAGATCTGCTGTATGATCCAGAAATCCTGATACTAAGAAAATACTCAGAAAAATGAAAGCAGAGATGCAAACAGATATCTGCAGACTGATTTTCATAGCAGTATTATTCATAACTGCTAAAAAATGGAAACAACCCAAGTGTCCCTCATCCAATGCATGGATAAAGATAATGCCGTACATACATAAAATGGAATAGTATTCGGCTGTAAGAAGAAATGAAATCAGGATGCATATGACAACATGGATGAACCTTAAGAACATTATGTTGAGTGAAATAAGCCAGACACAAAAGGACAAATATTGTATGGTCTCATTAGCATGAACTAAATATAATGAGTAAATTCATGGAGATGAACTCTAGAATATGGTTTGAGAATGAGAGCTGATGTTTAATGTATGCAGAATTTTTATTAAGGTTTATTGTAAACATGTTGAAATAAATAGCTGATGATAACACAGTATAAGCAGCAGAACTACCACTGATCTATAAATGTGATTGTGGCTAAAAGTAGTAGTGTGTGGATGTCAATGTCAACTGAAAGAAAGCTAGAGAATAATCTAGGGAATGTATAACATAGTGATTTTGGTGTTGGATGAAACTGTGGTTAATAGTATAAATATAAGAATGTTCTTCTTTTACAAAGCATTAAGAATATGGTGATACATGGGGAAATTACAACTAATGCAACTTATGGACGATAGTTAACAGTAATATCGTAATACTTTTTCAAGAAGATATATCAATTCTAAGGGGCAACAATAGGGGCTTATAAGGAGCATGAGAAACACTGAATGTACACTTTGAACAGATTACGCAAAGCATGGAACTGTATAACAAATTGGTGTAAGATGGACTATGGTTAACACAACAAATATGAAAAGTTCTCTCAAACACAATAACAAATATGTAATACTAATAGAGGATGTTAATAATGGAGGGAAAATACACCAAATGTAAGATATGGACTATAGTTAGTAGTAATATTTTGACAATGCTCTGTCATAGTTTGTAACAAATGTTTCACAACAATGCAAGGTGCTGGTGGAAGAGTATTATATGGGGGCCCTGTATGATAATAAGCATGTTTTATATGAATGATATACGTCAATAAAATTTTATATTTAAAAAAGTGCCTCTGACGTCAGAAGACTCCCTCATAGTTCTGATCCTGACAAGCTATATGCCCTTGGACATATTACTTAACCTATCTCAGGAGATCAAACAGCAAATCATTAACTTGTTTGAAATCAAGATATTATATACTTCTTTCTGTATTTACCACACCTCATTGCATTGTTAAATAAATAAGAGATGCTCAATAAACTACTGATTAACTTGTAGGTTTCTGTCTCTTTCCAGCATGCAATCCAGAGTATAAAATAAATCTTCACAAATCATGACTTAATGTTTTAAATTTTAATATCCATTAAGAATTCCATTTCTACAAATATGATAAAAATATAAGCAAAGTTTACCAAACATGTCATCTTTTCTTGATAAGACAGGTTAAATTTTAAAGAGGGCTTCTATTTATATTAAATATAGAAAAAATGAGCGTATATGTTCCTATTTTTTCACTACACACACACACACACACATATATATATGATTTTAACACCAGAACTGGTAAGTTTACAAAAAAATTCATGCAGAAAATGGGGTTCCCATATACCTCCTTCATACATGCAGGTTTCCCTATTATATTAACACTTTGCATTACTGTGGTACCTTTGTTAAAATTGATGAAACATTATTATTATACTTAATTATACTATCAACTACAATCCATTGCTTACAGTAAGGATCACTGTGTTATACAGCACTATGTTTGTTCTTTTATTTTTATACTAGCAATATATATATAACTCAAAATTACCCTTTTTGCCCACTTTCAAATAGTCATACCTTGGTACTCAACTACTCATCAAATTTGGTACTAGATGCATTTTGACGCAAAAATTTTGTCACAGTTCTCATCATTTGTTCGGTATTCAATGCTCAAGCTAGAACTTGTTGGTGTTGGTTGCCTCATGACTCACTGGCCTTTCCTACCGAAACAAAGGGCCATGTGTTAGTCACACAGTAGCACTTGCCCTGTGCATATCCCATTGCAGTCTTAGCTTCTGTCGTCATTTTGTGTATCTTTGCATTTTGTTTCTCATTATGCGTCCTAATAAAATGAGCAGTGATAGCACTGAGCAGAAAAGAAAATTACTTCACACCACCATTGAGCAAAGAAAAAAAGAAATAACAGGTAAATATAAGAGCAGTATTCACATTACTGATCTTCTAGGGAATATGGTATACCTAGAACAACGGTCTCCACCATCATTAAGAATAAAGAAATGATTTTAAAAAGGCTAATATTGTAAAAGGAGTTAAAGCAGTTAACAAAGCAGCATTCCCAAACACTCGAGGAAGTTGAAAAGCTGTTATTAGTTTGAGTAAATGTGAAGCAGTTAGCAGGCGACAGTATATCGGAAGCCATGATATGTGAAAAAAGCAAAAGTGTTGCATGCCGACCTTTTGAAAAACAAACTGGAACCGAATGATGAGAGTGTTGAAGTTTTTAAGGCCAGCCATGGCTGGTCTGATAAATTTTAAAAGAGGACCAGCATGCAGCATAGTGTCATGAGGCATAGCAAGACAGCAAGTGCTAATAAAAAGGCTGTTGATAAATTTGTCAGTGAATTTCAAGACTACATAGAGGCTGAGGGTTTTATTCTCCACCAAGTTTTTAACTGTAATGAGGTCAGAGTTTTTTGGGAAAAAATGCCAACTAGGACCTACATCACAAAAGAGGAGAAGGCATTACCAGGCCACAACCAATGAAGGACAGGCTAGCTCTATTGTTAGATGGGAATGTTAATCAGGACTTAAAATTCAAGCCACTATCATAGTGAAAACCTGCGGGTTTTCAAGAAGCATAATGTCATTAAGAAACAAACTCCTTGTCATGTGGAGGGTAAACAGCAAAGCTTTGGGTCATGAGACATTTTTCATCGAGTGGATAAATAAACTGTTCGGTCCCTCAGTGAAAAAATATTTGCTGGAAAAAGATTTGCCTTGGAAAGCTCTCCTACTTTTGGGCAATGTGCCTGACCAACCTCCAGGCTTGGATGATGACTTACTGGAGGAGTTATCTCAGTAAGTGTAAGGTTCCTGCCCCCCAACACTATTCTTCTCATCCAGTCATGGACCAGCAGGTCATTTCAAACATCAAAAAGTTGTACACCAAGGTGCATATCCAGAGGTTCTTTGAGGTCACTTCTGACACCCAGTTTACCCTCATAGAATTCTGGAGGGAGCATTTCAATATTCTGTACTGCCTTAACCTTATTGATAAGGCCTGGAATGAAGTCTCTTATAGGACAATGAATTGGGCATGGAAGAATCTGTGGCTAGAAGCTGTGACTCAGAAAGATTTCTAAGGGTTTGAGGCTGACACCAAGCCTATAGGTACAGAGGGTACAGTGGTGCAGGATATTGTATCTTTGATCCAATCCATGGGTCTGAAGGTCAATGTTGCTGATGCTGATAAGTTACTGGAGGAATATCGTTAAGAGCTCAGCACTGAGGAGCTGCATGAACTACAGAAGGGGTAGCAACAAGAGGTGGCTGAAGAGATTTCTTCAGGTGTGGAAGAGATAAGGGAGGATGTCCCCAGTTCCCTAATAAAATAAATGTGTGCAAAATGGGCAGATGTTCAAAACTTTGTGGAGAAGTACCATCCAGGCAAAGCTCTTACAAGCAAAAATATGAATTTATTGAATGACCAAACAATTTCACCCTTTTGAGGAATTCTGAAAAGAAGACAGAGGCAGTCTTCATTGGATAAGTTTTTAGTGAACGTGACAGAGTGTGTCACAGCCTACGAGCCTATGGTGCAAGGTGAAAAAAAGGCAGAAAAGAGAAAGAACACTTGAAGTGCAAGTGCCCTATATCGTATTGTATCACACTCCATGTGACCTCTCCTCTTTACCACTCTCCACCCACCTTCCCATTAGGCCATCGACTAGTCTCAGTACAGATAAAGTGAAGTTTTTATTTTATTTAGTCAAAGTATTAATTTTTAGGTTTATTTATCATGGAAAGCAATGATATACAACCCTATCTTTTTACATATTGCCTTAAAAATGTCCATTGTCTTTGGTTTGGGAACTCATTTATTTACATTATTCCTTATGGGAAAAATCTGTTACTCATCGTTGTTGGTATTGTCATGCATCCTGGAACTAATTAACAATGAGTACTGAGGTACCACTGTATAGAATTCAGTAGTGTTAATTACATTCCCAAAGATGTGCTACCATCACCATCATTAATTAACAAACCCTCCAATCCTTCCAAACAGTAATTCTATACCAATTAAGCAACCTGCTGATTCCCTAATTCTCAGCCCTGCTCTTGGTAAACTAGGTTCTAGTTTCTGACTCTATGAATTTGCTATTCTAATTATTTCATATCAGCAAGATCATACAATATAAATTCTATTGTGTCTGCCTTACTTCACTCAACATGAACATCTTCAAGATTCATTCAGGAGGTCAAATGTATCAGAACTTCATTTTTTTATGGGTGAATAACATTCAATTGAATGTATTTACCATATTTTCTTTATCCATTCATCTGTAGATGAATAAATAGGTTGTATCTATCCTTTGGCAATTGTGAATGATGCCACTATGAATATCAGTGTGAAAATATCTGTTTGAATTCATGCTTTCAATTCTTTGGGATATGTAACTAAAAGGGGATAGCTGGGACATATGATAATTCTATACTTAAATTTCTCAGAAAACACTAAACTGCATACCACAACGGCTGCACAATTTTCCATTTCCCCCACCACCAAACAACTGTTCCTATGTTTCCACATCCTCTCCAATACTTGTTATTTTCAGTTTTTTTAATAGAGCCATTCAAATGAATGTGAAATGGTATCTCACTGTGGTTTTGATTTGCATTTCCCTAATGGCTGACAATGGTGAGCATTTTTTCCTGTATATACTGACTATTTGTATATCTTCTTTGGAAAAATGTCTAGTCATGTCTCTTGCCCATTTTTAAATAATGTATGTCTTTTTTGTGGTTTAGTGGTAGGATTTCTTTATATAGTCTGGATATTAAATCCTTTGCAGTTATGGCGTTTCAAATATTTCCTCCCATCCTGTAGGTTATCTTTTTACTTTCATGATGAAGTCTTTTGATACAAAAAAAAAGGTTTAAATGCTGAAGTCCCATTTTTCTCTTTTCTATTTTGTTCCTTATGCTTTTGGTATAAAGATGAGAAACTACTCTCTGACATGAGGCAACGAAGAAATTTCCCTGTGTTTTCTTCTAGGAGTTTTATAATGCTTGTCCATATTTTTAATGTTGTCAATCTATTTTTAGTTAATTTTTGTATATGATGAGGGGTATGGGTCCACCATCATTCCTTGGCACAAGAATATCCAGCTTTCCCAACACAATTACTTGAAGAGACTATTGTTCCCCATTGAGTGGAATTGGCACTCTGTTAAAAATCAATTGGCTATGGATGTGAGGGTTAAATTCTGAACTTTTATTTATATTCTCTTGGTCCTTAAGTCTGTCCTCCTTGTGCCAGGACCATACCGTCTTAATTACTGTAACTTTGTAGTAAGTTTTAAAATCCAGAAGTGTGAGTCCTGCAACTTAGTTCTTCTTTTTCAACATGATTTTGGTAATTTGGGGCCTCTTATCCTTCTATATAAAGTTGATAACTGGCATTTCTTTTTTTTTTTTTTTTTTTTTTTTTTTTAATTTTTTTTTTTTTTATTGACTTTGTAATAATATTACATTAAAAATATATATGTGAGGTCCCATTCAACCCCACCCCCCCACCCCCCCTCTCCCCCCCCCCCCCCCCAACAACACTCGTTCCCATCATCATGACACATCCATTGGATTTGGTAAGTACATCTTTGGGCACCTCTGCACCTCATATACATTGGTTCACATCATGGCCCATACTCTCCTCTATTCCATCATGTAGGCCCTGTGAGGATTTACAATGTCCGGTGATTACCTCTGAAGCACCATCCAGGGCAGCTCCATGTCCCGAAGACGCCTCCACCTCTCATCTCTTCCTGCCTTTCCCCATACCCTTTGTCCATTATGTCCACTTTTCCCAATCCAATGCCACCTCTTCTATGTGGACACTGGATTGGTTGTGTCCATTGCACCTTTATGTCAAGAGGAGGCTCAGATTCCACCTGGATGCTGGATGCAATCCTCCCATTTTCAGTTGTAATCACTCTAGGCTCCATGGTGTGGTGGTTGTCCTTCACCTCCATCTTAGCTGAGTGTGGTAAGTCCAATAAATCAGATTGTAGGTGCTGGAGTCTGTTGAGGCTCAGGATCTGGCTATCACATTGTCAGTCCAGAGATTCAAATCCCCTAAATATATCTTAAACCCCAACATTAACTGCACCTCCAGCACATTAGCATGAAAGTCTTATGAAGGGAGATCCCATCTGAGTCCAGATTCATCACACATAAACACCATTTCCAAAGAGGGGCCATCTGCCCTGGTAGTTAACCCCATCGGCCATGACCATAACTCCCATGGGTCTCTTTAGCCCTCAAAGGAACCAATATCTGGGGGTTGTATCTGCTTTATCTGTCTCTCTGACTCTGCTCAGTTGTGCATGAGGGCAAACCTTCTGCCAGCCTCCAGACTCTTTTTTAGAAACTCGTAGCCATATAAACTCATTTCTCCTTTCCATTTCCCCCTTACTTTAGGTCAAACAGCATTTTAAAGTCATGGTATTTTATGTAGACATGGATATTCTGCTGATCCGCATTGAACCTTCCGTATAAGGTCATTTTCCAGATAACTGGCATTTCTATTTCTGCAAAAAAGGCTATTGGAATTTTGATTGAAATTTCATAAAATCTGTAAATCACTTTCAGTAGAACTAATTTTTTAATATTTAATTTTGCAATACATGAACATGAACTGTCCTTTCCTCTAATGAGGTCTTCTTTGATTATTTTTAGCAATGTATTGTAATTTTTTGTGTACAAGTCCTTTCCAACATTGGAAAACTTATTCCTAGATGTTTGAATCTTTTGTTGATGTTGTAACTGTCGTTTCAAATTGTACTACTGTATAGAAATACTACTGATTTTCACATGTTGATTTTTTATCCTGCAACTTTGCTGAATTTGTTTATTAGCTCTGGTCATTTTGTTTTGGATTTTTTTCAGGATTTTCTCTACATAGGATATCATCTGCAAGTAGGGAAAGTTTTCCTTCATTCTTTCAAATTTGGATGACTTTCAATTCTTTTTCTTGCCGTGAATGCTCTTGTTAAAACTTCCAATACAATGTTGAAAAAGAGTGGTGACAGTAAGAATCCATGTCTTTTTTTTTTTTAAGATTTATTATTTTTTTATTTATTTCTCTCCCCTTCCGCCTCAACCCCCTCCCATTGTCTGCTCTCTGTGTCCATTTGCTGTGTGTTCTTCTGTGACCGCTTCTGTCCTTATCCGCGGCACCAGGAATCTGTATTTCTTTTTGTTGCGTCATCTTGTTGTGTCAGCTCTCCGTGTGTGTGGTGCCATTCCTGGGCAGGCTGCACTTTCTTTCACAGTGTGCTCCTTACGGGGCACACTCCTCACGCGTGAGGCTCCCCTACGTGAGGGCACCCCTGTGTGGCACAGCACTCTTTGTGTGCATCAGCACTGCACATGGGCCAGCTCCACACGGGTCAAAGAAGCCCGGGGTTTGACCGCAGACCTCCCATGGGTAGGGCGTCCCAATGGGTAGCGGACGCCCTACCCATTGGGCCAAGTCCGCTTCCCCATGTCTTCTTCTTGATCTTAGAGGGAAAGTTTTCAGACTTTCACCATTGCATACAATATGCTGACTGGCAAAAGGGTCCATGGAACAAGAAAGGTTAAGAACCTCTGATCTAAATTGTGCCATCAATGACTTTTGGTATAATCACAGAGTTGTGATTACTGCATCACTGCACTCAATACTAGAGAATTTTCATTAATCCAAAAAGGAAAAACCCTACCCCATAGTAGTCACCTCTCAGTCTCACTATACTTCCCCTGCCATATATAACTACTAATCTCTTTAAGTCTCTATAATTTATTTGCATTTACATTTTGCATAGATGGAGTAAAAAAAAAGTATTTTTTGTCTAGTTACTTTCACTTAGAATACGTGCATTTTTTACCTTGATGGAAGATTATTAATATATTATTATATACTATTGTCCATACTCTGCTTTAGTTGTATTTTTGCTAAAATATCACCTCATCATTAACACATTTTAACATAAATGTACATTTGTTCTGTTTCAGAGAAAAACATTCTTATACACATACTATTAACCATACTCATTTTTCTCAAGAGGATTCATTATGCTATATAGTCCCAAGATTCATTCATTTTTTAGCTTTCCTTCTAGTGATATATGCAACCTTGGACTTTCCCTTTCAACCATTATATACATAGATTAGTGCTACTAATTACAAACACTATAACGTGCTTTTAATATTTCCATTCATTTCCAAACATTTACAAAATAAAAACACATTTTTCAACCAATTCTGTACAGATTAAGTTTCAGCTTTCTATTCCCTAACCTCATTCTATCTTCTAATAACTGATATTCTAGCTATTAACTCCATGAGTTTGCTCATTATATTTAGTTCATAACAGAAAAATCACACATTTTGGTATATAAGATTAGTGACTTCTCTTTCTCCATATATAAATACACACACAAATGTATCTATGTTCTGCTTATGTGTACATAAATATATATACACACACATACATACTGTGTACTGGCTTGAGATGGTTTTTTTCCTTAATGAATTTTAGACATCTTCCCATCTCAATTAGAAAGCTACATAATTTTAATAACTGCATAGTATTTCTCTACATATTGTTATCAAAATTTATTTAACCAGGGAAGCAGATGTGCTTCAACTGAAAGAGCATCCACCTACCATATGAAGGACCCAGGATTTGATATCCAGGGCCACCTGACCATGTGGTGAGCTGGCCCATGCACACTGCTGCCACACGCAAGGAGTCCCATGCTACCTAGAGGCACCCCCCCATCAGGGTGCCCCAAGCTCTAGGAGTGCACCCAGAAAGGAAAGCCGCCCTGCGTGAAAAAATCGCAACCCACCCAGGAGTGGCGTGGCTCACATAGAGAGCTGATGCAGCAAGATGATGCAACAAAAAAGAGACAGTTTCCCAGTGCCACCTGACAATGCAAGCAGATGCAGAAGAACACACAGTAAATGGACACAGAAAGCAGACAACAGGGGTAAAGGGGAGAGAAATAAATTTTTTTAAAAGAGGGTATGAGATTTTTAATTTGGAGTAAAGAAAACATTCTAACTTTGACTGAGGTGATGACAATGGGGGGGGAAGGGGAGAGAAATGAATAAAATTAATATTTTTAAAAAATGTTTAACCCATCTCATATTTATGGACTTCTACTATTTTTGATATTATAAATAATATTCCCTTTATACACCTATCAAATCATTTCCTCATGATGAATTGCTGAAGGTACAATTACTGGGTCAAGTTATACACATTTTAAATCATAAAAGCTCTCAATTAATAGACAAGTCAGTCAACAGAATATGGGAGTTTCATTTTGTCCATATATTCGCTGAAACTGGTTATTTGTTTATTTTGATAAATTCAAAAGAGTAAACTGGTATTTCATTGTAGATTGTAATTTTTTTAATTTTTAAATTTTTGTCTTTTTTATAGAAATACATAGATCACAAAAATGTTGTGTATATTTTGTAAGTTCGCAATCTTAACTATATATTATGTGTGTTCATGTATGAATGATATACCTCAACAAAAATTTTAAAAATTAAAAGAAATTTTTAAAAAGCTAATGGCATGGTATCAATACTGCCAAATATATATATATATATATATATATATATATATAAGAGGTTCCCATATATCTCAAACCTCACCCCACCCCATTCCTTCCACATCAACAACCTTTTTAATCATCGTGGCACATTTATTGCATTTGGTGAATACATTTTGAAGCACTGCTACATAGCATGGATTACAGTTTATGTAGTAGTTTACACTCTCTCCCAGTCCATTCAGTCGGTTATGGCAAGATATATAATGTCCTGCATCTGTCCCTACAATATCATTCACAATGACTCCAAGCCCCGAACATACCTCTTCATCACACCTCTTCCCTCTCCCTGCCCTCAGCAACTCCCATGGCCACTGTCTCCACTTGTAATTTGGACTTCACTAAATTCTTATGGGATTGAAAACCTATTATTTATGTTTATTAACAATGTATTTTAGTTTTAAATAAGATAGGAAAACTTATTTTCCACTATCAAAATAACAATGAGCAAAATAATGCATCAATAATAAAGAAGTACTACAATAAAATGTTTACACTAAAGGTCAATAATAAAAAATAAGCAGTCTTCCCTTAAGTAAATATTCATTTTATTAATTCACAATTACTGAAGACAAAATATGTGTTACTTCATTCTTAAAAACTGAGATAAGTCAGAAGTGCTTATTGCTGACACTCGACCAAATATGAATTCAGTCTCCAAGTAAAGGTGTTTTCTAAAAAATCACTAATTTGTATACTTAGGTAAGTATGCTTAGACTGGATTAGTTAAGAAATCCATGGCTGAGGTCACAGAAGCCACTTTCAGGAAAGAAAAAAACAGAAGGCATAGATATCACTATCCCATACATTCATAAAACAAATACATTGCCATATTTAATGTTCAAAAAATTTCAAAAGTATTTTTAGGATTAGAATACAATTAAACAATTTGCACTTACATATTGAAAAATATGAATACAAATTGCCCCTATTGAAAAAACATTTTACAAACAGGTTACTATTTGTGAGAGAAGGGAAAGAGTATTTTAATTACATATAAATACATACAAATGATTAAATGTCTTGCCTTAAGAGATATACTTAAGCAAATCAATGGTCTTTGCCAATATTCATTTGCTAATATACATTTGTTAATATGCAACATAGGATTGTGCTATGTGGTGTAGATTCAATTTAGATCCTGACATAAATAATTAAGGGATAAAAATCATATAGTCTAAGGAACCAATTGTTTACATATACAGATCAACTCACATTTTTTTAAGATTTCTTTCTTTCTTTCTCTCCCGTCTCCTGTCCTCCATCCCTCCCCCGCCCTGCCCCCCGCCCCAGTTGTCTGTTCTCTGTGTCAGTTTGCTGCATCTTCTTTTTTGTTCGCTTCTGTTGGTTGTTGTCAGTGGCACGGGAATCTGTGTTTCTTTTTGTTGCGTCATCTTGTTGTGTCAGCTCTCCCTGTGGGCAGTGCCATTCCTGGGCAGGCTGCACTTCCTTTGGCACTGGGCAGCTCTCCTTGCACGTGGGGATCCCCTACGTGGGGGACACCCCTGCATGGCACGGCACTCCTTGTGCACATCAGCGCTGCGCGTGGGCCAGCTCCACACGGGTCAAGGAGGCCCGGGGTTTGAACCACGGACCTCCCATGTGGTAGATGGATGCCCTAACCACTGGGCCAAGTCCGCTTCCCCACATTTTCTTAAATAGCTCATGAGATTGGTCTTTTGAGAAAATCAAAACACTTTGAGAGAAAAGCATTCTGATGAATATCAGTATATAAATTAAACAACTATATTTGTTTCTTAGAACTATGCATGATATTATCATCTTTCCAAATACATTATCTAAAACTGAAGTTACTGAGCATTTATTTATTTTTTAAAGAGTTTATTGCCATAAGTTTGGACAGTAGGGCTCCAACTTGTAATATAAAGAGCAGATGGGAAGATGTTACCAATTATCAAGACTTGTTCTGTTTTACTCTTCACATCCAAAGCATTTGAGTTCCTATAAGTTGATAATTTAAGGACATAAATTTCTCCCATGTGTGCTCTTAACTTTCAATGTCTGGTGCTCAATTAAATTTCATCTGTTTGCAATTTTTTTTCTTACAAGGAATTATATTTAGCTTCCCATTCTATTAACAAAACAGAAAACTGGCTATAGGTATATTTCTAAATGTTAACTCCTATTAAATTTATCAGCATTAGAATGTCCCCAAATGTAAGATCCTGCCCCAACTGTGGTCAAAATAATTAAATATGATGCCTTATCTAAACTTGAAAAGCAGATATACATAGGATAATCAAGATATAGATGGAAAGATGGAGATATTTCTATATTCATTTTCTTGTTTACCCTTAGTCAAATCAACAGTATATACCATATATTTATCTGTTTTAATATCTAAAAGAAATGGTAGGTAAAAGAATTGCTATAATATCCTTTACCTCCAGCTCACACACCAAGAAAAGTTAAGAGTTTGCATTTTCATCATTTACATAATTTTTCCTTTACTAAAGTGAGTAAACAAGGCAGAAATAGAGAATTTATTAATTCTATCAATGACACCCAGTGCTAACAGAGAATGAAGATAATACAATCTAACCCCTTTGTCTTTATCATTTTCTCTCATCTCATTACAAAACTAATACAAAGTCAGTGTTGCAAATTTGGAAAATAAACACAAAAGAAGAAAATGAAATTTGCCATAATTTCTTCATGTATAGAGAAGTCAGGCAGCTTCTTGAGGAATTCATTGAAACTTTCATCAGAGTTCCCAGCTCGGAACATCCAGGAGAAGCTGGCTCCCTGAAGCAAAAGTTAGAAACCCTTCTGACTTGTGAAAGCATCAGTTCCCCCTTTAAGGCCTTCAACTGATTGAATGACACTTCCCTCATTGTTGAAAGCAATCTCCTTTATTGACTGTATATGTAATCAGCCATAAATACAATCAACTAATGATTTAAATCCATGATACACCCACACAGTAAAATCAAGCCAGTGCTGGTTTAACCAAAGAAACAGACACAACAGTCCGGCCAAGTTGACACATGAACTTAAGGTTTTTAATTAGCATAAAATAATTATTCAATAAATCCTTTATTAAAGGGCATTCATGTGCTTTGCAATATTTTACTACTAGAAATAATATTTTTTCCAAATGAATCACTAGTTGGCACTTGGTAATTATCCCTCAGTGCTAGGGAGGCTCATCCCCAGGAGTCATGTTTCACACTGGGGGGGAAGTTAGTGAGGTTATATGCTTTGTTTGGTTTAGAGAGAGGCCATATTTGAGCAACAAGGAAGCTTTAAGGAGGTAACTCTTAGGCAATATATATTACTAGGCTATGTTGCAATTTCACAAGAACAAGGTTCATTAAGTACAAACAGCAATATGAAGGCCTAGTGTATTGGTCTGTCCTCCTTCGCTAGGCACTGCCCATGTACCATACAGATTCTTATCACTCTATTAGAAAATGTACCTTCCCTCTGCCATGGGACATGAGCTTCCCTGTGACCAAGGGATTAATACTAAGCACCAACCAGCAATGCATTTGGAAAAAGACCTTGATCAAAAGGGGGAAATATTAAATACAAATGAGGTTTTATAGCTAAGAGATTTTAAAGTGAGTTGGGTCCTCCACAACTCTAGAGGTTATGCACATCTTAGGAGGATCTCACTGACTCCCACAGTAAACAGTGCCTCAAACAGGGGTGCTCCGGAGGGTTCTAGAAAAATCTAGATACTACAGGCAGAGCACACAACCCCAGGAAATCAGCACCCCATCACTGGGTCTTACCTTGGAATATATGATAACCTATCGCCTCAATGTATTAGAGTTAGACTCATTTATAATTTTCTAACACATGGTTCTTCTGCCTCTTTTATGAGAACCAATAATCAGCACTATACTCATTAAATACATGTCCCAGAGACTTAAATCGTCTGGCTGTTCATATGCAAGTTGAGCCCTGAATCTCAGCTGAGTTGCAGCCCACACCTACTCATCGGACTCACCCAGGACAACTAAAAAAAGGATGACGATGGACAATCCCCATCTGAAAAAACAGAGAATACTACAACTGTAAGCAAGAAAGTTCTATCCACCTGCCCCATGAGATCTAAACCCCCTCTCAATCAGAAGCAGAATGAGTATCACCACCCCAAAATCCTCAAGATTGAGGAATGAACAAACATAAGGTGGAAATGCAACTATGGACTAAAGCAGACTTATTATTATTCTGGTAATGGAAGAACTTATAACACATATATAAAAGAGAGTGGTCACCAGAGGTTCTGAGGTGGGGGAGGTAGAAATAATACTGCAGTGAGAATCGACATACATATATTTTTTTACACATCTGATTCATTTGCTTCTTTTTTTTTAGAAATGGAATTGCTCAGTGTCAATACAAATATTTTGCTTTATGTTTCATTTTGTCATTGTTGCATTCCAGAAAGGTGTTATTTTACAAATCAATCATTAAGAAGTGACAGGGCATGTTTCTCTGAACCCTAACCACACACACAATTATTTTAGATATTATTTTTATCTATTAAATTGTACTATTGTTGTAATATGTATTTTAATCTTAATGAGGTCAAACATATGGCCATCCATGCATGTCCAAGCATACCCACACAAACCTGCCAGTATATTCCATACATACTATATATATGAGATGCCTTTTGTGAATAATTATGTTTATTCCATTTATTCATTTCTATTAGGATATGTTTTTCTTGCTTCTATATTAGAACATGTAAAGGTGTTAACACATTATTAAAATTTTTAAAAAATATTCCAAATTCATAATTTGCCTTTTAATATTACAGCTTGTGTTTTTGATTTATAAAAAGTCCTAATTTGTGTACAGTGAAAACATATTTTCATTTATGTTTTCTACTTTTGCTTTTATTTTTTACCAAAGCTGCCTTCACTTCAAGATCAAATAAATATTGATATTCAACAATAGTTTGCTTATGGTTTAATCTTCATAACTAACTCTAAGTCTTCTGAAATTTATCCTGATGTATGGTGTGAGTTACAGAATCAATTTATACTTCCCCAAAATCATTAGCCAATTGTTTCAGTAACACGTTTCCTACTAATCTGAAATGTCTATCACATAATTTCTACAATTAGAAAAAACTTTTTGACATAACTCTTCCTCTACTTATGGCGTATTTCATTCTCATAAATATACCAATAGCAGCAGTTGCGAATATTAACCATCTGCCTGATATATGCTCAAGGGCATCAAAACCATCCTTGAGTTAACATAATCTCTTTCATTCAAACAATACTGGAACATCATTTATATATTCAAGATCTCCTTAATTTCACACAAAATCTAACAGCAATCCAGTGGGTAATAGGAGAAAAGGAAGAAAGTAACACAGTATTCAGGAAACCAACTCCAATATGCCTTTGTTTTAATGCTGTATCATTACAAAATGATTATTTTGATAGTAGTGAAATAAATTGACAATACAGGGAAGTAGGGTTTAATGTGAATTTGCTCATTTCATAGTCAGAAAGTCTACAAGATCTCCATCTGTCATAAGATTAACTATACCTTTTTAACCTCTATGTAATCTAGAAAGAGTAGTATAGAAAGTTTGAAAAAGTCAAGGCAGAAAAAAAATTACAAACTAGCAGGTATGTCTTTGATGTCTTTAAGCAGCCAGAATATCATACTCTATAGGAAAATCTGAAACAGGCATATAGAATTTTGCCTGTTGTGAGCCTTGTTTGTGAAAGAATTATGCTACTTTAACTTATGTATATAAATGGATTATAGAGCTTTAGATTAAAAGTTAAATACACCTTTAAAGTGCTTCCAAACTGAGAATAACTTTTAAGAGAAAAAAGTCAGAACCGTTCCAGTATTAGTAACAGCAAACTATCAGAGTTATGTTCAGTCTCTGACTTCCAAAGATTATAAGAGATATACGATAGAACCAAATAAATTCACTAGTATTAAAATTATTGGGAGAGTAGTTGATGCCAGACTTAAGGATGAAAAGTTGCACTTCAGCCAAAAGATAACTTGAAAGAATAAAACAAATCATTATTTGAAAAGCTAATAAGGGAATTAGATTTGGTTCATCTGACAGGGCATCCATCTACCCCATGGGAGGTCCAGGGTTCAAACCCTGGGCCTCTTAACCCATGTGGTGAGTTGGCCCATGCACAGTGCTGATGTGCACAAAGAATGCCATGCCACGCAAGGATGTCCCCCATTTTGGGGAGCCCCATGTGCAAGGAGTGCGCCCCGTAAGAAGAGCCACCCTGTGCGAAAAAAGTACCTCTCATTTTAATCATTTCAATAATTAAGAATTTATTGAGCTGGCAGTGAAATTTAATCTCACTAAAAGGGAAGTCCCTTGAGGGACGGAATTATTTTGTCTGTTTAGTTCACTCTTATATCTCCAGAACCTAGAACTATGCTCAGTACATAGCAAGCATTCAATATATATTGCTTGAATGAATCAAATGAATGAAAGAAAAATGAATGACTATATACTAAGTTCCAAATACTGAATTAGAAACAAAGATGCATGTCTGCACAGAAGACAGGTCTGCTTCTGAAGCCATATGGAGAAACAAGAGTACAATTAGATTTTATATTCCTACTTCTCAGGAATTCTTTACCATGTGTCATTTGCCATAAGTTACTTGAGCAAGAAAGAGCTTATAGATAGTTAAGAAAACATCACAAATACTAGAAATGTCCCTAATGGTAGAATGCCTATATTAGTAAGCCAAACGGGTGCTGATGCAAAATGTAAGACCTCCATTGGCTTTTATAAAGATTATTCATTTGAGATAGAAGCTTACATCACAAAGTCCTAAAGAGTCCAACTCAAGGTACCATTAAGAGGTACTTTCTCACCCAAAGTCATTGGACCCGTATTGGAGCGAGACAGCTGCCCATCTCTTTGAGTGCTCAGCCTTTCTCCCTCTCCTAAGGCTCTGTGGTCCCAGCTTCTTCCAATCTCAGCTGTAGGCTGGAGGGCTCGTCTCTATATCCAGAGCTCCTTTCTTCCTGGGCTCAGCTGCAGCTGTAGGCTCTCAATGATAGCTCATATCTCTTCCCAGTCTATATAGCTGTCTTTCTTCCTCTATGTTCTTCTTCCCTGTGTGGTTACTACCGTGTGAGCATATGTTTTATCCCCAAGGGGGCTAGGGTTTAATGCTGAATCACACTTTAAGGACATGCCTGGATCAGAGCCCTAATCTTAACATAATTTAATCAGATCTGTAAATTGAATCTAATACAATGAAAGGGTTATCATGCCAGAGGAACTGGCCATTTCACAAACATAATCTATATTTCTTTTTGGAATTCACAAATAATATCAAACTGCCACACAGCTCAAATAAATGTCCTATAAAAATGGACAACTGAGGATATTACTCACTTAAATGAACTGTGTAAAAAAAAAAAGGAAAGGTCAAAATCACTGTTTACTTATACTTTGCCTCATTCTTAGGGAATATGAAGGCTCTTCTAAACCCATAAAAACAAAAAAAAATAGAAAACCAGAATAGAAATGAAAATCAGAACAGGTAAAGATCAAGAAGAATGTTAGAACAAGGATTTAACTGGATTTTCTGGTGACCAAATCAAAAAGAGTAACAACAAAAATAATGCAATCAATTCCACAGCTCACATTGTCTGTGGGGATAAAATCTAATTTTCAAGGAAGCAAAGATTTTTCTACATTTGGGAACTGAAAAAGAAAATGACTTGTGAGATTTCATATAAGGGGCACAGTGATATAGAAGACAACGGCCTCTACAACATTGCTATATTAAAAGCAGTAACAGATTTTGTAAGGCTGAGTCTTGTAACATTTCTCAGTGCAATCTAAAAGCAAAGTAACAAAAAAGAAATCAGTAAAAAGTAATTCTTCTAGGACATTGGTAATAGGATAAGAAAATGGATCCAAACAGGTAACTTTCTTATGGGTCTGGTTTGATCTGGAGATATATAGAGAATATATCAAATTGGTGTCATCCTGCATACCAAACCAGATTGATTTGTACTAAATTTGTCTGCAATAGTGAACTGCCTGCGTGAATTGCCACGTGTTAAGAAGGATAATAATAATAATACATAAAATACATAGTTTGGGTTTTACAGGCCATACAGTCTCTGTAGCAACTACTCAGGCTTGTCACTGTAGTATAAAAACAGACATAACAACATGTAAACAAATGGATATAGCTATGTTCCAATGAAATTTTATTTACAGAAACGAGCGGGCCAGATTTGGCCTGTGAACTGTAATTTGCTGACTCCTGATCTGAAATGATGGACGGATTACTACTATTGCTTCAAACAGTCACCCATAAATATAATTTCCCTTGATAAAGCATTTGATAAAATTTGGACATCAGACAGACAGAAATGACTTCCTTCTGTGACAACGGAAATACTCTATAATCTGTGCTGTTTGGTAACAATACCCTCTAGTCATAATGGCTATTGAGAACTTGAAATGTGGCTAATATGACTAAGGAACTTGAATATTTAATTTTAATTAATTTTATTTAATTTTAATTAATTTAAATAGTCACATGTAGCCTGTGACTATTTTTATACTTAAACACTTCACTCAGCATTTACTTAACCATAAGTGGCAGAAACTAGTGCTTCAAAATGTTAGTGGGTATTGTTCCCCTCACCCAAAAAGGGTTCCTGCTAATACATATTTGGAAAATTTGGGGTTAAAGAAAGTTCAACCAAGGACTTCTTGGACTTTTTACTATGCTAGCATACTTCACTAATTGCCTAGAGGGGAATTCAACATGCAATTTTTTTTTGTTACAAAAATAGTCCCCAATATATCAGAAGTTAATGTGTCTGTGTATGATAGTTTTGCAAATTAATAACTTCTGTAATAAAAATATATTTAAAAAATAATAATAATAGAATGGGTTGGGGGGAAAATCCAACAAATTTAAGATATGGACTACAGTACTAGTAAAATTTTGACAATATTCTTTCAAAATTTGTAACAAATGTCTCACAACAATGCAAGGTGGTGGTGGTGGGCTGATATATGAGACCCCTGTATGATGTTACGCATGTTTGTTTTCTAAGTTCACAACTTTTGCTATACACTTATTGTTTATGTATGTTCATGAATGATTGATATACTTCTATAAAAAATTTTTAAAAAGTTAATGTGTCTTTGCTTGTGTTTATATGTGGTATATTTTATTGATGATTTGGAAATTCAGAATAGTGAATCTTAAAAACACTATGTTGCTCATTCAATTAATTTTCTATCACTTCACACACTGATGCAAAAGACAGCCATATAAAATAGAAATGGGCTTTAAAAATATATTGATTCAACCTTACATTGGAAGAGGGAAGTTATTTTTTTTATGGCATAAGAGGACTTCTCTTCCAGCTAATACAGACTACAGAGAAAGATAGAGATCATATTTAAATCTCCAGAAAAGATGTAATGGAAGGAGATGGAGGGAGAGAAAGAGATATTGTTTATATCAAATACTTAATGAATAAGTATGCAAAGATGTTATGGTGCATGTGAAAATAAAATTTGTGAAGAGGTATCCAAAATATTACTAATTTACTCTTTTATTATATATGCCAATTATGAAATATGCATAAAATAATAACATCAGTACCAAGCACATCCTAAAACATCTTTAACATTTGCAGTACCATTTAAAGCAATATAAGAAGCCACTTCTGAATGGATGAAGAAGATAAAAATAAGATCCCTGGTATCACACACTTTAAAATATTCATCAACAGAGGAAAATTTGAGAGAAAATAGAAATGGTAAGATGAACTAACAGGTGATATCCTTAATAAATCATAAAATCAAACAGACTAATCTTACAGCCCAATGGCCATGATCATTTTTAGTGTTAGCTTGATATCCATTAAAGATTTTTCCCCCCATAACATCATATTTCAAATATATTTTAACTTAAGTTCCTGACAGAGTAGTAGATGAAAAACATCTACATGATTACTTGCTGTGCAGGCCTTCCTTTGCTGAATAAATATCTTAATAAAAATGTTTAGAATAGGAACTGATTCATGCTGAAAATGTGAAATGTCTTAAGAATTTAAGAATTACCACATCTATGTGCAGTACATACATTTTTTTATTGTAAACTTTTAAGCAAGATTTAAACTAGCCTTACAGATACATTCAAAATAAGAGGTGGGATAGGGGATGAATTCACAAAAATTTTATTCTACCTAGTACAGGGATTCTTAATCTTTTTTGTTCCACAGACCCCTTACTAAGTCCACACTACACTGTGTAATATTTAATAAATATATTACACCTGCACCAACATGCCCCACAAGAATAGCGGTATTTTCTGAGTTTCAATTCAAGATCATGGACCCCTTCTCTTAAGAACCCCTGACCTAACAGAAACCTTTTGTCACTCTAACTCTAGAATAATGATTAGTCTTTAGTGATACAGGGACTGGGGCTTTTGGTAGCATTTTGAGAATTTTTATCATTAATTATTTTATCTAATACCTTATTTATTCCACATATATGACTTATATGAATTCAGAATTAATGCTAGGTAGATTTTTGTCTATTTCTTCAATATTTTTTTAAGTCAGCACCATTATGGACATAGCACTGAGGGGAAAGAAGAATGCATTTATTAAAGTATATAAGAACTAGAGTGAGATGTAAAGCAAAAGCTCATGAAACAAAATCTTCCTATTTAGGAATAGGCTAAACAATACATAAACTATTTTTTACAGTCATTGTTCTTTGAGATAGATTATTTTTTAATTTATATGAAAATCAGATCCCAACAGGACTCACATACATATTTTTTAAATGAACAAACAGATTTAATTTCAGTATTTCCACAACATCAAATATCATCTGTGGTGGGCCATAGATGTTGGAGTACCCCTTCCCCAATCTGAGCTTCCATTTCCTTATTAACCAGATAAGCTCCTCAGCAGCAAAGTCCATGGTTTATAAAACCTTTGGCTACCTATCAGTTTTATGAATTCCTGACACCTCTTTTCTTCTGCCATAGTGTCTATGACCTCCAATTAAGACATATTTTTTTTCACCCAGATCTTCCCTTTTCCTGCGTACCAGACTATGTTCCAATTTCCTAGATTATCAGTGATTTCTCTTCAACACTGAAACCAGTGTATCTGGACCTATGACATTTACCTATAATCCCTGACTTACTTAAAATTATACCATGGCCCAGTTGGATGATTACTGACTTGGCTCCTTCACCAATCTGCTTCACCAACACCAGGATGTCTACACATATACTTTCTTGTTGCAAGAGAAAAAAATACACAGTTGGCTAACAAAAATATGAATGAGTTAAATGTTAAAAACTGGCATGTCCAGTTTGAACAGTTTAACAGAAATTAGAAGACAAAACTAAGTAAAACTACATTGGATCATATATCCAGAACCTATAAAACATAATTTCTTATCTTTAATATTTTAAATTACAAGCCCTGGGTATCCTCACTTGAGTATCAGTAACATATTGTCATATTTTCTGTAAAATTACAGAAAACAAAAATTCCCAAAATAGATTATAGAGTTCTGAATACTGAGGTAGAATTGATAATACAACTATTAAGTTTTGTATTGAATAATCAATCACCAAATATCCTGTAATACCACACAGGTATTTATTCCCATGACACTTAGCAATCAACATGACAAACTAAGAACGCGCTATTCAAATTCACTGAAAGCTCTCCAGGTTCTCCAACTAAGTCCTGGTGAATAATGGGGAGAGTAAGCAACAGGAGTAGATTATACATAACTGAAGTAGATAAATTCCTATAAAGTGTGATTTGAAGGTTACTCTAAGGTCTTATGTGCCTTCCTCTCTACCTGGCCAGAAATATTTACCATAATTCCATTCAATAGATAATAATATCAAAAGAAATATTTCCAGAGAGCCATTGTTATAATGGTTGTGCGTTCCTTCAGATTCTTGAATAAACTGTCTCACATTCCCTCTTACCGATTTTTAGATCATAAAACACTCATTCAAAAAGACCAGATTCAGGGTCTGAAATGATGGAATATTTCAAGGTATAAAAATACTTCAGTAAAATACTCCACCTGAGTGATTATGGATAGCACCATACCCTAGTGAGGATATTGACAATAAAACAAAGTCCAGGCACAGCACTTCCCCAGCATGGATCCTATTTTCCCTTGCATAACCCTTTATATTATCAAAAACAGAAAATAATGGTGTTCCAAGTTTTTCTTTGTTTTGGTCTACTAAATAATTTAGGTAACAAATCCTTTAAGGAATGAAGGAAGTAGAAAAATATAAAAAACTACTACTAAATCTACTAAATAAATATCATACCAGATATCCCCTTCAATCCCACCCTTACCTTGTTTACGTCTTTGCTCCAATATCATTTTCCCTATGAAATCAATTCTGACTATCCTCTTTAAAACTGCTCCCCACCCCAAACCCCTAACCAATACTCCTTACCATGCTCTATTACTTTTCCCCCTAGCAATTATAGCTGTGATTTTATATATGTCGGTACACACACACACACACACACATATATACATGTGAGTACACATGTATGTATATGATATATATGAGAAAGCATTTTTTAAAAAATATATATATGTGGGTGTGTATGCATTTTTTCCCTCTGCCCCTACTAGAATGCATCCTAAAGTACTAAAATAATGCCTGGAACATAGTAGGTACTCAAATATATTTATCCATTGTTACGATATTATTTTATTTTTATTTTTTTTTCACTTTATTTTTTTTTTATTTTATTGACTTTGTAATAATATTACATAAAAAATATATATATGAGGTCCCATTCAATCCCACCCTAATAGTATGCCAAAGTTATCATCAGGGAAGTTACCTCAGTATTACCCTATCTCTTAGCAGTATGTCAGGGAATATTAGTGCATTTCAGTGACCCTCTCCATTCTTTATGAAAGTAGGGGCCTCTGGGGTTGGTGTATGCCCAGGAGAATTGAATCTCTGGACTGGCCATTGCCAGCGGGCCCTGAGCCTCAGCAGAGTTGCAACACCTACTCTCTGGTTCATTGGACTTACCCAGGTCAGCTAACAGGGAGGTGAGGATGATCAACCACCACACCAGGGAACCAAGAGAGTCTATAACTGCAAGCAGGAGAATCCTACCCATCAGCCATGAGGGATCTAAACCCCTCTCAATTTAGAGGTGGAGTGGACACCACCATCTCAGGGTCTTCAGGATGGAGGAATAAAATATGGATTGGAGTAGACTTACTAGTATTCTACTCTAGAATTATTGTTACTCTAGCAATGGAAGAAATTACATCATTGATGTGGAGACAGTGGCGACAGGAATTGCTGAAGGCAGGGAGAGGGAAAAAGAGGTATGATATGGGGACATTTTCGGGACTTGGAGTTGTCCTCAATGATACTGCAGGGACAGATACAGGACAATATATATCCTGCCAGAACCCACTGAATGACTGGGAGAGATTGTGACCTGCAAAGTAAACTATAACCCGTGCAGTGTAGCAGTGCTCAAAAATGTATTCATCAAATGCAATGAATGTGCCACACTAAAGAAGGAGGTTATAGATGTGGGAGGAGTGGGGGTAGGGTGCGGACTGGGGTATATAGGAACCTCATATTTCTTAATGTAACATTTTGTGTGATCTATGTATCTTTAAAAAAAAGACAATAAAAGATTAAAAAAAAACAGTAGGGGCCTCCACATTTGGAACTGACACTCTGATAAAATATATGCTTTACTCAAAAGTTTTAAACTAACTCCATTTAGATTCACAAGATATAAGTGCCTCACCAGAAAGACATACTTTTTCTTACTACACAGAAGTAATTGATTTTTCAGAATGATGGTTATCATTTATTTATGCTGAATAAGCTGTTTTTCAAATTCAGTGTATATTTATAACTCTTTACTTTTGGAACACTAAAAGGAATTTAACTATGATCATTTAATTGTTCAGTTAGAATGAACTACTTCTTCTGCACTATTCTCCAAAATTAAATTGTCTAACTAACCCAAATTATAGCTGTAAAATTATTTATATTTGGTGAACAAATATTAAAATTAACACTATTTCATATTATTGAGAATACAGCTACAAATTTTTTTCTGGGGAAGCGGACTTGACCCTGTGGTTAGGGCATCCGTCTACCACATGGGAGGTCTGCGGTTCAAACCCTGGGCCTCCTTGACCCGTGTGGAGCTGGCCCATGCACAGTGCTGATGCGCGCAAGGAGTGCTCTGCCACGCAGGGGTGTCCCCTGCGCAAGGAGTGCGCCCCGTAAGGAGAGCCGCCCAGCGCGAAAGAAAGTGCAGCCTGCCCAGGAATGGCGTTGCACACACAGAGAGTTGACACAGTAAGATGACACAACAAAAAGAAACACAGATTCCTGTGCCACTGACAACAACAGAAGCAGACAAAAACAAGAACACACAGCAAATGAACACAGAGAACAGACAACTGGGGGGAGAAGGGGGAAAGTGGAGAGAAATAAATAAAATAAATCTTTAAAAAAAAAATTTCTTTCTGAACAAGAGTTTCATGATATGTGCCATCCCTTCCCTTCCATTTAAACAACAAGAGAAACTATTTGATTCCCTGCTATTTATCAAAGCTTAATAAAACACTTCTTTCTACTATCTATATTTGCTAAATGGGGAAAGGGAGCAGTTGGGACTTTGGAGTAGAGGGGAGGGAGGGAAGGAAAAAGAAAACATGACTTACGAGTTCCATTTAAGATACTGAAATGTGAGAAAATGAGATGAACTGATGAAACCTTTAAGATATCTAGAAGTATCAGACCAGAAGAAGGCAGGTGTAAAGTTCAAATTGAAGGTGTAAATTTAGGATCACCACATAAAGTTGGGAATATGAAACTCATCACAGCTGACAAAATATAACAGAAGAACAGAGTTTTGAACAAAACTCTGAAATGAGGCATAATTATTGGGGTAGCAAAATGGGAAGCAAGGAAAACAGAAGGAGGGTACAGATAATTCAAAAGCATAGAAGTTGCAAGAAAGAAAGGGTAGTAGATGGCATCAAATGCCAAAAAGAGTCTGAAAAAAAGGCCTTTCAGAAAAGGACTTTGAATTTTGACTCTAGGATAAAGGTTATAGATAAACTTGTAAAAGGTTATTAATGGGGTATGTGTATCTAGGATTTAAGTAATCTTTTTTCTGCATGGCTATACTTATGCTACTATTAACCATTTGTTGAAAATAAGTCTTCTCAATACATAAATTATACAATGTGTGCCGTGGAGTTCCTTTAGCATATTAGGCTTAAGGAAAATAAGTAACTTGTTAAATTATTGGCTAACATATTATATGATACTTTCTACATGTAGTTTTGTAATTATGTAAATAAAAGTTAATATATGGGATCTAATATTTTAATTTTTAAAAAAAGAATATTACCATGTATTATGTACAACTTAATAAAGAAAATATCTTTTTAAAAGACTGACCATAAGTGATGATGAATAGAATTGCTTGCAGGGGTGAAAATTAATCCATCACCTTGGAAAATTATTCAGCATTACTATTACAGTTGAACCTACATATACCCTATGATGAGACAATTCCATCCTAGGTATATACCAAACAGAAATGCATGTTGTTTTAGTTTTCTGCCTGCAAAAACAAATACCACTCAATGGGCTGGCTTAAACACCAGGAATTTATTGGTTCATGGTTTGGAGGCTAGCAGAAGTCCAAAATTGAGGCATTAGCAAGGCAATGCTTTCTCCCAGAAAACTTTCGCATTCTTGGGCTGGGTGCCGACAATCCTTGGTCCTTGACTTTTCTGTCACATGACAATGCACATGTCAGCCTCTTCTTCTTCCTCCATGTTCTGTTGACGTCCAGCTTTTGGCAGCTCCCCATGGCATCTCCTTCTGTGCCCCATTTCCTTTGCTTATAAGGATTTCAGCCATACTAGATTAAGGCCAACCCTCACTTAGTTTAAGCACACCTTATCTTAGTCCTATTTACAAATGGATTCATACCCACAGATCTAGGGTTTGGGACCTGAACTTGCCTTTTATGGGGTAAATTATTTAATCCTCAAGAGACTGCCCTCTACACCCCAAAAAGACATGTTCTTCCCACCTGCAAAATATATTCATTCTATCACAACATCCCAAAAGCCTTAAGTCATTTCAGTAACAATGCTAATTACAAAGTCTCATCAAAATAAGTCATGGCTATGGTCCATCCTAGGACAAAATTCCTGTCTGATAAATCTGTGAAACCTAGAAAACAAGTTATCTGCTTCCAATATACAATGGCAGAAAAGACACAGGATTAACATTCTCATTCCAGAAGGGAGAAATTGGAAGAAAAACAGGGATCACGCATCTCAGACATGTCTAAAACCCAGTAAAGCATACACCATTAGATTTTAGGGTCTGGGTCATTCATGGATCGATGTTTTGTCCTCTGGGACTGATGGAACAGCAGCTCCACCCCTTTCAATCTAGGGGCCTTTCCCTCATTCCCACCCCCAACCCTGGAGTGAAGGCCCTATCTTCTCCGGAAATCAGAACCATGGCCAGATTAAAGCCTGGACACAGGAACGAACCTCTCTGAGATATAGGATGGTGGTCCAGCTCTCTGCAAACACCAGGGCACATGTCCCTCCACCTCAGAGCATTGGGGCAGTAGCACTCTCCCTGAACAACAGGGTGCAAGGCCCGCCCCATCCAACCACAGGGCAGATGGTCTGCCCCAGATGGCATGCCCTCTCCAAGCACAAGGCCAGACCCACCCTTTCCACACACGAGTGGGCCTGATCTCTTGGCCCAAGATCTTTTTGGTCTAGACATTTGCCTTTGCTCCCATGGTTCTGCCCTTGTACCCAAACACACATGTACGACCTTGTACCCAAACACACATGTACGAGAGAGTTTATGTCAAAAACCCAAATGTTTGTCAATAGCTGAACATATTTATAAAATGGAATACTATAGAGAGGAGTTGACAAACTATGGTCCATGGGTCAAATGTAGCCTACAGCCTACTTTTTTAAATGAAGTTTTATTTGAATACAGAATCACTCATTCAGTTATGCATTGGCCATGGCTGCTTTTGTACTATAAAAACCAAGTTGAACAGTTGTGACAGAGACCATACGACCTACAAAGTATAAATTATTTACAGTCTGGTGTTTTAGAGAAAAAGTTTCCGAACACTTGCTATAGAATACTAAAATAAAAAACTCCAGTTTTACTCAAAGGCATGGATATCTCTCACTAACACTGGGTTGAGTGAAAGAAGGCAGATGCAGAAAAGTACAAACTCAATGATTCAATTTATATAAAATTCAAAAATAGCCAACAAGCCAAGTAAAGTTAGTAGCTGTCTTTAGGGAGGAGAGAAGCAATGGAAATTAGGAAGTGCTGGTAATATCCTAATCCTAATTGGGTATTATTGACACGGGTACATTCACTTTGTGAGAATTCACTGAGTTGTATGCTTATGATATATGCATAACTGCATAAATAAATTTGTTTAAAAAATTATTTAGAAGGATTACATACCAAGTTTTTAATAATAGCTACCCCTAGAGGGCAAGATGGAAATGAGGGAAGATTTTATTTTTAATGTGCATTTCTTTTTTTTTTCTCTTACTATTTTTTTTGTCTTTATTTTTTTAATATTACATTCAAAAAATATGAGGTCCCCATATATACTCGCACCCCCACACACACACCACTCCTCCGCCCATAACAACAACCTCCTCCATCATCATGAGACGTTCACTGCATTTGGAGAATGCATCTCTGAGCACCACTGCACCTCATGGTCAGTGGCCCACATCATAGCCCACACTATTCCACAGTCCACCCAGTGGGCCATGGGAGGACATACAATGTCCAGTAACTGTAATGTGCATTTCTTGAGCTTTAAAAAAAAAAACTATTATTTTTGAAATATGAAAACAAAGCTATAGAATGATATATGTTATTTAAGATAGAAACCTTCAATCAGGCAAAAATATAACCAAAGCCATCTATGGACAGTAGTGTATAGTAATATATTAGTCATCTTCCATTAAGGGTTTTAGAAAAGGAAATATACTAAGTGAAAGAAACTAGACAAAGGTACTACATATTTTTTACTCCCTCTATTCAAAATATAAACACAAATAAATGAGAAAGATAGAAACAGAATAGCAGCTGTATATGACAGGGGAAAGACGGAGAGATGGGGAGGTGTTTATTAAGGGGTGGAATTTTGTTTATTATTATTATTACTAGTGGAATAGTGAAAATGCACTGATGTGACTGAGGTGATGAATGTGCAACCATGTGATTGTGCCAAATGCTGTTTGTTGTACACTTCAGACGAATTGTGTGTTTTATGAATATGCATCAATAAAATTGATGTTAAAAAGAAAAAAAAATTCCTTTTAAAAAATGGCCTGAAGTCCAAATAAAAACTAAGAGAAACCTTCCTCATGAAATAGTTCCATATTTTATCAACAGGATCTAATATTCATGGCGCACTCAAGTAACAACAGGATTTCAGAAACTAAATGCTTGAAATCACTTAACATCTCTAGGTTTTGTGGGCCAACAATACAAAATACAATTCATACCTGTATTTTTATGATCTATTTAAAATTTTCATAATCATATGAAACCATCTTACATGTTTTTAAAACAGGATATGCTGTGGAACTATTGTGACTAGTAATGGAAGAAACTATAGCATTGATGTGGAGAAAGTGGCCATGGTAGCTGCTGATGGTAGGGAGAGGGAAGAAGAGATATGATGTGGGAGAATTTTCAGGATTTGGAGTTGTCCTGGGTGGTGCTTCAGGACAGATGCTGGACATTGTGTGCCCTGCCATGGCCCACTGGGTGGACCGGGGGAGAGTGCAGACTACAATGTGGACCACTATCCCTGTGGTGCAGCAGTGCTCCAAAATGTATTCACCAGGTGCAGTGAATGTGCCACAATGATGGAAGAGGTTGTTGATGTGGGAGGAGTGGGGGGGGGTGGAGGGGAATATGGGGACCCCTTTTTTTTTATGTAATATTTAAAAGAAAATAAAGAGGAAAAAAAAACAGGATCTTAATTACCTTTGTCACATTATAGCTGTTGTACATCCTCTATCCTTGGTAATACTGTGCATTAACATGATGGTCTTAACCATCCCCTTAGGCTAATACTCCTCCTCAAAGAAATAAAAGACTTCAGGAATTGAAAGTGAAACTTGAAAAAAAAAATGGTGCTGGTATCTACCAATTGTTGCTTAAAATGAAGATTTAAGAAGGAAATATTTCTGCATGATTTAACAACTGATTTTGGTAGCAAAGTTCTTTTGTCTGGTCTCTAATACAACTCCCTAGAGTGTCTTGTTCAATATGTAACTAAACAATGATGTAGTGATTTTCACAAAGAGCCCATCTCTGTATTGCATTACAGGATAATAGCTGTCTAAGCTATATAATTCAGTGAGATGTATTTTAGTACTAAAATATCTGTTAATCAGTTTTTAAAGCTGAAATGATCAAAACTCAGAACAATATGTAAAGCATTCCTTTACCAAAGGGAATGACTAATCTTCTGTACAGCTTTGCTAAGTTACAATAAATAGGTTTATCTCAGAAGACTGGTTTTGATTAATATGCAGTTCGTAAAGCTCCTTAGCTTTGTATGGTCTCTCTAACTGAATCTAATAAATATAGGTCACGCATTTTTCATATTCCTTTTTCACCCGTGACAGATCTCTAATAGGATTTATATGCATTTGATATTAATTGTATTGGGGACTGCACCAGCTGCAATAATCCTTAATTCCTTTGCCTTTTTAAAGCTATACATAAATTAAAAAGTTTCCATTTTTGTTTGATTGCAGCTCTCACTGAGGATCAACCATGTTAACCATACAGAGGTAGAGAAAGATTAAGAACCACCTCCCCTGCTTCTGTGAAATGCTGAATGATAACAAAGGCTATAAGCTCAGCTTTCAGAGCTGTTTTAGCTATCTTTTCCCTCATGTCAGAAAAGCTCAAGTATATAACATCAGTGAAAAACATGCACTCTGAATTGGAGAGGAAAGGACATGTTTTTAATAACCATCTCACAGAAGGGTGCTGACAGTAACCCATCATTCTGATAAAGCATTTCTTTTCTAACCATTTACAGGAACAACACAGGAAATGTAAAAATGAGATACCGCTACCTAGAATGAAAAACTTGAGTGTCCTGGGGACTCAATCTAAAATGGTCCTTAATTTTAGTTCTGAACTCAAAAGAGTCTTCACTTATGTCTAGGGAAAAAGAAATGTATCTTGTGAGACTATTCAAACTATAATTGCAGTTAAGAGAAGTGGACAATTATATTTTCACATTCTGTACTGTGACATAAATAGTGAAAGATTTCATTCTGCAAAGGAGCACAGCAAAGGATTTGGAAACAAATAAAATGTTGCTTTACACTCTATCAAAACACGTGGCTATTAGTGAGTAAAATCCAATGGAAAAAGTAGGTCACAATTTTAATGACTTTTAGTTGAAACATACTACATACAAATTCAGCATATAAATGTCTCCTATACATATGGGAATGAAGAAAAAAGAAACCCACAAGAAAATCTGTATTACCCATTAAACTTAAAGGATTAACTCATAGTTATATAGCTTTTTGTCCTTGAATTAAGAAAGATTACTTTTAAAATGAAATGCCCAAGAAAAAAATGAATATAATCTCAATAATCTATTAACTAAAGAAAGGCAACCAAACACCATCTGTAAAAGCTACATTAGGGTCTTCTGCGTCTGGCCAGAAAAATGTAACTGGTACTAGACCAGCACCCCATCTGTAAAAAACTGGATAACCAGACAAAACATATGAAACAACTGTCTTCAGATACTGGTCAAGAGGCAGTACAGAACAGTGATCCTGAGAGAAAAGAAATTAGTGAAGTGAGTCCTATGGTCTACCTAGCTTTGTGTGTAGAGGCACTTTCTAGATGTTGCTGCAGGGAGGGGAAAACCAGGAAGAGTACCATGAACTGGAGTTCAGGGAGGCTGAAGCTGCTTGAATTTGTGGAGCACAGCACCAAAGTGGGAGCCACATAGAAAAACAGTTCCAAATGCCCACCGAGAAGTCTCTTTGAGTCTTTGGCTGAATATCAGTTCACACAGGTATAGAGGAGACCCCACGAGGATGGAAGAAAAAAAAAATTAACTATAAGGGAAAGAACAAATACCAAAGAAAAATAAGCTGAATACCTACTAGAGATCACACAGGGCTGGAAGACAGTTCTGAACAACCAGAGTAGAGAAACTTCAATGAGCCTTCAGAAACCAGAAAAATGCCATGCTTTAGGAGTAGGACTAAACTGGCCCTAGAGCAAATGCTAATTTAAACTCACCCAAAACTTATTAAAAAAGTCTTGAAATGACCAAGCTAATCTACGTATAAATTACCTGCCTGCCCTAACAAATCCTAACACTCTTACATAAAATAACCAAATTCCAAAATTCAGCAATGGCATATTTATAATATCTAGAATCTAAGTAAAAAGTACTAAATAATCAAAGCAGCAAAATAATAAGAGTCAGAACCTGAAGAAAAAGAAAAATCTTGAAATAACCAAGATGATGGAAATAGCAGGCAAAGATTTTAAAACAGCTATTATTAGTATATTCAAGATTTAGAGAAAAACATGAACACAATGAGAAGAAAAACAGACCTATAAAAAAGAACCAAAGGGGAGTTCTAGAGCTGAAAATTACCTTATCTGAAATGAAAACTCACTGTATGGGCTTAACATCAGATTAGAAACTGCAATAGAAAAGAGAAATTTAAAGAATGGCAATAGACAGTACCAATCTCAAGCACATAGAGAAAAAAATAAAAGCTGAAAATGTAATCAGAGCCTCACTCATCTACGGAGCAATATAAAGTGATCTAACATAAAAATAAAATTATGGGAGAGGAGGGACTCAAAAGAAATATGTGAAGAAATAACAGCCCACAATTTTCCACATCTGATAAAAAATATTCACCCACAAATGTAAGAATGTCAATGAATCCCAAAACAGATAAACATAAAGAAAATCCTACTGAGGTACATCATAATCACATTATTTAAAATCAATGATAAAGAAAAACTCTTAATAGTGAGCCAGTAAAAAAGACATGTTACATACAGGAAACAGAGTTTAGACTTATGGCTGACTTCTCATCAGAAACAATGCAAGCCAGAAGACAGTGGATGGCATCTTTAAAGTGCCAAAAGAAAATAAACCAAAAAAGGTAGGGAATAGGTGGGACCTGTCATCTTAGAATTCTATATCCCATGAAAATATCCTTTAACAATGAAGATCAAATAAAGACATTTATAGACCGACAAAAGCCAAAAGGATCCAGTGCTATAAATCTTGTACTACCAAAAGATGTTAAAGGAGTTCTTTAGGTTGAGGGAAAATGATACTAGACAGAAACTCAGTTCTATAAAAATGAATAGTGCTATAAATAGTAAATATGTGTGAAAATGTATAGGACGTTTTATAGCTTATTGTCCTTAAAATATAATTGATTAAAGAAAAAATAATATAATCCATTGTTATTTCTACCATGTATTATAGGTATGACAGGTATGACAAAAGTTGCTCAAAGAATGGAATAATGGCATGTCAGTGTACGTATTTTAAGATTCTTATATTTATAAAAGAAGTGGTATATTACTTGAAGGAAAACTGTCATAAGTTAAAGACACATAGTACAAATCCTATTGCAAACACTGAATACAAAAATAAAGAGGTACACCTAATAAGCTAACATATGAGATAAAACAGAATAGTAAAAGCAAAATACTCAATCCCAATGAAGACAGAAAAAGAAAAGGAACAAGGGCAGATGGAATACATAGAAAATAAGACAGTAGACATAAGCACAGTCATATTATTAATTACATTAAATGAAAATAGAGTGACAAAATAATTAAATTATTATATACCCATATATTGCACTGGAGAATGAGATATGTTTCCAAAGAGGGAAGGGAACATTTACTCTGTTCTCTAGGAGGGAACAGTATTAGACGACATTTTAGTCTCGCTCTTCAACCCTTCGAAGTTCTCATTCCCCTAGGAGACATTTTTCTAATTAAAGCAATTGGTGGGACTCTAAGCCTCCATTCTCTATGGGCAGGCTTTTCTGTTGAAATTGACTGTCCATGCTCAAACCATATCTTATTTCTTTGAGCTTTTCACTTGGCCTTACATGCCCTCTCTAACTCTATGCTAGACACCTCTGCTTTATTTTCCCAACATGAGCCAACCAGGATTTCCCTTCATACCAAAAGTGGTCTGCTCCTCTTTGGAGGAAGGGGTATCCACCAAATCTCCAACATAAAAGAATGCTATGCAATCATTAAAAATTATGTAGCTTAATATTTATTGACATTGAAAGACAACCATACTATTTTGTTGAGTGAAAATGAAAAATACACATAACACACACACACACACACACATCTGGAATATTCACCAATATCACTTTTCTAATGATAGTGATATGGAGGTGCTTTTTTATCTTTTTGCATGGAAGGAAGGGTCTGTTTTCTTAACTAATTTTTCTGTAAGTAGTCTGTACTACTTATATAAAGTTATGTTTTAAGTGGAGATACAAAATGCAAAGAAAAGAGTGGTATAAGAAAGATAAATAATAAAGTATATAAAAACAAGCAAAAGCAAAATAGAAAAGCTAAAGTGACCTCTTTCAACACTCTCCAAAACTAGGTTTCCACATACAGTTTCTAAAACACTAGTCCTAACATAGCAGAACCCTAAAATTCAATAACCCCAAGTAACAGAAATTTTAATATCCTAGGTAAATTTCTATTGCTCCCAAAACCATCATTCTATATAGTAAAATCATGATTTAGCAAAATTAGTCCTCAAAACAGGTAGTATGTCTCCTAACAGCAGCATTTTTAAGGAATTCTACAGCATTATGTTTACCCATTGACAAGTATACTTAGTTCAAAGCATCCAAACTCATTACTAATAATTTAACTAACACCCCCCTTGAGCCAATTTTAAAGTACCTTTCATTTCAAAATGTAATGATACTGAAATTTAAAAAAATATTACCAGACCTACACAAACAAACCAAGTTAAAATATTTAAATTTATATAAATTAACATTTAAATGAAAAAATTCTAAGTCTCCAAAGTTATATTAAATTTACATACTATTGCAATTATGCTTTTATACAACTTAAGTGTTAAATTAACTGCAGCATACACCATCACATATATGTCACAGGATTCAAATTAACAAGAATATTCAATCTAATATAATGGAATAAATATCCCCACATATGTTATATAAGTAGCCCCAATTCATAAGTGAATTGTGTTCTAAACTGTTTGAAAATCAATTGTCAAAAACACTCTGGGACATATGTAACAAGGAAAACAAATTTAAATGAAATACTTAAGTGCCAAGACTATCTTACAAAAACCCACTTAACCCATAAAAGAGTGTACTATGGTAATAATAAAATTCCTAAGCCCTGAACCCCTTTCAACTGGTGACAGGATGGGATAGAGTCAAGAGGGGTGGGGGTGCAGATAGCATTGCCCCAGCTTTAGTAACAGTAGGAGACCAAAAGAAAGGTAAGAAGAGTCTGGCATTATCAGCAAAACCATCTTCAGGAGAATAAATGAATTGTGATTAAAATGAGCAATCAAGTACTACTTGCCATGAAACATCAAAACAATATGGGAAAACTAACTATAAAAAACCACTTAGGGACTAGTAAATATCATGAAAGAAAGCATTGCCTCAACACTTTGAACTTAAAAGTAAAAATAGAGGGTTTGGGGGAAAGAGCTGTGGCTCAATAGATTGGGCTCCCATCTACCATATGAGAGAGAGGCCCTGGGTTCTCGTCCCATGGCCTCCTTGTGAAGGCAAGGTGGCCCACGCCCATGGAGAGCAGATGGCCCACGTCCCATGGAGAGCTAACGTCCCATGCCTGTGGAGAGTTGGTGCAGCAAGACGATGCAACAAAGGGAGAGAAGCAGACACAGAATGCACAGTGAATAGTCAGAGAGAGCAGACAGCAAGCAAGCTGCAAGTGGGGAAGGAAATAAATAAATAAATACTAAATCTTTTTTAAAAATAGAGAGAGAGAGGGGTTGGGATGAGGTGACATTTGAGCTCCAAGCATCTAGTGGCAGTGATCAAGGTGGGGGTGGGGCCACACTGACCCTGAGTGCAGCCCAACAGGCCTTCCTGCATATGTGACCCTGGCCAGGCTGATCTGAACGCTGTGCACCATAGGCATGAATTTGGCCAGCAGTCTTCGACAACTTCAACCAGGACAAGCCGGTAGCCAAGTCTGGTTAAAATTTTTTCTCCCTTTCTTCTGTGGATAGGCTGGAACAGATCTATGAATGTACTGATATGGAAGATGTGTGCATCATAGAGAGACTGTTCTTGAGTAGACTAGTGGCCATGGTGTGCCTCAAAGCTCCTAGAAAGCTAACAGTTTTCCACTTCAAGAAGCAGACCACAATCTGCACCTACAGCTATTTCAACACCATACTTGCTGTCAAGTTGAACAGGCAGAGGTTACTCATGTGCCTGGAAGGGTCTCTATATATTCACAACATTCAGGACATGAAAGTTCTACATACCAACAGAGAGATGCCCCAAACTCTACATGCTTATGCATGCTGTCAATCAACAAAGACAACTATTACTTGGTTTACCTTGTGAGCATGACCATCGAAGAAGTCAACACCATGAAATTAAGAGCTGCAAACATGATCACAGTTTATGCCGGCTATTTGTGGGCACTGGCCTTTGATGCAAGTGGTACCAAACTAGCCACTGTTTCTGAGAAGGGAACTGTGATCAGGTTATTTTCCATTCCAGAAGGGCAGAATCTCTTTGAGTTCAGGAGAGGAGTTAAGAGGTGTGTGAGAAACTGCTTCTTGGCCTTCAGCATGTACAGGATGTTCCTTTCTGCATCAAGCAACACTGAGACTGCACATCTTCAAACTCGAGACTGTGAAAGAAAACCCTCAGGAGGAGCTCACCACCTGGACTAGTGGTTACTTTGGTAAGGTATGCATGGCTTTTGCCAGCTACCTACCCTCCCAAGTAACAGAAATGTTTAACCAGAGTAAGCCACAGTCCACCTGTTGTGCTGCATCCACAGAAACATTTGTTCGCTAGTGACAATTGAGAATATTCCCCAATTACTGGTAGGCGCGTCTGATGGCTATCTCTGTATGCACAACCTTGATCCCCAGGAAGGAGGCAAGGGTACCATGATAAAATACCACATGTCAGATGGCAGTATGGAGACAGCCAATGAAATCCTGGACTCAGAATCTCAAGACTGACCCTTAGTAACTCATCCCTATAGCCCAGCTGTAGCAAAAGGCTACCCAGGTGACATGAGTACTGTGAGTGGTGTTTATATGGAAGACAAAGCTCGCTGAAGACAGTGAGCACCAGTCCATGATCTTTTGAATGGACTGACTGAAAGAACTCAACCAATGAACTCTAACCCATGAAGCAGAGAAGAGTAGCAAAAACAGGACACTGTGTTTTGCTGCTATGAACTTTGACCTGAATTGGGGGAGAAGATGGTAGAGAAAAGAAAAAAAAAGATTGTAAACTTAGTCTAATTCTATACTGTTGGAAAATACATTGTTTTCACTTCAGTGGCTTTTAATTCTGCTTATGAATTTTAGCTTTTTGTTGGTTTTCTCTTTTTGCCAAAATTAACAGTTTGGTGAAGCCCTTGAAACCTCCTTGCTTTGCATACATCATGTGCCAAGCCAACACAGGAGGGCTAGAAGTCACTTTATAACAAACTGAGGTCATTTGGGTTTTTGTGTGTACACAGCAATGAGCGTTAACTGAGGACAGAGTGGTGGCAGGGGTGGGGGTGGGGATAACATTTTGGTTGTCAAGGACGGTTCCACTCTGCTGGGTGCAAGGCCTGTCACACGCTGGGACCCTGAGAGGAGAGGTCTCTCCCCAAAGACACCCAACAGACCCATTCTCCCCATCTTGTTTTAAATAAACTCCTTCTAGATTGAATGATTCTGGGGTTTCTTCTAGAGTGGACTTTTATACTATTTCTGATTTTGTTTTCCACATGGTTAATAGGAGAAAGCGGTTATTTCTGGCTTTTAAAACCTTTCCTCTGGAGAGAAAATGAGCTCAAAAGAATCCTGGGCAGGAAGATAGCATAGAAGTAGGTAGGCATGGCTCAGTTCTCTCACAAAAACAATGGAGGAAGAGCAAAAAGCTCTCTGAGGGAGCTGCTTTGGGGATGTGCAGACCAGGAGAGTACTGCATATCGTCCAGGAGGAAGAGGAACAGAAAAACAGAGAGGTCAAGCTAAAACCATGAGTTACTCACCCCTGTGGTTGGCAACGGCACATATACCCCACCCTCAAGATGAATAGGCTCAGTAAAACCTCTGGCTCATTGCAGCCAAGTGACTGGGAAAATATCATTATCCTCCCTGGCAGGGGATATGGATCAGGCAGACTATCACACCCAGATGCCCTGGAAGATAGAGGAACTAGGTCAGTGAGGGAGCAGAGACAGGAGCCTAACCAACCTGGGAAAGAAAGAAACCAGGAGAGATAGCCAGCAAACTGCTGGAAGCACAACTCTCCTGAAAGAAAGGGGACAGGGAGAGCCAGATAAGTTTTCGGATACCTACCTAACCTGAGGCATGGGTGTAGCTCAGTGTAGGAATGCCTGCCTCGCATATACTAGGTCCCTGATTTGATTCCTAGTACCTCCTAAGAGAAGGTATTCAGAGAGTGATTCACCAAGTTGTCAGGCACCCAGATGGCATCTTATGACAGAGAACATAGAGACTGAGATTTCTTTTGTTTTACATTTTTCAAGCTATTATTTTTTTTAATATTTTTTATTTTGATGTTTTGTTCATTTCCTAAAACCCAGTACCTTATCTATGAGGACAGGCTGCAAAGTAATTAACTGATGGATGAACACCAGCAGTCTGAGATAGTTGCTAGAGGCCTATGAGGTAAGCCTGTTTTTCCTGGATTGTATTTTTTCTCTTTCTTTGTTTTCTATTTTTCTTTTCTTTATTTTTTCTCCTTAGTTTCTTCCTTTCTTTGCTTTCTTTTATTTTTCCCATGTCCACTGCTATTCTTTCATTCTAACTTTTTTGGTTGGGCTTTTTTTTTTTTTAAAGATTTATTTATTTTATTTAATTCCCCCCCACCCCGACCCCAGTTGTCTGTTCTCTGTGTCTATTTGCTGCGCCTTGTTTCTTTGTCCGCTTCTATTGTCATCAGCGGCACGGGAAGTGTGGGTGGCACCATTCCTGGGCAGGCTGCATTTTTCTTTGGTGCTGGGCAGCTCTCCTTATGGGCGCACTCCTTGTGCGTGGGGTTCCCCTACGCGGGGGACACCCCTGCGTGGCACGGCACTCCTTGCGCGCATCAGCACTGCACATGGGCCAGCTCCACACGGGTCAAGGAGGCCCGGGGTTTGAACCGTGGACCTCCCATGTGGTAGACGGAGGCCCTAACCACTGGTCCAAGTCCGTTTCCCTGGGCTATCATTTTTGTTTCTTTTTTCTTTTTCTTTCTTTTCATCTTTCTGGTGTTCTATTCTACTTATTTCCTTGTTTCATTTTTTCAATTCCACCTTTTTTTCATGGCTCTTTTATGGTCCTTGCCTCTTTTTTATTATTACCATTATTCATTTTCTCTTCTTCTTTGTTTCCTTTTCTATGGCCGTAATATTTTCTGAAGGGAACACAGACAACTAGAAGGATATAAAATAAGGGTCAAAAAGGAACCTTAAGGGAAGTGGATATGGATCAAGCAATTGGGCTCCCATCTACCATATGGGAGGAACAGGGTTCGATTCCTGGGGTCGCCTAGTAAAGGCAAGCTGGCCCACGCAGCAAGCCAGCCTGAGTGGAGAGCTGGCCCATGAGGTCTGCTGGTGCACACAGAGAGCTGGCACACATGGACAGCTGGTGCAGCAAGATGATGCAACAAAAAGAGACACAGAGGAAAGACAAAAAGAGACTCAGCAGACCAGGGGGCTTAGGTGGCGCAAAAGAATGGGCAGCCCTCTCCCACTCCAGAAGATCTGAAGATCAGTTCACAGTGCTGCCTTAAGAGAAGACAAGCATACACAGAATAATGCACAGCAAACGGGCACAGAGAGCAGACTAAGGGGGGGAATAAATAAATAAATATTTTTTAAAGGAACATTAACACAAAACAAAATGAAATAAAACAGGATGACACAGCAAAATCTAATCAACAAACTAATAAACAGGAGGAGATGCACAACATGTAACAACTAATCAAGGATATCCAAAAAAACATCATGAATCAAGTTAATGAAGTGAAAGAAGAGATAAAGGATATTAAGAAGACACCTATAGTTAGTACTAGAGTTGATACGTGTATGTCCAAGAGAACGAAATCCTTGGGTTGTCCATGTGCCAGCTGGGCCCTGAATCTCAACAGAGTTGCAACATCTACTCCACAGATTCTTGGACTCACCCAGGACAACTAACAAGGAGATGATGATGGACAACGACCATCTCAAGGAACAGAGCGAGTTTACAACTGCAAGCAAGACAGTCCCATCCATCTGCCCACTGGGATCTAAGCCCCTTCTAAATTAGAGGAGAAATGGGCATCACCATCCCAGAATCCTCAGGACTGGGAAATGAAAAAAGGATTAGAGTAGACTTACTGTGATTCCAGCAATGGAAGAACTTGTATCACTGTTGTGCTGGCAGTGGCCACTGGAGGTTCTGAGGGGAGGGAGAGGAAAAACTAGTGTAATATGGGGGCATTTTTGTGACTTGGGAATTGTCCTGAATGACATTGAAATAACAGATACAGGTCATTATATATACTGTTATAACATACAAAATTGTGTGGGAGAGGATATAAAATACAATGTAAACTATAATCCACACTTAGTGGCAATGCTCCAAAACATGTTCATCAATTGTAACAAATGTACCACAGTAATGAAGGATGTTGTTAATGTGGAAAATGTGGGAGGAATAGGGAGTGGGGCATATGGAAATCCCCTGTATTTTTTATTTAACACTTATATAACCTAAGTATCTTTTTAAAAATTAAAAAGTATATTTAAAGAAAAGAAAAAAGAATACCTGGACATGATAATGTTCCCTTCATTATGGCAGACATTAAGTATACTTGGGAAATCAGGGCCTCCCAACAATTGGGCTGGTCAACTGAAAAGATCTTTCAGTTATAAAAACAGTTCACATGTAAGGAAGCAAGTTTATAAAGTAGAACTGGACATTAACTAGCATTTTAAGACCAATAAGAATGATTAAGGAAGCCGACTTGGCCCAATGGATAGGGCGTCTTCCTACTACATGGGAGGTTTGCGGTTCAAACCCCAGGCTTCCTTGACCCATGTGGAGCTAGCCCATGAGCAATGCTGATGCACGCAAGGAGTGCTGTGCCATGGAGGGATGTCCCCCGTGTAGGGGAGCCCCACGCGCAAGGAGTACGCCCTGTAAGGAGAGATGCCCAGGGCAAAAGAAAGTGCAGCCTGCCCAACAATGGTGCTGCACACACGGAGAGCCACCATGAGATGACGCAACAAAAATAAACACAGATTCCCGGTGCCGCTGATGAGGATAGAAGCAGTCACAGAAGAACACACAGCAAATGGACACAGAGAGCAGACAACTGGGGGGGTGGAAAGGGGAGAGAAATAAATAAATCTTTAAAAAAAAAAAGAATGATTACACATAAAAACATTCACTGTAAGAAGTGACGACCGGGAAGCAGACTTGGCCCAGTGGTTAGGGCATCCATCTACCACATGGGAGGTCCACGGTTCAAACCCCGGGCCTCCTTGACCCATGTGCAGCTGATGCACGCAAGGAGTGCTGTGCCACACAGGGGTGTCCCCGCGTGGGGGAGCCCCAAGCGCAATGAGTGCGCCCCATAAAGAAATCCGCCCAGCGCGAAAGAAAGTTCAGCCTGCCCAAGAATGGCACCGCACACACAGAGAGCTGACACAACAAGATGACGCAACAAAAAGAAACACAGATTCCCGAGCCGCTGACAACAACAGAAGCGGACAAAGAACATGCAGCGAACAGACACAGAGAACAGACAACTGGGGCGGAGGAGAAGGGGAGAGAAATAAATAAATATAAATAAATCTTAAAAAAGAAAAGAAGTGACCACCAGTTGCTTCTAGGATTGACGGAGAAGCCTTGAACTCACTCAGCAAAGAGAAAAGGTAGAAGGAGATAATGCTCACATGCTGTCAAGAAAGCACTAGCATACTGTAACCCATGGACCATAGTTAACAGAAATACTGTAAAATTGTGGCATCAAGGCCAAAGATTTATTGTGTTCATAATAGGGGGATATGGAAAAAATATACCAAATGTCTGCTACAGACCACAGTCAATGGCAAGGGTCTGGTAATATTACCTCATAAATTGTAACAAATGTTCCACAACAATGTACTGTGTTTATGGAGGGAGTTGTGTGGGAATTCCATACATTTTCATGATTGTTTTGTAAGTGCACAAACTCTATAATAAAAAAAAATTTAAAAAAAGCAAGCACTAGGAAAAACTACTCCAATATTTCTCTCTCTCTTTGGAGAGCATTTCCTTGATGATGCCTTGATTTGGACATTTTGCCAGCCTCAACTAATGAGTGAATAGATTCCCATTGTATAATCTCCTCCCCCCTCCAAAAAAAATAAGTCTACACTGGGGGGACATGCTGAAGAAACCATAAACATACATAAAAATATAATAAATCTGATGGTGATGAATGGCACAATGAAATAAATATACTGGGAGCACATAACAGCAGATTTGAATAGGCAGAGGAAAAAGTTAATGATGTCAAAGATACTATATGAGAAATCAAACAGACATAAAAAGAGAGAAAAAAATCAGCAGGGAATCAGGGAATCGAATGACAACATGAAACGTGGAAATATATTCATTTTAGGAATCCCAGAGGAAGAAGAGAAGGAAAAGGGGTCAGAAGGAATGTTGGAGTAAATAATGGCTAAAAATTTATCAACTCTTATGAAGGACATGGATGTACATGTCCAGGAAGCACAGCACACTCCAAACAGGATAAATCCTAAGAGGCCTATCCAGAGACCAATGTTTATCAAACTCTCAAAATCTCAAGAAAGAGAGAGAACACTGAAGCAGAAAGAGAGAAGAGATCCATCACATACAAGGGAAGCTTGATAAAATTAAGTGCTAAATTCTCATCTGAAACAATGGAGGCAAAAAGGTGTATGACATAGTACTGTAAAAGAAAAAAACTGTCAGCCGAGAAGTCTGTATCCAGCAAAGGTGGCAATCAAAAATGAGGGAAAGTTCAAAATGTTCACAGATAAAAAAAAATTGAGAGAGTTTGTAAACAAGAAAACCACCCTTCAAGAAATACTAAAGGGAGTTCTGCTGGTTGAAAGGGAAAAAAAAGGGAGAGTGAGGGTTGGAGGAGAGTGTCGAAAGGTAGAAAGGAGAACTATCAGTAAGAATAATTAAAGAGATAAAAAGAGAAATAAAAACAAAATGACACATGTAAACCTAAAGAAAATATGGCTAGTTTTAAGTATTACCTTGAGAGTAATAACATTCAATGTTAATGGATTAAACTCTCCAATCAAAAGACACAGACTGGCAGAATGGATAAGGAAATATGACCCATCTATATACTGTCTACAAGAAACTCACCTTAGACCCAAGGATGCAAGGAGGTTTCAAGTGTATGGTTGGAAAAAGATTTTACATGCAAACAATAATCAAAAACAGGGTGGGAGTACTTATATACTAATATCGGACAAAACATTTTAAATGCAAAACTATTGAAACAAAGAAGGCCACTATATATTAATAAAAGGGGTAATCTGTCAAGAAGAAAGAACAATGATAAATATATATGCACCTAACCAGGGTGATCCCAAATACATGAGGTGAACCCTGGAAAAACAAAGTGAAAAAAAATATGCCTCTACAATTATAGTGGGAAACTTTAATACACCATTATCACCATTAGACAGAGCACCTCGACAGAGCATCAATAAACAGAGACCTTGAATAATACATTAAAGGGTCTAGACCTAATAGACATATACAGAACATTACACCCAACTACAATTATATATACATTCTTCTCAATCACACATGGATCATTCCCCAGGATAGACCACATATTAGGTCACAAAACAACTCTCAATTAATTCAGAAAGATTGAAATTATATAAAGTTATTTATCTGACCACAGTGGAATGAAGCTTAAAATAAATTAGAGGCAGAGACCCACAATAGGCACAAAGATATGGAAGTTAAACAATACACTCTTGGACATGTCAAGGAGTAAACTGCAAAAGAATTAAGTAACTACCTTGAAAGGAGTGAAAATGAGAACACAACATGCCAAAATCTATGGAATACAGCAAAAGCAGTGATAAAAGGGAAATTTATAGCCATAAATGCCTATATTAAGAAAGAAGAGAGAAGCAGACTCAGCTAAACGGATAGAGCGTCCGTCCACCACATGGGAGGTCCACAGTTCAAACCCAGGGCCTCCGGACCTGTGTGATGAGCTGGCTCACGCAGTGTTGATGCGCGCAAGAAGTGCCATGCCACTCAGGGGTGTTCCTCACATAGCGGAACTCCATGCGCAAGGAGTGTACCAGGTAAGGAGAGCCGCCCAGCGTGAAAGAAAAGTCCAGCCTGCCCAGGAGTGGTGCCCCACACACGGAGAGCTGATGCAGCAAGATGATGCAACAAGAAGAGACACAGTTTCCCAATACTGCCTAATAATGCAAGCGGACACAGAAGAACACACAGCAAATGGACACAGAGAGCAGACAACGGGGGAGGATGGGGAGAAAAATAAATAAATCTTAAAAAAAAAACAAAACAGGATAACATGGATGAATCTTGAAAACCTTGAATGAATTAAGCCAGCCACTGAAGGACAAATATTATATGACCTCAATGATATGACTTAAGCAAACTGAGCAGACACACAGAGCTAGAGTCTGGAAGATAGGTTATCAGGAGACAGAAAGGGAGTAGAGGGTGGCGAGGTGCTCAATATGGGCAAAATCTATGATAAGGTGGAAGGGGGTGGTTGGGCAGTGGACGGGCAGATAGTGGTACAGTTATGTGAATGGGTTCAGTGGTGCTGGAACGTGAGGGGGAGTAGGCTGGAAAGGGACGGTTGGACTATCCATGAAAGTGGAGGGAGGGCTGGAGGATGGAACAGAAGCACTCTGAGTATTTCTAAGTCTGTGGTTAAAGCTACAATGGTGGGAATGTTCTTTTGTCAAATATGGCAAGGGTGGGTTACTGGTGCAGTATGTCACATGTAGGGGGATATGTGGGATAGTGCACACCTGAGGCATGCATCTATGGAATATGAAAATTTTGATCTTGTCACAGAGTGTTATGTCAGTGGGTGGAGACCCACACAATAAACAAGAAAATATTAAACTCCCATCCTGCGGAGACCAGCTATGTTTTCAAGTAGAGGGGTAAGAATCTTTCAAGAATATAGGCAGTGCCTAAGAAAAACAAAACAGACCAGTATGTCAAGGCCTCAATATTATTGCAATAATTATGAACCTTAATCCACAAAAATTAAAACTTAGTAGTTACCACATGTTTTGAGGGGAGTGGGAAGGGAGAATAGAATAGATGGAATATAGGGCATTTTTAGAGCATTGTAATTGTTCTGCATGACCTAACATTGACAGATAAAGGCCCTTTTAAAATTTTTCAAAACCTATACAAGTATACGGTGCAAAATGTAAACCCTAATGCGGGCCATTGACCATGGTTAGTGGCAGTGCTTCAATGTTTGTACAGCAGTTGTTACAAATGTACCATACACATGTAGGATGTTGTTAACGGGGGAAAGTGGTAAAGGGGGAGGTTTTGGGTATAGGGGAACCACCTATATTTTGCATGTGACTTTTCTGTAACCTAAAGTTACACTGACGATAAAAAAAAAATTTAAGACACTTCGGGAACATATGGGAGAGATTGTTACCGTACATAAAAGATAATAGATCTTATACTGATTAAAGAAAATGAAAAAAAGTTATTTTTTATTTTTGTTTTGTTATTTTTTATTCTTATTTTATTTCTGTTATTTTTATTTGTGTATTTTGTGGCTTTGTTTTGGGAGAGGTTTTTTTGTTTTTTGGGTTTTTTTTTTAAAGATTTATTTTTTATTGATTTCTCTCCCCTTCGCCCCCAAAGTTGTCTGCTCTCTGTGTCCATTTGCTGTGTGTTCTTCTGTGACCACTTCTATCCTTATCAGCAGCACCGGGAATCTGTTTCTTTTTGTTGGGTCATCTTGTTGTGCCAGCTCTCCGTGTGTCCAGCACCACTGTTGGACAGGCTGCACGTTCTTTCACGCTGGGCAGCTCTCCTTACGGGGCACACCCCTTGTGCATGGGGCTCCCCTACACAGGGGACACCCCTGCATGGCACGGCACTCCTTGCGTGCATCAGCACTGCGCATGGGCCAGCTCCACATGGGTCAAGGAGGCCCGGGGTTTGAACCGTGGACCTCCCATGTGGTAGGCAGACACTCTATCCATTGGGCCTAGTCCGCTTCCCTGGGGTAGGTTTTTGATTGCAGAAGGGTCACAACAGTGGTCGGGCAGAATCAATGGTTTGGGGTATCAGGAATTAGGGGGATATGTGGGGAGGGGCACACCTGGGGCATGTCTCTATGGCATAAGAGTATGTTCAAGTGGTCACTGGGCTTTGTCTCAGTGGGTGGAGACACAAACGATAACTAAAAGAATATTGAATTCCCATCCTGGGGAGTCCTGAGACATTCTGTAATTAAGTGGCAAGAATCCTGACTACATGGGCAGTACCTAGTGAAGGAGAACAGACCATTACACCAAGCCTTTGATATTGATCAACCTTGCTCTTCTGAAATTGAAACTTAGCCTAGTGTTATATATTACCTAAGAGTTACCTCCTGAAAGACTCCTTGTTGCTCAAATGTGGCCTCTCTCTGAGCCAAACTCAGCATATAAATGAACTACCTTCCCCCCCATCTAAGACATGACTCCCAGGGATATGTCTACCTGGCACCAACAGATTATTACCAAGCACCAACTAGTGATGCATTTGGAAAAATACCTCAACCAAAAAGGGGAAATACTAAATACAAATGAGTTTTATGGCTAAGAGATTTCAAAGTGAGTCAGGAGGTGATTCCAGAAGTTAAGCTTATATACATCTCAGCAGGATCTTATTGACTGACACAGTAAACAGTGCCTCAAACAGTAAACAGTGCTCCTGAGGGTTCCAGAGACATGTAGACATTACAGGCAAGGCAGAAAATCTCAGGAATTCAGCAATCTGTTAGTGGGCAATACTGTGGAATATATGCTCCCCAATATAACAGAGTTAGACTCATAATTTCCCTACACAGGGCTCTTCTGCCCTTTTTATGTAAACCTATAACTAGCACTATATTTGTTAATTATGTCGCAGAGACTTAAATCTTCTGTCTGTTCATATGCCAGTTGACCCCTGACTCTTAGCAGAGTTACAAACCTACCCTCCAGTTCACTGGACTCGCCCAGGACAACTATCAAAATGATGATGATGGACAATGCTCATATCGAAAAATAGAGAGTATCTACAGCTTCAAGCAAGACAGTTCCATCCATCTGTCTCTTGGGACCTAAGGTCCCTCTAAATCAGAAACAGAGTGGTCATCGCCATCCCAAAATCCCCAATATTGAGGAATGAACAAACATAAGGGGAGAAATGCAACTGTGGAGTAAAGTCTACTAAAGCTGACTTTTTATTCTAGCAATGGAAGACCTTTTGTCATTGATATAAAGGCAGCGGCCACCAGAGGTTCTGAGGGGAGGGAGAGAGAATAACAGAACAAGGGGCATTTTGAGGACATTGGAATTGTCCTACATGGCATTGCAATGACAGATACAGGCCATTATACATTTTGTTAAAATCCGTAAAATTGTGTGGTGCAAAGTGTAAACTATAATGTAAAGTATATACCATGGTTAGTAGAAATGCTTCAGTCTGTGTTCATCAGTTGTAACAAATGATTTATCACACTAATGAAAGATGTTGTTAATGGGGGGGTGGCGGGTGGGGTATATGGGAATACCCTATATTTTTAATGTAACATTTATGTAACCTGAAGCTTCTTTAAAAATACAAATAAAAATACTTAAAAAATTAAAAATAAAAATAAAAAACAATGCTCTGAAATACCTGGAGGGAAGGAATGTGATCTAGTTTGTATAATTAAATTATCTATTCTTTTACTTTGACAAAAATTAAAAAGGGATGATAGGTCTCCATTTCATTTACCATCGAGAGATCCCAATACCAGGAGCCTTTTACTTTTAGCATTTGTTTCATAGTCTTACTTCTGCAATTATCCCTGTTGCACAACTGACTGGGGAAAACCAATTTAATATCATATATCACAGCACCCAAAGTGTGCACTTGAGTTAAAAGCAGAACAACATAACAGTTAGGAAATCAGAGTTTAGCACCATGTGCAAGTAACCTTGTACAAATTAGTTAACTTCTCTGAATCTCAGACTCCTCTTAAATTGATGATGATAATAATGGCCACCTCATAGTGTTATAGTGAGGATTAAATGAGGTCATCCATGAAAAATATTTATCACCATATCTGGCACATATAACAAATGGTCCATCATATTTTGTTTTTTTGATAGTTACCTAGCAGAGATGACAAGACAGAGGTGGAACTTTATATAACAAAAATTGGCATAATTCCCTTCCTAGTTAATAAGCAAAACTGACAGCTTGCCAAAGAGATGTATTCCTAAAATCTGAAAATTAGTGTTTTTTACTCCCCCTCTGGATGGATATACCAGGGTTCAAATATCTTTTATCTAATGCTTAATTGCCCTCTCTCTCTCCGTAAGGTGTTTAAAGATTTCTTTGCCTAATCAAGAACAGGAAACATTTTTTAATAAACAATATGTTCTATTCGTAACTAATTATTTTCTTTGGAACTTATGTCAGAAATAATAATCTGAGGCAATGGGCAAGAATGCAGTGTGTATCCCAAATTTTACCAAGTATTTGTGGAAACTTCTCTCTCTCATTTGGCGTAGTTCTTCTGCAGTTGTAGCCATGTTTTTATTTATATTATTAACTATTGAATACGTCATATATATATTTCCCCCCCAAATTTTCATGGAGCTAAATATAATGAGTCCTTCATCCAGCATAATCACTGACCCATGAATATGTTCTGTGTTCTTAAAGCTATCTCTTTAAGTAAGAAAATGAAAAGGGGGGGGGGAGTTAACCATTTCTGATATAAACTTTTTGAAAATACATTACACACAGAGTACACTGATAAAGAGAACAGTGACTCTCCCGTTGATGACTTCTCATCAAAATCAATTTCTTTTCTGTTGAATTCACAGTGATTTGCAGCAACCACTGAAGATCACAGGGCTGCCTTTCTCTCTGTAAAATAACAAGAGACTATTATATTTTTATAGTTCCCCCTTTTGCTATTAGCTGTCACATCTCACTGTCAATAGCACCTTTACTGTGTTTTTTTTCTTTTCCAAACACAAGATTAACTGGGTGAGAGCCTGAGTTGATATCCAAATTCTCTAAAATACATGTCTTTTTTTTTTTAGCTCTTAATCTACAAAAATGCAGGTAATACAGCCAATAGTTGAAACCAGCCAGAATATTGATTTACTGATAAGAGTCCTGCTGCTGAAAAAAAAAAAAAAAGCCATAATTTTATTCCAAAAAACAGGAAGGTAAAGCCAAATTGACAGAAACCTTTAAAACCAGAAAACGTGATCACAGAAAACTACATAAAGCAGTCATCAAAGGTAATTTTCTACTAATCACCATGGAGATGCCATCTATCAGTGATTCATCTAAATAGCTCAGAAATTAAGCTTTGAACATTGTAGAGCATGTGATACTACAACAATATGTCCAGATTTTCTGGAATCTTCCCTTTTTAAAGCTTTGCTTTATTGCTTTCTTACCTCCTGCCCTATGAATAACCCAACCCATCAAGCAAAAAGAGGGAAAAATTCATTCTGGATAAAAGCTGATATAATATTATGTGGGTCTATAATAACTATCTGTAACCAGGATAAACACAGTGTATACCTAGTCCACCTTATTTCCAGGAGGACATGGGGTATAAGGAATGATACTTTTAGCAAGCTTTTGAGCTCTGCTTTGGGGTACAGGGGGTGTGGGGATGTGGAAGGAAGGTTTAGGTACATTTGATACACACATTCATAAACCTCAGAAAGGAATTTAGCAATAATACAAGTCAAAGAACAGGCATTTAAATTATCAAGGCATTAGAGGCACCCATACCAAAGAACAGAAACCTTATTCTCCCTGTCAAACAAATTGAGCATAAGAGTATTTCAAATACTCAAAGAAATGTCATCCAGTTTCCTTATCATACCAAAAGGATATTTAAACAATTCCAGGTTCTGCAGAGGTGAGTTAACATAGCAGGTCTAAGACCACTCTCCTAAGAAAGGCCTGCTTGCAAAGCTGGCCCTTAGCTGGTTTCTGAGAACTTGGATTTCAGTAGTATTTCCACTGTTTCCTAACTGACAAGTGCTTTACTGTGCCTAGACTTGTTTGTATAAAAATGAGGTCTACAAGCTATTTTCTTTCTGGGAGTCTGGAATTTTGGTACATGCTAGGTAGAGGGTACCTACGTGACCAGTACCCAATAAAAACCTTGAGTGCTGAGTCTCTAATGGTCTTCACTGAGCAGAACCATTGTGCATATTTTGCTACATTTTCATTTCTGGAGAAGGTGGTGTTCTATGTGACCCTTATAGGAGGGTGACAGTTTAAGGAAACCTGCCCAAGGATCCATCCAGTCTGTGCCCATGTCTTGTTTCCTCATAATCATGCTCTATATCCTTACTGTAACACTGTTATGAATCTAAGCTGTGAATAAAGCTATATTCTGAGTCCTATGGGTCCTGCTAATAAATCTCCAATCATGGGGGTGGTCTTGGGAATCTGTGACACACATGCATACAGTACATGATGCACTGTACTGAATGAGGAAGAGAAAACTTACAATGAGTAACAATTGGGTCCTAACCTCAAATGGTTTATCATCTAGTGAGAGAGTTTGGAGAATGTTCTGGCAACAAACCAGTAAACACTGATCATTTGTTCAAAATTTTATTGAGCACTTATTATATTCCTGGCAATGTCAGGTAATAGGCATAATGGTAATATAAAAATTGAACACAGCTTCTGTATAAAGGAGTTTAAAGTACTAGTCAAACTAGTACAATGTAGTAAACATTCCTCTTACAAATGACATTACCTGAAATATTCGACTCAAAAAATATGTTAACTATTCCATTATGGACATTCTCTGACTTGCACAATTTACATGCTTCCTTGGGTAATAATAGGAGTGCTAGTTAATTTTCTTCCAAACATTTCTGAGGGGACGTTGACAGGACATAAGTCTTGCCAGACCTTTAAAATGTTTGTTGAACGAGGCTTCCTACAATTCATCAGCTATCAACTAAGTACTAAGCACTGTGAAAGATTGCATGGAATAGAAACATAAACACAATCCCAACTTTCAAGGATCCCACAATCTCCTAAAAGAGAGAGAGGTTACAGGTGTGAGAAACTTGCATGAGGTAAAATGAGTTGCAGAGCAGAAGCATGCAGCCGATGAGGTCTACCACTAGACACCATTAATGGCAGAACACACATATATGAGAAGGAACTAACAATTATAACACCTGGATGACAGGCTTAAAATTAACTATCACATTATTATTATTATATATACATTAAAATAATTGTAAATTTACCTTTAAGTTCTAAAATATAAAAATATTTTAAGCAAAATGTAATTTTATCTCATGCAAACACTAGTATAAAATATCCCATAAGCGGGAAGCGGACTTGGCCCAGTGGATAGGGCGTCCGTCTACTACATGGGAGGTCCGAAGTTCAAATCCTGGGCCTCCTTGACCAGTGTGGAGCTGGCCCATGCACAGTGCTGATGCGTGCAAGGAGTGCCCTGCCATGCAGGGGTGTCCCCCGCGTGCGGGAGTCCCACGTGCAAGGAGTGCACCCCATAAGGAGCCGCCCAGTGCGAAAGAAAGTGCAGCCAGCCCAAGGATGGTGCTGTACATACGGAGAGCTGACACAACAAGATGATGCAACAAAAAGAAACATAGATTCTCAGTGCTGCTGATAAGAATAGAAGCGGTCAGAGAAGAACACACAGCAAATGGACAGAGAGAGCAGACACCTGGGGGAGGAGGTGGGTAAGGGGAGAGAAATAAATAAATCTTAAAAAAAAATATCCCATAAGAGTGATGCCAACCAGCCAACCATCCTAATCAATAATGACATTGGTGAATAAAATACATTAAGTCTTATATAGGTCCTCAGCAACATACAACTGTGTATTTCTACAGTTTTTAAAAAGCTCTCAATATTGGAAGCTATATTTACTTCTATATAGAATCATGTTGAAAAGGAGCCAAGTGTTCTTACTAATTTCCCTTAAATCAACAAAAATCAATTTTATGAGGGGAAAATAAATCTTGAAATGACTTTTAATCACTTCATTAAATTTAAACCTCTGTACCTTAAAAAAAAAATCACCCACCAATTTTCCTTTTTTTTCCTCCCAAGGGAGTAAAGAGTTTACTAAGAAACAAGAAAAGAATAAACAGTGTACAATCTGAGACATAGATTGTGTGTATGCTGCAGGGTGAGACACCCACACAATTTTTTTCCTTACACAGAATATTACAATCTACTGTCCTGGAAGACTTCAAAACCGTATTAGTTCAAAATACATTTCTTGCTACCCACTGAGACTTAAATTACCTGAAACTAATAGCCTCACTGCAAGAGTTCTATTCCATGGCTTGTAAGTTGAATTCACCAGCATGACATCTATATTTTATATATGTAAATTCCACAGGTTTACTGTAAATTCATGTCATCAACAATGCTGGCTACATAAAAGACTGGTACTGCTACTAAAACAAATACAAAAAATGAGACAAGAAGTAGCCATAAATTTTCCTGCCTGCCTAATTTATTGTGGTAATCATGGAAAAAATGGAAATAGTCCAGAGCACAGAAACTAAGATAGCAGCTGAAAACACAGTAAACTACAAGAAAAAGAATTATTTGCATATAAATCAAAGTAAGCAATAAGGTTTACATCGTGGTACATAATATAAAATTATTTTATCACAAAAGATACAGCTTGCATATTAGCTTCAATTACATTTCCTAAAATTTGGCACAGGCTATATTAAGACATAATGTACTAGTAATAACATAGATACTATTGATCAGAGGTATCCCTTACCTTTCAAATTCTTCCTAATACTATAAGGAGTCTAGTCCTAAAAATAAAACATTAAATAATAACTATAGTAAAGTAATGGATTAGTATTGTCATCACTGAAAGTAAAGCACAATGAGGTGTTTCAGTTTGTGATTCTCATTTACTTTCTGTAAGGACTTCTTGTGTTAACTAGCAGATAACATTATCAAGATGGCAGAGAGACATGCTCCAGGATCCAGTCCCTGCACAAAAGCTTTAAGCAACAAACAAGAACTGGGAGAACTATCATTCTCAAGGCTCCAGAAAACAGTAAAAGAGTTGTAATCAAAGTGAAAGCACTGAATCAAGAAAAACTCAACTTAAAAATTTTGGATCTAGTGGTTCCCCTGACTAGCACCTTCCCCACCACCTCACCAGCTCAGTATGGAGATGACCTATGCTCCAATCATGGGTCCATGTTGCCAGTTCTGGAGAGAGCAGAAGAAACATTGTGCACATACTAGGGTGCATGTCTGTCTGTGCCACTGTGCCAATCTGTCCAGTGGCAGCATAAAAGATCGAACCAAGGCATTCTTTGCAGGCTTTCACCCCAGAACTTCTCCAACACATCAAGGCAGCTCACAGCTCTCCTACAGAACATTATGGAACAGTCAAATCTTACTTCCCTGGATAAAGGACTGCCAGGTGGGGGACAGAAAATGCAACCCCTGCCACTGTGAAGAAACCTTGTTTCCTTGAACAAGGAGACATTCGGATCTGTGCAATCAGAAGAATTTCTAGGGTCATGCATACATGCCCAGGACAGGATGTATATGCAGAGAATACCAGGGAGGATCTTATGCGTTTGCCTCTGTCTGTGCTCTATATTCATTATTGAACTGATAAGCACTGAAGGAGAACACTCACAAAGGATAATCTGAAAGACTGGGAAAGGTGGTTTTTTTGTTTTGGTTTTTGTTTACTTTTTATTTTCTTTAAGCTCCTGATAGTCAAGGAAATCTCTGTCATTAACACTAGCTGGATACAAGCTTAAGGAACACATGCTTCAGTGTCTAAATTTCAGAGATGACACTATAAAATTTCAAACTATCCAGATTGCAAGAGAAGTGGTAAAACAGGGGAGCAAATATGGCTCAAGCAGTTGAGCACCCACCTCCCACTTGGGAGGTCCTGGGTTTGGCTCCCGATGCCTCCTAAAGAAAACAAACAAAGAAAATAAACAAACAATCAAACAGCAAAGCAAAAAGCCAAAACAGTAAGCAAAACAGATGAGGGAGCCAACACTAGGGAGCCAATGTGGCCCAGCGGTTCAACACCAGCCTCTGGCAAGTGAGGTCCCAGGTTCATTCCCTGGTCCCAGGACCTTAAAAAAAAAAAGAAAAAAAAGTGGCAAAGGAAAGAGAAACTATAAATGAAGGCCCATGCAAAGGAGCAGGAAAAGCTATTAGAACGCATCAAGGAAGAATACCTGACCTTGGATACACCAAACAAAAATCTTTTAAAAAAATGATCCCAAATATTCTCAAAGAGATAAAGGTAAAACACAAACAAGGGAAATCAGGAAAGTGATAGATGAGCATGAAGAGATATCAATAAAGAGAGAACTCATGAAAAGGAATCAAACAGGGCTGAAGACCACAGAAACAGAAATTTAAAATTCCCTAAAGGGTTTCCATAGAATATTGGAGCTGGCAGAAGAAACAATCAGCAACCTTGAAAATACAGCAATTGAAACATTCGGTTTAAGGTGCAGCAAGAAAAAAGAAAGAAAAGTGATCAGAGGCAGTGGACTTGGCCCAGTGGTTAGGGCGTCCGTCTACCACATGGGAGGTCCGTGGTTCAAACCCCGGGCCTCCTTGACCTGTGTGGAGCTGGCCCATGCACAGTGCTGATGCGCATAAGGATTGCCCTACCACACAGGGGTGTCCCCCGCGTAGGGGAGCCCCACGCGCAAGGAGTGCGCCCCATAAGGAGAGCCGCCCAGCGTGAAAGAAAGTGCAGCCTGCCCAACAATGGTGCTGCACACACAGAGAGCTGACACAACAAGATGATTCAACAAAAAGAAACACAGATTCCTGTGCCTCTGACAACAACAGAAGCGGACAAAGAACACCCAGCAAACAGACACAGAGAACACACAACTGGGGCGGGAGGGGGGGGGTAATAAATAAATAAATAAATATTTAAAAAGAAAAGTGCTCAGAGCCACAACGACCAATGGAACACCATCAAGCATACCAATGTATTCACTGTTGGAATCCCAGAATACAAGAAAGAAAGGGCAGACAGACTATTCAAAGAAATTATGGCTGAAAAATTCCCATATTTAATGAAAGACATGAATATAAACATCCAAAAAGCACAATGAACGCCAACAGGTAAACCCAAATAGAAAAAAAGGAAACACGGTAATCAAACTGGTAAATACCAAAGATAAAAGAAATGAAGGAAAGCACAGAGCAGCAACTATCGGATATCAGGAAAATAATCAATGAGCAATATGGGAGTCTGAGGAAAGAGAATTTTTTTAAAAGTACCAAATATCACTACTGGAGTTCAAGACCCCGATTACTGAAATGAAAAATGATCACAAGGTTTTCAGGAAAAGATTGGAGGTGATGGTAAAAAAGAATCCATTGAACTTCAAGACAAGACACTTTCAATGAGTCAGGGTGAGGAAGAGAAAGGAAAATGAAGTTGAATATAGTACTGCCTTTGGTCCAACAATCCTGTTACTAGGAATATATTCAGAAGAACTGAAAGCAAGGACATGAACTGACATTTGTATACCTATATTCATAGCAGCACTATTAACAATAGCTTCAACCAGCCCATTGGTTGAATTGCCCATCAACCATAACCAAAATGTGATATATACATGCAATCAAATACTATTCAGCTGTAAGAAGAAATGAAAATGGGATGCGTATGACAGCATGGTTGAACTTTGAGGACATTATGCTGAGTGAAATAATCCAGACACAAAGGGCAAATATTGTATGGTCCCACAAATATGAACAAAAAATGGTGAGTAAACTCAAGGAGGCAAACTCTAGAGGACAGGTTACTAGAAGATAGAATATGGGGTGAGAAAGGGAGCTGATGCATAATGTATATAGAATTTTTAATAAGGTTTATTATAGAAGTGTGGAAATGAACAGACTTGATGGTAACACATCATACTGAATATTACCAACACTGCTGATTCATAAATGTGATTGTGGCTGAAAGGGGTACACTATAGATGTACACATGGAAGCTAAAGGGGCACAAATTATAGCTCAAGTGGTTGAATGCCTACTTCCCATGTACAGGTACCAGGTTCAATCACAATACCTCCTAAAATAAAAAACAAACAGAAAAACCAACTTTCATCGTGGAGCAGATGTAGCTCAGTGACTGATGCCTGCTTTGCATGTATGAGGTACTGCATTCAATCCCCAATAAATTCTTTTAAAAAAAAGGATGCTAGAGAATAATCTAGGGAATGTATAAGATAGTGGTTTCATTGGTAGATGAAGATTGTGTAATAGTATATATATAAGAATGTTGTTCTTTTACAAAATGTTAAGAATATGGTAATACATGGGAAAATTACAACTAATTTAACTTATGGACCATAGTTAACAGTAATATTGTAATATTTTTCAACAATGGCAAAGAAGATATTTTGGCAGTTTGGTATTATTTATGAATTCCAAATAGAGATATTGGTTATGCTTGAAAACTAGTCTGTTCCTCCGGGCATGATACCCTTTAAGTGATTTAACTTCAAAGGCTTTATGTTTACTTGATTAAATCAAGATTAGGGCTTTGCTTTGACCATGCCATTAGGGCATGCGTGACTGATTCCCTGCCCCCTTGGTGGCAGACACAGACAGGACACACACAGGAGAAGGTACATAGGAATAAAAAGAGCTCCACAGACATGGAAGAGGACAGAACTTTGATCCTGGGGCCAAGAGAGAGCAGAGCCATTCGCCTGAGTTTGCAGCTGAAGACAAAAAAGCAGCTAAGCCCTATGCAAGCCTACAGCTGCAATCAGAAGAAGCTGGATCCACAGAGCCTTAAAAGGAAAGAGGAAGGTTAAACCCTCACAGACGTCACCCACTGTCTTGTTTCAATATGTGGCAACAAAGTTTGGTGAGGAAGTAACCTTGAGTTGGACTCTTTAGGGTCTTCTAACTGTAAGTTTTTACACCAAATAAATACCCTTTATAAAAGCCAACAGATTCCTGGTACTTTGCATCAGCACCCCTTTGGCTGACTAATACAGATATTAAGTCAATTCTAAGGGATAGTAATAGGGGAGTGTAAGGGGTTATGAGGGGAAGCGGGCATGGCTCAACTGATAGAGCATCCACCTACCCTATGTAGGATCCAGGGTTCGACACCCAGGGCCTCTGACCCATGTGGTAGAGTGCCGTACCACGCAGGGGTGCCCCTGCGTAGGGGTGCCCCATGCACAAGGAGTACACCCCACAAGGAGAGCCGACCCATGTGAAAGAAAAAGCACGGTCCACCCAGGAGTGGGCCGAACACACGGAGAGCTGACGAAGCAAGATGACGCAACAAAAAAGAAATGCAGTTTTCTGGTGACTCATGACAATATAAGCGGATGCAGAAGAACACACAGCGAAATGGACACAGACAGCAGGCAACGGGGGGGAGGGGAGAGAATTTTTATTTGAAAAGGGGGTATGAGATTTTTACTTTTGCAGTAATGAAAACAATCGATATTTGACTGAGCTGATGACAGCATAACTCTGTGATAAAAATGAGAACCACTGAGTGTACACTTTGAATGGATTGTACAAAGCATGGAACTGTATGACATAGGCAATCCAATGGTAGAAGATGGACTGTGGTTATCAGAATATGAGACCATTCTCTCATGAAGTATAACAAATATATAATACTAATATGGGTGTTAATAATCAGGTGGGCAGGGGGAAAATACACCAAATGTAAGATATGGGCTATACTTCGTTCGGTCACAGTGTTTAACAAATGTTTCACCACAATGCAAAGTGTTGGTGGTAGGTGATGTATGGGAGCCCTACATAATTGATATGCATGTTCATTTTGTTAAGTTCACACCTTTTACTATATACTTACTGTTTATATATGTGCAAGTATGTATGATACACTTCAATAAAATTTTATCTAAAAAAAAGAATGAAAGTGGATCCCTACCTTACACCTTATACAAAAATTAATCAAAATGGGGGGAGCAGGTGTGGCTCAAGCAGTTGAGCACCTGCTTACCATATGGGAGGCCCTGCATTCAATCCCCCATGCCTTCTAAAAAAAAATAGGAAAGAAACAAAAAAAACCAACTCAGGGGAACCAATGTGGCTCAGTGGTTACATACCAGCTTCCTACAAACAAGGTCCTGGGTTCAATGCCCAGCCCTAGTACCTCAAAAAAAAAGTTAATAAAAATGTCTCAATGACCTAAATAAATGAAGTAAAACTATAAAACTCTTAGAAGAAAACATAAGGAAATATCTTTAGGACCTTACATTAGGCAGTAGATTCTTAGACCTTATGCTAAATGTATGAGCAACAAAGGAAAGAGATAAATTGAACTTCATCAGAATTAAACCTTTATGCAAAGAACCTTATCAAGAAAATGAAAAGACAACCAATATAATGTGAGAAAACATTTGAAAACTATACAGGTGATGAGCGTTTAATATCCAGAATATATAAAGCACCCATACAATTCAACAACAACAAAAGAAATAACCCAATTTAAAACTGGGCAAAGGACTTTAATGGATTTTTCTCCAAAGAAGAAATACAAATGGCCAATAAGAACATGAGAAGATAGCAACATCATTATACATTAAATAAATGCAGTTCAATGCTTTGTACAATCAAATAGGAAAATCTGAAACAATTTTGGGGAAAAGTCTCAGTTCTCTTATAATTCTTCTCTGCTTCTAATATGGGAGGAACTTGTTTAAGCTCATTTACCTTCAAGAAGATAGATGAGTAAATATATACAAATACATAAACACACACCTATATATTCTACCTAATATACGTTGCCAATCACTTTTTGTAGAACAGCTCTTTGAATGTAAAACTACTCTTCCAAAAAGGCATCAGCAACAGCAGCAATGATAAAAATAAATGATTTACCAAAAGTGTACAAGGTATCTGCAGCTCTCAAAGCACAGGAATTATACGGGACAAGCAGTTACTTTCTCCTTAGATCACAAGTTCATTAAAGAAAGTAACCATGACAGTTAGGAAATATTTACCAACAGATCAAAATCAAAACTGAACCCTGAGAGCATTTTATGTCTTTGAGTGATACTCTTAAAATCACTTCTATTTTCTATATTGTTTTGATACATAACTGTGGTTGCAATGGTATTAGTATATGCAATTAATGCTGTAAGCATGGTATCTGAATAATAGTAACCACAGTAACACAACTATCTTAAATGATGACAGTCACATCAACATTAGAAATGCAGGCCTACAAAGCATTTCATACAAGCAGATAAACTAGATACTAATTCAAGTTACAAATATAGGTTGACCACTGACAGGAAATACCTTGGCTACCGGAAAACTACCCAAAAGACTGTACCCATAGGAGTCTGCCAAAAAAAATCCTGCGACTAAACCAGACTCTAACCAGGTTCCAGAAATATGTGGATGGAGGCAATGCCTTCCTGAAAAAATAATGTACAACCTACAGAAATACATAAAATATGTAGCTCAATTGAGAAAATATGTAAACAGGCACTAAAACTCCAAAGACTTTTACAAATCAAAGGTGACATTATTAAGATGACCCTATTCAGCCCTTATCCCATTCAAATAAGCTAATTTGGGTTCAACAAAACAGCCTTTTCCTAACAGATAAACAGATAATAGAAACTTGATTATTTAAAATGAGAAATGGAATAAAATATGTAAGAAAGAAAGAGACCAAAATTTGGTGTATAATAAGTAAAGGAGGCTTTTTTTTAAAGGAGGTACTAGGGATTGAACCCAGGATAAAAGTTAATATTTTAACATTGATAAAAATCTGATTGTTTCCCTTTTTTCCCTGCTGAGAAGGCTATCTGAATCAAGAAAGCATTGCCTCATCAAAAATATCCCTATGACATAGCACTTAAAATTTTATAATGACAACAACAAATTTTACACAGGGATCTTAAAAGATTCCTAGTGTAGAGACTATATTATTTAACAATAAAAATAAAGACAAAAATAAACTTATCATACAATTACCACATGCTATAGAGCTGATCAAAATTTTTGCCATAGTAGAAAAGTAAGGCATCAACCTGATATGAAATAATAGCTATATTAGTTTTAAAATTTTATATCAAACATCATATTTTAAATTTACTCTTTTGCCTGAATATATACACTGAGAAATATTCTCAATGGAAATTTCTAACATGATCGTAACAGAAATATGCAACTAATGAGCATGCAATGAACAAAGACTCCTACATGAAAAGTACACTTTTTGTTTCCAATTTCAGGAGACATTAAAAAGCATAATGACACTCATACTCAAATATTAATGCAATCAAGTTGTAAAACATAAGTCTAAGCATAATCCCAATATGCGTATGTTTAGCCATTGTCAAATGCCAAAAGATAACTTTTTAATATTTCATAATCTACATTATTTTAGTGTTCTTTAAACAATTTTTAAGGCTCCATGATGAATTAATATATGACAATGCACTGGAAGGGAAGAGAGTGATAAGAAATTGTTCTAAAAATGAATGGAGATTTAAATAATAAAATCTTTCAAAATATATGCAGGTGGAACCAGCAAGATGGCGGCAGAGTGAGGAGCTCCTGGTGACAGCTCCTGCTACAGGACAGTGAGCAAACACCCAGAGATATCTGGAGCTAACTGAAGCACCTGTCTGGGGGCTCCAGAGAGCCAGAAGAGCATTCTGAAACGTCTCTGAAGGAGTGGAAGGAGGAGACTGCCCATCTGCAGAGAAGACTCGTAAGTAGAATGCTCCATGTCACGGAGGCCAGTGCCCATCCTCCACTGGAGACAAACCCCCTTGGGAGCTGTTCCTCGGCTGGAATTGAAAGCTCCACTTCCCCAAAACAGGGGAGGATGAGACAATTGAGCACCAATTTCAGTGACTGATGAGGGAACTCAGTGGGCTACACTATAATTCTGAAAACAGTAATAGCTTGAACCTGTCCAAGTCAGAAAGAGGCCAGGAGCTGCCATCTTATCTCCAACGCCTGGCACAAGGGGAAGCAGGGAGGACTTAAAATCCCAGTGCTAGTGAAGACCAGTTTCTTCCCATCCAGATCATATTGCAGGTCTAGGCCCCAGTGCCTAGGCCTCAGTGCCACCTCGAGCAGGGAGGAAGCTGCGGGGACCTGCGCCAGCCTCTCCAGGAAATTACTCGCCAAGCCTCGGAGGCCGGTGACTATCCTACTCTGGTGGTGCGAGCCGCCCCAGGAGCTGTTCTGTGGCTGAAATTGGAAACTCCATTTCTGAGAAACCGGGGAGGAGGAGACAGTTGGCTGCTGATTTCGGCTACTGATCAGTAGACTTGGCTGGCTAAGAGATAACCCTGGGAACAGGGGCTTGTGAACCAGGCCAAGTCAGAAAGAGGCCAGGAGCCGCCATTCTGACACCACCCCCAGCCTGAGGGGAAGCTGGGCTGACTGAAACTCTAAGTGCCTGACAGCAAGGAGTTTCTTTCACACAGATCAGCCTGCAGTCTGCCTAGGCTTCAGCCCTGACTCTGGGCGGGAGGAGAACGAGGAGCCCTGTACCAGCCAATATACATAACTGCAGGTAACTTTGGCTGGCATAGACTGAAAATCAGAAGTCTACCAGCGGAACTGTGATCATCTTGGACCAGCACTGCACAGACTGCTGCCCACACCTGAAGCTCCATCCCCACCCCAGGCAGGGGACAAAGGGATATGAAGCTTCATCAGTCTCTCTGGGCAACTACAGTCTAGGCCTGCATGTGGATTATTCCATATAGCTGTGGCTCTGTCTGTACCCCTGGCAAAGGAGAAAGTTGGAAGAAGTTTCATTGGTCCCTAGTGCAATGAGGGCAGCTTAAGCCTCCACAGCTTACAGCACCAACTAAATGATTGGTTCCTACTGCGCAACCAGCAAGGGAGAAATGACAGGAAGTCCTAAACTAAAGAGAAAAACTGCACGCAGATAAAAACTCTAGGAAGCCAGATGCGAAGACACCAACAAAAAATTACAATCCACATCAAGGAACAGGAAGCTATGGCCCAGTTAAAGGAAGAAGATAAGCCTCTAGATAACATAAAGGAGTTGAGACAACTAATCATAGATGTTCAAACAAAGCTCCTTAATAAATTCATTGAGATGGCTAAAGAGATTAAGGATATTAAGAAGATACTGGATGAGCACAAAGGAGAATTTGAAAGCACACATAGAAAAATAGCAGATTTTATGGGAATGAAAGGTACAATAAATGAAATTTAAAAAACATTGGAATCATATACTAGCAGATTTGAGGAGGGAGAAGGACGGATTGGTGAGCTTGAGGAAATGGCCTCTGAAAGTGAACATACAAAAGAACAGATGAAGAAAAGAATGGAAAAAATTGAACAAGGTCTCAGGAACTAAATGACAGCAAAAGACATGCAAACATAAGTGTCATGGGTGTCCCAGAAGGAGAAGAGAAGGGAAAAGGGGCAGAAGGAATATTTAAAGAAATAATGGTAGAAAATTTTCCACCCTACTGAAGGACATAGATATTCCTGTCCAAGAAGCACAATGTATTCCCATCCAAAAAAATCCAGATAGACCAACTCAAAGACACATACTCATCAGAACGTCAAAGGCCAAAGACAAAGAGAGAATTCTAAGAGCGGCAAGAGAAAAGCAATGCATAACATATAGGGAATATTGAATATTAAGTGCAGATCTCTCACCAGAAACCATGGAGGCAAGAAGACATTGGTCTGATATATTTAAGATACTACAAGAGAAAAACTTCTAACCAAGAATCTTTTTTTTTTCTAATGTATTTTTTTTATTGACTTTGTAATAATATTACATTAAAAATATATATGTGAGGTCCCATTCAGCCCCCCCCCCCCAACAACACTCGTTCCCATCATCATGACACATCCCTTGGATTTGGTAAGTACATCTTTGGGTACCTCTGCACCTCATAGTCAATGGTCCACATCGTGGCCCATACTCTCCTCCATTCCATCCAGTGGGCCCTGTGAGGATTTACAATGTCCGGTGATTACCTCTGAAGCACCATCCAGGGCAGCTCCATGTCCCTAAGACGCCTCCACCTCTCATCTCTTCCTGCCTTTCCCCATACCCATCGTCCACCATGTCCACTTTTCCCAATCCAATGCCACCTCTTCTATGTGGACATTGGATTGGTTGTGTCCTTTGCACCTCTATGTCAAGAGGAGGCTCAGATTCCACATGGATGCTGGATGCAATCCTCCCATTTTCAGTTGTAATCACTCTAGGCTCCATGGTGTGGTGGTTGTCCTTCTTCAACTCCATCTTAGCTGAGTGTTAACCAAGAATCTTAAATCCAGCAAGACTGTCTTTCAAAAATGAGGGTGAAATTAGGATACTCACAGATAAACAGAAACTGAGAGAATTTCTAAGCAAGAGACCAGATTTTCTGGAAACACTAATATGTATGCTAGAGCCTAAAAAGAAAGACAGGTGAGAGAGGCCTGGAAGAGAGTCTAGAAATGGAGATTATATCAATAAAAGTAACTAAAAGTGTCAAAAGACAGGTGAAAATAAATAATGACAGATAAAACTCAAATAGTCAGGAATACACTTAATCAATGATGCAAAGCACTTGTATTCAGAAAACTGCAACTCAATGTTTAAACAAATCAAAAAAGCCCTAAATAACTGGAAGAACATTTCATGCTCATGGATTGGAAGATTAATATTATTAAGATGTCAATTCTGCTCAAATTGATATACAGATTTAATGCAACCCCAATAAAAATAACACCAGCATTAAAGAAAAACTTGAAAACATGATCATCAAATTTATTTGGAACGGTAAAGAGTCCTGAATAGCCAGAAACATCATAAAAAGGAAAAGTGAACCCTCATCTCAAGACTTTAAATCATAATTCCTACCTGTAGTGGTAAAAACAACATGGTACTGGCCTAAAGACAGACACAATAGACCAATGGAACCAAATTTATGGTTCAGAAACAAACCCTCACAGGTATGGTCAAGTGATTTTTGACTAGCCTGTCTAACCCACACAGCTCAGGCAGAGCAATCAATTCAACAAATGGTGCTGAACAAATTGGACATCCATAGCTGAAGGAAGGCTTTCTCACACCTTTTCCAAAAATTAACTCAAAATGGATCTAAAAACTAAAAATATTGGTTCCTTTGAGGGCTAAAGAGACCCATGGGAGTTATGGTCATGGCCGATGGGGTTAACTACCAGGGCAGATGGCCCCTCTTTGGAAATGGTGTTTATGTGTGATGAATCTGGACTCAGATGGGATCTCCCTTCATAAGACTTTCATGCTAATGTGCTGGAGGTGCAGTTAATGTTGGGGTTTAAGATATATTTAGGGGATTTGAATCTCTGGACTGACAATGTGATAGCCAGATCCTGAGCCTCAACAGACTCCAGCACCTACAATCTGATTTATTGGACTTACCACACTCAGCTAAGATGGAGGTGAAGAAGGACAACCACCACACCATGGAGCCTAGAGTGATTACAACTGAAAATGGGAGGATTGCATCCAGCATCCAGGTGGAATCTGAGCCTCCTCTTGACATAAAGGTGCAATGGACACAACCAATCCAGTGTCCACATAGAAGAGGTGGCATTGGATTGGGAAAAGTGGACATAATGGACAAAGGGTATGGGGAAAGGCAGGAAGAGATGAGAGGTGGAGGCGTCTTAGGGACATGGAGCTGCCCTGGATGGTGCTTCAGAGGTAATCACCGGACATTGTAAATCCTCACAGGGCCTACATGATGGAATAGAGGAGAGTATGGGCCATGATGTGAACCAATGTATATGAGGTGCAGAGGTGCCCAAAGATGTACTTACCAAATCCAATGGATGTGTCATGATGATGGGAACGAGTGTTGTTGGGGGGGGGGGGAGAGGGGGGGGTGGGGGGGTGGGGTTGAATGGGACCTCACATATATATTTTTAATGTAATATTATTACAAATTCAATAAAAAATAAAAAAATTAAAAAAAAAAAAAACAAAACTAAAAATAAGAGCAAGAACCATAAAACTTCTAGAAGAAATTATTGGAAAATATCGTCAAGACCTGGTGGTAGGTGGTGGATTCTTAAAAGAGATAAGAGAAGAACTGAGTGGACTACTGATGTTTAATGTATGTAGAAGTTTTAATTAGCTTTACTATAAAATTGTGGAAAGGTATAGAGTGAGCCAAATGTATACTATGGACATGGTAAAAATCAGATGATATTATTTTATCTGTAGCAAATGACACACCACATTGTGGTGTGTTGATGGAGGGATGTTATTTGGGAATTCTGCACATGTGCATGATTGTTTTATAAGTTTACAACTTCTGTCATAAAAAATATTTAAAAAATAATAATACGGTGGGCTGGGTAAAAACACACCAAATGTAAGATAAGGACTATGGTTAGTAGTAACAAACGTCTCACGACATTGCAAGGTGTTAGTGGAGGGTTGATGTATGGGACCCCTGTATGATGTTATGTATGTTTGCCTTCTAAGTTCACAACTTTTACTATACACTTAATTGTTTATGTATGTTCTTATATAAATGATACAAAGATAATAACAATCGGATTGGTTAGGAGAAAACTACTTTATTTAGCAGTAATATTTTGACAATGCTCTTTAATTATTAGTTTAAAATGTTTAAAAGAAAATGAAAGATATTGGTGGTAGGGTGAGATGTTATATATGTTTGTTTGATGTTATATGTGTTTGGTTTGTAAGTGCACAACTATTATACACTTATTGTTTATGTATGTTTATGTATGAGTGATATATTTCAATAAATTAAAACATATATTTATATATATATATATATATGTAGGTACTCCTGTCTAAAACTGGTATAATACACAAGCTGGCCTGCAGCACTAAAACATAAGGAAATGAGAAAGTAACTATTCACTGTACATAATGAATATGAAATTAGAAAAGACAGTTTTATATGTTTTAATAATGTTTGTGCTATTTTTAAAAGATCACTTACAATATACCATCATTTCAAGTATTATTTTTCACAGTCAGGTTTTACTTTTGCTGGGTTACTAAATGAGTTTTTCTATTTATATATATATATATATACTAGTTAAAACTAATGATGCTGATTATTTTTATTCTGACTGATTTTAAAGTTTTAACAAAATTGCCCCCACCATAAAGCTAAATATTTTATACTAGCAACTATCCTACAATGTCTAAATCCATAAGGAAAAAAATCAAATTGGAGTGCAAAAAAGCCATTTGTTTTGTTATGTTTTGTCTTTATCTTTTTTATTGTGACATTCAAAAAATATGAGGTCCCTATATACCCCCACCCCCACCCCACTCCTCCCATAACAACAACCTCCTCCAACATCAGGGACATTCATTGCACTTGGTGAATACATCTCTGAGCACTGCTGTACCACATGGTCAATGGTCCACATTATAGTTTACACTCTTCCCCAGTCTACCCAGTGGGCCATGGGATAACATACAATGTTGCATCATCATGAACCACCTACTTTAAACTCCAATAACCAATGTTTTGTCTTCCCCTTCTGCACCACACAATTATTTAAAAAAACAAAAACAAACAGCCAAAGCAAGTTTTAATCTTCTTTGTAATTTTTTTCATTGGATATATTCAAATAATTGGTCAAACGCTAGTGTAATATTACATGAAATAAACATTAAAATATTATTTTACCAGGAAACTAATAAAAATTAAATTTAGTAATATAATAAAATTAAATTTAGTAACATAATAGCCATTTAATAATCCAGGAAAACAAACTACAATGCTTACTGTTATTTTATGGAAATCATTATTACTAGGTGATTGAAAGTAGGGAATACATCAATAATATTTTGAATTTATTCCTTTGAGCTTGGCCGTGAGTTTTCACTTTTAACAGGAACATACACACCATATGACCTTCTTCACCAGCCTGTGGCAATAAATTCTTTTGGGTCTATTTTGAGAAAGGTCCTACAATATTCACTCAAGTCAGCAATATAATCCATACCACATAACACATAGATTCCAATAAACAGGCAGAGCATTCACCCGTCTCCATCTAGTTGAATTCTTCCCATCATTCTTGCCCAGATTAAATCTTACTTCCCCTTTTTCAAAAAGAACACACGTTGAATAGCTGGTTTAGGAAAAACCATTATGCAGCTGATAGTCTTGTCTCATTTTACCATGTGATCTTCATGTTTTATGTCTTTTCATACAAAGCATTTTGTAGAATCCAATACATTTAACAAAAATGCACTTTGGACCTACTATTTGCCAAGCTCTTTTTATATTAATACAGTAAATGTAAACAATAAAACCAAAACTATTTTGAATTTAGTATTGTCATCCCCATTTTATCAATGGAAGACTAAGTTCAGAGATGGTAAGTAAATTACCCAAGGTCACAAAGCTAGTAGATAGCAGAATCAAAATCTGAACGCAAGTCTATTTGCCTTGAAGCCATGACCCCTACTAAAACTTTAATTCCTTTAAAGAGTCTATATTGTAGAAATAAAAAGACCCACAAAGTAAGAAAGAGTATTACTCAAGGATAAAAATTATAAAGTAAAGGCAAATAGTACTATGAGAGAAGTCTTTAAGTAGCATATAATGTAACAGAAACTATAACATAAAGTAGAAACGGTTGCCTTAAGAGTTTAAAATAAAGTTCATAAGAATGAAAAGAAATTATTAGGTGGAAATTAGGGTGGGGGTAAGAATCAAGATAGGCTTTGTGGAAGAGCTATGAAAGATGGACAGAAGATTGACAAAAGAAGGAAAATTGGAGGCGGGGCAAGATGGCGTCTCATTGAGTGCACCTTAAGGTCTCTCCTGCAAAGAGGCGGCCGAATGGGGTTGTAGTCTTGCCGGAGCGGGCCGTCTTGAGGGCCTGCATGGCGGAGGGTGTATGGACATCGATTTGAAGAGACAGTGATGGAGGTGGTGCTTGCTAAAGGCAGAAATGCAGCTTACAAGTACAGAGGTTGAAGTTGTGGGCGGGCAGTGGCGGTGTTCCCTGAGAACTGTGGGTTGTGCAGCGCCGTTCCTGGGCCCCGTGGTCCCCGGATGCAGGGTCCACAAGTCTGTGTCTCCTGAGACCCCCGTAGCATGTGATCCACAGACTTACGTACCTGGGTCCGCAGTGTCCCAGACTTCCCTTTCCCAAGTCCAGCGCTCACGGAGGTCTGGGATTGCCCTAGCCCTCCAGTTTTAGACTGATGCGATGGGTGGGAGGGATTCGGTAGAGGGTGCAGCACATGTACCTGGCTAATACAGGTTCGATTTTCTGGTGTTTCCCCGCCCCTTTTTCTTTTTCTTTTTTCGTGCTTGGTGGAGCATACCAGCTGGCTTGGGGAGAGTCTGGGAAGAGAGGGATGGTGAATCTGCTGAGAAAGCCCAATTCACCTAAATACACTGGGATAGGAAACTTGGCCTGGGAGAAAGTGAAGTCAGAAAATGAACTAGGCCACTCGTAGCACACCAGAAGGAGAGGGACTGTAGGAGGTACTTTCCAAGCTTCCAGTAGCATAATTGGGTTTCCTGGTGAGGTGTGGGTGCTCTCTCTCTCTCTGAATATTAAGAGTCACTGTTTCCTGTGCGGAGCTGGTTCAACAAGGACCCACTTGAATCTCCTACCGAATCTCTCAGGCAGCTTTCCTGCTGCCTGGGAGAGAGGGAAGGGAGGAAGGGAGAAAGGGGGAACTTCAGTTCCCTAAGCATTTTATTTAACTACAAAGACAATGCCTTGCTGGAAATGTACCTAGTATTTCCTATCTTATTTTCCCTTCCTCTTTATCCCCCCAAGGCCCTTTTTCTTTCTTTTTTTCTCTTTTTCTTTTTCTTGTTCACTTCCCCACTCCCTTTTGTCCCTTTTTTTACTCTTTCTTACTTTCTCTTCTTTTTTATTCTTTTTACATTAGGTGCTGCAGCAAGTGCTTCACATTTGCTGTATTTCCTCATCCTCCATTGCCTCTTTTCTGTGTGTATTATTTTTGGCCACCAACACTTACCCTTTCCTCTACATTGTTCTATCCTCCATCATTGATTGTTTCTCTTACATTACACCTCTCTTTGTTTGCCCCCCTATTTTTCTGACTTTTTATTTCTAATACCTTTGTTCTGTTTTCTTATATTCACTCTTTATATTACTGTCCTTTCTTTTCTCTTTCCCTCTCTCTTGAATACACAGGCTATTTAATTCATACTATATTCCTCCCCATATTCAGATTACTGTCTCTTTATATGTACTCTCCTTTTCTTACTGTTATAACTCTACATACCTTACATGAGTCTAATATCCATTCCCCTAGATCTTACATAGTTCCTCGTTTAGTATTTTGTAGCTGAGCGAGAGGGTTTCGTCCTCGCTCAGGCCCAAGAGTCGGGGGGGCTTGCTCCTGCCGAACCACCGGCGGGGGTTGCCCCAAGAGGGAGCACCAGTTCTCCAGGCGTGGGGGACGCGCGGTTGGGGAAAAACCACGGAGACCGCTTGAGCGCAAGAACAGGTCTGCTTTATTACGGAAGTACACTTAGCTATATAGGGTTGGGTAGAGGGAGGGGCGTGATGAAGGGAGGGTTGGCTAAGGGGCGGCTGTGGACAGGCTGAAGCTGACGGATAGACCTGAGGTAAGCAGTTACTGGGGAAGAGGGCAGACTGTGGGTTGGCAATATGGGCGGGACTGGCGGGAAGGACGGCGGGAGCTGGAAGGGGAGGAGGGGTGGAGAAAGGCGGCAACAGTATTTACTATCAATACCACTATTATTCATTTTCTTTTCTTACTCCTTGTTTTCTCTGGCCCGAATATTTTCCTTCAAGGAAACTTAGCCAAAAACAAGGAAGTAGAATAAGAAGAACAAAGTGACAAAGAGAAGACTAAACACGCATGCAAAAACAAGAACTAAATAAACTCCAAACTAGACAAAGAAGCTAAGCAACTAACTAAACCTGTCAAGATAAAATGATGATCAGACAGCAACAAAAAAACTACAAACCAAACCAATAATCAAGAACACATCAAATATCAAATGATCACCGCAATACTTTGAGCACTAGGATTTATTTTCCTATTTACAGTAGGAGGTCTCACAGGAATTGTACTAGCCAATTCATCCCTAGACATTGTATTACATGACACATACTATGTAGTAGCTCACTTCCACTACGTCTTATCTATAGAAGCCATATTTGCCATTATAGGGGGATTTGTTCACTGATTCCCACTATTCTAAGGGTACACTTTAAACCTAACATGAGCAAAAATTCACTTTATCACCATATTTGTTGGCGTTAACCTAACATTCTTCCCCCAACATTTCCTAGGCTTATCTGGCATACCATGACGCTATTCAGACTATCCTGATGCATACACAATATGAAACACTGTGTCATCAATAGGATCATTCATTTCACTAAAAGCAGTAATACTTATAATCTTCATAATCTGAGAAGCATTTGCATCAGAACGAGAAGTAGATATAATAGAATTAATACCCACTAACATCAAATGACTTCATGGATGTCCACCACCTTATCACACATTCAAAGAGCCTGCCTTCGTAAAAATATAAACAAGAAAGGAAGGAATCGAACCCCCCAAAACCGGTTTCAAACCAGTTCCATAGCTTCTATGACTCTCTCAATAAGGTATTAATAAAACAATTCTATAACTTTGTCGAAGTTAAATTATAGGCTAAAGTCCTTTATACCTTTATGCCCTACCCATACAATTAGGATTCCAAGACGCAACATCACCTATTATAGAAGAACTACTACACTTCCATGACCACACACTCATAATTGTTTTCCTAATTAGCTCCCTAGTTCTATATATTATTACACTAATATTAACAACGAAACTAACCCATACCACTACCATAGATGCACAGGAAGTAGAAACAGTATGAACCATTTTACCTGCTATTATTCTAATCCTAATCACACTATCTTCATTACGAATTTTATATATAATAGATAAAATTAATAACCCACTGTTAACCATTAAAGCCATAGGACACCAATGATACTGAAGCTATGAATATACAGATTATGAAGATTTAAACTTTGACTCCTATATAATTCCAACATCAGACCTAAAACCAGGAGAACTACGGCTACTAGAAGTTGATAATCGACTTGTCTTACCAACAGAACTATCAATCCGTATGTTAATTTCATCTGAAGATGTACTCCATTCATGAGCCATACCAATCCCTAGGATTAAAAACACACACAATCCCAGGACGTCTAAATCAAGCCACATTAACAGCTACATGACCAGAACTATACTATGGTCAGTGTTCAGAAATCTGTGGATCAAACCATAGCTTCATGCCTATTGTACTTGAACTAGTTCCCCTAAAACACTTTGAAAACTGATCAACATCTATACTTTAAATTCCGTAAGATGCTATAATAGCATTAACCTTTTATGTTAAAGACTGAGAGTATAACAAATCTCTCCTCAATGAATGCCTCAACTAGATACATCCACATGATTTATCACAATTACATCTATATTACTATCATTATTCATTCTAATACAATTAAATTTATTAAATATAGCTCTTTTACACCATCACACCCAACAACAATAGAAAAACTAAAACACCTAACCCCTTGAGAAACAAAATGAACGAAAACCTATTTACCTCATTCGCTGCCCCTACCATAATAGGCCTACCAATTGTAATACTAATTATTATATTCCCAAGTATTCTATTGCCTTCACCTAAATGCATAATCACTAACCGAGTTATATCAATCCAACAATGACTGATTAATATTATTATAAAACAAATAATGAATATCCACGACAATAAAGGACATACATGAACACTTATATTAGTATCACTTATTACATTTATTGGTACTACTGTTAGGCTTATTATCACACACATTTACCCCCACCACACAGCTCTCTATAAACCTAGGAATAGCTATTCCACTATGAGCAGGCATAGTAGTCATAGGGTTTTAGCACAAAACCAAAGCATCATTAGCACATTTCCTACCACAAGGCACACCGATTCCATTAATCCCTATGCTAATTATCATTGAAACTATTAGCTTATATATTCAACCAATAGCCCTAGCTGTCCGACTTACAGCAAACATTACAGCAAGCCACCTGCTAATTCACTTAATCGGAGGTGCCACACTAGCATTAATGTCAATTAGCCCAACCACGGCCTCAATCACATTTATCATTGTCACATTTATCACATAATCCTACTAACAGTCCTAGAATTCACAGTAGCCCTAATTCAAGCATACATATTTACTCTGCTAGTAAGCCTACACTTACATGATAATACTTAATGACCCACGAGACACATGCTTATCACATAGTAAACCCAAGCCCTTGACCATTAACAGGTGCATTATCAGCCCTTTTAATAGCAACAGGCCTAGTAATGATTCCACTTCAACTCACCCCTACTATTAATATTAGGCTTAACTACTAACTTCTTAACAATATACCAATGATGACGAGATGTAATTCAAGAAAGCACATTCCAAGGTCACCATACAACCATTATACAAAAAGGCCTACAATACGGGATAATCTTATTTATTGTCTCAAAAGTCTTTTTTGCAGGCTTCTTCTGAGCTTTCTATCACTCAAGCTTAGCACCAACTCCAGAATTAGGGGGCTACTGACCACCAACAGGAATTAACCCCCTAAACTCCCTAGAAGTACCCCTACTAAACACATCAGTCCTTCTTGCCTCAGGAGTATCGATCACATGAGCTCACCATATTCTAATAGAAGGACACCGAAAACATATACTACAAGCTCTATTTATTACCATTGCCCTAGGAGTATACTTTATCTTATTACAAGCCTCAGACTACTATGAAGCACCATTTACAATCTCTGATGGTATTTATGGCTCTACATTCTTCTTTGCCACCTGATTCCACAGGCTACACGTAATTATCGGATCATCATTCCTAACTGTCTGCTTTATACGTCAATTAAAATACCACTTCACATCTAGCCACCATTTTGGCTTTGAAGCTGCTGCTTGGTATTGACATTTTGTAGATGTAGTCTGACTCTTCCTATACGTATCCATCTATTGATGAGGATCTTGTTCCTCAATCCAATGAACAAACTAAAAACCAGGAAGAGGAGCAGAACATCGAACAGGTAATTAAAGCTCTCAAAACACATATTAGGGACCAATTTGATGACGTGAAGGAAGATATTAAGAATATGAAGAAAACACCTGGAGAGAATGCTGAAGAAATTGCAATCATACTCAAAAAGATAACGGATATGATGGTGATGAACAGCACAATTCAAGAAATCAAAAATATACTCTCAGAAAATAACAGTAGACTCGAATAGGCAGAGGAGAGAATTAGTGATGTGGAAGACAGTACATCTTAAATCAAACAGATAGTAGAACAGGTCAATAAAAATATAGAAAAAATCCAGCAGGGACTCAGGGATCTGAATGACAATGCAAAACTCACAAACATATACATCATAGGAATCCCAGAAGGAGAAGAGAAGGGAAATGGGATAGAACGGGTGCTGGAGGAAATAATGGCTGAAAATTACTCAAACATATTGAGGGAAATGGATGTACATGTCCAGGAAACACAATGAACCTGAAAGAGCATAAATCCCAACAAGTCTACCCAAAGACATATACTTGTCAAATGATCCAATGCTCAAGACGAAGAAAAAATACTAAAAGCAGAAAGAGAAAAGAGAACCATCACACAAAAAGGAGACGCCATAAGATTAAATGGTGATTTCTCATCTGAAACCATGAAGGCAAGAAGGAAGAAGGAAGTGGAATGACATAGTCAAGTTACTAAGGAAAAATATTTGCAACCACGAATACTCTATCCAGCAAAGTTAGGATTCAAAAATGTTGGAGAGTTCACGATATTCACAGATAAACAGAAACTAAGAGAATATGCCAACAAGAATTCTGCCCTTCAAAAAACACTAAAGGGAATTCTGCAGAAGAAAGAAAAAAACAAGAGAGACGGAGGAGAGTATAAGAGAAACTAAAAGACAAAAAGAGAAACACAAAATCAAACAAAATATGACTAACACAAATCCAAAGAAAATATGCCTAATATAAGTAATTCCTTGAAAGTAATAACACTGAATGTCAATGGATTAAACTCACCTGTCAAGAGACTCAGATTGGAAGATTGGATAAGGAAATATGATCCATCTATATGCCGCCTAAAAGAAACACATCTTAGACCCAGGGATTCAAGGAGGTTGAAAGTGAATGGCTGGAAGAAAATCTTACAAGCAAACAATAACCAAAAAGGGCAAGAGTAGCTATAATAATATCAGACAAAATAGACTTTAAATGCAAAACAATTGTGAGAGACAAAGGAGGACACTGCATATTGGTGAAAGGGATAATCTTTCAAGAAGAAAGAACTATCATAAACATTTATGCTCCTAACAAGGGTGCGTCCAAATACATGAGGTAAACACTGGAAAAATTAAGTGAAGGAATAGATGCCTCTACAATTATACTGGGGGACTTTAATACACCACTATCAAATTTGGACAGAACATTTCAAAAGAGAATCAATAAAGAAGCAAAGACTTTGAACAATATGTTAGAGGAGCTGTACCTAATAAGACATACACAGAACATTACACCCAAATAGAGCAGGATATATATTCTTCTCAAGTGCACATAGATCATTCTTCAAGATAGACCACATGCTAGGACACAGAAAAAGTCTCAATGAATTCAGAAAGACTGAAGCCATACCAAATAATTTCTCTGACCACAGTGGAAGGAAGCTGGAAATCTGCAAGGGGCCAGAGACCCACATTTGGCACCAAGATTTGGAAGTTAAACAACACACTCATAGAAAAACAGTGGGTCAAGGAGGAAATCTCAAAAGAAAGAAAGAAATACCTTGAAATTAATGAAAATGATGACACAACATATCCAAACTTATGGGGTGGAGCATAAGCAGTACTGAGAGGGAAATTTATAGCCATAAATTCATATATCAAAAAAGAAGAAAGAGCTAAAATTGAAATAAATCTAGCTGTACACATTTAGGAATTATTTTTTAAAAAACCAACAAACTAACGCCAAAGGAAGAAGAAAGACAGAAATAACAAAGAACAGAGCAGAACTAAATGAAATAGAAAATAAGAAAGCACTCAAAAAAATAAACAAAACAAAGAGCTGGTTCTTTGAGAAGATCAATAAAATTGACAAACTTTTAGCTAGATAAATGGAGAAAAAAAGAAGATGCAAATACACAAAATAAGAAATGATTCCTACAGAAATAAAAACTATCATAAAAAGATACTTTGGAAAACAATATTCCAATAAAAATGACAATTTAGAGGAAATGGACAAATTCCTAGAAACACATAAGCAGCCTACATTGACAAAAGAAGTTGACAAAATGCAGCAAAATTTCTTGATAAAAGCACTGCAAAAGATCGGCATAGAAGGAAACTTTCTGAACATGATGAAGTATATGAAAAACCCACAGCTAACATAAATTGCAATGCTGAAAACCTAAAATCTTTCCCTCTAAGATCAGGAACATGAAAGGAAGCCCACTATCAACCTCTCCTATTTAACATAGTCTTAGAAGTATTTCCTCAAGAACTGAGGCAAGAACCAGACAAAAAAGGCATCCAAATTGGAAAGGAAGAAGTCAAAATTTCGCTATTTGCAGACGATATGATCCTATACATAGAAAACCCTGAAAAATCTACAACAAAGCTTCTAGAACTTATAAATGAGTTCAGTAAATTCACAGGTTACAAGATAAATGTACAAAAATCAGTAGAATTTCTGTACACCAATAATGAACAATCGGAGGAAGAAATCAGGAATCAAATACCATTCACAATAGTAAATTAAAAAATCAAATACCTAGGAATAAATTTAACTAAAGATGTAAAACACTTATACACAGAAAACTACACAACACTGTTCAAGGAAATCAAAGAAGACTTAAATAAATGGAAGAATATTCCCTGTTCATGGATAGGAAGACTAAATATTATTAAGATGCCTATCCTACCAACACTGATCTACACATTCAATGCAATCCCAATAAAAATCAACATAGCCTTCTTTAACAAATGAGAGAAACTAACTATGAAATTTATTTGGAAAGGAAAGAGGCCCCGAATAGCCAAAGACATATTGAAAAAGAAAAATGAAATTGGAAGAATCACACTACCTGACTTCAAAACACAGTACAAACATACAGTCATGAAAACGACATGGTATTGGCACAAGGACAGACACACTGACCAATAGAACAGAACTGAGAGGGCTGATATACATCCACACACATACAGCCATATGGTATTTGACAAGGCCACCAAACCCTCTCGACTAGGAGAGAATGGCCTCTTCAAAAAATGGTGCCTGGAGGAGGAGTGCATCCAGTATCCATGTGGAATCTAAGCCCCCACTTGACATAGATATGCAATGGACACAACCAATCCAATGTCCACAGAGAAAATGTGGAGTGGGTGTGGGAAGGGTAGCCAGGTGGCTGCTGGGTTTGGGGAATGGGAGGAAGAGATGAGATGTGGAGGCGTTTTCGGGACGTGGAGTTGTCCTGGGTGGTGCTTCACGGACAATTACGGGACATTGTAGATCCCCCCAGGGCCCACTGGATGGAACGTGGGAGAGTGTGGGCTATGATGTGGACCACTGACTACGGGGTGCAGTGATGTTCAGAGATGTACTTACTGGGTGCAATGGATGTCTCACGATGATGGGAGAGAGTGTTGCTGTGGGGGGAGTGGGGGGTGGGGGCGGTGGGGTTGATTGGGACCTCATATTTTTTGAATGTAATTTTTAAAAATAAATAATTTTAATTAAAAAAAAAGAAAAGAAAAAAAAATGGTGCCTGGACAACTAGATATCCATATGTAAAAGAATGAAAGAGGATTACCAACTCACACCTTAAACAAAAATCAATTCAAGATGGAACAAAGACCTAAATATAAGAGCCAAGACCATAAAGACCTTGTAAAGCAATGTAGGGAACCATCTACAGGAACTTGTAATAGAAAATAGCTTCATAAACTTCACACCAAAAGCATGAGCAACAAAAGAAGAAATCGATAAATGGGACTTCCTCAAAATTAAAGCCTTCTGCACCTCAAAGGAGTTTGTCAAGAAAGTAAAGAGAGAGCGTACACAATGGGAGAAAATATTTGGTAACCATATATCTGATAGGAGACTTATATCTTGTATATATAAAGAGCTCCTATATCTTGAAAATAAAAAGACAAACAACCCATTTTAAAACTGGGGAAAAGATTTCAACAGACATTTCTCCGAAGAAGATATACAAATGGCTAAAAAAAAAAACACATGACAAAAGGCTCAAAATCACTAGCTATTAGGGAAATGCAAATCAAAGCAACAATGAGATACCATCTTACTCCCATAAGACTGGCAGCTATGAAAAAATCAGAAGACTACAATTGTTGGAGAGGATGTGCAGGAATGGGAACACTCATCCACTGCTGGTGGGAATGCAGAAGGATCCACCCATTCTAGAGGACAGTTTGGTGGTTTCTCAAAAAACTAGCTATAGATTTGCCATATGACCCAGCAATTCCACTGCTGCGTATATACCCAGAAGATCTGAAAACAAGGACACAAACTGATACATGCACACCAATGTTCATAGCAGCACTACTCACTATTGCCAAAACCTGGAATCAACCCAAATGCCCATCAACAGATGAATGGATAAATAAAACATGGTATATACATACAATGGAACACTACTCAGCTATAAGAACAAATACAGTACAAACACATTTGATAACATGGATGAATCTTGAGAACCTTAGGTTGAGTGAAGCAACCCAGGCATTGAAGGACAAATACTACATGATCTCTCTGACATGAAATAAGTAATCCAAGCTGTCTCAGAGAACTAGAGACTGGATGATAAACTTAAAGGAAGTATAGGGGGTAAAAGAAGGTTTCAAGCTGACACCTACTTGGGTGAAATCTATGATAAGCTGGAAGTATTTGTACAGGGAAGGGATAAAATGGGGGCATAGCAATAACATTGGATGGGGCTGTGTGGGCTTGAGGGGGACTAGGGGTGAAAGGATGGGTCAGATTGCCCAAGAAATTGGGGGCAGGTTGGGGGGAACATTTGAACATAAGAGATTGTCAGATATGTAGTTGAAATTATAATGCATAGAAAACTCTTTAGAAAATATAATATGGAAGTTTACCTGTTTAAGATGCTTAAAGTGGGGCATCTGACACAGGGCAAGCTTCTAGGGAGTGTGTGAGTGCTCATTTTGTCATAGTGGGTTATATCATTGGGTGCAGACCCATACAATGAGACTGAAGGTATACCTAAATCCTGGGGAGGACTGAAGTTCTCTAACAGAGGGAATTGTATCTCTTGAGAGAATTGATGGCTCCCTAAATGGGTTAGGGCAGTCAAGTATGTCAAGCCCTCAACATGTTTGCAAGTATCTGTGAATATGGTGCTTCAAGTAATGAAGATTGATTGTCATGGTGGGCCCTCAGAGGAGGGGTAAAGAAGTGTTGAATACATGGAATCAGTGTAACTCTGGGGCAAAGAGTTAGACACTGAGGAAGAAATGGAAGAAACTGCCTTGCCACTGTACATACAGGGCAACACCTATAACAGTGATGAAAGGCAAAATGTCGAAAACAAAGCTTTTCCATTTTTTCATTTTTTGATACCCCAATTAATTTTTACTTTATTTAATTTTTCTAAATCACTATGCATTCTATATCTAACCTTTAATCCCATCACCATATTCCATTTTTCTATTAATGGAACCTGGCAATATATTGGGCTTCACTTTTGAAGAAGTTTTGGGCTACAGAGACGTTCAACTATGGCAAGGGAGGAACACTTGTGTGGGGTGTTACTGGTGGGGGCACACGTTTGGGAGGGAGTTCTCCAGGGCACGTACATAGAGTACATAGGAAGGTTTGGATATTTTCATAGTGATTTCAGTTAGAAACAACAGATTGGAGAGTGCTGAGTTCCTGACTAGGGGAGCTCTATCACATTCCCCAATCGAATAGCAACAATCTCCCAAGTGCAATGGCAATGACCAATAAAGATGGATGGTCCAACGATTAGCCCTTGATACTGATGGCTCTGATTATGAGCCTGTGTGCCTAATATATGAACTAGGCCTAAAGCTGTGGGGTCCCTAAGAGTTACCTCCTGTGAGCCCCCAGGTTGCTCAAATGTGGCCAATCTCTAAGCCAAACTCAGCATGTAGGTGCATTCCCTTCTGCCCAGCGTGGGACATGACTCCTGAGGATGAGCCTCCCCGGTGCCGAGGGATTAGTAACAAGCACCAGCTGATGATGAAACTAGAAAAAGACCTTGAATAAAGAGGTCAGCTCAGATCAGCAGAATATCTTACCCTATGTATAATAGCAGGTGTTGAAAACTGCTTTTTTACTTTGTATTAAAGGGGGAAATGGAAAGGACAAGTGAGTTTATATGGCTATGAGTCTCAAAAAAGAGTCGGGAGGTCATCAGAGGGGTGGTGCTTATGCACGCCTCCGCAGGTTACCAGAGACAGCCAAGGTAGATGGAAACCCAGGTACTGGTTCTCCTGGGGGATGCAGAGACCCCCAGGTTCTATGGTCATGGCAGATGGCTCTGGAGTTCAGGGCCATGTCAGTTGGCCCTACATTGGAGTTTGTGTTCCTGAGTGTAATGGAGTTGGACTCAGATATGACCTTTCCACACATGCCTCTTCTGTTACTTTTACTAGATCTGTGGTTGGCATTTGGGTTGTTGTATACTCAGGAAACCTGAATCTCTGAACTCTCCATGTGACATCCAATTCCTGGGTCTCAGCAGACTGGCAGCTCCTACCTTCAGGTTTCTTGGACTTACCCTGGCCAGCTGACAAGGAGGTGAAGAGAGTCAACCACCACACCAGGGAGCCAAGAGTGCCTACAGCTGCAACCAGGAGAATTGCATCCATCATCCATGTGGAATCTAAACCCCCTCATGATGTAGAAGGTGACTGGACATAACCATCCCAGGGTCCACAAAATGGAGGAGTAGAGTATGGAGCATGGATTAGAGTGGACTTACTGGTGTTCTACTGGGGAACTACTGTGATTCGTAAGGGAAGAAATTGTAGTAGTGATGTGGAGAGGGTGGCCACAGTGGCTGTTGATGGTAGGGAGACAGAAGAAGAGATATGGTGTGGCGGTATTTTCAGTATTTGGAGTTGCCTTAGGTGGTGCTGCAAGGATGGATGCTGGATTTTGTGTGTCCTCTTGTGGCCCACTGGGTGGACTGGGGGAGAGTGTGGAGTACAATGTGGACCACTGTCCATGTGGTGCAGCAGTGCTCCAAAATGTATTCTCCAGGTGCAGTGGATGTGCGGCAATGATGGAAGAGGCTGTTGATGTGGGAGTGGTGGGTTGGGTGGGGTGGGCGGTATATGGGGACCTCATATTTTTTTAATGTAACATTTAAAAGAAAAAGAGGGAGGGAGGGAGGGAGGGAGGGAGGGAGGGAGGAAGGAAGGAAGGAAGGAAGGAAGGAAGGAAGGAAGGAAGGAAGGAAGGAAGGAAGGAAGGAAGGAAAATCTACGCAACAGCATTATGATAAGTAGAGTCATATGCAGGGCTGAATGAGGCCTAGAGGGGTTATGCTCAGGGAGAAGTTTCCTGCTTCATTTTAAAGTAAAATTCATCAAGAATAGCAAAAAGTGAGATTGATGGTAGTTCTAGATCAGGAGACCATCAAATGACTCCACTTCTGCTTCTAATCTACATTCAATAGATAAACAGCCATATATGCCTAGTTTATCACATATTCCATCTTTCCATTATCAATCTGGCTTCTACAACACACATTTTTTGGTCAATTTATGTAATCTAGGCAACCACAATTCTTGAAGTAGTAATTCCAGAATTTCTTCTCTCTAGAATACCTCTGAAATTGTCACCTGTCCTTTTTATCTATAAACAAACACTCCCATCTTTTGAAAATTAATGAGAACATGAAGCCTAAACCCTTATGGAACTAACTTTTATCAAAGTCATTTTGTATATTGTTTTCTCATTCTTCCCTCCAGTTTCAGGAGAACAACAGAAAATCTTCCTCCTTAAGGCAATCCTCCCACCTATACTCTTTAATCCCTCAGTCTTTCTCTAGGAGCTGATTCCTACAGTTTGCTACCTTTATAGCAGAGTTTGCAAATTTAGATGTAAGAAGCGGGCCACAATTAAGACATTGGGATAACTCCTATCTATTTATACTGCCATTTAAAACACTCTGAGGCGGCAGGCTTGGCCCAGTGGTTCCGGCATCCGTCTACCACATGGGAGGTCCGCGGTTCAAACCACGGGCCTCCTTGACCTGTGTGGAGCTGGCCCATCGCAGTGCTGTTGCACGCAAGAAGTGCCGTGCCATGCAGGGGAGCCCCACGCACAAGGAGTGCGCCCCGTAAGGAGAGCCGCCCAGCGCCAAAGAAGTGCAGCCTGCCCAAGAATGGCACTGCCCACACGGAGAAATGACACAACAAGATGACGCAGCAAAAAGAAACACAGATTCCCGTGCCGCTGAGAACAACAGAAGCAGACAAAGAAGACACAGCAAACAGAGAGAACAGACAACTGGGGTCGGGGGGGGGGGGGTGGAGAGAAATAAATAAATAAATCTTTAAAAAAATAAAAATAAAAAAAAAACACTCTGAGACAAGACAAAACTTTTCCATGAACCATATACAGCCTGCTTGCCTGCCACTTTGCAAACTCAATTTTATTGCACCTTCAGACCCTATCTTCATTCTCTTTGTTCATTCTGCCTTCCCCATTAGACTGATCTTCTTGAGGGCTAGAAGTATACTCATTGGGGAAGAGAAACTGTTAAATGATTTATTATAATAATACATGTTAAATATTATGATAGAGCTTGTGGTGGTTTTGATAAGGCTACTTCAGTTAATGTATGACCTACCTCATTCAGGATGGGTTTTCATCCTATTACTGGAGTCCTTTATAAATGGAATGAATACAGAGAGAGAGGGAGAAAGCCAGGGAAGCAAGAAACTGAAAGTAAGGAAACCCGGAAGAGGAAAGACCAGCAGGTGCTGCCATGTGGCAAAGGAGCCAAGGACTGCTGACAGCCGGTGTTCAGGAAGAAAACATGGCCTTGATGATGCCTTGATATGGACATTTTCTCAGCCTCAAAACCATAAGCTAAGAAATTCCCATTGTTCAAACCCAACGATTTCACTGTATTTGCTTGGAGCATCCTAGGAAACTAAAACAGAGCTATATTCAGGTGCTATTCAAATAATGGATGCTAAGTAACTCTCTGGGCACACTAAAGAAGAAAAGGGCATTCCAGCTCAAAGAAATAGAATATGCTTGATTTAGAGGTATTAAAGAATAGGGAGCTATAGAAATGCCAAGTGTTTCTATACAGATAGAAGACAGTCCACTGGAGATGAAATTAGAAAAAGAAGCAAGGATAAGATCACAATGGGCAAAAGAGAGACATATGAAGGATCTAAAGAGGGAAATATCATAATTCCTGGTTAACAGTGTGGTATGTGTTGGGCAGGATGAGAGACTAAAGACAAGGAGATTGCTTAGGAGGCTGCAACAATCACAGGAGTGTTTTTACTACAAGTAAACTACAAGTAACAGGGAGGTGAATTAGGAGAGAGAGTTGAGTTATTTGGGTGAATTAATCAACAGAACTTGGTAACTGATTGGAAGTGGAGGAATCAGTTATATTTTACTGGTATAGGCCACTGGGTTGCTTCTGATAAGCAGAACAATACTACAGAAATAAGCTCAAGATTCCTGAATGTCTCAAAACTCCTTTAACTCTACCCTTCCTACACCTGACCTTCAGTTTAGTACAGATTGGTTACTCACAAAAGCCTCCTAGGTAACCTCCCAAACAAGTCTCTCCCTATCCTAATCTAATGTTTCTCAAAGTGTGCTCTTTAAGACTACCTTCCCTCATAATCTCTTAAAATAGGTGAGAAAAATGCAGATTTCTTGGTCCCTCCCTGGACCTCCTCAATTACAATCCTGGGGAAGGAGGACAAAATTTGCATTTTGATGTGCTTTCAAGTTTGAGAACCATTAGCCTAACCCAGCCTTAGAACTATAAAATTTATTTTTCTTAAATCCTGCTTTCATCATATCACTTCCTCACACAAACTAATTCCTAATCTTCTTTCTGAACTTCAAGACCCTCTTTCTTTCAATTTGACTTTCTAATCTTTTCAGTATATATTATTTGTTCCAAAAATTCAGTCTCATCCATCCCTTTCCCCTTCCCTGACCCCTCTTGCCACATGGCTTGATCTTCTCTCCAAGCCTTTGCATTTGATATTTCAGCCAGAACCTGGGAGCCTCTCCATAGTCTCCTGTCCCTAGTCAAATCCTAACCATGATAACTATTCTTGATAGTTCAGTTTAAATCTAGAAATTGCATGCATTTTTCTCTAATTACTTAAAACCTGCTTCTCTTACCTACTTATGAATTCCTCTCACACTTAATAGTCAGCATGGACAATTTAAAGTTTGATTATTTCAACACCACTTCTTTCCTGCTTTTGAGTTCCTATTATATTATAGGATAGCACACACAATTTAAGGTTTGATTATTTCAAAATATATTACTGAAACTTATAAACTCTTATCTCATTCTTATTTTCTAGTCATCAGTGCACCTAGCAGTTCTTCACAAATAATAAGCACTAAAAAAGTTTTGCTGATTTTTGATATTATCCTGTAACATAAATGCCTTTCTTCTCCATATGTCATGTGAATAAAAAGAAAACCAAGAAGAAATCAAATTTTAAAAGCAAAACAAATATTAAATTTTATCTATTCTGGATAGATAATTGGTGATAGTAAAGATAATGTTTCCTGCCCAACTGTCTAAATAAAGCATGCTTAGTCATGAAGATAAAGCAATTACAAATAGCTCTCAATCCCAGTGGAGGTCACTTTAATGACAAGAACAGAAAAAAAACTTAAAAGATCATTTAATTTATCAGTTTATTAACTGAAGCCCACAGAAAATACATGACCTGCCAAAGTCACAGAGTCAATTAGTAGCACCCAACAAAGACAAGCACCTAGGTCTCTTTATTGCACATCAAGAGTCCTTTCCATAACACTGTGGTCAAAGCTACTAAAATCAAAGTGAGAGAGTTTAAATTTCCTATTAGCATAAACTAATATTTTAGGACTTTCTCTGAGCTATCTTGAGAAACTGAGGTAAAGTCATATAGCAAAACATACGATTTAGTCAAATTCATAAAGACCGACACATGCATAATTTTTTTAAAAGTACAATTTTCTAAGACAAAAATATGAGCATATTCTAGTTCTAAAAACATTTCCCTAAACCACATGAGAAAAATACTTACCATAACTAATTTCTAATCTCCTGATCTTAATATTCATCTCACTGATTTGCAAAATATACACCAAAAGAAAAAGCAAATATATAAAATAATATAAGCAAAAATCAACCAATTCCCTGAAGCACAAATTTATTTCTAGGGATAAAACACATCTTATGTACTCACCGTAACTTTACTTCCAACTATCTGCATGCAGTGGTCAACGGAGGGTGGTTATGGTGTAAAAAAAAAAAAAAAAAAGAAAGAAACAAACAGCAACAATATTAGTAATCAGAAGCTCTTCACAGAAGTTAAGAGTTTAGTAAATTAGTAAATAGTTAACCCTCTTTACACTGTTTGTTTTTAGAAGGTACCTGAGATGAACATGGGAAGCAGGTGCTCAATCACTTGAGCTACATCTGCTCCCCCCATTTATATTTTTAACACTTTAATGCTAAAATAAATACATCAAGACTAATTTCTATCATATTTTAAAAATGTATAAATCTATGAAATAAGGATTCCCAAATAAAAGATAATTACTATTTGATGATTTGTTTTTAATGAACTGTAATGGGCTTCTCATGTAGTATATCAAGTAATGCAAGATTAAGTGTAATCAGGTATCTGTTATTTTACCAATTTACAACCCCTCACAAAGTTATGTATACATAAAGAAATTGAGAGGAGAATTTTCTTGGTTTTTTTTGTTATTATTGAAATCATCAAAATGGTCTAATAATCACTGAAGTGACAGATACGCAACTATGTGATTATACCAAACACCACTGATTGTACACTTTGGATGAATTACATGCTTTAATAATATGTATTGATAAAATTGATTTCTTATAAAAAAAATTATGAATAGAAAATTAATTTTCTTCCAGATAGCTGTTTTCCCTTTCCTTGTTTTGATAGCTATACTATAAAGTTTGATATAAGATTTTCTTAGAATATAAATATTGCATTTAAAGTCATGTATTAAGAGAAGGAGGGAATTTTGGGGATGAAAATTAGAATATTTTATATTTATATAAACTTAAGATCTCTAATATTGCTTTCAATTAAACTAGAAAATTACAAAGAAGACAGCATGCTTATTTTTCTAGTTTTCCTGGGCCACCCTAGCATTGCCTTTATAAGGTAAAAGTCTATATAATGTGAATTCAAAGAAGCATTTTCTATCTAAACATCCACATATTTATGAGGAGGAAACAGTTCAAAAACTGTAACTTCGATGGAGCTTACTTACCCTAATGGATAATAAATAAGAGTATTTCTGAGAAACAGATTTGTATTTAAGAAAGCAAGAAGCAAAACCATGGTCCCAAACATAATTTTGTGCCAAAACACAAACATAAACCATTTTTATCAAATGCCCACACTGAATATCAATATATGTCCAAATAGTGCTAATCCAGTTGCAAACCATTAATCTAATAGCAGTTATTACTTTAGAAGAATAAAAATGAATTGAAACCCCAGTTAGAATCCTAAATTGAACAGGGTACCATAAGATACAAAAAGGTAGACCATTACCTACTAAATCATTTCAGAGAAATCCATGAATCTTCAAATAGAGAAAGAGCTTTCTTAAAAATTGACTCAGCAGATTATTTACAGGCAGTGATATTTTAAGTGAATAAAAACTTCTTTGGTGCCATTTAACAAACTTCTGATTGAAAGATATGCTATTGGCCTATATTATTATATTATTTTCTCCCACCAAAAAGACAAAAGTCTTATATATGCCCTATTTATTTAGCACAAACATGAGATTTTTTTAAAATGTGAGATTTTAAAAACCTTTTTTTAAAAGATTTATACCAGAGGTTATGATTATGCATGTCTAAGCAGGATCTCATTGACTGCCACAGTAAATATTGCCTCAAAAAGCAAGGCTCCTGAGGGCTCTGGAGACTCCAGACACTATAGGTAGGGTAGACCACTCAGGAGCTTGGCACACAGCCAGCACACAGTATACGACTAATGTGACAGTGTTGGACTTAGTTGTGGTTTCCCTACACATGGCTCTTCTGCTCCTTATATTTGGATCTACAGTTAGTACTAGAGTTGATAGGCTTATGTCCAAGAGACTTAATCTTTGGGCTTTCCATGTGCCAGCTGACCCTGAATCTCAGCAGAATTGCAACACCTACTCTGCAGTTTATTGGACTCACCCAGGACACCTAACAAAGAGATGATGATGGACAACGGCCATCCCAAGGAACAGAGAGAGCCTACAACTTCAAGCAAGACGGTCCCATCCATCTGCCCCATTGGATCTAAGCCCCTTCTCGATTAGAGGAGGAATGGACATCACCATCCCAGAATCTTCAGGATCGGGGAATGAATGTTGGATTAGAGTAGACTTACTGTTATTCTACAATCGACTTATAGTTATTCTAGCAAAGGAAGAACTTTTATCATTGATGTGGATGCAGTGGACCCCGGAGGTTGAGTGGAGGGAGAGGGGGAAAATAGGCATAATATGGGGGAATTTGGGGGACTTAGGAATTGTCCTGAATGTCGTTGCAATGACAGATACAGGCCATTATATATCTTGTGATAACTTACCAAATCGTGTGGGAGAGAGTTTAAACTATTATGTAAACTATAATTCACACTTAGTGGCAATGCTCCAATATGCATTCATCAATTATAACAAATGTACCACACTAATTAAGAATGTTGTTAATGTGGGAAATTGTGGGAGGGGTAGGGAGTGGGGCATATGGGAATCTCTCACAGTTTTTATGTATCATTCATGCAATCCAAGTATCTTTTTTTAAAAAATGCAGTGCAATTAGACCACAAAAACAACTGAAAAAAAGAGAAAGGCCTATATGCAATGAAGCAGCCAGAATATGACCCATTTAACAATACACCTGAATTACAAAAGGATTGCATTTAGCTAAGGCACTTCGAACAAACAGATCACGTTAGGGTTCAATTGTTTCACCATATCCAGACTAAACCTGGAACAGAAGACTTGAGAAAGAAATATCTGATGATGGCAAAAGCGAATTCATAATGCATGTACACAGATATATGTAAATAAACCACAACTTTTAAATGCTTGTTATACAGGACAATCTAAGAAGTCTGTACATGTATTTGGTATCACCATTTTAAATTATTTCCTATTGGGATTTTTTTTAAAACTCGATGATGGAGTAGCAGATATAGTTCAAGTAGTTGCATGCCTGCTTCCCATGTATGAGGTCCTGGGTTTAATCCCTGTTACCTCTAAAACAAAACAAACAAACGGAAAAAAAAAAACTTTCATTGGGGAGTGGATATAACTCAGTGGTTGTGTGCCCACTTCCCATGTACGAGTTCCTGGGTTCAATCCTTGGCACCTCCTTAAAAAAAAGTGATAGGGACAGAGGAAATATTAGAGAATAAATTTTAGTTTGCATATTTTGTCCTATAATTCCCTAACTTAAAAAGAAAACTTGATATCTCAATGGCTTAGGTATACTTTTAAAAGTGTAATTTTAAGTATTTTTTAAACTCAACTTCAAAGATTGTGATTTTAGTTAAAACTAGTTTCTTAATGTTCTAATAAGGACACTGGCATTCAGCAAACTTAGGATTTCAGTTAATAACTTTTCCTCATATATGTCTATATATGCTAAGTACATCTCAAGCATTCCCATCTAACTCAACAATGTATTCTGTTCTAGTATTATGAATAGGTATGAAAACTTCTGAAATATTAACAAAGCTTAGTTTTCCATTTCCCAAAACACATTTTGACAATACAGACTCTTCCAGATCATTTGTGGCCAAATTATTCACATGTACCACAGACCCAAGTCAAGTCCATAACCACAGTTCCTTCATGAAGTCCAGCATATATGGGATAAAATGCAGCACAGGTTCTTCTTCACACCCTTATTTAAAGTTCATTCATCACTAATTGATTTATTCAAGGTATTTTTTTTTCTCGTAAACAATCACACAATTTAATCTCCATTATGGAACTTTAAGAGGAGAAAACGAAGCAATATTTTACATCATTATCTTTGTAACTTCCTTTAAACTCTCATATTCCATGCTAATTTTAGCAAAGTTAATTATACAACAAAAGAAGCTTATTTGCTTTAGAAAGATGTTTTGATCACATATCTTTGTATTGCTTCATCTTACTTTAATGTCCTCACTCAGGAACCCAGATGGGCATTTCTTCTAGAGCTCTTATTTTGTTTTTAGATTCCATGCAAAATGACTAATGCAGGTGTTTAAAGAAGGAAATGTTACAATGTATGTTTAAATTTAACATAATTTTCATTTCTGTGTTTAATTTTCCCACCAGGGACTCTAGTCCTTAATTTTGTTTTTCCTTCAAGATAGAAGTTTTGACTATCTATATACTATTTTCATAAAAAAAAGAAGTGGTTATAATCATATCTATTTTAAATAAGGAGACCTTTTTATACATATCAATATAACACAATAGCAAGTTAAAAATAAAAAGTTTAATACATGCTGAGCATATTTAAAGTGTAATGAAAGACAGGCAGCAGGATGGAAACCTTGGTTACACACAGGTAAAAAGGCAAACATTAGGCTATAATTAGTGCAAATTTTATTGTCATGATCATGAAGAGGTCAAAATATGAAAGTTATTATTTGTCCCTTCATAGCATCCCACTCACCTTCAAAAGGAAATTACATATACAATTTTCTTTGTTTTAATGACAGAAAGCACAGTACTAATTAATGGCTACTGAAGGTAAGAAAGATTTTAAATATACTTGTCAACAGGCTTTCCTTCATCATAATATTGTGTCCATGAAAAATGTTAGTAAATGAAATGTATAATCCTAGAAACCTAATGAAAGTGCTATACAAATATCAGATGCTCATATGTATGCTGGATAAGCATATAAGAATCATACATTAAATAGTTACAGTACTGAACATGAAGCTAATGCCTTTAAGATGGGATATTCACACCTTTTGAGTAATACTGAATTTTCACCTTTTGAATAAAGCCATTTAAGAGAGGTCGTCTAATAGGTACCAGAAAATATTAGTATTTTAATCTGGAAAAATGAATATATAACCTAAAATGTGCATTTCTTTGTTCAGCTGAAGAAGAAAATATGAAGATAAGCGATAACTAGTTCTATGTTGAGGTAAAATAAAAATCAAAATGTTAAGGAATAAGAGCTTCATATAATCTTAAATATATTCAGTACCACTTACACAAACATGAAACAAATAAGCAAGAGATACTAACAAAATCTTATTTTAAAACACTACATGATTATTCAGATACTGTTATCTATACCTTGCACTCAGATTTAGTTACAAAAATTTAGTAGTGTATTTGCCTTTAAGTAATTGAAAAATAACACTCAATGTATACCTAGTATTTCCTAAAGCATTGTACTGTGAACAATAACTTAAGTGCAAAAATGAGAAGAAATTCACCAGAATTTCAAAGTAAAACCCTATGCATCATCTAATTCCATTGAAAACAATGCTCATGGCAAATTTCACTTATTACTTGAAACATATTTCTGCCTTTGGATATCAGAAGCAAATTTTTTTAAAATGCTGTTGCTCTGCTCTGGCAGAGCTGCAATGGGTTATGTTTAAATAGTTCTGCCTCTAGATTTAGCTTGCTTAAAGTAAAATATAGAATTGATAAAACTGTAAAATTAAGGAAAAATGCATTAGTAATTGCCACTGGAATTACTGTACTGAAATAACATTAATAGAATATCCAAATAATTTTATTATAACATTTTTGCTAATAAAGAACAATTTTATTCACTGGTCAACTTTTTAAATTCAAAATAGATGGGATATTTTGAATTGCTTATATGTTAATATAATAAAAAGTTTAAACATATAAGTACATATAATAATTTTATGAACTCTAGATATGAAAAGCTTTCTCTTTCCAAAATGTAAAAAATACATTTCACCGTTGAAAAGTATCAAACTTAAGGCCATTTTTGGAAGCACCTTAGGAAGTAAACAAAGCAAAATCCTCCATTAAAACACTAAATTTTTGCTGTTGATAACAAGTCCCTTCAGAGACCCTTACTTTGATGTTCTTAGAGACTCACAAAAACAGATTTGATTAAAGCTCCTATTAAGTGTCCTCCCTTATATTAAATAAAGCTGTACAATGACAATTATGAGTTTACACAATTAGTATCACAAAAAATAATGAAAGGCTTAAAATATTGCATATATAAAATAATGCTAAAAATCTCATGTAAACAGACACAAAATATGTAGCTTTAAATAAATTTAGGTAAAGTTTCTGACTAGGCTATATTTGTGTCTTCTCCCTCAAAATATGAAATTTTCATGTAATGGTATATTAAGTGGAATATCTGCAAATTGTTGTCAATTTTTAGTAAATACATAAAACTTCTCCTGCAAAACATACTGTATTAACTCAGAACCTTCTATCCTTAGGGTGTCTGTCAGGCTTAAGATAATGTTAAGTCTCATTTCTAATTAAAAAACAGTTTTGATATATGTACTAAGTGTGTAAAATATATGAATAAATTGTTTTCTGAATAGTCTAGATGAGTTTATGAAGCAGGAATTTTTAAATGTGAAGGTGTGTTGTTGTTTTTTTCTTGTGTTTCAAGCAGATAATGCTAACCTAAGCTTACTATATTGGTGTCGGAAAAATCTCACTACTTACAGATTTGGCAGTGGCAGAAATATACTGGACAACCATCTCACGTTTGGTAGTAAAATCTTTGTTTCGCAAAGGAGCTTTTCGTTCCTCATTAAGGTTCATGTCCTCCTGTTAGAAAGAACACATACTATGAGGATTGATAAATTTCTGCCTAAGAGTTTTAAAAGCAATTCACAAATAATATTCTCTATGTCTTAATATAGAAAGCCATGCTTTTTCTAACAATACTCACTTTTAAGGGTACTTCACTAGTAGTTTTCACACTATATACGATAATCTTGTGTACATTTTACCATATATTCATGGTTCATATTCCTTCCTGGTCAACAAATTAGCAGAATGAAAAAAAAAATAACTAGTCCACAGGAAAAAAAAAAAAGTTTATTGCATAGATGTGCATCATATGGGCTTAGCGAAGGTATTTCTATACCTCAGTAGCAAAAAATAAATTTAAAAAAACATTAAACCCTTTACTATTTGGTATATGTAACCATAGGATCACTATTATCCTGAAAAGTGAATCATATTTATAAATGAATAGGGATAAAAATGCCTATGTCATGGAAGAATAATTCATGAGAATCTGCTGAATTTGAAAAGAAAAGGAAAAAAGGAAACCAAAAAATGCAATTAGCCATATAGGGATAATAAAAATCCCTTGGAGAAAAAAAAAATATTCAGTTACAAGTACAAATTATTTCAAACTACAAGTTTTAATTTGTTGGAAATATTCCTTTATTTTGTGATGCATTCATATAGGGGCATAAAACATTTTCATTAGACAAATTATTTTTCCTAATTTTGAAACACGATAACCTTTTCAACGTATAAGGACACCCTTGAGGGGTCATGAAACCAATTTGGAAGTGAATGTGCTTCAAATACTAACATCAAGTGAAAAGACAACCCACAAAATGAGTGAAAATGTTTACAAATCATATAACTGATAAGGCACATGGATCCAGAATAAGGAACTCTTAAAACAGAATAAAATGACAAATAATTTAAAAGTGGGCAAAAGATTTGAATAGATATTTCCCTAAATAAAATAGACAAATGGCCAATAAGCACGAAAAACTGTTCAAAATCATTAGGCACTAGGTTAAAGCAAGTCAAAACCACAATGAGATACTACTTCATACCCTCCTATAAGCAAAAAAAATAAAAAGACAAAAACAAGTGTTGATGAGAATTTGGAGAAATCAGAATCCTCATACATTGCTAGTAAAAATATAAAATGAAGCATCCATTTTGGAAACAGTCTGACAGTTCCTCAAAAAGTTAAATATGGAGTTACCGTCATATGACCCAGCAGTTCTATTCTTTGGTATATATAACCAAGAGAACTGAACATGTCCACACAAAAACATGTACACAGATGTTCGTAGCAGCATTATTTATAACAGTCAAAGACCAGAAACAAGCTAAATGTCCATCAACTGAGGAATGAGTAAACAAAATGTGGTATACCCAAACACTGAATCATTATTCGGCTACAAAAAGGAATGGAGTTCTGATACATGCTACAACATGGAAGAACCTTGAAAACATTATGTTGAGTGAAATAAGCCATACACAAAAAGACTACATATTCTATGATTACATTTATATGAAATGTCCAGAAGAGGCAAATCTACAGACAGAAAACAGATTGGAGGTTGCCTACACTTCAGAGTGTTGGAGAAAAATGGGTATAGATCGCTAACGTGTATGGGATTTCCTTTGGGAGTGATGAAAATGTTCCCGAATTAGATAGTGGTGTTGGCTGCACAACTTTGTTAATATACTAAAATCCTCAGAATTGTAAACTTTAATAGGATGGATTTTATGATATGTGAATTATATCTCAATAAAAGAAAAAACTATCAATATTTTTATTCCTTTACTCCTTCAGTATTTATAGCCATTCCTTTATTTATCAAGTAAAATAATGGGTAAAAAAGGAACAAACTTAAAATTTACTTTAAAAACTCATGTGAGAATGGAGGAAAATACCTAAAACATCCATGAAAATTAATCAACCTACATCTATCTGCTCAATAGCACCTTAGGTGACAGCAAGAATCTCATGTATATTTGCTCCAACTGCAAGGCTCCTGTGACAATTCTTAATACCCCTAAATTTTGTGTATGTACATGACCCCCCTTCCTAATCACCTCTATCACTCTACCCCCATCTCTCCTACCCCCACCTTACCTGATTTTCTCTCTTTGTCATTTCTATGACTTATTTGTTAATGACTATTTACCTATTAGGAGGCAGAAGATATATTTTTCCTGTTTCTCTTCATAGTGTCTAGCATTGTAGAATCAAATAGAATCACAGAAGCAAAGCTGGAAAGAATATTTACTATATATTGCACAGATGCTCATCTATGTTCCGCATCTTTCTTTAACTGCTGGGGAACTCACTACATCCTCAGGCATTTAATCACATCTCAGAGCAGTTTCAGTTTTTTGGGTTTTTTAAATATTTATTTATTTATATCCCCCATCCCCTCCCCCCGCCCCCGCCTCACTGTTTGCACTCACTGTCTGCACTCACTGTCTGCTCTTTGTGACTGTTCATTGTGTGCTCATCATAAAAAACAAAACCTAGGACCTCTGATATGGGAGGAAAATGCCCAATGGCTTGAGTCATACTGTCTTCATTGTGTTTCTTCTTAGTGTCTCTTCATTGCATCCTCTCATTGCATAATCTTGCTGCATCAGCTCGTCATGCCAGATCATCACATCAGCTCACTGTCTTCTTGTCTTCTTTAGGGGGCACTTGGAACCAAATCCGGGATCTCCCATGTGGTAGGTGGGGCGCAACTGCTTGAACCACAACCACTTCCCAGAGCAGTCTCAATTTTGACAAGATTTTCCTTGAAAGACTGGACATGAACGATGTATAACAAAATACTAATACTGTGTTAAGGTGGCAGGATTGGGTCACTTTCTTTTCTTCTCTACTTTCTAAATTTTTGACTATTTATTTACTTGGTATATGTGATGCGCCAGAAACTATGCTAGGATGGTTGAGTACACATTAGACAGACTGGTTTTACCCTCTGATTGAGTTATTTTTAAGGCCCGTAAAACAATACCCAATACTTAGTAAATGATATACATCTTGCACATTAAATAAAAATAAATAATTCTATGTAGCTACAGTATAATTTTTTTAATCCATGGAATTACACCACACAGTGAACCCTAAATTAAACCATGGACTTTAATTAATAGTACATTATAAAAATGTGCTATCATAAATTGTAACAACACAGGGCAGTCTTCTAGGGAGTGTGTGAGTGCTCATTTTGTCATAATGGGTTATATCATTGGGTGGAAGCCCACACAATGAGAGCAAAGGTATATGCATATCCTGAGGAGGACTGATGTTCTCAAACAGAGGGAATTGTATCTCTCTAGAGAATTGGGGGCTCCCTATGGTTTATGGCAGTCGAGTATGTCAAGCCCTCAACATTGTTGCAAGTATCTCTGAATAAGGTCTTTCAAGTAATGAAGATTGATTGTCACTGTGGGCTCTGAGGGGAGGGGGAAAGAGATATTGAATAGATGGAATTGGTGTAACTAACTTGGGGCAATGGAAGTGTTCCACAAGATCATGCAATGATGGATACAGAACATGTTAAATTATACCAAAAATGTAAACCATAATGTAAAACATAAGATAAATAAAAATTTATAACATTGTATAGTCTAAAATATAAACAATAATGTAAACCCAAATGGAAACATGTTTGAAAGCTATTGTTTCAAAATCTGTACATCAGCTGCAGCAAATATAATATGAACGTGTAAAAAGATCATTGATGGGGAAGGGACAAAGGGTTTGATGTTGGATATGTGGGAGTACCAGATATTGTATAATTGAATTACTGTGATCTAAAACTTTTGTGAAGACAAACTTAATAAGCAGAAAAAAAAGAAAAAGAATAGATACAGAAACTGAGGAAGAAATTGCCTTGCCACTGTACATACAGGGCAACACCTATAGCAGTGATGAAAGGCAAGGCATCAAAAACAAAGCTTTTTCATTTTTTATTTTCTGATACTCCAATTTATTATTTTACTTAATTTTTTCTAAATTAGTATGTATTCTACATCTAATCTTTAAACCCATCACTATATTCCATTTTACTAGTAATGGAACCTGGCAATATATTAGGTTTCATTTTTGAAGAAGTTTTGGACTGCAGACAGGTTCAACTATGGCATGGCAGGAACAGTGGTGTGGGGTGTTATTGATAGGGGACACATGGTTGGGAGTTCTCCAGGGCATGTACACAGGGTACATTAAAAAGTTTGGATATTTTCATAATGGATACAGTTAAAAACGACAACTGAGGAAGTACTGAGTTCCTAGACAGGGGAGCTCTATCACATTCCCTAATAGAAGAGCAACAATCCCCCTAATGCAATGTCAAAGACCAATAAAGACAGATGGTTCAACAATGAGTCCTTGATACTGTTGACTATGCTTATGAGCCTGTGCGCCTGAAATATGAACTAGGCCTGGAGCTGCAGGGTGCCTAAAAGTTACCTCCTGAGAGCTTCCATGTTGCTCAAATGTGGCCACTCTCTAAGCCAAATTCACAATGTAGATGCATTGCCTTCCCCCCCAGGATGGGACATGACTCCTGGGGATAAGCCTCCCTGGCACTGAGGAATTACTAACAAGCACCAGCTGATGATGTAACTAGAAAAAGACCTTCAATAAAAGAGTCAACTCAAATCAGCCAAATATCTCAGCCTACAAGTAATATCAGGTGTTAAAAACTGCTTTTTCTTCTTGAATAAAGGGGGGAAATGGAAAGGACAAATGAGGTTATATGGCTATCTTCAAAAAAGGGTTGGGAGGTCATCAGAGGGGTCATGCTTACACATGTCTCAGCAGGGTCTTAGAGACAGCCAAAGTAGATATAACACCAGGTACTGGTTCTCCTGAGGTCTACAGAGACCCACAGGTTCTACAGTCACAGCAAATGGCTCTGGAGTTCAGTGCCATGTCAGTTGGCCCTACTTTGGAGTTTGTGTTCCTGAGCGTGATGGAGTTCAACTCAAATATGACCTTTCTACACATGCCCCTTCCGTTACTTTTACCAGACCTGTGGTTGGTGTATACTCAGGATACCTGAATCTCTGGACTGTCCACGTGACAGCCAGGCCCTGAGCCTTAGCAGACTTGCAACTACCTACCCTCTGGTTTACTGGACTTACCCAGCTAGCTAACAGGGAGGTGAAGAAGGTCAACCACTACACCAGGGAGCCAAAAGTACCTACAACTGCAATAAGAAGAATTGCATCCATCATCCATGTGGAATCTAAGACTCCTCTCAATATAGAGGTGGAGCAGACATAACCATCCCAGGGTCCACAGGATGGAGTAATAGAGTATGGATTAGAGTGACTTGCTGATATTCTACTATGGAACTGTTGTGATTAGTAATGGAGGAATTTGTAGCACTGATGTGAAGAAAGTGGCCACGGTAGCTGCTGAGGGTAGGGAAAGGGAAGAAGAGATGTGATGGAGGGGCATCTTCAGGACTTGGCCTTGTCCTGGGTGGTACTGCAGGGACGGAGACTGGACATTGTATGTCCTGCCAAGGCCGAGTGGACTGGGGGAGAGTGTCAACTACAATATAAACCATTATCCATGTGGTGCAACAGTGTTCTGGGGTATATTCACCAAATAGAATGAATGTCTCACAATGATGGGAGAGGTTGTTGATGTTGGAGGAGAGGGGTGAGGTGGGTGGGGGGTATATGGGAACCTCATATTTCGTGAATGTAACATTTTAAAAAAATAGAGAAAAAAAATTCTAACAAATGTTGCACACCGATGCAAAGTGTTGATGGTGGGGTGGCATATGGGAACTCTGTATTTTATGCATGATTGTTCTGTAAACCCACAACTTCTGTAATAAAAGGAATAGATAGATAGATAGACAGACAGACAGACAGACAGACAGACAGATAGATAGATAGATAGATAGCCAACAAACCAACCAACCCACTCACCCACCCACAGTCTATAAGAAAAACGGACATGCAAACAAATAATGATAAAAGAAGCATGTATAAGATATGCTGGAAATACAAGAGGACAGAGAGAAAGGTCAGATAAGTCTTCACCAGGAATTAGGTCTTGAAGGATGTTAAAAATCTTCCTGAAGGCAAGGAGACTCTAGTGGTCATCTGTCATTTTTGGCTCCCAAAAATCATTTAGACATTCCCACAACACTTTAACACAACCTTGCACTGTCAGTACCACCTTACCAATGTAGAACCCAGTCTCCCTTATCACCAGAGTAGGCTTGTGGCTAAGTTTCCACCAATCGTTTATGGAAGGTGTAGATTCAGAACTGAATTATGTGAGGAAGCAGGCCAGGAGTACACCCATCCATTTGCTGGTGCAGGTGACAAACAGGCGACATGATTCTGGAAAGATGGCAGTAGCCATCTTTTTCATCAAGACAATCTGACCAAGTAGTTTTGGGGTGGCAAGAGCTCCTTAATCTGACTATTTTAGTTGGGTGGTTGTGTGGTTCTAGAAGTCTTTCCTTTAAGGTTAGCCAGAGCCTGTTTCTTCAGGTCTCCTAATTTAATAGCTATCTAATATCCCTTAATAACATATTTTATATTTTTTTCTTTTTAAACTTGTTAGAATGGATTGTCTTACATGCAATAATTTCGGCTACTGACATAATTCAAGTAACGAGTGATAAGAGCCTGAACTAAGAGAGATGGGAGTCAGATTGGAGAGAAGATAAAAAAATCAAGAACCATGAAGATGTATTGTACATTCTCCTTCAGGCTAAAGTATAACTACAAGCTTCAACTTTTCCACATGTGACATGGCTTGGTATCAATATCTTTCTCTCTCAAATACACTAACTATGGTTTGATGAATGCCATACTATACCTCTATTAATGCAGCCCTGATTTTATGACTTAGTAAGAAGCACACCATTCTGCTGACTCATTGTGTTTGTTTCCATCAAAAACCCTAAGATCTGCTCACATAATAAGCTAGGTCACATCTTTACTGCCTCAAAACACTCTGGTTAAATTTCAATCTCTTACAAATGTAGTTAACATGAATTTATATCTTCCACGTGGAATCAACTCTCAACACTGACGAAAATGAGTTTCTTTATTTGTATACTTCACAGTCAGTCCTAAGAATGTGGAAGTGCCACCTTTTACAGTCTCTAAGCAGAAAACTTATTCTCCTTCTATTGATACATCTACTGTGTACCTCCATTCAGTTTCTTTTGGCATAGACTGTTGAGATCATGCCATCAGAGTAGTATCATTTTGTAGGGAAGGAAAGAGGACAATAAGAATAATGTAAGAGTATATACCTGAGAGGAATGCTGTCAAGATTAAATGTGATCTAGCATATCAAGCCTGCTGCATATTAACTAGCCTTCAAAGTTGTTGTCAGTTTCCCAGTCTCATCTAATACCAAGATTTATCTTACCCTTAATAATGTTGTTTGTAGTTTTCCTACACACACTATACTGTTACACACTTCCATTACTTTGCTCATGATGCTCATTCATTCTCCTTGCCTGGAATGTTGTAATCTTCACCACCCGCTCCTGCGTCCCCAACCCACAGACCTAAACTGGTAACTCTCATACTTCAAGACTCAGCTCAGCCATTAATTTTCAGGACAATTTTCCCAAAACACCTTTCTTGGAAATAACTACATCTATCCCATTCTCCCATATTATCACTTATATTGAAAGTATCTGATAAATCCATCTCCCCTAAAGTATAAGTTAACTGAGTTTAGAAACTAGATATTATATACTGTTACACTCCCAGCCCATGACATAGTACCTGGAGTGCAGCAAACACGTAATAAACATTTGTTGAATGAAAGTAATATGTAGAACCTTTTCCCTAAGTATTTTAACTTGCTTTGCAGGCACCAACAATTTTTTAAATTTATTTTATTTTTTTTTCAAAAGATACTTAGATTACATAAATATTACATATAAAATATAGGGGATTCCCATATGCCCCACTTCCTACACCTCCCACTTTTTCCCACATTAACAACATCCTTCATTAGTGTGGTACATTCCTTAAAATTGAGGAACACATTTTGGAGCAATGCCACTAAGCATGGATTATAGTTTACATTGTAATTTATTCTCTCCCATACAATTTTGTAGGTTATGGCAAGATACATAATGGTACATATCTGTCGTTACAATGTCATTCAGCACAATTCCCAAGTCCCAAAAATGTCCCCATATTAAGCCTGTTTTCCCCTTTCCCTGCCCTCAGAACCGCCACATCAATTATATAAATTATTACATTGCTAGCCTCTATAGACTAAAAAGGACATTTTTATCCTCACAATTCCAATGAAAGCATCAGGATTTTCTACATAAATAACCAACTCTACCTGGAATAAATTGACCACCTCATGTTTTCAAAAGATCCAGTTAGTTTTTCCTGTATAAACTGTAGCCTCTTAACATATAGAAGCTCAGAAGGAAAACAAAATAGAAAGAAAAAATTGTCCAAATATATTATTTCTAAAAATAGTGTAGTACCAAAAGGAGAAAATAAAAGTATTAACTTACTAAGAATGGTATAAAAATTCTTCCTCTATTTCTGTTTCAGATTCTGTTGGAAGTAATCTACATTAGAGTTTGGGAAAAATACTTATTTTCAGTCAAAAATAAAACAAAATAAGCTTTACTAACATTTAACATGTGAATAAACACTGGAACCCTCACTGGAAGATAGGTCCAAATAGTACATGAGGGATCTTATGGGATGTATGGGGCATTTACAATGCATTCAAGTGTACTGCAATATAATGCAGTGTGTGTGCACCTGGTTTTAAATGGATTTACAGATTATTTTATCTAGTTTTAACTAAATCAACCCTCACACAATGGAAAAGTGGCTTTAAAAGATTGCTGCAGAGAAGTGGAGGTGGCTCAAGTGGTTGGGCTTCCATCTGCCATATGGGAGAACCCAGGTTCCATCCCCAGGGCCTCCTGGTTAAAAAAAAAGAAAAAAAAAAAAAAGGTATGGCCAAGCAGCGAGCCAAGTGCCTACGTGGTGAGCCAAGTGCCCATTCAGCGAGCCATGCAGCATGATGATGACCCAACAAAAAGAGAGATGAAAGGAGGATCAAGGTGAGACACAACAGAAACCAGGAACTGAGGTGGCGCAAGTGACAAGGAACCTCTCTCCACATTGGAGGTCCCCAGGATTGAATCCCAGTGACTCCTAGAGGAAAAGGAAAAACGAAGAGAAGACAAAAAAGAGAAACAGGCACAGCAAAAACAGCAGAGTGGGGAAGGGGAAGGGAAAAGGGGAAAAAAAAAAAAAGATTCCTTCAAAGGCAACAGATTGAAAATAATAGGACGATACCAATAATTTAAGCACAAGGGAAGAAGGTACTAGAGTGATATATTCCCTACTCGTAAGTATGAGCCTTTCATCAGTCATATTATACGGTAAAAATAGTGAAAATCTAAGAGTTAATAAAAAGCTGACCCCATAAAATTGAAATTATCAAGATAGCTATTTGAAACACGGACATATATACATCATTAATGAAGATCCTCATGCTAAGTGTATATTGTACTTTAAAATATTAGCTAAAGGGAAGCAGACTTCCGTCTACCACATGGGAGGTCCACGGTTCAAACCCCAGGCCTCCTTGACCCATGTGGAGCTGGCCCACGTGCAGTGCTGATGCGTGCAAGGAGTGCAGTGGCACGCAGGGGTGTCCCCACGTAGGGGAGCCCCACGCACAAGGAGAGCTGCCCAGTGCGAAAGAAAGTTCAACCTGCCCAGGAATGGCACTGCACACATGGAGAGCTGACACAACAAGATGACACAACAAAAAGAAACATAGATTCCTGTGCCGCTGACAACAACAGAAGCGGACAAAAGAAGAACTCGTAGTAAATGGACACAGAGAACAGACGACTGGGGCGGGGGGGGGAATAAATAAAAATAAATAAATCTTTAAAAATATATATTAGCTAAAGATAGTGTAAAGCTACCTCGAATTAGCAGGACAGTTAAAATCTAAGCATTCAGAGCATGAAGAAAGCGTCTTCAATTTTCTCAACAAAATTAGAATCATATGATACTCAAATCCAGTAATATAGTAAAATTTTGGAAACTTATAAGACAAATGTTTAGGAAACTGTTTTGAATTTTCCTTCTTTTAATAGCAAAAGATAAAAGGTCCCATGACATTAAGGAAAAACTTGGTAAAAACAGCTGAATTAAAACATGTAAAACAACATGACCGTGAACTAAAACATAATCCTTTGTCAGTATATACTTTCAGAAGACACAGAGAAATCACTGCTGAAAAATTGCTGAAACAGGTATTAGAAAAATTACTCAGTGTATGAGGTATACTATACAGTTGAATAAAAAAAGTACAGCTTATTTTAACATCCCATATTTGCTAGATTGCTTGAATAATGAAATATATTAACTACTTTTCTTAGAGTCATTAAAGGAACGATCGAACAGAGAAAATATACTATCAAAAATTATTCAATAAAAAAGTGTTTCATGGAAAAACAGTAAGTGGGAAAGATTCCTAAGAATGTGAAATTAAAGCCTTTGCAAGAAAGAGGTTGAAACTGAAGTACACGGAGTGCTATAGGAATCCAAGAATGCAGCTGTTTTTTTTTTTTTCAATAAAAGGTATTTTTAAAAAATAGAATATTTATTTAAAATATTTTGAAATGAGATGGGAAGTGGCCCAGAAACCATTTTGTATTGAACAAGATATATCTGGTTATCTCAAAAACTGGAAATGACTCAGGCATTTTTCATTCATGAAAAGGCAAGTAATGTCTTGACATTTTAACAATTAGTAAGAAAACAACTGTTCTTCAAATGAACTTTATTGTAAAAGAACACACTGATAGACCCAACTTCCAGTTCAACCCCTTCTCCCTTCAGTCATCTCCTCGTCTTTCTTCCTGATATTGGATGCATGTGTCCATCAGACAAGAACAGACAAACATAAGGATGAGGGTCAACACCTTAAGAACATGGAAAGAAAAATGGAAAGAATTCATATCCCTGATGACATCTGTTGAAGCCCCATTTTGAACTCATTTATATAAAAATGCAACACTCCAGAATAGTTGCAAGAACAACTGACTGTCATCAGGGAAGATGCAAATTTACTAACCACAGTTCAGCAAGAAATATTTGCTTGATTCATGGATTGGACTGAGAAAAGTTAATACTATGATTTATTAAGTGTCCTTAACAATGTAGTCAGTCCATTTGGACATATGTATATTTGTCTGATTTATGTTTCACCTATGAAATGCTATGATTAAGCCAAATAACAAATGTGGAACTAAACCTTCTAATTACCATCTGTTTTTGAACAAGACATAAAAAATGACACACTGACATTGCTCACTAAAAAGTTATTAATCATGATAGCAAAGGCTTTTGTATCATTAATAAATAAATCATTTTAAAATCTTGTTCATTTCAATCTTTTCTCATTTTTTATATCTGTATCTTTTATAATGTATATAATCAGTACACACATATACGTAATTTTAAAATAAAATATACTGAGTTTACTTGCTCAAATATATAGACCTTTTCTGATGCGCTGGGAAATCAAAACATCAAAGACTACTGCATTAGTCCAGAGGTTGGCAAACCTTATATGAAAAGGGCCAGATAGTAAATATTTTAGGATTTGAAGGTCACATGCTCTTTGTCTTAACTACTCAGCTCTGCAGTTATAGCCCAAAAGCAGCTACATATAAAACATTAAAAAATGGGCATTCCATGAAACATTATTTCTGGACACTAAGATTCGTAAAATTTTCAGGAACCATAAAATATTCTTCTTTTGGTTTTTTTCAACCATTAACTTGTGGGTGGAACAATAATAGGTGGGCATTGTTTGCCAACCCACAATTTAGATTATATATTCCTTAAGGCAGGGTAATGTCCTCTTTGGCACCTTTATGTCCCCTAAACCTAGCAAAGTAACGAATATTCAATAGAGACATCAAATAAAGTTCCCCTAACACGGAAATTGGTCTTTACTTTTTCCACAATTACACCTTACATTTGATATATCACCCAAACCAGGACATAAGGTACTTGACAGAAGAGATTTTCTCTGAGTTTTTCCCTGCCCTCTCCTCATAGTTTAGAACAGTATCTTATAAACAGAAGGCACTAGATCTTGATGAGGTAAACTTTTAAAATTTGAGGTTGTTTCAAATGCCAAAAAATAAAGAATGAAAATCCAGGCCTGACTCTGAAATTTATAGTGTATTTAGGTCTTCTCTGCTTCCTCCCTGAGGCCCTATGAGGTACTGTAATACTCACAGTACCATATTCACAGCTAGCCTAGAGCTATGGAAATCATGTTTCCTTGCTCTTCTCCCTAACTAAATTCTGAGGGCAAGTGAAGTCTTATATTCATCTTTGTATCCCCAACAACTAGCATACAATATTCAATAAATGGTTGTTGAAGGGCATTCATGGCAATAAATACTAGTAGACCCTTTGAAAAGGGAGAAATTTTTTAGCATTGCTATTTACAAACCAAGAACAGAGGCAGGGAATTTTGAAGTTTACCAGCTACAATCAGAGTAAACTTGCAACTCTAGCTCTTTTAATTCCTCTTGCTCCTACCCTACCCCCTCTCATTTGTGAACTTTTGGTGAGAATTACATGAGATAAGTAAATCTGAAACTGGCACAAACTGTTTGAAATAATGAAAATGCTCTAATAATGATTGAAGTGATGAATGTACAACTATGTAGTTATGCCAAATACCACTGATTGTATAATTTTGATGAATGATATGCTTTATTAATGTGTATCAATAAAATTGATTGGCTTATAAAATAAAAATTAAAAAAAAAATAAAACCTGACACAGATTTAGTTACCTTTTAGACCTGTTTACTGGTTAAGTTCTCTCCTCTTTTATAAACTTTTCTTGGGAGTTTGCATAGAAATGATTACCTCAGTCAAATGATACGGAGTGGGAGTATTAGAAATATATACATAACCAATAGAAATTATGCTGTCTAGAAATTTCTGAGAATCTAATCAGGACAGAAAACTATTTCATGGTTTTTTAATAGAGTCTAAGACTTAGCCTACCGATAAGTTATTGTATTGTAACTAAACCATTAATTGAACTACTTATTCTGAGAACACTAAAAAGGTTAACACCCAAGCTAACCAACTTCTGAAAGATGGTGCTAGATGACAAAGAAACCCATAATAGCAGTCTGAGGAAAACAAATACACTTGGGTTAAAATATAACATCCAGGGAAGCAGATTTGGCTCAATGGACAGAGCATCTGCCTACCACATGGGAGGTCCAGGGTTCAAACCCAGGGCCTCCTGACCCGTGTGGAGCTGGTCCATGTGCAGTGCTGATGCGCTCAAGGAGTGCCCTGCCATGCAGGGGTGTCCCGGGAATAGGGGAGCCCCACGCACAAGAAGTGCGCCCCGTAAGGAGAGCCACCCTACGCAAAGAAAGCACAGTCTGCCCAGATGTGGTGCTGAACACATGGAGAGCTGATGCAGCAAGATGACACAACAAAAAGAGACACAGATTCCTAGTGCTGCTGACAAGAATCCAAGCGGACACAGAAGAACACACAGTGAATGGACACAGAGAGCAGACAATGGGGTGGGGGGAGAGAAATAAACTTAAAATAATAAATCTAAAAATATATATATATAACACCCAACAAGTTGAAATATAACATGACACCAAAACGAAGAAAGGCAAAAGTGAGAAAACAAAAATTTAAAAACTTGATATTCTTTATGAGGGTTCTAGCAGAGGGAATAAGGGATGCATAACTTAACTATTTATTGCCTGTAACTACACTATCACTAAATTATGCCAAAAATGTGAAGTATATTGAAATAAATTGCTGAATAGAAACAAAGTATAAAACATATTTTCATATATAATCATATATTAAAAGTTGTCTTTGATAAATGAGGTTGAAATGAAGTGTCAAGAAATTAATTATAAATCACTAGTCTCATCTTTTGCAAAAGACACACTACTTAATTACTTACATTAGAAAACAGTCCTTACAGACATTATGCATCCAGCGTCACCATTGAGGGCTGAACCTCCACTCAATAGACAATTCTGCTAGCTTATAGAAATCAAAGTTCAACTAGAACTTTCAAAATGTTTCAATACTTTTTTCTTAAAAAATTAAAATGGAAACAGACTCCCCCCCACCAAAAAAAAAAGAACAATTGCATACTAAAGAGCAATAATGTTCTTCATGTTCTATGGCAGGAGTTCTTAACAAGGGTCTGTGACCTTGAACTGAAATTCAAAATAACATTATTCTTGTGGGGAACATGTTGGTGTGCGTGTGATATATTTATTAAATACTACACAATATAGTGTGGACTTAGTAATGGGTCCATAGTTTTCACCTAACTGGCAAAGGGGTCCAAGGAACAAAAAAGGTCAAGAAATCCTGTGCTTATAGGAAATGGCAGAGTCAGGACATATTTCTCTCCTCAGTCTAATTACATTAAGTCAATATGGATAAAAGATCAAGTTAACACTATTAAACATTTAATAGTTCCTAAGCATTATACTCAATGTACAAAAAAACAGTTCGGGTATTTTCAGCAAGCTCAAAGGCTATAATTTAGAATGTTGAACACTTTTTCAGTTGCAGCATTATTGATTTCCTTATATTTAAAATGGAAACAAGAGACATTTCAACCAAGTCTAATGAGAGACAGTACAAAATGCCTCCAAATGAAATATATGATATGATAAATATGATTTCTCAATGTCAGGGTAATTTCTTTTCAAACATGTTATACACTATTACCTTTCTCAATGTCAAGGTAATTTATTTTTTTTCAAACATGTTATACACTATTACTTTGTATAATGTCATACAAATATGAACCTAATTCAAATTTGAAATTAGAGTTAAATAATACCACTATAATTTAATTACCTTTAAAAGTTACCAAATAATATTTGGGAGAATTATTGTGCTAGTCTTATTATATTTCCCCAATTACAGAAAATTAAAAAACATGACTCTTGGCAGAGGAGAGGAGCAGGAGCGTTGAAGAGCAAGTATAATTTAACCCAAACAGGTAATTATAAAAATCATATAACAACATGATTTTTTTTTAAATGTTTGAAAGTTAAAAAAAAAAATCACTTCCCAATACTCAATTCTAGTTGTACTCAAAGTACAAAATTCAGAGCTTTACAAACTATGGAAAACACACTGCTTAATAAGGTGCCTGTACTCTATAAAATAATCATCTAAAAATTTCAAATTTGGAGATTTAAATCTACCAGCAATAGACACTGATATCATTACTCAAAAGAACTGTTTATAATTGTTTCACTGAATAACCACAATATGAAAATGATACATCAGTGCACAGAAGGATGTCAGATTCACAGGAACATTGGAAATCTACTAACACATCTGTAAGAAAAAGCTAAACACCCAGATCTGGATTCCTTCCATGATTATATTTAACTATTGTTAGAGACTGAATTGTGTCCCTTGAAAGATATGTTTAAGTCCTAACACCTGGTCCCCTGAATGTTACTCTTCAGGGTCTTTGACAGTGTTATTGATGTGGGCTATGGGTGGGAGGCTGTTCGTTCCTTTGTAGATAACCTAAGCGGTCTGTGTCTTGACTTGTGGGTGTGGGATGGTAAGAGGCTGCAGTGCTGCTCTTGGTGACCATAGCAACCACTCCAGTACCAGAGAAAGAGTTTAACAACGCAAACTCTATAAACTTTAAATATTCAGGGAAAATGCAAACCAAATGTGCTAAAAGCTTATCTAGAATGTATGAAGTCCATGCTAAAAGCTTACTACGATGTGGAAGATATATGCTAATTCAAACCTATTGCGCACTGAAACAAAGAACAATTTAGCCCTTACCCTGCATAAAAGGAACTTGAAAATCTTGTTCAAGACTGGGGTTTGAACAGAAAGGTCCGGCCGGCCGTCGATAAATCATTTCTCCTTCTCAAAATCATTCCTGAGTCCTGGTCTTTCTATACACAAATAATTGAACCTCTCTCAACTTCTACAACATTATTAGTTAAAATGAGGTCAATTTGGATTAGGTTGGGCACTCCTAATCCAAGATGACTGGTGTCCTTATAAAATAAAGAAATTGGACAGAGTCAGTCAGGGGGGGAAAGTCATATGACAATTGAGGTAGAGAATGCCAGGGATTGCCAGCAAGCCACCACTAGAAGCTAAGAGAGAAGTACAGAACAATATTCTCCCCTATAGGTTAAAGCTCTAAGACTGTCAGACAATAGATTTCTGTTGTTTTAAGTCATCCAGTTTATAGTACTTTGTTAAGGGAGCCCTAGGGAACTAAGACATCTATAAAGAGTCAATTGGGCAGCGGACCTGGCCCAGTGTTTAGGGTGTCCGTCTATCACATGGGAGGTCCACAGTTCAAACCTCAGGCCTCCTTGACCCGTGTGGAGCTGGTCCATGTGCAGTGCTGATGCGAGCAAGGAGTGACACACCACACAGGGGTGTCCCCCATGTAGGGGAGGCCCAAGCGCAAGGAGTGTGCCCCATAAGGAGAGCCGCCCAGCGCAAAAGAAAGTGCAGCCTGCCCAAGAATGGGGCCGCACACACGGAGAACTGACACAACAAGATAACGCAACAAAAAGAAACAGATTCCCATGCCGCTGACAACAACAAACACGGACAAAGAAGATGCAGCAAAAAGACACAGAGAACAGACAACCAGGGTGGGCAGGAGGGGAGAGAAATAAATAAATAAATCTTAAAAAAAAAAAGAGTTCATTGATTTTTATAATGAGCTATTAGCAATTAAATAAAACAGTTAATGCTTTAAAAAATATGTCCGGCAGTAATTTCAAATTTAGACCAATATCCCCTATTATCTTCATCTGCAAGCCTATACAATAAGAAGTTCTGTGGTCCTTAGGCATAACAAGAGTTTCAATTATCAGAATAAGATAGGATTATATTTGAATATTGTCTTTCATTATTTAAGTTTTACACCAAAAATTTCAACAAAATATATCATTACCCAGAAATTCCAAATAATAAATAGTATTAGCAATGTCAAGGTAATTTATTTCTTTTTAAACATGTTACACACTATTACTTTGTATAATGTCATGATATTTTATACAATCATTTAAAATGTTTTAAACCTCAGAATACATTATCTTAAAATACATATATATTGTTTAGAAAAATGACCTAAATACTCGTAGTTCTCTAAAGTCTAGAAAAGCTCAATTGGAACAACACAATAAAGGGTAACATCAAAACAAAATTGTCATAATAACCATTAAGTAGGACAAGAACATGTCATATAGTATTTGTACAAAAAGGACATCCACAAGGATATGAAATAAAAAAGGGAAATTTCATATCTGGAAATCTATTCCTGTGTTTTAGGAACAGAATGATTTAAGTGCCTTCTCCCATTCTACGTCAATAGTGACATTTTAACACTTTTCCGTTACTAAATTAGACTTCCTTTTCAATGGCTGCTCTATAAAATGCTATTATGGTCAACATTGCATTATCACTGGGAAATAATCCAACCCAGGCTGGCGTTTTCTTTTTTTTTTGGAGGTACTGGAGCTGGAATTTGAACCCAGGACCTCGTGTACCATTTTTAAATTATTGATGCGTGAATTCCAAAAAGAAATAATGATTATGTTTGTAAACTAGTCTGCTCCTCTGGGAAGGATACCCTTTGATTGTATTAAATTCAGAGGTTTCACTTTTACTTGATTAAATTAAGATTAGGGCTTTGATTCGGCCACATCGGTAGGACATTGAGTCCCTGCCCCCTTGCTGGGTAAAGAATCACACAGAAAATGACATGGCAGAGGAGAGAGCTTAGTTGTTTTTTTTTTTTGATGCTAGAGCCCCAAGGAAAGAACTGAGCCCTTTGCCAGATAGTTTACAGCTGGCCTTGTGGAGAAAATGGAGAAGCTGAGCACAGAAAGAAATGAGCTCTGGGAAGAGAAATGAGCCTTACTTGTACCAACACCTGGCAACAGACTTTGGTTAGGGAAATAACTTCTTCTTTATGGCCTTGTAACTGTAATCTCTACCTCAAATTAACACCCTTTATAAAAGCCAACAGATTTCTGGTAGATTGCATCAGCACCCCTTTGGTAGACTAATACACCTTGTATGTGGGAATCCGGTGCTCATCCACTGAGCCACATCAGTTCCCTTAGCTGGTTTTGCCTACCACCCGATGCACCTCTGAATTGCCTTCCAAACCAAGTCAATATGTAAGCAATGAAAATGCATTGAGTTTATACATGGCTTCACTGAAACATTATTAAAGACAGATGTTACAGAAATGTTAAATTTTTAGATTTCCATGTAAATTTAACTTTCCAGCTCAGCCACTTACTATCTTAGGCATGTTACTAAACCAAGGTGCTTAACCTCTCTCTCTGTCTCAGTTACCTGATCTGTCAAATGTAGTATAACAATGTTGCCTAGATTGTGGGACTATCTAAAAGATCAACTAAAATAACAAATGAATCTGTCTAGTTCCATGCCTGAACTATAAGTAAAGAGCAAATGAAAACTATTACTAAAATATCTTGTGTAGTGTAAATTGATTATAATTTAACTGAAGATATTCATAAAATAAATCATGCTCCAGATACAAGTAGTCTTCTCTCAAAGAAGAGATAAAATTCTTAAAAAACTTCTTGTTAATCTTTTGGTTGTTCCTCTCTGATTTCCCATTTCAACTTTTCCATCCATGAAAGGAAAATTTCTCATTAGGAAAAGCACAACATCAAGATGAACATTTTTTAAAAATCACATTTATGAATCCAACAAGCAAATATTTTAAAATATATAACAAATTTAGAGATCAAAGTGGTAATTTTATTATAAACATTTCATATACTCAAATCACAAAACAGAAATGTTGAACAAAACTTGAGAACATTGGAAATTTTGTACACAAATTGTAAAAACTGAAAACTACCAGGAATCATTTTTGCTTGTGGCTACAGTCACACAAAAGGCAGCTGAAGCAGAGTGAGGGAGAGGGGAGAATAGGAGAAGATAACAAATGGTAAGGGGGGAGGGGCAGATAATATAAGGCCTTAGAAGCTGTTGTTAAGTATTATTGGCTTTTTTACACTGAGTGAAATAGGGAGTCATTGTAGGTATTTGACAAAAAGTGGCATGATGTTATTCAAGTTTTAAAGGGATAATTTTTCTCTGTTGAGACTATAGGGTCAAGGCGAGAAGCAGTGAAACCAATTAGGAAGCTATTGTGATAGTCCACATAAGATCTCAACCAGTGTAGAAATGTTAAGAAATGATCAGATGTTACAGGTATCTTCCTTTGAAGGGAGAACTAATGGGATTTCTTAATAAATCGAAAGTGAGATGTAAAAATGATAACTGAAGGAAAATTCAAAGGTTTTTGGCTTCATTAAATGGAAAGATGGAAATGCCATCAACTGAGAAAAGGAAGACTGGATAGATAGTTACATGGGAATATCAGCAGTTCAGTATTGGATATGTTACTTTTGAGAGGTCTATTAGACCTTTAAGGAGAGATGTTAATTAAAAAGTTGGATATATGGATACAGAGAAGAGGCATGAGGCTAAATTTGAGAATCATTAGCCTACAAAAAGTAATTTAAAGCCATAGAAGAACATGATCATGAAAAAAGGTAGTGTAGTTAGAGAACAGAAGACATCCAAGAACCAATCCCTGGACCACTCCAGGCATTATTTAACCTCTAACTTTAGAGGTTAAAGCCGTGAGAGGTAATCAGCAAAGACTGAAAAGGAACAGTCCATGAGGTAGGAGGAAAACCAGATGAAATGTTGAGACAAAAAAATGGTTTAAATTCGAGTAAATGATCAAGTGTATCAAATACTGCTGATCGGTCAAGTAAGATGAGAACTGAGAATTGACCATGGGATTTAGCAGCATTAAAATCTTTGGTGACGTGGATGGAAGCAATTTTAATGGTAAGGTCAGATAAACACCCAATTGGAGTGAATTTAAGAGAAACTGAGAGGAGAAGAATTGGAAACAGGAAATATAAAGACAATTATTTCAAGATGTTTTACTTCAAAGAAGAGAAAATAATTGGAGAGGTAGTTAGCAAGGGAGATAGGACCAAGAGAAGGTTTGGGGGGAGTTATGTCAACAACATGGCAACATAATACAACCCCTAAAGAAACCTACCCAGAGATTGGTGAATAAAAGGAAAAAACCCACTTGCTTAAAACTCTGGAAGGTGGTATAGCCTGGGAAAGGACTCTACAAATGCTGAATTGAAGAAAAACAAAAATATCAGATAGGAAACTTCTGTCCCAGAATGACATATCCACTGCTCTCCCTCACTTGGTCCCACACAACATGGGAGTTGCTCAGTCAGTGACCCAGATCACTCCCACTGCCCAACAGGGACAGCAATGATAGAACCCCATGCATATCCAGACACAGGGACCCAAGTCCACAGAAACCCAGAGCTGAACACAAGCCCCTGAGGAGTGTTGCACATATAAGGGACCTAGGAAAGGGGGAGGTGTAGGGAGAAACCACAGTAAAACTGTTGCTGGAAAAAGCTGCACTCACTCAGTCGAGTTTCTGTTGTAACTATATGTAAAATGGACCTTTATGGAGTTGCCCACCTTTCTGGATTGACCCCATCTGGCTCCTCAGGGTAGAATACCCTAACCGGGAAGAAATCAGAGGCAGAAAAGCCTCACAGAGAAAAATAAAAAGCAAAGGGGGAGAGTGGTAAACTGAACTGTTATAAGATAGGAAGGTCCCAGAAGTGAAAAGAGTAAGGAAAATGGGGCACTGAGTGAAGGAGAGAATTTAAACAAATCATGGAAAGGATAAAATTGTAAACAAAAACAAACGGATTAAGAATCCCCAGAAGGAAAACAGGAAAGGCAGTTTAATCCTGGAAGTGAAAAAATTATACAAGAAGTGCAATCTTGAAAATCATATCCAGGGCAAAATTCAGATGAAGATGAGCTGAGAAAGTTGAAGCTCACCAGACTTCAAGTATTCTAAAGGTCTACAATAAGTTGAGCTAAGTTTCAAAGAAGAGCTTTAACACAAAGTCAATCAACAATAAAACCTTAAACAGGAGGGAGAAACTAACCACCATACCAAAGAAACAAGAGAGCCTACAACTGCAAGCAAGAAAGTCTTGTATGGAATCAATGCCCCCTCTCAATTAGAGGTGGAGTGGACATCACTATCCCAGAATCCTCAGGATTGGGGAATGGACTTACTGGTATTCTACTATAGGTTTCTTGTGACTCTAGCAATGGAAGAAATTACAACACTGATATGAAGGCAGTGGCCCCTGGAGGCTCTGGAAGCAGGGAGAGGGAAAAACAGGTATAATACAGGGGCCTTTTCGGGACTTGAGAATCATCCTGAATGACTGCAATGACAGATACAGGCCACTTTATATCTTCCCATACATGCAGAATTGTGCAGGAGAGAGTGTAAACTACAGTGTGAACTATATAAACTATATGAACTATGGTCATGCTCAATGCAATTGCAATAAATGTGCCACACTAATGAAGGATGTTGTTTATGTGGGAGGGAGTAGAAAGTGGGAAGAGTGGGGCATATGAGAATGCCTATATTTTTTGTGTAACATTTATGTAATCTAAGTATCCTTTAAAAATTTTATATATATATATATATATATATATATATATATATATATAAAATTACAAGTGTTGGAGGAGGTGGGGGAAACACTGGAACACTCATACATTGCTGGTGGAAATGTAAAATGGTGCAGCTGCTATGGAAGACATTTTGGCAGTTCCTCAGGAAGGTAAGTGTAGAATTACCATATGACCTAGAACAATGCCAGTACTAGGTATATACCCACAAGAATTGAAAATATGGACTCGAATAGATATTTGCACACTGATGTTCATGGCAACATTATTCACCATTGCCAAAAGATGGAAGCAACCCAAGTGTCCATCAACCAGTGAACGGCTAAACAAAATGAGGTATATGCATATGGTAGACTATGTATATTCCTCAGCCATAAAAAGTAAAGAAATCCTGTTGCATGCAACAACATGGATGAACCTTGAGGATGTTAAGCTGATTGAAATAAGCCAGAAACAAAAGGACACATACTGTATGATCTCATTGATAAGAGATAATTTATAAAACAAAATCACAGAGTTAGAATCTAGAAGATAGGTTACCAGGGGATAGACTGGGATTAGAGAATGGGGAGTTGATGCTTAATTTGTACAGAATTTCTATTTATGCTGATAGTAAAGGTCTGAAAAAGAATGGTAGTAGTGGTGATGGTAGCACATTATTGTGAATGTAATTTACTGCACTGAATCATATAGGTGAATATGGTTGTCTTAGTTTGCCAAAGGCTGCTGATGCAAAAAAAAAAAAACAGAAATGGGTTGGCTTTTATAATGGGAAATGTATTAGGGTCAAAGCTTATAGTTCCAAGATTATAAAAATGTCCAAATCAAGGCATCATCAGAGATGCTTTCTTACCAAAGACAGTTACTGGTGATCCTGGCATCCCACCACATGGCGAGGCAAGATGGAAGCCAATCTCTGCTAAAGACCCTGCCTTCCCTCAAGGGTCGTCATCTAGAGGAGCACAACTGTGGGCAATCAGGCATAGCGCTTGTCTCTTTCTGGGCCTCCTCCCTCAGTCTTGGCTGCTCTGCTTTCTCTGTGAGCCCGGCTATGGGCAATCAAACATATGCTTTGTCTCTTCAGTCTTGGGTTACTCTGGGTGTCCAGGCTCTTGGGGGCTTCATGCCTCAGCTTTGGCTGCTAGTGATCCTTTTTTTTTTTGGTCAGTGATTTTCTTTATTTTTTATTTTTTATTTTTGTCTTTATTTTTTTAATGTTACATTCAAAAAATATGAGGTGCCCATATATGCCCCACCCCCTTCATCCCACTCCTCCCCCTTAACAACAACCTCCTCCATCATCATGAGACATTCGCTGCATTTGGTGAATACATCTCTGAGCACCGCTGCACCTCATGGTCAATGGTCCACATCATAGCCCACACTCTCCCACAGTCCACCCAGTGGGCCATGGGAGGACATACAATGTCTGCTAACTGTCCCTGCAGTACCACCCAGGACAACTCCAACACCCGAAAATGCCCCCATATCACATCTCTTCCTCCCACTTCCTACCTCCAGCAGCCACCATGGCCACTTTCTCCACACCAATGCCACATTTTCTTCAATTACTAATCACAATAGTTCATGAATAGAATATCAGTAAGTCCACTCTAATCCATACTCTATTCCTCCATCCTGGGGACCCTAGAATGGCCATGTCCACTCCACATCTATATCAAGAGGGGGCTTAGATTCCACATGGATGTTGTGCTAGTGATCCTTGACTCCTCTCTCACATGGCTGGGTGAAAAAGGCAGAGTTCCCTTTTCTGTGCATCTTCTTTCTCTCTATGTCTCCGTTAATGTAAGGCTCCAGTAAAAGGGCAGAAACCCAACCTGAGTCACATCTCACTGATGTAGTCCAATCAAAAGCAATCTAATCAAGTGATCTAATCAAGGTCCCTTAACAGAATCTAACGCAATCAAAGGGTCTCACAACCACAGAAATGGAATAGTTCAAAAACATAATCATTTTTGGTGAGGATTCACCAAATTCAAACTGTTGTAGTGGTTAAAAGGGGAAACTTTAGGTGTTATACAATACTAGAATAAAAATAAAAAGATAAAGCATAGGACTCTCTAACACAGTGAACCCAATTGTAGATGATGGTCTACAGTTTCTAGTACAAGTATAAGAATGTTCTTTCACGAATTTTAACAAATGTACAACACTAATACAAAGCTTTAATAATAGGGTAGTATAAGGAAAAAGAACACTTAATATAAACTATGGACAATAGTTAATAGTACTATTTTAATAATTTTTCATCAGTTATAACAAAGGTAACTACTGCTAAAAAATTAAGTAAAATTACAAAAAAGTGCTATCATTAATTGTAACAAATGTTCCCCACCAATGTAAAGTGTTGGTGGTGAAGTGATGAATGAGAATCCGGTATTTTATACATGATTAGTCTGTAAACCCACAACTTCTCTAATTAAAAAAAAATTAAGGTAAAGCTTTTTAAAATAGCACAGTATGTTCAAATGCTGCTGGAAATGATATGAAAGAAGAGAAAATTATTGAAGCAATGTCCCTGAGTAGGTGAAAAACAATCTTCTGGACAAATGGAAGGAAAGAAACATGAAAAGTTCTCTATAGTAACAAGTAGCAATAAAGAGTATGTGAATGCAGTTACAATTGTGATGGGAGTCTGTGGACATTCTCTTCCGATTGTTTCAATTTACTGAGTAATTAGTTGCAAGGTCATCAGCAGAAAATAAAGATGAGGAAGAGTTCTGAGATTTGAGCAGTGTGGTGACTGTTAGGGAAATCAGATACCGGTTCAGAGGCCATTGCCCAGAACTCACCTATTCCCACCTCCTTCTCTGTGGAAGTCACACACACATACTAAGTGGCCATCCTGTAGTTTCCACTATTCCCACCTCCTTTTCTATTGTTTGCTGTTCAAACAAACTGGGGGAGATGTTAAGACTAATGAAAAGGCACTACCAGACCTTCATCCCAGGAACAAGCAGCCCTAGATGCTTACCAGAAAAAGACTACTCAGTGGCAGGGCCCCTTGACCACAATGTAAATAAACGCCACACTCAAACAGTATAGACTGGTCTCTCTAGTAGGGTGTGCAGAGCTGCCATGTATAAACCTCAACCCAGATCAGTTTTGGGGCACCCCAGGAGACCAGACACAGTGGGACTTCTGCTGCTCTTTTGGACTCTCTGTGCTATATAAGAGACAAGGAGATTATTTAACCTTTGTAAACTCTTTATTCTGTGGAATAAAAGGATCATTTGCTGAATATTTCTGCCCTGAACCAGAGTTTCCATGAGGAACCACTGAAGCAACTCACTCCACATATGTAGTCCCCACCTATCTTAATTGCTTTGACAACCTAGATTGCTTTGATAACACCTGTTTTCCTAAGCCAACCCATTGCATGGTATCTGTTTTAACAGCTAGGAAACTAAAACCAGCAGTGAATTAAAAATGTGAAATAGTCATCTAGGAGCATAGTTAAGGGAACAGACTCAGGATGTGTAAAAGAAGTGTCTGGACGGGAAACGGACTTTGGTCCAGTGGTTAGGGCGTCCGTCTACCATATGGGAGGTCCGCGGTTCAAACCCCGGGCCTCCTTGACCCCTGTGGAGCTGGCCCATGCGCAGTGCTGATGCGTGCAAGGAGTGCCGTGCCACGCAAGGGTGTCCCCCGCGTGGGGGAGCCCCATGCGCAAGGAGTGCACCCATAAGGAGAGCCGCCCAGCGTGAAACAAAGTGCAGCCTGCCCAGGAATGGCGCCGCCCACACTTCCCATGCCGCTGACGACAACAGAAGCGGACAAAGAAACAAGACGCAGCAAATAGACACCAAGAACAGACAACCAGGGGAGGGGGGGGAATTAAATAAATAAATAAAATCTTTAAAAAAAAAAAAAGAAAAGAAAAGAAGTGTCTGGAAAAATAAGGGCTCACTAAGGGTTTTAAAAATGGAATTTGCTTCAGAATCATGAATAGGACAATAATGGATTAGAATAAGCAAGACTTGAAAGTCAGGAAGAAAATGAGTTAGGAGGCTATTTTAGGGGAGGGAGAGAGAGAGAGAGGGGAGAGAGGGAGAGAGGGGAAGGAGGGGAGAGGGAGTAGAGGGGGAGGGGGAGAAAAGGGAAGAGGGGGAGAGAGGGGAGGGAGAGAGGGGAGGGAGAGAGGGGGGAGAGGGAGGGGAGAGAGGGGAGGGGGGGGAGAGAGAGAGAGAAAACGGATCAAATATTTATAAAAATGCTTATAAAGAAAACTTATATGCCAGGCACTATTCTAGGAATATTATTTCCTTTGATCCTAATAACCATATGCGGTAGGTGTTCTTATATCTTTGCTACAGTTGAAGAAAATAAAATTTGGAAAGGTTACAGACCCTTCACAAGGTGACAGGCTTAATTGCAGAGCCAGAAGTCAAACCTAAGACTGAATGACACCGAAGTGCAAGTTTTAACCACTACGCAATACATGCTCTGTAAAATTAAGGGTCTGCGAAGGTAGAGAATAGGTGGTTTAACTTTCAAAAAGAATTTCAAAATTAAAGATCTGAGACATGGAATCATTCCAAATTATCAAACAGTCCAATATGTAGTGATAAATATATAGTATATAGTTATAAGTATATATATTTGCATGCACACACACATATACATACTGAGATCAGAGTTTAGGAAATCAAGGAACTAAGAGGAAAAAAAGCACTGAAGGAGTTATCAACATAATAGCTGAAATCGCCAAAACAAACAGCAAAGAAAAAAGTGAAAAGGAAAACTATAAGCCAGGTGTTATAATTACCAAGGAAGACCCACAGATAACAGACATCACAAAAGAAAAAGCTGCTTGAAAGACAGTTTGAAGAAGATGGCATAGAAGGAGCAACAGGAAAAGTATTCCACAGGAGTAGGAAGAAGGATTAAAGAGGGTAGAGATGTCAGGAGATGTGCAGGAGGAAAGCCAGATGCTAGTTGTAGGCATAACAGTCGAGGAAAAGTGTAAAGATACAGGGAATTTGCTTGAATTCATTCAAAAAGTTTCGATTAGTATTTACTGAAGGCCTACTTACTCTTCAAGTCATAGAAGGGAGACAAAGGGGCTGAGGAAAGGGGTGGTAACCAGATGGTTGGTCCAGAGTGGGCAAATTAGAAGGGTCTAGATTTCAGTGATTCTCAACCTTTTCTTCTGGTATGGATAAGGGATAGTGGAAACCCCTGTGGAACCCAACGTCAGATACAAAGACACCCACAAAAAATTTTAGGTTAATAAGTGGGGTAAAATTTTAAATGAATGAATGACTCCCATATCAGTTTCTCCAAGCCTTCTATGATCAGGCAAACCAATGAAATATGGCCCAAGGCCTCATGCGTCTCTCTTCTCCTACCATAAACTGAAGAACACTCAAAATATTATATTTGTTACCTAAGAAATAATCTAGAATACATTCTATAAAATATAGGAAATATGCTAAAAATATAGGTTGCTGGTAGTTGCCAATAATACAAACTTAGATGAATTAATATCTCGCATCCCCTCGATTGTTGTTACACTCTACTCTCCCAACTCTACTTCATATACTCAACATAATCAACATAATACTATGTGTCATTTTTAGCAAAGTGGATTGTTTTGCTTTGTAGAAAAGGGGACATGAATTAATTAATTGAAAAATTGATTTCATGTGTCATAGACTATTAAATACTAGAGAAAAAAGATAAATAAGACAGTCCCTCTTTCTAGGAGCTTATAGTAGAAGGGATAGACCAGTAAGGGTGCTATTAGCTCCCAAAACACATACTTTTGAAAACAGTTGTGTTCTATCAACAAGTTTCTGCTCTTTCCTCTAAGTGATATAAATGTAGTCCATACAACCATACCTATTTAAAAACCATCACTATTCTGGGCATACACATTTTTAAATTATAACAAAATTAGAGATCTAACTTACCATCATTTTTTCAAAGAGATCCAGTACTTCCTTTTCAGACAAATTCAAAGATCGTTCATCATATAATGGTTGAGCTGCTGGAAACTCACTCATTGCAACTTGAGAATCAATAGGATGTTGAATAAGAGGTTTTTCTTTTTTGACAGTAGATTTTCTAAAACTAGTAATTCGGTCACGCTGCAAACAGGAAAAAAAAAATTAACCCTCAGAAAGATCAAGAACCACAAACAAAGAACTGAAACATTAAAATTAGTATAATATATATCATTATTATCTTTTGACAAAATGTTATTTTAAGCAGAAGCTCCAGTTAGAGATTGTACTATTTTAAAACGCTGAAGTAGTTCTTCAGCCTTAGAAGTGTGGGTGTGAAAAATATCAATGAATAATTTTTCAGCATAACAATAGCATATAATAATGGTAAAGTCTGAAGCCAGGCTACATAGGGTCTGCCATTTACAAGCTGAGTAAACTTGTGCAAGTTACGTAGTTTATCTATGCCTGTTTTCTCATATCTAAAGTGGGGATGGTAACGATATTACCTAGGCCATTATAAGGTTTAAATAAATTAACACGTTTAGTTACTATCTAAGTATTAACACGCTTAGATACTATTTATTATTTCCCCTACCTTTTCTTTGCTAAAAAGAGGGGCCAACAAGGAAGCAAAACGAAAATTAAAAGAACATGGCGGCGGACTTGGCCCAGTGGTTAAGACGTCCATCTACCACATGGGAGGTCCACGGTTCAAACCCCAGGCCTCCTTGACCTGTGTGGAGCTGACCCATGCACAGTGCTGATGCACACAAGAAGTGCCCTGCCACACAGGAGTGTCCCCCATGTAGGGGAGCCCCACACGCAAGGAGTGCGCCCTGTAAGGAGAGCAACCCAGCACGGAAGAAAAGTGCAGCCTGCCCAGGAATGGTGCTGCACACATGGAGAGCTGACACAGCAAGATGATGCAACAAAAAGAAACACAGATTCCCGTGCTGCTGACAACAACAGAAGTGGACAAAGAAGACACAGCAAGTAGACACAGAGAACAGACAATCGGGGTGGGGGGAGAAGGGGAGAGAAATAAATAAATAAATCTTTTTTTTTTTTTTAATTTAAAGAACACCCTTTCCTTTAACTGGAAATATACAATTATCTTATTCCTACAAATAAGATCATGAAGAACTCACTATCTTATGGATAATTGACTTTAAAACACTGATTCCATGTACAGTCTCTAATGATCAGCTTGCTATTTCACATAAAGTTAATGACTTCAGTTATATGTAAATAAGGTATTGTTTTAAACCACAACTCATCAGACATCAAAAATCAGTAATATATATATAAAACTAAATACAATTCAGTTTTATTATGTTTTCTGTTAAGAAGCACATGCAAACCATCAACTCGGGTTAAATAAGCAGACATGTTAGGTATGAGGCCAGCATATCTTTACTGTCATGTACCAGAGTCCTCATAAACTACTTCAACATTACAAAAAGCATCACAAAGGTTATCACAGCTTCTGTAAAATTATACTGACCCTCATTAAAAGAACATACCTTTAATTTTAATGATTCAAAGAACAAACCTTTTTTATTAAAAGGTGTACTTTGAAAGAGATATGAGCAGTATTTTTAAGCAGCTTATTTAGGATTACAAAAATGATTTGAGTACACGATTACTTACAAAGAGACTATATATAAATCATAAAATTATAGAGTTGGAGAAAAACTTGAAAAACCATCTAGACCAACTCTCAGTTCATAAAAAAAAAAGTGACTCACCTAAAGTCACAAGCCCCTGGTTCCTATTACAGTGTTTACATTAACTTAAGATTTGGTACTTCAAATCATCTTGAACTACTTTTTCAAATTTTCTTTTAATTCTTGGTGGAAATTAAGTTGATTTAGATATGTAGTATATCTTCAAACAACTCAAGAAAAAAATTAAGTAATCCCAAATAAACTGAGCAATATCCAACAAATTTCATTGAAAGATATGGTAGACATAAAAGCACTTAAATATGCAACTGACCATTAAATCAACATCTCTTTTCCTTTCCCTTCGTATCACTTTATGTATACTTTCACAGTACTCGCTACAAAGTAGCATTATTTACATGTACATTAGATCTTCACTATGTCTTTCATTTCTATCTAGAAAACTGGTTTTGCCTCCAGTTATATCTTTATAAGAAAATGAAGTCAAGACAATTTCTTTCACCTCTTGAAAGCACTAACAATTTTTTGCATTGTTTTTAGATAGGTAACTTCAGGAAGAAATAATTGTTACTGCTTAAAACATATTTTAAAATTTTAGCAATTAAAAGATGCATTTAAATTTTGAGCCCATAACTTTTAATAAGTTTTACTCTGAGACCCAGTTTAAAAATATTTAAGGTTTTTAAATTTAATAGCACTATCTGACAAATTTAATGAACTTAATTTACTTTCTATTTAAATTAATTTCTTCAAATAGTAATGTTAATGTTTAACATATTCACAATTTATTTTCCTATCCCAAAAGGATATGTCTGTATCTTCTGGTTAGAATAAGATAGAGACTATTTTAAAACATGTAATTAATGTCTGTATCAGGATAATAAAATAAAATTTTTATTGGGAACTCATACAACTGTTCATAATTTTTAAATAAAGAATTCACTCTATTAACAATTCCTCCATTCTACTGTACTTTGTAAACATCTAGATATTTTTTGTATCTTACATATATCAATGCTTTAATGTCCACCTACTTTCATAAAAAGACAACATGCATGGGTAATAACATGCTGCTAAGACCACCTTACCACATCATCTGCCAAAGTTTTTATTTGAATGTTCTATAAAACCAAAAGGAAACAAAAAAGAAAATATTTGTCAGATGAGAGAAATTATTCATAGATCAAAGAAAATAATAATTGTCTCATTTTAAAATTTTATCCACTATAAATAGTCAAAAAGAGTTAGGAAGTTTTGAATATAAACAAAAAAATATTTTTCTTATTAATACAAAAGAAACCAAGCAAATTTTTAAGGATCTAAAATAAAGATTTGGGGAGGGGGGTTGTCTATTTGGATTTAAATATGGCTCCCAATGTCCCCTTGATCAGACATCACTATCATAGTATTCAAAAGGAATGATATAGCAAACTCATGGTCTTTGAAGTTTTTTCAAAGCTTTGGAATGAACTATCATATTTTTTAAAAAGCCTAATTTTTAAAAAATGAACAGGAAAAATGTCACATTTAATAATAATGAAATACGAAACAGCCTATTCTAAGGAACTCAGTGCTACAGGTGATAGCTACTTAAATGAAACCTTTATAAATATTCTAAATGAAATTGAACTTACAGAGTCTGTTAATATATGTCCATTTCTCAAAAGTGTGACTTTCCATTTGTAATACTAAGAATCACTGAAATGATGTATTCCAATTAATGAAATACAGTGGTTAATAAAAACTACCACATGCCAAATTGGAGAACCATTACTTGAAGAATTAGAGTACAAGAAAACTAAATATCTAACAATTTAGTAATCTTACATTAATTCAGAAAATACTTTAAGATCTTACAAAACCACACGATAAGCAAGAAGAGCAGTTATTATATTACAAACATGTGGAACGGTGATTAAGAGCAATTAGAGAAGAACCGATTTTTCAAATGTCTGTTAGGAATTCAATTTAACTTTTCAACTATTTCTTACACTTTTATATCTTACAACAGAAACTGAATTACGTGTATCAACTTGGTCATGCATGCTCACATCTTTTTTTCTTCCTTACTTTTTTTTTAAATTTTACATTAAAAAAATATTAGGTCCCCATACACCCCCCCACCCCCCTCACCCCACTCCTCCCACATCAACAACCTCTTTCATCATCGTGGCACTTTCATTGCATTTGGTGAATACATTTTGGAGCACCGCTGCACCACACGGATAGTGGTTTACATTGTAGTTTACACTCTCCCCCAGTCCACCCAGTGGGCAATGGCAGGACATGCAATGTCCAGCATCTCTCCCTGCAGTACTACCTGGGACAACTCCCAAATCCTGAAAATGCCTCCACATCATATTTCTTCTTCCCTCTTCCCACCCTCAGCAGGTACTGTGGCCACCCCCCACACACATCAATGCCACAATTTCTTCCATTACTAATGACAATTGTTCTAGAGGAGAACATCAGTAAATCCACTCTAATCCACACTCCACTCCTCCAGCCTATGGACTCCAGGATGGCTACATCCAACCCGAGGGGGCTTATATTCCACATGGATGCTGGATGCAATTCTCCCGCCTGCAGCTGCAGGCACCCCTGGCTCTCCCGTTTGGCAGCCGACCTTCTTCACCTCCCTGTTAGCTGGCCAGGGTAAGTCCAATAAACCAAATGGTAGGAGTTGCAAGTCTGCTGAGGATCAGGGCCTGGCTGTCATATGAACAGTCCAGAGATTCAGGTCTCCTGAGTATACACCAACCCCAGCGCCAACCTCTCACACATGGACTTCATGGTTGGTGGTAATAGTCTGAAAATATTATCTCATAATCTGTAACAAATATTTCACCATGGTGTGATGTGTTGGTGAAGGGGTATTGTACAAGAATTCTGCACATGTACATGAATGTTTTGTTAAATCCACAACCTCTGTAATAAAAATATACTTAAAAAATAATAGGGTGGGTAAGGGGGAAAATATACCAAATGTATGATATGGACTATAGTTAGTAGTAACATTTTGACAATATATTTGCATAGTTTGTAACAAATGTCTCACAAGAATGCAAGGTGTTGGTGGTGAGGTGATGCATGGGACCACTGTATGATGTTATGCATGTTTATTTTGTAAGTTCACAACTTTTACTATACACATATTGTTTATGTATGTTCATGTATAAATGATATACTTCAATTAAATAGGAAAAAACCTGAAGTTAAAAATGACACACTCACACACACCAATATGGTCTTCTCACTTTTACGGAAATCTGCTTTATAAGTTTTAAGTACCTGAGAATTAACTTGGCCTCAGAGTCTCAGGAAATTTTCTTCAAATACCATCAAGTAAATGCTGTTAAAGATAATCCTCTCTGATCTGCTGGAGCAAAACCTATTATGTATACAGCTTTTTTTTTTTAACTTTTAATCCATCGATTCCCTTAGTAATCCAAACTTCTACATCTGTACTATGTCTTCACCACGCCCTGCTGACACAAATCCCAAACAATCTTTAATGCCCAGTAAAAAGAAAAATAAAACGGGGGTATATTTATGTAAGAATCGAAATCATTTTCAGGGAGATCAATTCACCCCAGGATTCTCTCTGCCAGTTATTTTTCTCTTTGAATTTTGCAGCGGGTTACAGAAAACTGTCTTACGTACAACAGCAACCTTTATGGTTTTCTATAATGTAAAAGCAGAGTAAGCAATGACAAAATGTCAAAAGTGCCTCAACTAACCCTGCTACCATCCAGAAATATACCTGTTTCAACTGCGTTATGATTTGAGACAAATGGCAGAGTTCTCCAAGAAACTCCAGCTTTACATTCCTTCCCATCCTTTAGTGTTATAAACTCAGGATTGGGAACACAACAGAATATCCAAAGCAAGAATGTAAATTAGGAAAAATATGGCTTGCTTTGGTCAAATTCTCAACATTAAGGTTCACACAAATCCGGAATGCTTCAAATCTGTACTTCAATTGAACATATGTTAATATTCAATCAAGGAAGACAGACGCAAGAAAAGAAGGATTGCAAGCAATATTTCCAGCTTGTTGTATGGGAAGATAATTGAGTCCTCTTCCCTTTCCCCCATCTCCTTTTTAGGAATTAGAGAATTCTTTTTTCCCTTACTAAATCACACAATATTGAGTTTAGGGACTATTAGAGCTGAGTAGAAGTGAAATTCTATTCAAAATATCTGATTTTACAAATGATGAAACTGAAGCCTGAAGAGGCTATTGATTTGCCCAAAGACCACAGATCTGGTTATCAACAGATATACTAACTCTTAGTTGAACATACAATCTTTCCAGGTGATACAAACTCTAGGATAGTGGCAATCAATTACAAAATTGAAACAGTCATGTTAATCTCAAATTTACAGAACTACTCCTCTCCACACATATAACCATTAGTTTCTTTTCCATTCGGGTAACTATATTTTGCCACCATTAACCAGAGGGTCAAGTATCATCCCAAAAAGCATTCCTCTAGCACCCACACTCCTTCCCCAAGGGATCTTACACTTCTTCTACTAAACTCACTTTGACCAATATATTCTATGTTCTGGGAGTGGCTAATTAATTAGTATTCTTCATATACAAACTATATACAAATGTAGATTCTTCCACCTTTCTTTTTTTTTTTTAATTTATTTCCCCCCCCCCTTCCCCCACCCTGTTTTTGCTATCTGTATCCATTTGCTGTGTGATCTTCTATATCTCTTTCTCTTTTGGTCTTCTCTTCTTATTTTTTCTCCTCTGGGATTCACTGGGATTCGATCATGGGGCCACTCATGTGGAAAGACGTTCCCTATCAGCTGCGCCACCTCAGTTACTGGCTTCTGCTGTACTTCACCTTGACTCTCCCCTTCATCTCTCTTTTTTGTTGTTGTTGCATCCTCATCTTGCTGCATGACTCACTTGTGTAGTTACTGGCTCACTGCATGCACACTCAGCTTGTCACATGGGTACTTGGCTTGTGCGTGGGCGCTGGCTCAAAACACGGACACTGGCTTGCTGCACAGGCATGCTTTCTCATCTTCTTTTCACCAGAAGACCCCAGAGATCAAACCCGGGTTCTGACATATGGTAGGTAGATGCCCTATCACTTGAGCCACATCCACTTCTCCCTTTCATTATTGTTATAGTCTTCCTTAAAAGGATACAATTCTAAAAGTCAGAGTCACATCTCTCAACTCCCCAGGTGGATGGATGGCAAGAGGGAAAAAATTATTATACAATTAACAAATCAGTGGACAAACTACATGAGCACAAAGGGCACTAAACACTAGCTGAGTAGGTCAGAAAAGAAATTCAAAAAGATGATAAAATATATGTTAATGATAACACCCACATTCCATTTCTTTAGGTTTGAAACTGTCATATCACCTTGGTCTCCTCCCTCTTTTTCATTCCCTATAGCCAAGCAGTTATCAACTTCCTTGGTAATCTTTCTCCAATTCCATCTTCATGCTCACACAAACAATACCATTTTAGGTTCTAATTGCCGGCAAAAGCCTCCAATGAATATCCCGTGTTTCCATTCTCTCCGAATTGCCAAAGTCATCTTCTTAAAGCAAATGTCTGGTTCAAGCCACCATCATCTCTCATCTAGCTATCTGTAATGACCTTCTAATTGGTCTCATTGCTTCCACCTTTGCTCTCCTACAGTTAATTTTGAACACAACAAAGTAATATCGTTCAAACTGAAGTCAGATCACGCCACTCCTCTCCTCACAACTTTCAAAACGTTCTCTATTTTCACTCCCAACTCAAGTCAAAGTCTTTACAATAGCCTACAAGGACCTATAGATTTACTCACATCACATATCATTCTGACTTCATCTCCTACTACGTACCCCTCCATTTACTTCACTCCAGTCACAATGATCATCTCACTGTTCTTCAGGAAGGCAATAGCCACTTGCTCTTATTTCTGCCTAGAATTTTTCTATTTGCCATGTAGCTCATTCCCTCATCCAGGATCCTTCAGGGTTTTCCTAAGTGAGGCTTACTCTGTCCATCCTATTTAAAATTAAAACACCCACCTCCTCCACACACTGCTGCCACACCTAACCTGTTTACTCTGCACTATTTTTCCTTTCTTCAATAGGACTTATTGCTTTCTAACATAGTACATAATCATGCACGCTCCATGATTCTGTTTGGTTCAGGGATGTACCACTAGTCTCTAGAACAGTGCTTGGCATATAGTAAGAGCTCAGTGAAGATAATATGTCACACACACCCCTTTATAAATATTCAATGCCCTCTGATGACCTATAGAAGACTAATAACTTTAATATGGCATTCAAAGACCTCTATAATTGAGCCCTAGGCTGCTTTCTATTTCTTCCCCCATGACCCATAAATTGTAGAAAACAAAACTTAGAATACTTTCCCACATGCCCCGGAATATCCCATTTACACACCCACTGTTCCCTCTGCCTGGAATGCCCATCTGTCTAGATACACTTTTATTGCTAGAGCTTCCCTGAGTTTAAAGTTTGGATTGATAAACAAAAGTAGAGCCTTGGTCAAAAACAATATTGGAGGGAGAGGCAAAGATGGTGGAAGAGTAAGAAGTTCCAAGAGTCAGCTTCTCCTACAGTGCAGTTAGTAATCACCCAGAACTATCTAAATTACTAATTCGGGGGGCACAGGAGACCAGAAGAGCATCTTGCAACCTCCTTGGAAGAATGGATGGAGGAGACTGCTTATCTGTAGAGAAAATTTGAGTAGAGCACTCCATGCCACTGAAGCCGGTACCCGTGCCCCACTGGTGGCCCAAGACACCTTGGGAGCTATTCCCTGGATGGAATTAGAAGCTCCACTTCCCAAGAATGGGAGAGAAAGATGGTCAGGAACTGACTTCAGCTACTGATTAGTAAATTCAGCTGGAAAAGTTGAATCCTAAGAACAGCTAAAGTTTGAACCAGTCCAAGTCAGAAACAGGCCAACAGCTGCCACTGACTCCACCCAGCCATGAGGGGAAGGGAAGTTGATTGAAAATCACAGTAAAGGTAGGGTCCAGCTTCCTTCTTCCCAGGTCAGATTGCAGCCCTAGGCTAAGCTCCAGCCCCACCTTTTGCAGGGAAGAAGCTGCAGGAACCTCTACCCGCCTCTCTGGTCAACTAGATTATTGGACACATCTGTGGTTCCATTCCTGACCTGGCGAGGACAGGTAGGGGAGCAGAGTTTCGCCAGCCTCTCCTAGCAACTATAGGTGCTTTCAGCCTGCACAGCCCAATTGTTAGATACATTTCTGATTCCATCAAAACCCTGGCAGGGTAGGAGGAGGGATAGTACACCCTCAACCTCTCAGGGCAACTGATGCCCTTTGACAAAACATTTGACAAAACACAGCATCCTTTCTTGATAAAAAACACTGAAGAAGATAAGAATTGATGGAAACATTCCTAACATGATAAAGGGCATGTGAGAAAAACCCACAGCTAACATTGTACTCAATGGTGAAAGACTGAAAGTCTTCCCTTTGAGATCAGGAACAAGACAAGGATGCCACTGTCACCACTGTTGTCCAATGTACTGCTAAAAGGTTCTAACTAGAGCAATCAGGCAAGAAAAAGAAATAAAAGGCATCTAAATTGGAAAGGAAGAAGTAAAAACTTTTGCTATTCACCGAGGATATGATCCTATACCTAGAAAATTCCAAAAAATCTACAACAAAACTGCCAGAGCTAATAAACAAGTTCCGGACACTGGAAGAATACAAAATTAACATTAAAAAATCAGTAGTGCTTTTTTTAAAAAAAAAAAAGATTTATTTATTTATTTCTCTCCCCTTCCCCCCCACCCTGGTTGTCTGTTCTCTGTGTCTGTTTGCTGTGTCTTCTTTGTCCACTTCTGTTGTTGTCAGCGGCATGGGAATCTGTGTTTCTTTTTGCTGCGTCATCTTGTTGTGTCATTTCTCCGTGTGGGCGGCGCCATTCCTGGGCAGGCTGCACTTTCTTTCGCACTGGGCGGCTCTCCTTATGGGGCGCACTCCTTGCGCATGGGGCTCCCCTACATGGGGGACACCTCTGCATGGCACGGCACTCCTTGCGCGCATCAGCACTGCTCATGGGCCAGCTGTACACGGGTCAAGGAGGCCCAGGGTTTGAACCGCAGACCTCCCATGTGGTTGACGGACGCCCTAACCACTGGGCCAAGTCCACCGCCAGTAGTGCTTTTATACACTAGTAAGGAAATGAGCATTCTGAGAAGGAACTCAGGATAAAAAATTCCATTTATAACAGCCACAAAATGAACCAAATATTTAGGAATAAATTTAACCAAAGATGTAAAGCACTTGTATTCAGAAAACTACAATGCATTGCTATCAATAAAAGAAATCAAAGACCTAAATAAATGGAAGAACATTCTATGTTCTTGGATGGGGAGATTAAATATCATTAAGATGTCAATTCTACCCAAATTGATATACAGATTCAATGCAATCCCAATAAAAATCCCAATAGCCTTCTTTCAAGAAATGGAAAACCCAAACAGTATATTTATTTGGAAGGGTAAGGGGCCCCAAATAGCCAGAAACATCTTAAAAAGGGAGAATGAAATTGAAGGACTCTCACTTCCAGACTTTAAATCATATTACCTAGCTACAGTGATAAAAAGAGCATGGTTATGGCATAAAGATAGATATATAGACCAATGGAACCAAACTGATTGTTTGGAAACAGACCATCACATTTTTGGTCAAGTGATTTTTGACAAGACTGCCAGACCACCTAGCCAGGGCAGAACAGTCTACTCAACAAATGGAGCTCAAAGAACTAGATAGCCACATCAGAAAGAAAGAGGTCCCCTACTTCACATGTTACAGAAAAATTCACTCAAACATGGATGAAAGACCTAAGTATAAAAGCGAGAAACTTTAAAGATAATAAAAGAAAATGTAAGGAAATATCTTCAAGACCTAGTGATAGGTGATTTCCTCAACCATGCACCTAAAGCATGAGAAACATAAGAAAAAAATGGATAAATGGAACTTCCTCAAACTTAAACACTTTTGTGTTTCAAAGGACTCTGTGAAGAAGTTGAAATGACAACCCACACAATGGGAGGAAATATTGGGAAACCACATGTGATGGTTAGGCTATTGTGTCAACTTGGCCAAGTAATTATACCCAGTTGTTTGATCAAGCAAGCACTGGGCTAACTGTAACACAAGGGCATTTATGGACTTTAATCAACATTGACTATACTGCCATTGTTAATCATAGATAGCTGGTTATAATTATATCAATCAGAGAGATTGCCATCAGCAATGAATGACACTTAACCCAATCAGTTGAATGCCTTAAAAGGGGAAGTGACTGCAGCATTGAGAGAGAATTTCCCAGCTCGTCTTTGACAGCCCACATCTCCCAGAACTCGTCAAGAATCTCCATTGGACTTTCACTTAAGTCCCTGGTTGCAGCCGGCCTGGGGAACCTGGACGTGTGCATCCCCACAGCTGTGTGAGAGACTCAGAATCACATATTATTGACTGATATATCTTGCTGATTCTGTTTTCCTAGAGAACCCTAATTAATACAGCTTGGTACCAGGAGTAGTTCTTGAGGAACAGTCTTAACATGGGTTGTCGGATGTGGTTCGGGGAGTTTTGCAAATTTCTGTCTACTCTAATTGGACTCAATGGTACTGACGACTCCCTTTCCAATAACAAAGAGACTGCTAACAGTCCATGGCGTGAGTTGGCAGTCAAGATACACAAAATAACATCACTGGATAACCCTACTTTCATGCTTATAAGAAGCAAGGATCTGGGTGAGAGTTTTTTCAACACCTTAAGAGAGTTCTGTGGGATCAAATGGTATAATGACGCTGGCTGGCTCCTAGATACTCTGGATATGGGTTTGCGTTTCCTGAACGCAATGCTTCTTCCAAAACTACCATCCATGGTCTTACCAAATGTCTAATCTACTGATATGGCATTCCACACAGCATTGCTTCCAATCAAGGAACCCATTTCACAACAAATGATGTGCAGGAATGAGCACACGCCCATGGAATTCACTGGTCTTACCATGGCCCCCATCACCCTGGAGCACCTGGATTGATAGAATGGTGGACTGGCCTTTCAAAGACAAAATTATGGTGCCAATTAGGTGGCAACACCTTGCAGGGCTGGGGCAATTTTCTCCAGGAGGCAGTGTATGCTTTAAATCAACATCCACTCTGTGGTGCTGTTTCTCCCATAACCAGGATCCATAGGTCCAGGAATCAAGGGGTGGAAATGGGGAGTGGCACCACTCACTATTACGCCTAGTGATCCACTAGGAAAATGTTTGCTTCCTGTCCCTGCAACCTCAAACTCTGCTGGTCTACAGGTTTTAGTCTCAAAAGGAAGAGTGCTGTCACCAGGGAATACAACCCTGATTCCACTGAACTGGAAGTTAAAACTGCCACCTGGCCATTTTGGGCTCCTCTTACCTCTAAATCAACAGTCGAAGAAGGGAATTACTGTACTGGTTGGGGTGATTGATCCTGACTATCAAGGGGAAATTGGACTGCATTTACATAATGAGGATGAAGAAAAATTTGCCTGGATTACAGGAGATCCTATAGGGCATCTCCTAGTATTGCCATGTCCTATGATTAAAGTAAATGGAAAATTGCAACAACCCAATCCAAGCAGAACTAACAATGTCCCAGAATCTTCAGGAATCAAAGTTTGGGTCACCCCACCAGGCAAATAAACACGGCCAGCTGAAGTGCTTGCTGAGGGTAATGGAAACATGCAATGGGTAGTGGAAGAAGGTAGTGTTAAATATGAACTTTGACCACATGACCAGTTACAGAAATGAGGACTATAATGGTCATGACCCTTTTTTCCTTGTTTCATTATGATGATGACTGTATATATACACAAAACGAATTTCTTTATCTTCTTCACCAAACTTTTCCCTTATCATATAATAAGTTTTATCAGTTCATGTCAGAATATTTGAGGATGTCAAGGTTGAGAATGAGTATTACCCAAGAACTTGCACCCTATTCTGTATGGAATTAATGTGTTTCCGGTTGTATGCAGGAGAGTTGAACACTGTTAGGTGGAAATATATATATATGCATGTCTGTTATTGTTTTCACTTAGAGACTAAGTATGGTTTGAGGTAATGTATATGGTTGCTGAATTGAAAAGGGGTGGACTGTGATGGTTAGGCTATTGTGTCAACTCAGCCAGGTAATTGTGCCCAGTTGTTTGGTCATGCAAGCTCTGGGCTAACTGTAATACAGGAGCATTTATGGACTTTAGTCACCATTGACTTTACTGCATTCTAATTCATAGACAGCTGTTTATAATTACATCAATCAGGGAGATTGCCATCAGCAGTGAATGACACTTAACCCAATCAGATGAATGCCTTAAAAGGGGAAGTGATTCCAGCATTAATGGAGAATTTCCCAGCTCGTCTTTGGACAGCCAACATCTCCCAGAACTCGTCAAGAACCTTCATTGGACTTTCATTGCAGCCCCTGGTTGCAGCCTGCCTGCAGAACCTGGACTTGTGCATCCCCATGGCTGCGTGAGAGACTCTTATAGAATCACATGTTACTGACAGATATGTCCTGCTGATTCTGTTTCCCTAGAGAACACTGATTAATACACCACATATCCAATAAGGGTTTGATTTGCATGCTGTATAAAGAGATCATACCTCTCAACAATAAAAGAAGCAATCCAATTTAAAAAATGAACAAAATACTTAAATAGACATTACTCACAAGAGCAAATACAAATGGCAAAAAAGCACATGAAAAAAGCTCAAGATCACTAGCTATTAGGGAAATGCAAATCAAAACTTCAATGAGAAAAAAACAGAATATTTTTTTAAAGTAAAAAAAAACCTACAATAAATTATTATCTCACACCTTATGGAACGGCCATTATTAGGGGGAAAAAAAACAGAAAACAACAAGTGCTTGGGAGGATGTGGAAAATAAGAACACTTCTTCACTCTTGGTGGGAGTGTAGAATGGTGCAGCTTCTGTGGAAGACAGTTTGGCGGTTCCTCAGGAAGCTAAATGTAGAAATGCCCTATGATCCACTAATCCCTATACAAGGAATATATACAGAAGAACTGAAAACAGTGATGCAGGTAGACATTTGCATAGGTTTATAGGGGCATCGTTCACATTTGCCAAAAGATGGAAACAACCCAATGTCTATCAATCAATGCATAGATAAACAAAATGTGGTATATATCTACGATGGAATACTATGCTACAGTAAGAGGAAATGAAACTGGGACACATATGAAAACATAGATAAACCTTGATGGCATTATGCTAAATGAAATAAGCCGGACATTAAAGGACAAATAGTGTGTGGTTTCACTAATATGAACTAAATATGAATAAACAAAACACATGGAGTTAAAACCTAGACTATAGGTTACTAGGAGATAGGATAAGGACTGAGAAGTGGTATTCATGATTAATTATGTAGAATTTTCAATTACCTTGACTTTAAAAATGTCTAAATGGACAGAATTGATGGTAACACATTACAGTGAATATAATTAACAAGGCTGGCTTATAAATGGCATTGTTGCTGAAAAAGGTAATCTAGAGACATAACTGTCAACTGAAAGAAAGCTACAGAATAATCTAGGGACTGAATAACATAGTGAACCTGGAGTTGGATGAGGACTGTATTTAATAATAATAATAGGAGAATGTTCTTCTATGAACTAGAACAAACATGTTACTATTACATGTTGGCAAGATTATAGCGACGCATGGGGAAAGTACAATTAATGTAACTTTTGGATCATACTTAACAGCAATATTTTAATTTTCTTACATCACCATCAAAGAAGTTACTATTTTGATGCTAAGTGTCAATAATGGGGGTGGTATATGATATTTTCTTTTGGACTAAGGAAAACCTCACAGGTTTACTGGGTAAATGACTATACAACATTGTGATAAAAATGAGAGCTAATGATTGTATACTTTGAATAGTACAAGGCATGGGACCATATAACACAGTGAATCATGTGGTGGAAGATGTGGTTAATAGTACAAACACTAGAGTGTTTTCAACACACACACATTCCTCAATAAGACTACATGCCAATTTCTCATCAGAAACCAAGAGGCAAGAAGGCAGTGGTACATAATAGTTGAAGGTACTGAAAGAGAAAAACTGTCAGTAAACATTTCCATACTCGACAAACTGTCCTTCAAAATTGAGGGAGATTTTAAGATATTCATGCATAAGCAAGATCTGAGAGACTTCCATCACAAAGAGACTTGACCTACAAGAAATGCTAAATGAAATTTTTAAGTTGAAAGGAAAGGATATAGTAGCTTGGAACAGTACAAAGAAATGAAGATCCCCAGTAAAGGTAACGACTTGGGTATTTTAGTTTCCTAGTCTCTTCAAGCAAATATGCTGAAATGGGTTATGTCAAACACGGGAATTTATTTGCTCACTGTTTGAGGGTGGGAAAAATGCAATCAAGGCACCATCAAGGAAATGCTTTCTTCCTGATGACTGTGGCATTCAGGAGCTAGCTACTGGCAATTCTTGCTCCTCAGCTTGTCACATAGTAAGGCACATGGTAGCATCTCCTGGTCTTGCACTTCTCTTCTGGATTCCCTTGATGTTCAGCTTCTTGCTTCCTGTGGCTTTTGTTCTCTCTGTCTGAATTTCATTTTCCTTATAAAGGACTCCAGTAAAAGAATTAAGACCAATCATGAATGGTGTGGGCCACATCTTAACTAGAGTAACCTCATCAAAATATCCTACTTACAATGAGTTCACACCCACTGGAATGGATTAAATAAAAGAACATGATTTTCTGGGTATATAAAGCTTTAAACCATCACATTAGGTAAATGCAAATCCCAGTAGTAGAAAGGTAACATCTGTATTTAACTTTACTCCTTTCCTGCAAGATTTAGAATACAATTAAATAAGAAATAGTATTTCTATTTTATGGGTATAGAAAATATGAAGAGGTAATATGTGAAAAAAACAACATAAAGAGGGGAAATGGGGGATGGAAGATATAGGAGCAGAGACAGTGTATGCTACTGAAGTTAAGTTGCTATCTTTTCAAACTAGCAGATTACAGAATTAGGTTATTTAAAACAAACCCCATGAAACCACTGCAGTGAAGGCAGAGATCAAAGAGAAATTTATAGCCATAAATGTTTACATTTGAAAACAAGAAAGATCTCAAATCAGGGTGTTATAGAAGTGGAGAGTGGTTCAATTATTTGCATATAGAAAGGCCAGGACTCAAGAATGATTTTGAGAAGGAAAAATGATTTATTGATGGCCAGCCGGGTTCAGGACCTTTCTCTTTTTTTTTTTTTTAATTGATTTTGTAAAAATATTACATTAAAAAATATGAGGTCCCATTCAACCCCACCACCCCCACCCCACTACTCCCCCCCCAGCAACATTCACTCCCATCATCATGACACATTCATTGTATTTGGACCTTTCTGTTTCAAACCCAAGCCCTGAACAAGAATTTGGAGTTCCTTTTATACAGAGAGGAAAGGTCAAATTGTTCTTTGTTTCAGTGCTCAATAGGCTTGAATTAGCATATATCGTCCACATCCTAGGTAAGCTTTCAGCATGGACCTTATACATTCTAGATAAGCTTTTAGCACATTTGGTTTGCACTTTCCCTGAATATTTAAAGTTTATAGACTTTGCATTGTTAAACTGTATCTTGGGACTTGAGTCTTTGCCATGGTCACCAAGGGCAGGACTGCAGCCTCTTACCATCCCACACCCACAAGTCACAGACAGCTTAGGTTATCTACAAAGAGATGAAGAGCCTCCCACCCATAGCCCATATCAAGAGACCTAACCACAAACCTGGAAGAAGTAGAAAAGGAAGAGCACACTAAATCCAAAGTGAGCAAAATAAAGAGTAAAGATGACAGTGGAGATAAATGAAATAGAGAATAAAAATAACAGAGAGGGGAACAGATATGGCTCAAGCAGCTGGGCACCTGCTTCTCACATGGGAGGTTTCAGGTTTGGTTTCCAGTGCCTTCTAAAAACAAACAACAAAAATCCAACTCAGGGAAGCCAATGTGGCTCAGTGGTTGAGTGCCGGTTTCCCACATAGGAGATCCCAGATTCAATCCCCAACCCCAATATCTAAAAAAAAGACTCATCAAAACCAAAACTTTGCTTGTTGAAGAGTCACTAAAATCAAATCAAGACAAAAGAGAAAGAAGATACAAATAATAAAAATCAGAAACGAAATAGGAAACAATTACTACTAACTTCAAAGGAAAAAAAAAAAGATTATAAGGATACTGTGAGTAATTTTATGCAAATAAATTACATAACCTAAGTAAAATGGACAAATTCCTAGAAGCACACAAACTACCTACACTGAGTCAAGAAGAGACAATCTCAACAGACCAATAGCAAACAGAAAGATTGAATTGTAATTTAAAACTTATTTAAAAAAATGAAACCCTCCCAACAAAGAAAAGCCCAGGACCATATGGCGTCAATGGTGTATTACATAAAACTTTCCAGCAAAATTAACACCAACACTGCACAAACATTTCCAAAAAATTGAAGAGAGGAGAATACTTCCCAAGTCATTCTATGAGGCAAACATTATCCTAATACCAAAGCCAGATAATGATATCACACACAAAAAAATAAAATTACGGTCAATATTCTTCAGGAATATAGATCCTCAATAAAATACCAGCAAATGAAAATGTAACACAGTACTGCATAGCAGAGTAAAACCTCATGTGAAATATGACCGTGGTTAATAATGCATATATAAAACTGTTTTATTTAAAATTGAACAAATGTTATGTATGTTAATGTTACAAGATGTTAATATCATGCAAAATAGTAGCTACCAGAATTCAATAGCACATTAAAAAAAGTATACATCTTGATCACCTGGAACTTATCCCAAGAATGCAAGGGTGATTCAAGGTTTTTAAAAAACCAATTAATATAATATACCATACTAACGGAATGAAGAACAAAAACTACATGATTACCTCAAATGATATAAAATGACATCTGTGGACCATTAACTATGAGGTGTAGCGATGCCCAGAGATGAACTTACCAAATGCAATGGATGTGTCATGATGATGGGAGAGAGTGTTGCTGTGGGGGGAGTGGGGGGTGGGGGCGGTGGGGTTGAATGGGACTTCATATTTTTTGAATGTAATATTTTTTTAAAAATGAATTTAAAAAATAAAAAATAAAAAAATAAAATAAAATAAAATGACATCTGGCAATACCCAACATCCATTCTTTTATTTTTTTTTAAGATTTATTTTTTATTTTTCTTCCCTTTCCACCCCCCCAGTTGTCTGCTCTCTGTATCCATTCACTGCATGTTCTCCTGTGACCGCTTCTATCCTTATCAGCGGCACCAGGAATCTCTGTTTCCTTTTGTTGCATCATCTTGTGTCAGCTCTCTGTGTGTGCGGAGCCATTTTGGGCAGGCTGCACTTTCTTTCACGCTGGGCAGCTCTCCTTATGGGGCGTACTCCTTGCACGTGGGGCTCCCCTCTGCGGGGGACACCCCTGACTGGTGCGGCACTCCTTGTGCGGATCAGCACTGCGCATGGGCCAGCTCCACATGGGTCAAGGAGGCCCAGGGTTTGAACCCTGGACCTCCCATGCAGTAGGCGGATGCCCTATCCATTGGGCCAAGTCCGCTTCCCCCAACATCCATTCTTGATAAAAACACAGAAAACTAGGAAGAGAAGGAATCATCCTCAATATGATAAAGAGCATATATGAAAAACTACAACAAACATAATACTCAATGGTGAAAGATTGAAAGCTTTCTAAGATTAGGAACAAAACAAGGATGCCCACTGTCAACATTGTTATTCAACATTGTACTAGAAGTACTTGCAAGAGCAATTAGGCAAGAAAGAGAAATAAAAAGCATCCATATTAGTAAGGTAGAAATAAAACTTTCCCTATTTACAGATGACATGACCCTATATAGAGAAAAACCTGAAATAGCCACAACAAAGTTATTAGAACTAAAAAATGAATTCAGCAAATTACAGGGGTACAAATAACACACAAAAATAATGGTGTTTCCATGTACTAGTACTAATAATAAACTAAAAAGGAAATAAAATAATGAGGAAATCATTTTTAAAAATCCAATTACAATAGCAACTAAAAGAATAAAATATCAAGGAATAATTTAGCCAGGGAAAGAAAGGAGTTGTACACGGAACACTGCAAAACAATGCTGAAAGAAAATAAGGAAGATGTAAATAAATGGAAGGACTTTCCATGTTTATAGATTGGGAGACTAAATATTAAGATGTCAACAACCCTGCCCAAAGCAATTCAATGCTATCCCAATCAAAATTCCAACAGCCTTCTTTGCAGAAATGGAAAATGGAAATGCCAATCATCAAGTTTATATGGAAGAGAAAGGGGCCCCAAATGGCTAAAAACATTTTGAAAATGAGAACAAAGTTGGAGGAGTCACATTTCCCGATTTTAAGTTTTTACAAAGTCACAGTAATCAATCAGTACAGTATTGGCACAAATATAGACATATATACCAATTGAAAGTTGAGAATTAAACTCTCACAACTATAGTCAAATGATTTTTGACAAGGCTACCATGTCCACTCAGTGGGAAAATAATAGTCTAACAAATCATGGTGGCAAAACTGGATATCCGTACATATACAAAAGAATGAAGATGGACCCCTACTTCAGATCATACATAAAAACCAACTCATAATTCATCAAAGACCTAAATATTAAAAAAAAAAACAGAAATATAAATCTCTTATAAGAAAACCTAGGGAAGCATCTTCAGGACCTTGCATTAGTCAGTTTCTTAGACTTTACACCAGGATAACAAGCAAAAACAAAAAAAGAGATAACTGGGACTTCATTAAAATTAAAAACTTGTGTGCAAAGTATTTTATCATGAAAATAAAAAGACACCTATTCAATGGCAGAAAATATTTGGAAACCACATATCCAATAAAGATTTAATATCCAGAAATGTAAGGAAATCTTACAACTCAACAAAGAAAAGTCAAACAATCCACAAATACTTGAATAGGCATTTTTCTAAAGAAGATATATAAATGGCCAGAAAGCAAAAGAAAAAATGCTCAAAATCATTAGCTATTAGGGAAATGCAAATCAAAACCAAAATAAGATAACATTTCACATCCTCTAGAATAGCTATCTTAAAAATGTAAAATTACAAGTGTTGGAGAGGATGTGGAAAAATAGGAATACTCATTCATTCATTGTTGGTATAAATGTAAGATGGTGCAACCAGTGCAGATGACAATTTGGCAGTTCTTCTGAGAGTTAAATATAGAATTACCATATGACCCAGCAATCTCATTTCTAGATATATACTCCAAAGAACTGAAAGCAGGGACTCAAACAGATATTTGCATACTGATATTCATAAAGGCCATTATTCGCAACTGCCAAAAGATGGAAGCAACCCAAGTATTCATCAACCAAGGAATGGTTAAACAAAATGTGATATACACATACATTGGGGTGGCGGACTTGGTCCAGTGGTTAGGGCGTCCGTCTACCACATGGGAGGTCTGCGGTTCAAACCCTGGGCCTCCTTGACCCACGTGGAGCTGCCCCATGCGCAGTGCTGATGCGCACAAGGAGTGCCCTGCCACACAGGGGTGTCCCCCGCGTAAGGGAGCCCCATGCGCAAGGAGTGCGCCCCGTAAGGAGAGCCGCCCAGCGCGAAAGAAAGTGCAGCCTGCCCAGGAATGGTGCCGCCCACACGGAGAGCTGACACAGCAAGGTGACACAACAAAAAGAAACACAGATTCCCGTGCCGCTGACAACAACAGAAGCAGACAAAGAAGACACAGCAAATAGACACAGAGAACAGACAATCGGGGTGGGGGGGAAGGGGAGAGAAATAAATAAATCTTAAAAAAAAAAAAACATACATTGGAATATTTTTCAGCTGTAAAAAGGAATTAAGTCCTGATACACACAAAAACATGTACCAACCTTGAAGACATCATGTTGAGTGAAACAAGCCAGACACAACAGGACAAATAGTACATGATCTCACTGATAGGGAACAATTAGAATTAGCAAATGCACAGAGTCAGAAACTGTAAGATAGGTTACCAAGGACTGGGGTGGAGGTAGGTAATGGGGAGTTAGCACTTAAATTGTACAGTTTCTATTTGGGTTGGTGGAAAAGTTTTGGGAATGCTTGCTCATGATAGTAGAACATCACTGCAAATGTAATTTAATTAACACCAATGAATTATATTTGCATGAGGCAGCAAGGGGAAATTTGTATTTGTTACTAGACTATTTTTTTCAATAAAACCATAGGAATATACAAATAAACAGTGTTAACTAAAGTATAACTATAGTTAATAGTATAATTATAATAATATTGTTTCATCAATTTTTAAAAAGGTACGACACAAATGCAAAGTGTTAATAATAGGGTGGAAAACCATGGGTGTAAGGGGTTAATATATGCAAACTCTGTATTTCCTGCATGATTTTTTTCTTGTAGAACTATGATTTCTCTAATAAAATAAATTGTATGTTATCACTTACAAGAGATGGCTAGAAATAGCAAATTTGCAGAATGAGAAAGCAGATTAATGGTTAGAGAGGAATGGGAGGAATGGGAGGAAGGAAAGTTCTTTATTTACAAAAATAAATACATATATATATATAAAGTTCACTGGGGTAATTATATAAGTTACAACTAAAGGATCTGCAGTAAAAGGTAAATCATATCATGCAAATATTTTATATATTAGCTAAGAAGGAATGGTACAAAAGGTGTTGAAATACTAACAAAACAAAACAAACAAGTTCAGAGAGCTATAAAAAACTTTTTTTCAAGAATAAAAATTAGTCATTTTTATGTGAACTGATCTTTAAAAGTATTTTCAAATGTTTGATTTAAATTCATTCTAATTTATAATGATGTTCTATAGGGACAACGTCTCAAATTATATCTGAATTAATTTATATAGGTGCATGCACAACAGACACAAGCAAACATGGATTTTACTCCTATGTATGAGCTGTAGAGCTACAATGGAATTAAAATTTAAAATGACCCCAAAAAAAAACTTATTGAAGCCACACCCCTGAATTAAAAGCTTTGATTAAAGTCATTTTGGTAAGTTTTTATCATGCAAATCTAATAATAATGGTCATTACAATGGGAGAATATTGCAAAATTAATTGGCCATATATTTTCATTAAAATCAACTTTGGGGGAAGGGGATGTGGCTCAAGTGATAGAGCTTCCACCTACCATAAGGGAGGACCCTGGGGCCTCTTGATGAAAAAAATGAAGAGAAAGCATGCCTGCGCGGCAAGCCAGCCAGTGCCTGCGTGGTAAGCCAAGGTGAGTGCCTGCATGGTGAGTCGAGTGCCCATGCAAGTGCCCACATGGTGAACCAAGTGCCCTCATGGCGAGCCAGTGCCTGCATAGTGAGCCGAGTGCCGGGTGGTGGGCCGAGTGCACGTGCAAGTGAGTCATGCAGTAAGATGATGACCCAACGAAAGAGAGACAAAGGGGAGAGCCAAAGTGAAGCACAGGAGAAACCAGTAACTGAGAGTGCACAGCTGACAGGGAACCTCTCTCCACATCAGAGGTCCCCAGGATCAAATCCCAGTGAATCCTAGAGGAGAAGAAATGAGAAGACAAAAAGAAAAACAGATACAGAAGATCACACAGCACATGGACACAGACAGCAAAAACAGTAGGGCAGGGGGAGAAGGAGGGGAAAGGGGAAATAAATAAATAAATCTTTTTTAAAAATCAACTTTGAAAGAGCAATAAGACTGTGTATTAGCCAAGCAATCAGAGTTTAATAAGTTTCATTTATGATCACTTATATTAAATATAACTTAGTACTGTATGAGTATTGTATAATTATTTACTTATCACTTCAGAGTCTCAGTCCTTTAAGAATAAGAGAAACGACCAGTTTACTAAGCTCTAATGCTGAAGTTCTCATTGCAATGCAAAAGAAATTACTATGAGAAAATTAAGTTTTAATTTTCTCAAGCAGAAATTAGTAACAGCAAGATATAAAGATTCAGTTCTCTTATGTCCAATGTTATATGGTGATACAGATGTTTTATAAACATCATTGCAATTACTCAAATACCAAAGAAGTTGTACAACTAAATTGCATATAATTCAAAAGTCTTACCAACAACTCAAAAACTTAGTCACACAATTTGACTGTGTTCTTCTCTTATAAAGAAAATAAGCAGAGGAATTGTATCCATCATCCATGTGGAATCTAAGCCCCCTCTTGATCTAGAGGTGGAGGGGACATCGCCATCCCAGGGTCCACAGAATGGAGGAATAAGATATGGACTACAGTGGACTTACTGATATTCTACTGTAAAACCATTGTGACGAGTAATAGAAGAAATTTTAGCATCGAGGTAGAGAAAGCGGCCACAGTAGTTGCTGAGGGCAGGGAAAGGGAAGAAGAGATATGATGTGTGGACACTTTTGGGATTTTGAGTTGTCCTAAATGATACTGCAGGGTCAAATGCTGGACTTTATATATCCTGCCATAACCCACTGAATGTACTGGGGGAGAGTGCAAACTACAGGGTAAACTATTACCTGTGTAGTGCACCAGTTTCCCAAAATATGTTCACCAAGTGCGATGAGTGTGCCACAATGATGAAGGAGGTTGTTGGTGTGGGAGGACTGGGATGGGGGGGATGAGGGGTATATAGGAACCTCATATTTTTTAATGTAACATTTTTTTTTGTAAAGTATTTATCTTCAAAAAATACAATTTATAGAAACGATGTGGTGAGTGGTGGGGAGTCGGTTATATGGGAACCTCTTATGATTTTTGTTTTTTTATGTTTTTTAAAGTAACATTCCTTGTGATCTATTAACTTTATTTTAAATAAATAAATAAAATTACACTTAAAAAAAAAAAGAAAAAGAAAAGAAGTTGGACATCACAATTAAGATGAGGGAGAAATTACTGGCCCAGATTTAAGTTTCTTGCTTTCCAAGAATGGCAGATACAGAAAACTATGCTCAATTCAACTGAACAAATATTTAAGCATCTACTATGTGATAAGCATAGTCACTTCCTTTATGTAGGCTGCAAAGTAACTGAAGGCCAGATGAATAAAGGAACAATAACAATGGAGAAATTCTGAGAGCTCTGAGATGGTAGCACCCTATTTTTACCTCCATATACTCTCCAGGTTAGAACAGACCTTAGGTAAGGACATTTTTATCAACCACCAATCTGAACACTTTCCTAACAGTAAGGGTCATTTTCATACACCACCATGTCATATTCTTAGGCACAGTAGAACTCTATCACCATTAGCAATTAGGAAGAGATGACATATCAATTGGCAGTGTGGTAGGCACTGTTAAGTTAAAGAGACATCGTCATGACCTTGAAGGGAAAATAAACTGTAGTTGAGATGATGAAGTTACAGACATTGTGCTTCAATTCTCCACCTTACTTGGCTATTGTTACCATCTCAAACTGCCCATTTCATCATTTTAACCAAGAGTTGCTTTTATATTTCTGTTAACTGTAAGAACATCACCTCAGAAATTCCATCAAAATTAAAGCATCAGATTTTAATGAACCAGACACTCTATAAGCCAAATTCTACAAAAAAACTCACTACCTTCCCTTTGACATGGGACATAACTCCCAGGGATAGGCCTCCCTGGAACCAAGGGATTATTACCAAGTGTTAATCAGCAATGTATTTCAAGAAAGACCTTGATAAAAAGGGGGAAATATTAAGTAAAATAGAGTTTTTATGGCTAAGAAAGTTCAAAATAAGTTGGGAGGTCATTCCAGAGGTTATGCTTATGCAGGTCCCAGCCAGACTTCACAAACTGCCACAGTAATTAAAGCCTCAAACAAAAGTGCTCCTGAGGGCAGTAGGGACATCCAGAAACCATAGTCAAGCCAGACGGCCACATGAAATCAACACTCCCTCAGTGGGCTCTACCTGGGAATATATGAAAGCTGTTTCCTCCATATAACATAGTTATACTCATTTATAAATCCCCTCATCAGGATTCTTCTACTCCTTTTATTTGAATCTATACTTTTCAATCTACTCATTGAGTATATTCCTCGGAGTCTTAAATCATTCAGATTGTTCTTATGTTTGTTGAACCCTGAATCCCAGCAAATATGGGGCCAACTCCAACTCTTCAGTTCTTAGAGCTAGCCCTGGACAACTAACAAAATAATGATAATGGATAAGACCTATCCTGAAAGCAAGGAGTATCTTCAGCTGCAAGCAAAACAATTCCATTTTTACCCATAATATCTATGTTCCTTCTCGGCCTGAAGCAGTAAGAATGGACATCCTCCCAAATCCCCCAAGATTGGGGAATAAACAAAAATAAGGAGGGGGAGAGTGCAACCACTGACTAAAGCAGATTTACTGTTATTGTAACCATTACCTTCTATTAACTAAGTAACTTGTAACATAATATTGATTTAAAAGATAATTTTTTTAAAAATTAACCCACCAGAGTTCTTGGCTATTACAAATCAAAACTCTTTCCACTATTTTTATGACAAGAAAATATTCCTTTTGGGATTTATCCTCACGATGTGCTTCCAATTGATAAAGATCAAAAAATTTATCCACAAAGCAAAATGAGTTAAGTTTTAGTGAAACACAAATATACCATCACAGTACAAGGCTTTAGTTTGTTTGTTTGTTTTTTTTTATGAAGCAGAAGGCCATGTTACTCATCAGACAAGTTTCAATAATGTCATAACAAGATATGCCCAATCTGAAATTAATTGTCTTGCCATAAATTTCAACCCCTAACTTCTGAGGGGTGACTATGATATGGGAATCCAGCAGTCACTTTGGTGTAACAAGAGTAATCAGCTTTCAGACTAAGGGTGAAACATTCAGGGAATGTTACGTTTGCTGCTTATTTATTTTAAAACGTTTACACTAATGAATTGGAGGAAATCACTTCAGCACCTGATTTAATCAGAAACAACTGCAGGAAGAGTCTAGCTTTCTTATAGTAGTAGCTCTTTCTGTAGGTATAGAAAGAATGTGTGTTTGTTTCGTACTAAACTATTTTAAATGGAAAAATTGTTGGGACATGAAAGTTCCTTTCTTTCTCAATCTATGAATAAAAAACAATAGAAATGAATGAGAAAGCTAGCTTTACACTAATGTAAATGTTTCCAAATATAGCACAGCACTTAGTAAATAACAGATACCCTTAAAACAATGAATAAGCCAAGCGAGGCTCACTATTTAATACATTTTTACCTTCACTATTTTAAAAAAGACAAATGTTTCAACCTAACATCAATCAAGTACTTACTATATGCCCAGCACTTTATGGCACATAGACCTTTAAGATATGAGTCTGGCCTTATGAATTTTAACCAGGGAGTGAAAACCAAACACATAAAACAAACAGAAAATTAAATACTAAACTGTGAGCTTTTGAGGAATGTATCTTCTCCTCTGTAAGCACTATCACATAGTCCTGGTCTTATTGTCTTCACAACATTAACCACTATCTGAAATTATCTTGTTCACTTATTTACTTGTTTGTGTTCTAGTTCCTAGAAAATAACTTCCCTTAATAGCAGGAACCTTAAATGTCTTATTCACTTCTGGAACTCTGACACTTAGAACAGGTACTGGCACATAATAATTGCTCAAATATTTGGAGAATAAATTAAGCACTGTTGGACTTCAAAGAAGAAATATGTAAATATAGTTAAGAAACAATAAAGAATTGTACCTTAATGATTGGGTAGAATTTAAACAGCCAGAAAGGAAAGAGAGAGAAGTCAGACAAAAGGAACAGGGAAGGTAAGCAGCAAAGAAACAAAGAGTTCAAATTGAAGGGTATTAAATTTTGAATGCATAGGGTGGGATCAGATTAGAGACAGTTTTGCAAACTGCAAGGAGTAGTCTAAATCAAGTTTGACAATCTCTGGGAGTCTTTATGATTTCCTGAGCGAGATACAGAGAATGTGGTATTTTAGAAAGATAAGCTCAGGTGACACAGGTCCACAATTTCTTACCTGAAAACGCTGAAGCCAGATGTGTTTTAGAATTCAGAATGTTTCATATTTTAGAAAGGAATATGGTATGTATACCATATATTATAAAATACCCCCAGAAGGATCAGGGGTAGCACTCTGTACTCAAATGCAATCATGTTTAATTGTGAAATATAAATATTCCACAAAACAGGATATATAAAGACTATACACAGCACCAAGTCAGGTTTGGGTTTTGGAGCCAAATGACAAAATTCTGAGGAATGCTTGTATGTGGAAAATCACTTTTCTTTTGCTGCTTTCAGAATCATCTCTTTCTTTGGCAATTGAAATTCTGATTAGTATTTGTCTTGCAATAGGTCCATTAGCGTTTATCATGTTTGGTGTTTATTGTGCTTTTTAGATGTGTATATTTATATCTCTTGACAGATTAGGGAAATTTAGAACCATTATTTCCTCGAATATTTCTTCTGCCCCTTTCTCCTTCTCCTCTCCTCTTCTGGGACTCCCATAGTGAATCTGTTGGTATTCTTCATTTTGCTCCACAAGTGTGTGAAATTCTGATCAATTTTCTTTTCATTCTTTTCTCTATGTGCTCTTCAGATTGTATGATTCGATTGTCCTGTCTTCTAGATTACTGATTATTTCTTCTGCCTGTTGAAATCTGTTATTGAAATCTTCTTGTATAGTTTTATTCTCCATTGTTGAGTTTTTCATTCCTATTGGCCTGATATGTTCTTCTTTTTTAGAGATTTATTTTTTTTATTTCCCCCCCTCCACTGTTTGTACTTACTGTCTGCTCTCTGTGTCTGTTCACTGTGTGCTCTCCATATCTGCTAGTCTTCTTTTTAGGGGCACTGGGAACCAAACCCAGGAACTCCCATGTGGGAAGGTGGCACCCAACTGCTTCAGTCACCTCTGTTCCCTGCTTGTTGTGTCTTTCATTGTGTTTCCTCATTGTATCTCCTTGTTGTGTTATCTCATTACATCCTTTGTTGCATCATATCGGCTCGCTGTCTTGCTCGTCTTCTTTAGAAGGCACTGGGAACCAAACCCGGGAACTCCCATGTGGTAGGCAGGTACCCAACTGCTTGAACCATATCAGCTTCCCTGTTTTGTTGGTTTGTTTTCTTCTATTTTTATTATCTTTTTTTTAAAGATACATAAATCATACAAAAGGTTACATTTTAAAATATAAGAGGGAAATGGATGTGGCTCAACCAATCGGGCTCCCATTTACCATACAGGAGGTGCAGGGTTCAATCCCCAGGGCCTCCTGGTGAGGGCAAGCTGGCCCACCTGGCAAGCTGGTACACATGGAGTGCTGGTCCATGTGGGAATGCCATACCGCGTAGGAATGCTGCCCTGCGTGGGAATGCCACCAAGTGCGGGAAAGACACCCCACACAGGAATGCCAGCTGGCACGGAGAACTGGCACAGCAGGATAATACAAAAGACAAAGAGGAGAGAAAATGAGAAGACATAGCAAAACAGGGTGTTGAGGTGGTACAAGAGTAATCACCTCTCTCCCACTCCAGAAGGTCCAAGGTCGGTTCCCAGAGCTGCCTAATGAGAATACAAGCAGACACAGAAGAACGCACAACAAACAGACACAGAGAGCAGACAACGGGGGGAATGGGGGAGGGGTAGAAAAAATTATTCTTTAGAAAAAAATATAAGAGGTTCCCATATACCCCACTCCCCACAAACCCCACTCCTCCCACATCATCAACTTCTTTCATTAGTATGGTAAATTCATTGCATTTGATGAGTACATTTTGGAGCATTACTATACAGCAAGAATTATAGTTTATGTTGTAGTTTATACTCTCTCCCAGTCCTTCATTGGGTTATGGCATGATGTATACTGTTCAGCATCTGTCCCAGCAATATCATTCAGGACAACTAAAAGTCCCGAAAATGCCCCAATATCACACCTTGTTTTCCCTCTCCCTGCCTTCAGCAACTCCAGTGGTCACTGTCTTCACATCAATTATTAATTTCTTCCATTGCTAGAGTCACACTAATTCTATAGTAGAATACCAGTAAGTCGACTCTAATCCCTATTTTATTCCTCCATACTGAGGACCCTGAGATGGCAATGTTCCCTTGACCTCTAAATCTAGAGGGCACTTAGATCTCAAATGACTGATGGATGGAATTCCCCTGCTTGCAGTTGTAGACTCTCCTGGTTCCCTGGTGAAGTGGTTGACCATTCTCACCTCCCCGTTAGATAACCCAGGTAAGTCCAATAAACCACAGAGTAGGTGTTGCAACTCTGCTGAGGCTCGGGGCCCAGCTGGCACATAGACAGTCCAGAGATTCAAGTCTCCTGAGCATACACCAACCCCAGCGCCAACCACAGGTTCAGTAAAAGTGACAGAAGAGACATGCTCAGAAAGGTCACATCTGAGTCCAACTCCATTACACTCAGGAGCACAAATTCCAAAGTAGGGCCCACTGAAAAGGCACTGAACTCCAGAGCCATCTGCCATGACTGTATGACCTGGGTGTTTCCATAGCCCTCAGGAAAACCACTACCCGGGGTTGTATCTACTTTGCCTGCCTCTGAGATCCTGCTGAAATGTATGTAAGTGTGATCCCTTTGATGACCTCCCAACTCATTTTGAAGTCTCTTAACCATATAAACTCATTTGTCTTTACCATTTCACCCATTTATTCAAGGTCTTTTTCTAGTTGCATCACCAGCTGGTAACTGGTAGTAATCCCTCAGTGCCAGGAGGCTCATCCCTGGGAGTTACATCCCATGCTTGGGGGAAGGTAATGCAAGGAAGGAACCAAACCCGGGGGAAGGTAATTCAAGGAAGGAACCATACCCAGGACCTCCCATGTGGTAGGTGGGCACCCAACTACTTGAACCACATCTGCTGCCCTGTTTCATTATGTTTTGTATTTGTTTTGGGGAGGTAAAAACCAGGACCTCATACAAGGGAAGCAGATGCTCAACCACTTGAGCTACATCTACTCCCCTCCATACCTTTCTTAATCTGCCCTTCTTTCTCCCACATATCCTTTCTGTTCCTATCTGAGGTTAGTTGGCCCCATTATAAGGTTTCCACGGTTCCTAAACTTCCCCTTTTGTAATACATTCCAATTACAAAATTACATTTACCTATCAGTATTGGTCTTCGCTGCTAGACTAGAAACTCAATGGAGGAAAGATTGTCTCTCTTGGTCTCCACCAGGTCTTCAGGTTTTTGAAGTTTCTAGCCCACAGTAAACACTCAAAACTTGTGATGACTGAATGAATGAAGAGAGAGAGACACAGAGACACAGAGGGACAGAGAGAGATTCAGTTGTGAATTGATAAGAGCCTAGGATATGATGATATCCATAGGAATAGAAAAGGTAGTCACTATATATAATTTTGTTGAAAATAACTCTGGTTATTGAAGCAATGTACCCAGACATATGATTGCTGTTTGTATTAAATAAAGTAATTTAAATATCTGCTGTTATGATTATCTTTATGAGACTCAATAACCTATAAGTGTCTATGACTATAACTCCAGAGAGACTTCAACTCACAATGATTTGCCATATATCTACTTCAAGTACCTTTCATAAATAACCACACCATTGAGTTTTCTGATTTAATAGAAAAATTAATCTGACAAAACAAAGTGATTCATTCCTTTAAAAAAGTAAAAAGTATAAATCTAAAATTGAAAATTATACCTCAGTTGTGACTAAGGTAATAATGTAATATACTTTCCTGTATGAAAAAAAAACACATGAAAGTCAACAATTGATTTAAGTTAATTTCACTATTAATAATTTTAACTGGTATTCTTAAATTTGCAAACAATTCCCCATTTCAGGAATGGGTTGGGGTCTAAAAGTTTATTTGTATGGCAGTTGTTTAGTCCTTGGAACATGTTTCCAAAGGTGCAACCAGTAAAAATGGTCCCCAAAATAAACGCAGACAACTCCTACCCCCTCCACAGAAAACAAAATCAGTTTACTGGACTGCATAAGTAGAACTCTTAAAATTACTAAATGTCATTCTTTTTTATAACAAAAATGTAAAACTTAAAAAATAAGGAAAACATGATATAGTAAAAATATTTTTAGTAGTCAGAAAACTTAAAAAGGGTCTCTGAAAGGATTTAGTATTAATGAAAAAAATGTATTAAATTTTGTAAACTCTATCCCCCCCTACCACCCAACTTCAGAGTCTATACTGAGTAGTGATAACTCCATTAAAAGCTATTCCACAGTGTTCATAAAATGGTTTTTCATTTAGTCTTATTTTGGATAAGAGACTTTTTGCTGAAAAAAATGTGACAAAAATTATGTCAAAATGAAATGAAAAACATTACAGAAAAAAATTGTCTTGACACTGTTTTAAAAATACTTTCATAACCAATTCAAAGGTTGTTTCAAATTTTTTACAGTTTAATAATTTTAAGAAAAATAGCAATCATGTTATTGTTTATTCTTAGAAGCCCTTAAACTTCTTCTTCACCAACTTTGTGTTTTTCAAAACAGACTTTTATGTATTTGAATTTACTGAGTTAGAGCAAGAATGTAAATAAATCAGCAACTATACTTAGACCTTGAAGTCTCATGTGTAATGTGTAATCACTGTATCAGTTACAACATGAAAGCAGAACTCTATGTTCCTTTGCCTGAAAAATAACAGACAACTCAAGAACGAACATAATGGCCCTTAAACACGTATAGGCCAAAGCAGATGACTCAAATTTCTTTCTTTTTTTTAATATAACGAAATCACAGAAATTTTTGCCAAAAGGTTTTTGATGTAGAACACATATTTTTCTTTTTTTCTGTTCACTTAGACTTTAAAACAGCCATGGACCCAATAAATCAATGCATGCTTCACACTTTCCAAAAAGCAAGAAAATATGAAGGGGCTATTAACCTCTTCTACAATTCTTTGGCTTTGCTGATGCCAACAAAGATTTCTGACCAGCAAAATCAAGTTTTTACACAGGAGCACCTGAAAACCAGATACATACACACACACACACACACACACACATTTCTGCATGTAATTAACCAGGTTTGTTAATCTTGCCAACAACCTTCAGGGTATGTATGAGGTGCTCTTCAGTATAACATAGAAAGACTGAGGTATACAGACTAAATTTGAGAATTTCTGAACTTATTTTGATAGTGTTTGTTCAAGTTCCTATTTTCTTCACTGTTGAATAATTGGGTTTTTAAACAGTTGAGCCAATTAGGGATTAGGAAGCTTGAACTTAAATGTTACTATGCAAGTGACAGAATAATTTATATTCAGTACATCACTGAAAAACAAACACAGATGTGCTAAACACTTATAGAATTTTTTCTTACTGCTGTCATGAGGTCTAGCTCCAAAGTAATGTGTGCCAGCACCAGACTCAGTCAGATTTTTTTACAAAATTCCTAAACTGAATCCTTTTCAAGTACCATTTTATTTGCAAATAATCTTAAATTTATTTTAAACTAAATGACCTGTTTAATGGCTATATGCAATATTACTGACGTTTTGAACTCACATGAACCCTTTGTAGTCTTAACGCAAGACATGGACTTAAATTCTTCCACAGAAACCAAGTTCTCAATGTTGGTTAAATTACCAAACCATCTTACAAAATCTAATTTAATCTATAATACATCTTCATATTAGAGCTAGTAGTAGTATTTATTCAAACTCCAGCCCTCTTTGAAGCACTTTCTGTAGAAAATACATAATGGAACTCAGGGTGCAAAATCTTGAGTTTTCCCTTTCTGCAGGCAGTACTAGCTGCATTAGAAATGGTCCATAAAAGGACAAAAAAGAGACAAATGGGAACTTATTTCAACATAAGGGTGCAGAGAGTAACACAGGAGAAGACACCATTCTAGATCAAGCTCATTAAGTATCAACTGGGAAACTGTGAGAAATTTACCTATTTTATGAAAAAGTGTCCTAAAAATCTAAAACACTTTATAAAAATTGCCTCTAGAGTATTTAAAGTGAATTTGGATTCTGGGCAGCGGTAACAGCAGTCACCGTGATCCCTGCGGGGCTGGGCTGCTGACCGTCATGCTAGGAGCGAGCCTCCAGCCCAAAATCTCAGCAACCACCGCAAGAGTTAGGCCTGCACCATGGCCACCTCTGCCCTATCCTCAGAACATTTCAAGAAACTGCATGAAATCTTCTGTAGTCTCCTTGAGTATCTACAAGTGGTGCCAGAGCAGCTGCTGGGGACAGCGGGGACCACTGACAGAGACAGAGAAGGAACTACATTATGCAACCTATCTTTCTGCAACCCCATGACATTCAAGCTTCAAACTTACAAGAAGGACCTTGCTGAACAACATCAGGAGGTGAGAAGCACACCTTTGACAGCCACACCTGGGGGTCAAGGAGACAGGAAATACGGCACATATGTAGTGGAGAAGGGGATATGAATCAGCAACAGTCTCAAAGAGCACTGTTTATGCAAGGCACTGACAGCCTGAACTGGGCCACCAAGAGAATTGAGCATTCTCATCACACTGCCACAGAGACTGACCAGATTGGCTGAGAAATTATAGAGGAGACTGGAGAGCAACAAGAACAGCTGGAACGTTCCAAGACTAGACTGGAATACAAGTGAAAACTTGAGAAAAAAATCGGAAGAGTCTCCATTCAATGTCCAGAAATGTGGCATCCAATAAACTGCTGCTTTCCATCATCTTACTGGAGCATGCCACCCTGGGAGGCCTGATTTATTACAAAATTTTCCTCAGCATTGGTTTTTGGACCAGAACTTTGACCTAATGAATGAATGGTGTTAGGAACAAAGAATAAATATGTCGCTGCTGTGAGCTGACAGTTGAATGATACACTGTATAATCAGGCTGTGGGAGGAGGAAAGGAAGACAGAAAACTACTTAAATGTGAAGGAATAGCAAGACCACTGCCATATACCAAGGTAATAAATGTTGTTTATGATGACTTAAAAGGAAAGTGATTGTTCAAGAGTTTCATTACAAACTTTATGCACCAAAGAGAAAGGTCTCTCCATTTTCAGATATGCACTGAGTAATGAGTATGTCAAATTTCACAAACTATACAAATGCATCCTTCTAGGGATGAGTTGAGTTTTTAATAGTGACCAATTATTTTAGCAAGGTAACAGACTGACATCCCCCCTCCAGTTAATACCATAATAAAAGAGAAGCATTTTCTTTGAGAAGTATTTTCTTACATATGAAATGCAGATATGAAACTATATATAACCCAAAGTTATAGATGGCAACTAAACATAAACATGTAACCCACTGACAATGAAGATTTAGAATAAGTTAACGAAAAATCAATGAAGAGCCATGAAATAAAACCACTAGAAAAGAGACAGAAATTGACAGAGTAAATTCACCAACATATTCAGATGTCTAGACATCAGGAAAAAATTACAAGTCATACTAAGAAACAGAAAGACATGGCCAGCCAAAGGAACAAACCTAAAATCCTGACGAGACACAGGATTTAAGACAACTAATCAATGAAAATCACACAAATCTCCTACATCAATTCAAGGAACTGAAGGAAAACGTGAATAAAGAGTTACTGGATATTAAGACAACACTGGGTGAACATAAAAAAAAAAACTCAAAGCCTACAAAGAGAAGTAACAGCTTCTTGAAATGAAAGACACAATGGATGAGACTAACAATACAGTAGATGCACATAAAATATTTGAATTGATGAAGAAGATAATAGTGAAATCAAGGACAGACCAATTGAACCTTGAAAAGACAGGTGAACAAAAAGAGAAAAGAATGGAAAAAATGGAACAGCATCACAGGGACCTGCATGGCAACATGAAATACAAAAACATGCACATTATCAGTGTCCCAGAATGGGAAGAGAACAGAAAAGAGGCAGAAAATATATTTGAGAATATAATGACCAAAAACTTCGCAACCCTTATTAAAGACATCAATATCAATATCCAAGGACAATGCACCAGAAACAGAATAAATCCAAATAGACATACTGCAAGATATCTATTATTCAGATTGACAAATACTAGAGATAGAAGAGAGGTTGCTGAGAGCAGCAAGAGAAAAGCAATGCCTCACAGCAAAAGGAATCTCAACAAGACTAAGTGCCAACCTCTCATTAGAAATGAGAGAAGCAAAAATAAAGTGGTATAATGTATTTAAGATACTAAAAGAGAAAAACTGCCAGCCAAGTATCATATATTTCGCAAGATTGCCTTTCAAAATTAAGGGTAAGCTTAGAATATTCATAGATAAACAGAAACTGAGGGAGTTTATAACAAAGAGACTGGATTTGTAGGAAATATTAAAGCCTGAAATGAAAAGACAGGAGAGAGAAGCTTGGAAGAGAGTCTAGAAATGAAGATTATATCTTAAAAGTAACTAAAAGTGTGAAAACTGATGAAAACAAGATTTGACAAAACCCAAAGATCAAAATGGCTGAAGTAACAACTGCCTATACCCTAATAACATGAATGTCAATGGATTAAACTCCCCAATCAAAAGACACAGACTGACAGAACGGATAAGAAAACATAAGCCATTTATGCTGTCTAGAATTCACTCATCTTAGACCCAAGGACACAAATAGATTAAAAGTGAAAGGCTAGAAAAAGATATTCCATGCATGCAGTAAACCAAAAAAAAGCTTGAGTAGCTGCACTTATATCTGATGAAATAGACTTTCAAAGCAAAGCTATTGGGAAGCAGATGTGGTTCAAGTGGTTGAGCTCCCGCATACCACATGGGAGTCCCCAGGTTCATTTCCCAGTGCCTCCTGGAGAAGATTAAGACAGCAAGCTGGCACAACAGGCAGGCACGGCAAGCTGACACAACAAGGAGACACAAAGAGGAAAGACAATGAGAAACACATTAAGCAGGAAGCGGAGGTGGTTCAAGCAATTGAGCACCTCTCTCCAACATGGGAGGTCACATGCTTGATTCCCAGTGTCTCCTAAAAAGAAGATGAGCAGACATAGAGAACACACAGCAAAGAGATGCAGAGAGCAAATAGCAAGCACAAACAACCAGTGGGGTGGAGCATATATACTAATAAAAGAGGCAATTCATCAGGAGGAAATAAAAATCATAAATGTATATATACTTAACCAGGATGTACCAAATTTCATGAGGCAAACCCTGGCAAAACTGAAGGGAGAAATAGGTGTTTCCACAATAATAATTGGAGACTTTGATATACCACTCTCATCACTAGATAGATCATATGGGAAAAGGATCAATAAAGAAACAATGAGATTAAATAATATGATAAAGACTAAACCAAATAGACATACACCGAACACTGCATGCAAAAACAGCAGAATATATATTCTTAAGTTCTTATGGATCTTTCTCCAGGAGAGACCATATGTTGGGTCACAAAGAAGATCTCAATAAATTTAAAAGATTGAAATTATAAAAAGCACTTTCTCTGATCATAACAGAATAAAACTGGAAATCAATGACAAGCAGAAATATGGAAAATTCACAAATAAATGGAGATTAAACAACACACTATTAAATAATCAATGAGTAAAAGAAATTCCAAGAGCAATCAACAAATACCTCGAGAAGAATGGAAACAAAAACAAAACAAATCAGAATCTATGGGATGCATAGAAAAGCAGTGCTGAGAAAGAAATTTATAACCCTCAATGCTTAACTTAAAAAAAAGAAGACAAAGCTAAAATCAATAACCTAACTACACAGCTGGAGGAACTAGAAAAAGAACAGGAAACTATGCCAAAGCAAGCAGAGGGAATAAAATAAAGATCAGAACAGAAATATGGGAAGCGGACTTGGCCCAGCAGTTAGGGCATCCCCTACCACATGGGAGGTCCACGGTTCAAACCCCGGGCCTCCTTAACCCATGTGGAGCTGGTCCATGCGCAGTGCTGATTCACGCAAGGAGTACCCTGCCATGCAGGGGTGTCCCCGCGTAGGGGAGTGCGCAAGGAGTGCGCCCCGTAAGGAGAGCCGCCCAGCACCAAAGAAAGTGCAGCCTGCCTAAGAATGGCACCACCACACGGAGAAATAACACAAGATGACTCAGCAAAAAGAAACACAGATTCCCGTGCCGCTGACAACAACAGAAAGCGGACAAAGAAGATGCAGCAAATAGACACAAAGAACAGACAACCAGGGCGGAGGGGAGAAGGGGAGAGAAATAAATCTTTAAAAAAAAAAAAAAAAAAGAACAGAAATAAACGGAATTGAGAACAACCACAACAAAAACAATAGAAAGAATTAACAGAACCAAAAGTTGGTTCTCTGAGAAGATCAATTATATCAACCAACCCTTAGCTAGAATGACAAAGAAAAAAGGAGAAAAGAATAAATAAGAAATGGAAACAGGGCCATTACTCCTGACCCCACAGAAATAAGAGATCATAAGAGAATAGTATATACAATTATACACCAACAAACTAGATAAGGAAGAGGAAATGGAAAAATTCCTAAGAGCATACGAACAACTATACTAACCCTAGAATAAATAGAAAATCTCAACACACCAATCGCGTGTAAGGACATTGAAACAGTTACCAAAAATCTCCCAAAATGAAAAGTCCAGGAAGAGATGGCTTCACAGGTGAATTCTGCCAATCATTCAAAGACGATATTATACCAATCTTGCTCAAGCTCGTCCAAAACACTGAACAGGAATGAACAGTAAGGAACACTACCAAACTCATTCTATGAAGCCAACATCACTGTAAAACTAAAACCAGATAAAGATACTATGAAAAAAAGAAAATTACAGACCAATTTCTCTAATGAACATAGATGAAAAATCTTCAACAAAATACTTGCAGACCAAACCCAAAAGCACATTAAAAATTATACACCATGATAAAATGGGTTTTATCCCAGATATATAAGGGTAGCTCAACACAAGAAAATTAATTAGTGTAATAAACCACATTAATAAATCAAAGAAGAAAAATCCCATGATTCTCTCATTGACATTGAAGGCATTTGACAAAATACAGCATCCTTTCTTGATAAAAACACTCCAAAACAGCAACAGAAGGAAGCTCTCTCAACATGGTAAAGGACATATATAGAAAAAAAACCATAGTTAGCATTGTACTCAACAAGAAAAGACTGAAGGCTTTCCCACTGAGATTGGGAACAAGGATGCCCTCAGTCACCACTGTTATTCAATATTACACTAGAAATTCTAGCTAGAGGGAGGGAGGGAGGGAGGATGGAAAAAAAAGCATCCAATTAGTAAAGAAGAAGTAAAACTGCCTCTATTAGCTGATGATATGATCTTGTATTTAATCCTGAAAAATCTACAACAAAGCTACTAGAACTAATAGACGAGTTAAGCTAAGTGATAGGACAAAAGATTAATACGAGGAAGCAGATGTAGCTCAAGTGGTTGAGCGACATCTTCCCATATACAAGATCCTTGGTTCAATCCCTGGTACCTCCTAAGAAAAAAAGATCAATATACAAAAAATCAGTAGCTCTTCTATATACCACTGATGAGCAATCTGAGGTGGAAATCAGGAAAAAAATCCATTTATAATAGTAACTAAAAGAATCAAGTATTTAGGAATAAACGTAACAAGGACACAAAAGACCTGTATTCAGAAAACTACAAAACATTGCTAAAAGAAACCAAAAAAGACCTAAATAAATGGAAGGACATTCTATTTTATGTATTAGAACACTAAATATACTTAAGATGCAAAGTCTACCCAAACTGCTTTACAGATTCAACACAATCCCATTAAAAATCCCAACAGCCTCTTTTGCAGAAATTAAAAAGTCAATTATCAAATTTATTTGGAAGGGTTAGGGAACCAAACAGCCAAAAATGTCTTTTAAAAGAACGAGGTTGGAGGACTCTCACTTCCTAACTTTAAAGCATATTACTTAGCCATAAAGATAAGCATTTTGACTAATGGAACAAAACTGAGAACTAAGAAACAAACCCTCCTATCTACAGTCAAGGGATTTTTGACAAAGCTGTTAAGTCCAATCAGCTGGGACAGAACAGTCTATTCAACAAATGGTGCTGGGTCAACTAGATATCCACATCCAAGACAAAGAATGAGGACCCCTATCTCACACCTTATACAAAAATTAATTCAAAATGGATCAAGGACCTAAACATAAAAGCTACAACCATAAAACTTCTAGAAGAAAATGTACATAAAGATCTTCAAGATCTTGTAATAGGTAGAAGTTCCTTAAACCTTACATCCAAAGCATGAGTAATAAAAGGGAACATAGATAAATGAGATCTCTTCAAAGTTAAACACTTTTGTTCTTCAAAAGACTTTAAGAATGTAAAATGGAAGCCTACTCAATAGGAGAAAATGTTTCAAAACCACATATCTGACAATGGTTTGATATAGATGTTATATAGAGAGATCACACAACTCAATAATAAAAAGACAAACCACCCAATTAAAAATGGGCTAAAGACTTGAAAAGACATTTCTCCAAAGAAGAAATACAATTGGCCAAAAAACATATGAAAACTTGTTCAATATCACTAGCTATTAGAAAAGTGCAGATCAAAACTAAAATGAGACACCATTTCACATCTTATAGAATGGCCATAATCAAAAAAAGAAAAAACAACCGCTGGAGAGGATGTGGAGAAATAGGAGCACTCCTTCACGGTAGGTGGGACTGTAGAATGGTGGAGCCTCTGCAGGAGACAGTTTTGCAGTACCTCAAGAAGCTAAATAAAAAACTGGCATATGATCCAGCAAACCCATTGCTAGGAATATATTCAGGAGAACTGAAAGCAAGGATGCAAAATGACATCGCACACCAAGGGTCACAGCAGCATTATTCACAATTACTAAAATATGTAATCAGTTCAAGGGACCATCAATCGATGAATGGATAAACAAAATTTGGTATATACATACAATGGAATATTATTCAGCTGCAAAAGAAATGAAATCGGGATGCATGACAACATGGATGAACCTTGAGGACATTATATTGAGTCAAATAAGCCACACACGAAAGGACAAATATTCTCACTAATATGAACTAAATATGATGAGTAAATGCATGGAGGTAAACTCCAGACATATTTCCAGGAAATAGAATGTGGGTGCAGAGTGGGAGCTGATGCTCAGTGTACGTAGAATTTTTAATCAGCTTGACTATAAAAGTGTGGAAAAAAGGAGTTGATGGTAACACATTTAACTGAGTATAACTAACACTGCTGATTTATAAATGAAATTGTTGCTGAGTGGGGTAGTCTATGGATGAAAATGTTAATTGAAAGGAAGATAGAGAATAATCTAGGGAATATATTACAGTGATTTCAGTGGTGGATGAATACTGTGGTTAATAGTATAAATATAAGAATGTTCGTCATTTAAATAGTGTTCAGAATATGGAAATACATGGGAAAATTAGAATTAATGTAACTAATGTATGATACCTAACAGTAATACTGAAATATTTTTATAGCAATAGCAAGAAGATATTATATCAATTCTAAGAGACAAATCTAGAGGGGTTTAAGAGACTATGAGATTTTTCCTTTTGGGGCAGGAAAAACGTTCTAAAATTGAGATGATTAAAGCAAAAGTCTGTGATGGAAATGAGAGCCAATGAGTATATACTTTTAATGGACTGTACGAATCATGGGGCTATATATCACAGGTAATCCAATAGAGGAAGATGGACTGTGGTTAACTGAACAAATATGAGAATGTTCTCTCATTAACTATAACAAATGTATAATACTAATACAGGGAGTTAATAATCGGGTGGTGTATTAATCAGCCAAAGGAGTGCTGATGCAAAGTACCAGAAATCTGTTGGCAAGTAAAAGCTTGCAGTTACAAGGCCCTAAAGAGCCCAACTCAAGGTACCATAAGAGGTACTTTCTTACCCAAAGTCTGTTGCCACATGTTGATGCGAGATGGCAAGTGATATCTGCAAGGGTTCAGCCTTACTCTTTACTTTTAAGTGTCCATGGACCCATTTTTTCCCAATCTCAGCTGTAGGCTAGTATATTAGTCAGCCAAAGGGGTGCTGATGCAAAATATCAGAATCTGCTCGTGTTCATAAAGTGTATTTATTTGGAATAGGAGCGTATAGATACCAGGCCATAAAGCATAGGTTACTTCCCTTATCAAAGTCTATTTCCACATGTTGGAGCAAGATAGCTGCCTATGTCTGCCTGGGTTCAGGCTTCCTGGGTTCCTCTCTTCCCAGGTCTTGCTTCTCTCTGAGCTCAGGATTACTCTCTTCCCAGGGCTTTCTTCTTTCCAGGCTCAGGGTTCCTCTTTTCCCGGGGCTTGCTTCTCTCTTTCCTCTGTGTGTGTACTTCCTGTGGCTCCAGCTTAAGACTTCAGCATCAAACTCCAACATCAAAACTCTAGCATCAAAAAGCTTCAAATCTGTCCTTTGCCGTGGATTTTATCTGAGTCTCAACCCACCAAGGGGCAGGGACTCAACACTCCACTGATATGGCCCAATCAAAGCCTTAATCATAACTTAATCATGGCCAGGTTCAGACCACTTTATAAATATAATCCAATATCTATTTTTGGAACTCATAACTATATCGAACTGCTACATTCCACCCTCTGAATTCCAAAAGGACATTAACAATATTAAAAAAACCCTTAAGTCAGTAACAATGCAAGTACTAAATCATACCAAAAATAATTAAAGGAAATACAGTTTGTCTTGAGGCAAAGTCCCATCTGCTACAGACCTCTGAAACTTACAAACAATTCACCAGCTTCCAATACACAAATGGACAGATAAATGATAAACATTTTCATTACAATAAGGAGAAACTGGGAGGGAAACATGAATCACAGTTTCTCTACAATTCAGAAGACCTGCAGGGCATCCTCTATTCAAATTCAGAGTCTGAGAGCCATTCTTAAAATGATGGTTTCTTCACCTTGGGGCTTTATGGGAACCCACCCTTCCCACAGGTTTGCCCAAAAGCCATTTTCTTGGTTCCACCCTCATCAAGCAACTGGGTGTCCACCAAGCTCCAGACCTCAGCCTCCAAGAGTGTTGAGGTGACTGCCACACCTTACTCAATCTTTCAGTTAGTCTTAACCCCCCTAGTACACTGACATGAAGACAACATTCCCACTGACTTCTGGCATACAGGCTCAACCCTCTTGTGACGAGTTGACCACCTGGCCTTCTCTAATGGATGGGGAACAGGTCCTTCCCTCTCAGACCTATGGGGCATTGACCTCAACCTCCCTAATGTTTTCTATTTCCCCCCTTGTGGCTTTTTGCTTGCTGTCTGCTCTCTGCATCCATTCACTGTGCGTTCTTCTGTGAGTCTGTATTTACTTTTATTTATTTCCCCCCACCTTGTGAATTTCTTGTTGTTTTGTTCTCTGTGTCCATTTGCTGTGTGCTCTTCTATGTCTTTTTTTTTTTTTACTTCTCTCCCTTTTTTGTTGCATCACCTTGCTGAGTCAACACTCTACAGCGCCTGTAGACCAGGCAGCACTTCACAGTGATTGCAGGCTGGCTGCTCTCCACGGCATACAGGCGAGCCTGCCTTCACAAGGAGGCCCCGGGACGCAAACCCAGGCCTCACATATGGTAGACAGGGCCCAACTGATTGATCCACAGCCATTTCCCAAACTCCCTAATCTTTGAGGAATGTGCTTCACCCTCTCTGGCACCCTGGAGTGGCAAAACTGTCCCCGAACATCAGGTAGGAACATCCACCCTCTTCAACTGCCCAGGCAAACTCACCCTCTCTGTACACATGGGTGGGGTTCCTCTCATGACCAAGGCGATGTCTTAATTCCAGATCTCAATTTTCATGGTTTTCCTCTTAAAGCTGTTTCTCCTTCAATCTCTCCTTTCCATGTCCCTTTCAGTCTAAGCTGACAGTGGTTTTGTCCATACAGGTTTCTCAAAATCCTTGTTGGTTTCGCATGCAAGAAGCAGGGGCCAAGCCATCAGACAGTAAGACTTTCCACAAGTCTTTCCGAGATAACTGCATCCTCAATCCTGATTTACAAGTGCCAAGTTTGGTTAAGTTCTCTGATGGGGCACTTTCATCTAGAAGCTTGATTTCCAGAGGCTTGGAACAGAATCAGTTTCTGTTTCCTTTGTGCCCAACAGTTCAGTCCTCAGCTTATCTCTCTCATCTAACATTTTGCTATAACCTGCATGCAGAAGCCACGCCGAATTCTCCGAGTTTACTTTGGAAAGTTCTTCAGCTAAATGCACAGGCTTGCCTTTTTCAAATACTGCCTTCCATACAACACCAGGAGTTAATCTTGCTAAGTTCTCTGTAACTTCAAAACATGGATCACTTTTCCTCCAGTTTCCAATAATAGTGTCATCACTTACTTCTAAGGCATCATAAAAAGTCTATTTAGCATCCATATTGCTATCAACAGTCCCTTCAAAGCAATCTAGGCCTTTTCAATCAAGCATTTCACAATTCCTCCAAAAAAATACCCCTTAACCATTTATAAAACTGTTCCTGCATTTTGTTAATTGCAAAAGTACTTCCCCACTCCTCAGTACCAAATTCTGTACTAGTCAGCCAAAGGGGTGCTGAGACAAAATACTAGAGATCTGCTGGCATTCATAAAGTGTATTTATTTGGGGTAGGAGCTTACAGACATCAGGTCACAAAGCATATACCCCATCACATATTGATCAGACTATCAAATGCAAAGGAAAATGAGAAAGTTCTGAAAGCTGCAAGAGAAAAGCAATGTGTTATATACAAGGGACTCCCAATGACACTGAGTGAAGATTTCTCATCAGAAACCATGGAGGCAAGAAAGCAGTGAATTGGGAAACAGATGTGGCTCAACCAATTGGGCCCCCATCTACCAAATAGGAGGTCCAGGGTTTGATGCCCAGGGCCTCCTGGTGAGGGCAGGCTAGCCAATGTGGCGAATTGGCCCATGTGGAGTGCCAGCCAATGCAGGAATGCCACCCCACACAAGAGTGCCACCCTGCATGGGAGTGCCGCCCAGCATGGGAAAGCTGCTCTGCACAGGAATGCCAGTTAACATGGACAGCTGGCACAGCAAGATGATGCAACAAGAGATTAAGGAGAGAAAATAAGAAGATGTAGCCAAACAGGGAGATGAGGTGGTAGTACAAGAGAATAATTGCCTCTCTCCCACTCCAGGAGGTCCCAGGATCATTTCCCAGAGCCGCCTAATGAGCATACAAGCAGATACAGAAGAACACACAGCAAATAGACACAGAGAGCAGACAATATGGGGAACTGGGTGGGGGGAAGAAGTAAATAAAATAAATCCTTTTTAAAAAAAGCAATGAATTGAAATACTTAAAGTGCTGAAGAAAACAAATGCCAAAAAGAATTTTATATCTGCCTAGACTTTCAAAAAAAAAAAAGGGAAAGATTAAAACATTCCCAGATAAATAGCATCACCACTAGACTTGCCCTATAAGCAAGGTTAAAGGGAATTCTTCAGATTGAAAGGAAAGGACACTAGACAGTGGTTCAAAGCAGCATAAAGAAATAAAAGACTTAATGGAAAAGATAACCATTTGGTAACTGTGAATGCCAGTATTTTTATAGTGTATTGTTTGGTATGTAATTCCACTTCTTACTTCCTAAAGTTGCTAAAATGCATAAAAAGTAATGATAAATCTATGGCTTTGGATATAACATACAAAGATATAAGGATAACAAGTACATGGGAAACGGACTTTGGCCCAGTGGTTGGGGCGTCCGTCTACCACATGGGAGGCCCGCGGTTCAAGCCCCGGGCCTCCTTGACCCGTGTGGGGCTGGCCCATGCGCGGTGCTGATGCGCGCGGGGAGTGCCGTGCTGCGTGGGGGTGTCCCCCACGTGGGGGAGCCCCACACGCAAGGAGTGCACCCATAAGGAGAGCCACCCAGCACGAAGGGGGGAGCAGCCTGCCGAGGAATGGCGCGGAATGGCGCCGCCCACACTTCCCGTGCCGCTGACTGGCAATGGAGGCGGACGGGGAAACGAGGCAGCAAAAAGACACAGAGAGCAGACAACGGGGGGGAGGGGAGGGGAATTAAATAAATAAAAAATAATTTTAAAATCTTTAAAAAAAAAACAAGTACAAAAAACGGTGGGGAAAAAGTATGTATATATGCTGTTGAAGTTAAGTTGGTATCAAATGAAACATTGTTATATATTTAGGACGTTAAAGTTGAACCTCATGATAATCACAAGGAAAATAGATGAAAAGCATATCCAGATATATCAAACATGGCACTCAATAAGGAACAACACAAAAAATCAAATAAATATAAAGATAGGCATCAAGAGAAGTGAGAGACAAAAAAAGTATAAAACATACAAAGGCTAAATAGCAAAATGGCAGAAGAAATCCCTGCATTGTCAGTTGTATCTTTAAATGTAAATTGGTTAAACTCTCCATTCAAAAGACAGAGATTGGCATAATGGATTTTAAAAAAGCATGATTCATCTATATGCTGTCTGCAAGGGACTCACCTTAAAATATATATATATATAAGTTAAGTAGTAAGTGAAAGAATGAGAGCTGGGGTAGCTACTCTAATATCAGATTTAAAAAAGACTTTAAGTAAAAAAAAAAACAGTTTCAAGGGACAAAGACAGTAATTATATACTGATAAATGGGTCAATTCCAAAAGATGATGATCAATTATCAATACATATGCACCAAACAGCACAGACCCAAAATATATGAAAAAGATACTGATAGGTTTGAAGGGAGAAATTTACAGTTCTACGTTAATATTAGGAGAGTTAAATACACCACCTTAAATAATGGATAGAATATCTAGTCAGAAGATCAATAAGGAAATACAAGACTTGAAAGATACTCTATACCAGGGGTTCTTAACAAGGGGTTCATGAGCTTGAATTGAAATTTAAAAAAAAAAAATTATTCTCGTGGGGATGTATTAGGACAGATGTGATATATTTATTAAATAATACACAGTATACTGTGGACTTAGTAAGGGCTCAATATTAGTAAGCCAAATGAGTGCTAATACAAACTAACAGAACTCTGTTGACTTTTATAAAGGGTATTTATTTGGAGTAGAAGCTTACAGTTACCAGAGCCAAACTCAAGGTATCATAAGAGGTACTTTCTCACCCAAAGTCTGTTGCCACATGTTAACACAAAATGACAGGTGATCTCTGTGAAGGTTCAGCCTTCTCTACCCTCTTAAGGCTCTGTAATCCAAGCTTCTTCCAATCTCAGCTGTAGGCTGGTTTATGGCTCATCATTCTCCCCAGACTTGTTTCATTCCAGGCTCAGCTGCCCTGTTATCTCCACAAGGTCAGCTGTATACTATCAGGCTAATCTCTCTTCCTGTGGCTGTGTCTATGGAACTCTCTCTTCCTGTATATCTACTTCTGTGTTTTCCTTCTCTGTGTATTTATTTCCATGTATCTGTTTTATCCCCAAGTGGGTTGGGACTCGATGCTAAGTCACACTCTGATGACATAATTGGATCAAAGCCCTAATCTTAACATAATTTAACCAGATATCACAGCTGAATCTAATACAATCAAAGAACTATCACATCACAGGAACCAACTTGTTTACAACAATAATCTATATCTATTTTTGGAAATCATAAACAATACCAAACTGCCACAGGGTCCATGGTTTTCACCTAACTGGCAAAGGGGTCTGTGGAACAAAAAAGCTTAAGAACCCCTGCTCAAGCCAGTGAGACCTAACTGACATATATAGAACAATGCACCCAACAACTACAGAATACACATTTTTCCTCCTCTGCACATGGAACTCTCTTCAGGATAGATCATATGTCACGTGACAAAACAAGTCAAAATAAATACAAAGACACTGAAATCATGCAATATATCTTCTCCAACCACAACAGAATGAAGCTAGAAATCTAATAACAGAGAAAAATGAAAATTCACAAATATATGGAAATTAAATAAAGTACACTTAAATAAGCAATGGGTGAAAGAGAACATTACAAGGGAAATTAGGAATTACCTTGAAACAAATGAAAACAAAAACACAAAATACCAAGACCTATAGAATGCAGTAGAGGCAGTGCTGAGAGGGACATGTATAGCTATAAATTCTTACATTAGAAAAGAAGACAGACTTCAAATCAGAGACCTAACCTCAAAACTTGAAGAACTAGGAAAAGAAGTACAAACTAAACACCAAGCAAGCAGAAGAAAGGAAATAACAAGGATTAAAGAGGAAACAAATGAAATAGAGAATAAAGTATTTACAAAACCAAAATTTGGTTATTTGAAAAGATTAATAAAAATTGGCAAACTTTTAGCTACACTGACAACGAAAAAACAGAGGACACAAATAACAAAAATAAGAAATGAAAAGGAGGAAATTACTACCAACCCCACTGAAATAAAGAGTACTATAAGAGGATCAATGAACAACTTTACGCCAACAACTTAGATAACCCAGATGAAAAGGAAAAATTCTTAGAAAAACACAAACTACCTACACTGACTCAAGAAGAAATAGAAGATCTCAACAAACCAATTACAAGTACAGAAACTAAATCTGTAATTGAAAACTTCCCAACAAAGAAATGCCCAGGACCACATGGCTTCACAGGGGAATTTTACCAAACATTCCAAGAAGACTTATCTCCAATTAAGCTCAACCCTTCCAAAAAAACTGAAGGGAGGGAACACTCCTTAATTTATTCTACAAGGTCAACATTCCCTTCATACCAAAACCAGATAAAGATACCACAAGAAAACTCAAACAAATATCTCTTATGAATATAGATGCAAAAACCCTCAACAAAATACTAGCAAAGTGAATCCAATAGCATATCAAAAGAATTACACATGATTATCAAGTGGGAATTTAACCCTGGAATGCAAATGTAGGTCAACATAAGAACAATCATTTAACGTAATATACCACATTAACAGAAGGGGGGGGGAACCATGATGATCTCAATTGACAAAGAAAAGACGTTTGACAAAATCCAGCGCAGTTTCTTGATAAAAACTCAACACTAAGAATAGAAACTTCCTCAACGTGATAACGGGAAAATATGAAAAACCTACAGCTAACATTTTTAATAGTGAAACACTGAAAGATTATTCTCTCTAAGATCAGGAACAAGACAAGGATGCCCACTGTCATGACTGTTACTCAACATTGTACTGGAAGTACTTGCCAGAGTGATTAGTCAAGAAAAAGAAATAAAAGACACCCTATTTCGAAATGAGGAAGCAAAATTTCCCTATTTGCCGATGTCATAATCCCATATATAAGAAATTCTGAAAAATCCAAGATAGCTACTAGAGCTAATAAACTAATTCTGGAAAGAAGCAGGGTAAAAAATCAACACCCAAAAATCAGTATTATTCCTATACCCAAGCAATGAAAAATCGGAAGAAAAAAATCAAGAAATAAATTCCATTCAAAATAGCAACTAAAAGAGTCAAATATCTAGGAATTGATCTATCCATGGACATACAGGACTTGTACACAGAAAACTACAAAACATTGCTAAAAGAAAACAAAGACCCAAATAAATGGAAGGAACATTGCATGTTCATGGATTAGAAGACCAAATATTGTTAAGACATCAATCCTACCACAAGTGATTTATAGATTCAATTCAATCCCAATCAAAGTTCCAACAACATTCCTTACAGAAATGGAAAAATCAATTATCCAATTTATATGAAAGAGTAAGAGGCCCCAAATACCGAAAGCTATTCTGAGAGAGAATAAAACAGGAGGAATTCACACTACTTGATCTTAAAAATTATTACAAAACCACAATAATCAAAACAGCATGGTACTGGCACAGGGGGAAACATTTAGACCAATAGAATCATATTCAGAAATCAGAAATCAACCTTTACATTTATGGCCAAATGATCTTGGATAAGGGGGCAAAGACCAATCAACTGGGAAAGAACAGTCTTTTCAACAGATGGTGCTGGGAAAACTGGATCTCCAATTGAAAAAAAAGGAGCATCCTTTCCTCATAATTTATTCAAAAATCAACTCAAAATGGATTAAACACATAAATATAAGAGCCACAACTATCGCACTCCTAAAAGAAAATGTAATGAAGCATCTTTTATTAAGCAACGGTTTCTTAGACATTATACCCAAAGCAGAAGCAACAAAAGAAAACATAGATAAATGGCTTATCATCACAATTTTATAAAGACTTTATCATGAAAGTAAAACAACAACCTACACAATGGGAGAAAATATTTGGAAACCACATATCCAATAAAGGTTTAATATCCAGAATATATAAAGAAATCCTACAACTCAACAAAAAGACAAGCGACCCAATTTGAAAAATTGGCAAAAGACTTGTACAGACATCTCTCCAAAGAAGATATACAAGTGGCCAGCAAGCACATGAAAAGATGCTCAACATCATTAGCTGTCAGGAAAATTCAAATCAAAACCACAAGGAGGTACTATTTCACACCTATTAGAATGGCTGCTATTAAAAAGCAAACAAACAAACAAAAAAAAACAGAAAATAACATGTGTTAGAAAGGATACAGAGCAATAGAAACACTAATCCAGTGCTGTTGGCATTGTAAAATGCTGCAACCACTGTAGAAGACAGTTTGGTAGTTCCTCAGAAAGTTAAATTTAAATTCATGACTCAGCTACACCAGTAGTCAGTATATATCCAAAAGAACTGAAAGCAGGGACAAAACAGTATTTGCACGCTGATGTTCACAACAGCATAATTGACAACTGCCAAAAGTTGCAAGCAACGCAAGTATCCACCACCGATGAATAAACAAAATGTGCTATATACATACAGTGAATATTCAGTTCTAAAAAGTAATGAGGTCCTGATATATGCAACATGGATGAACCTTGAATACATCATGTTGAGTGAAATAAGCCAGACACAAATGGACAAATACTGTATGATTTCACTATTATGAAATAATTAGATTAAGCAAACTCAAAGAGTTAGAATATAGAATATAGGTCACCAGGGAATGGGGTGGGGATCACAAATGGGAAATTAAGGCCTAAATAATGTGCAGGGTTCCTATAGGGAATGATGGAAACATTTTGGTTATGGATGGTGTTGGTTATGGATGGTGGTGATGGTACCACAATTATTTTGAATGCAATTAACAGCACTGAAATATATATATCTGAATGTGGTTAAAAGGGGAAATGTTAGGTTGCATATATGCAAATTAAAAACGTTTAAAAAAAAATCCATGGAACTACATGCACAGTGAACCCTAATTTGAACCATGGATATAGTTAATAGCACAATTATAAAAAATGGGCTTTCATCAAATATAAAAAATGTTCCACACCAATGCAAGGTGTTTATAACAGGGTGGTATATGGGAATCCTGTATTTTATGCACAATTGTTCTATGAACCCACAACTTCTCTAATAAAAAAAAAAAAAACTTTATGACCATAAAAGTAGCTTTCTCATGTCACTTATAAACTAAGTTCTAAATATTGTTCCCAAACATTACAATAGGCAACTGAAAAATTGTGGCAGTAACAGAACAAAACAAAAGCACACCTCTGTCATCCAAAGTGACTATATTGAAGGTATAATCGAGCATATGTGCAAGGTTTTGTGTGCTTATTGTTTTATGGCCTTGCTTTATCATTTGTAACCTGAGGTTTCTTAAAACCGTGACAAATAGTTTTTGCTTCTAACCAGATGACTAAAAAGAGTTGTATGGCCCAACCAGTCCAGAAAAAAAGGTACCAAAATACAAAAAAGGGTTCAGGTAGTAAGGATGCAAATAACTAGAAAAATGTAGGGTGGTGCCTTTTGTTTGGGAGTAATATCATAAAACCAAAACAAAACAAAACAAAAATAGATTAATCCAAAGGAAAAGAAGACAATGGAAGCATCTTATCCTTACACTTTCATATTTATGATGCCTATATTCAACTATTTTTAAGTATTTATTGTGTAGCAGTACTCCCTCAATCCCCAATTTTTTCTCATCAGTAATCAAATGTGAAGACACTCATTCTAAATGACATGTAAAATTTCTTGCAAAATATACCCTCTAGGTCACTGAAGCTTAAAATGTGACCCAGTTCCTCTTAGCATGGCTGCTTAATGCGAATGATGATAAAGAATAAATCTTCACTGTTTGATTAATATTACCATGTTAAAGCATATATAATCCAGCCATAATAAGTGAATTATTGCAATAAGTGTCCCCCAAGTGTGACTTTCAAGAGATTTGTCTCCATAAATAGCTTGCATACTTAGTCAATACTCGTCGCCCTGTGTTAAAAATCTTTGTTCTGAAATGTACCTTATTCTGCAAGGTTATTGTGCTACACAAACACAAATGATCTGAATGAATGCCTTGTTTCACAGACTTTTTTCATTAGGTGGAAAGGTTAAAAGATTACCAGAAACAAACTTCATATAAGTCTTCATTTATAACTTAAATAATACATGTAAGAAAGCAGATTTGGCCCACAGGATAGGGCATCTGCCTATCACATGGGAGGTCCAAGGTTCAAATCCAGGGCCTCCTGACCCATGTGATGTGCTGGCCCACGCACAGTGCTGATGCATGCAAGGAGTGCCGTGCCACGCAGGGGTGTGCCCCACATAGGGGAGCCCCACAAGCATGGAGTGTGCCCTGTAAGGAGAGCCACCCAGCGCAAAAAAAGTACAGCCTGCCCAGGAATGGCGCTGCACACACAGAGAGCTGACACAACAAAAAAGGTCACAGATTCCAGGTGCCGCTGACAAGAATGCAAGTGGACACAGAAGAACGCACAGCAAATGGACACAGAGAGCAGACAACTGGGGGGCAGGTGGGAGAAGAGGAGAGAAATAAATAAAAAATAAATCTTAAAAATAATAATAGATGTATTTTTATTGTGCAATATACATTTATTCTAAGAGAATTCAGGCAAAGTTTTAGTGGGGTGATTTTTTAAAAAGATAGAACTTTACTATTTGTAATAATTCATGCCATTTAAGAGAAGCCAGGCAATATTTCTTGTTTAACACCATACTTCTCAAGAAAAAAGCTACCTAATATTTTTCTTGATAGGTCAATAGCCATCACAAAGTGATTAATTCACTTGAAAACACACTATATTTAATACCTGAACATAAACATACACAATCACGTACACACAGAGTTTGGAAAACTTTTATGACTACTCATCTCTTCTGATGGGAAATTTCAAATGGCTTTGCTCAGCTTTTCTGTAGTCTTCTAGGTAAAATTCTTCAGGCAAAATAAACTTGTCAAACCAAAATGTAATTATCAATCACCAAGAAAAAAGCATTGATGCAGTTTGCTTGTTTATTCATTCTTTCGATATATATTTAATAAATACTTGCTAAAATAATATGTAATAAAACACTACGCTAGGTAATAGAGATAAAATGGTGAGCAACAATGAAACATGGTCCCTGCTTTCAGAGCTTACAAACTAATGGAAAATAGAAATTAAAGAATCTCATGCAAAAAAAAAAAAACTTAAAATTACAACATTATAAGTACTTCAAAGGAGAAAGAGGTACCTGTGCTATGAAAGCATGCAGTGTGAAGTAATGACCAGTAAATGAGGTAATAAGAGATGACTGAGCTGAGGTCTAAAAGAAGAGTAGAAGTTAATTAGGAAAAAGAGTGGGAGCCACAGGAATAGCCTATGCAAAATCCTTAAAGCAGGAGTGAGCTTGTCACTGCCGCAAAGACAACTGGTTGCAAAAAAGCTGAGGAAGACAAATTCTCAGAATAAAGGGAGGTACACAATTAGGAGACGTGTCCAAGGTAACATACTCAAGTCCAGATTGTGAATTATTCCAGCTCCCCTCTATCATCTCCTCTCACATGCATGACCTTGGACATACATTCTGAGATGGGCTCTGCATAAGCCTGCACATGTGCACACACACCACCACCACTTTCACAGTAGGTAATCAGACCAATTCAACAATAAATAATCAAAGGGACAACAGGGAACTTGTACATAAAGACTGCAAAAACTCTAGGTAGACTTCAGATGTTCACTGTAGTCTCAAATAAATTTTATGTGATCATGTAAAAAGAGATCTAAAAAAGTACTCTTAGAGAAACTAAAAATAGTGATAACTATATTGTGATGGTAAAATGGGGTGGAGAGGAGTGGCTTGAACTTAATTCTCTCCTATCATAGCAAGAAGTTGTTAGATAATGTCTAAAACAGATAAGGTAAAACAGCAGTATGATATGAGAGCATTTTTGGGACTTGGAATTGTCCTAAATGATACTGCAGGGACAGATGCTGGACATTATATATCCTGCCATAACCCACTGAATTTACGGGGGGAGAACGTAAACTACAATGTAAATTATTATCCATGTGGTGCAGCAGGGCTCCAAAATGTATTCATCAAATGCAGTGAATGTGCCACAATGATGAAAGAGGTTGCTGATGTGGGAGGAGTGGGGTGTGTGGGGGTGGGGATATATGGAAACCTCTTACATTTTTTAATGTAACATTTTTTGAGACATATCTTCACAAAAATACAATTTAAAATGATAGGGGTAGGGGTTGGGGAGTGGGGTATATGGGAACCTCTTATGTTTTTAATGTAATGTTTTGTGTGCTCTATTAACTTAAAAAAAAAGGATAATTAAAAAATAAAATAAAATTTAAAAAATAAAGGAAATCAAAGAAGACCTAAATAAGTGGAAGAATATGACCTGTTCATGGCAAAGAAGATTAAATATCATTAAGTTATCTATCCTAACTAAACTGATTTACACATTTTATGTCATCCCAAAAAAAATTACCACAGCAAAAAAAAATAGTAATATAAGCATATTATTTAGATAAGGAGAAAAATATCAGACCAAACTGTTAAGAATTAAAATGTGTTGCCTCTGGTTATGATGTGGGCTATGGGTGGGAGGCTCTTTGTCTCTTCAGAGATAACCTTAACCTAAACTGTCTGCCCTGACTTGTGGGTGTGGAACAGTAAGAGGCTGCAGTCCTGCCCTTTGTGACCATGGCAACGACTCCAGTCCCAGGAAACAGTTTAAAAATGCAAAGTCTATAAACTTTAAATATTCAGAGGAAATGCAAACCAAATGGGCTAAAAGCTTATCTAGAATGTATGAAGTCCATGCTAAAAGCTTACCTAGGATGTGGAAGATATATGCTAATTCAAGCCTATTGAGAACTGAAACAAAAGGACCATTTGGCCTTTCCTCTCTGTATAAAAGGAACTCAAAAATCTTATTGGGGCTTGGGATTGAAACAGAAAGCTCCAAGTCTAGGTGGCCATCAATAAACCATTTTTCCTTCTCAAAATCATTCCTGAGTCCTGGCCTTTCTATACGGAAATAGTTGAACTTCTCTCAAATTCTACAACTGTTAGAAGGCTAGAGATAGGAGGGGGTGGGGCATGAGATGAGTGATCCTTTTAAAAGCCTTTCTATACCACTTGTTTTAATTATAATCAGATAGTACTTTGATTTTTAAAAATCCATTTAAGAAAAGAAGGAAGTAAAAATCAAACTGGCAGTGATCTGGAAAGGATGAAAAAATATATAAACAAAATTTGCAGAAGAAGCAGTAACAACAAATAGAATAAAATATCTGAAAAACAAAGGGGGAAAATTAGACAATAAAGTTAGGGACAAATTTAAGTTAGGCTTAAGGAAGTCAAATGAAACAAAATTGCAAATAACAATATATAGTGATTATAGAAATGACGACAGACATAGAAAACAACAAGACACTGAGGAAGGAATGGAGGAAATTGCCTTGCCACTGTACACGCAGGGTAACACCAATTACTGTAATGAAAGACATAATGTCAAAAACAAAGTTTTATGATATTCTTCATTTTTAATACCCCAATTTATTTTTTACTTTATTTTAGTTTTCCAAATTATTATGTATTCTATTTCTAATCTTTAAACCTGCCAATACTATTTCATTTTCCTATGCACTGACTTTGGCAATATATTAGACTTTATTTCTGAAGAAGTTTTGGGTCACAGAGGGGTTCAACTGTGGCAGGGGAGGAGCACTGGTGTGGGGTGTCATTGAAGGGAGATGCATGGGTGGGAAGGTGTTCTATAGGGCATGCATATAGGGTATATTAAAACAAATAATTTTTTAGAAAAAAAAAACAAGCTGGAGTAATGAAGTTAGTCAAAGTTAAAGAAGGGTCCAACTCTGCCCTTTAACAAGCTCTTCGTAATAATGTTGCTTATTTATTCCAAGAATTCAATTTCTAGCCAGGTAATCCCTTCAGTTTGTCAAGGATGTAGAAATTTTGGGTTTTATTATTATTATTTTCTTTGTTTTTAGTGCAGAACTGTTTTCTGTTTTCTATATAGAGTCCTACCCTGGTTATATGTGAGAAAGAAAAATGGGGACATAGGGGGATAGGGATGAAGTGGGTGGGTGTTGCATATGTTATCCAAAGATTGACTAGCTCTTCAAATCAAGAGCACTAATCAATGAAAGGGAACAAGAGAAAAATGGAAATGTCTTTATTGTGCATCAAAGCAATCAACTCAAGTCATCAGGGAGAACATGGCAGACAGGAGTAAAGCAGAAATTCACAATGAAATCTATGAGATGCATAGAAATTCTAACAATTTGACATCTGATCTTTAAAAAGACAAGGGTCAGTGGCTAAAAAGTATAGTATTTTTTTCCGTAAGGCATAGCTAAAAATTCAATCCAGCAAACTCCCTGGGGTCATAATGCTTTTTAATTAGTCCTACCTTACAGGTAGATCAGAGTAAGCCTAGGTATTCTCCCAGAAGGACAGTTCATCTGCATTTGAGAAGAAACGCTGTGATCTGGGAATGGTTTCACAACCCCCACCCAATCAAACTTCATCACTTGTAAATAATACTGATCCATATCTCAAACAAAATTCTTACTAAAATGACAAGTAGTAAGACTGAAATGTGCAAGGTATAAATATATTGAATCCCTCAAGATTAACTGAGGAACCACAATTGTACCAGAAAGTATATTTCTGGATAAGTACTTGAAAAAATCTGTACAATAACTACAAGGACTCAGTCTTTAAATAATGAAGTCATTCCCTGCTTTATCACTGCCAGAAATTAAAATTTTAAAACTCAATAAAACACTCCATCTGTCATTGAAAGGATGTTGTAAAAGAATAATTTGTGACTGGTAAGTTTTAAGGAATTAGAATAAAATCTGCTTTACTACCATGATCATTCAATAAATTTTGATTCACTGGCATGATGGTCCGTCACTATGCCTGGATTTGGCAGAAGGGAAGTGCTGACTAGAATTCTATTTCATCACATGAAAAATTAGCTTTAACTGTATAGTACTGTACAGACAAGAAAAAGACAAGTAAGTGGTTAGCTTTTTTTAGATAATTAAAGTGAGAAATCATTAAAAGTCAAACTTAATTTCAACATTTTATTGTAATTTACAATATAAATATATACATTAATTAACATAGGTTTGTTAGCTGGAGTTCAGAGCAGTCTCCCTTGCATATATCACATTCTTTTTTTTTAATTATTTATTTTTTTAAAAATTACATTCAAAAAATATGAGGTCCCATTCAACACCCCCGCCCCCACCCCCCACTCGCCCCACTGCAACACTCTCTCCCATCATCGTGACACATCCATTGCACCTGGTAAGTACATCTCTGAGCATCACTGCACCCCTAGTCAATGGTCCACATCATAGCCCACATTCTCCCATGTTCCATCCAGTGGGCCCTGGGGGGATCTACAATGTCCTGTAATTGTCCGTGAAGCACCACCCAGGACATCTCCTCGTCCCGAAAACGGCTCCACATCTCATCTCTTCCTCCCATTCCCCAAACCCAGCATCCACCATGGCTACCCTTCCCACACTCATTCCACATTTTCTCTGTGGACATTGGATTGGTCCATTGCACATCTATGTCAAGTGGGGGCTTAGATTCCACATGGATACTGGATGCACTCCTCCTGCTTTCAGTTGTAGACACTCTAGGCTCCATGATGTGGTGGTTGACCTTCTTCAACTCGATGTTAGCTGAGTGGGGTAAGTCCAATAAATCAAAGTGTAGGAGCGGAAGTCTGTAATATCACATTCTTAATGCCTTCACCACCATGAGCAGCTTCATTTTCTTCAGAAGAATTTAAAGACACCTGCAAAGTCATATGAATCCTTCATATATTTCTGTTATTTTTCCTAAGCTTTCAGTTGCCTCACCTGTGCTTTAATTCAACAGCAATCCTTTTAGTTCCATTATCAAATCACAAAAGACCTCAATTTTCATTGAAACAGCTCTTCTCACACTCACATTTAACCAATTTATATCATTATACAATTATGCCCTCCCCTAAAACATTCTTGTTCACAGCCTGAATTTATTCACTGTCATACATTCTGCTCAACATTTTACCAAGCAATTCATTTGTGTTAACCATCACCTGAATCATTAGTAATAACACAAAAGCTATTGTAACATGACTTTGTTCATTCTGACACTTAAGAGATAAGTTGCATGACAAATGAAGACTTTGAAAAGTACAGGAGGTAGGCAATTTTGAAAACACTGAGGAACAGTGAAGATCTAGGAAAGAGGTCAGAGAAGGAGGGGTGTCATTTAAAGGAAGGCACTTCATCATGAAAAAGGGTTATAGAAAGAGTTTGGGTAATCCCAAAGATAAAATTTATTGATTTCAAAAGTATTGTCTAAGGAAGCGGATGTGGCTGAACTGATAGAGCGTCCTTCTACCATAAGGAGGGTCCAGGGTTCGATCCCCAGGACTTCCTGTCCCCTGTGGTAAGCTGGCCCATGTGCAGTGCTACTGCCATGCTCAAAGAGTGCCGTGCCACACAGGGGCATCTCCGCGTAGGGGTCCCCCACACACAAGGTTTGCGTCCTGCAAGGAGAGCTGCCCCACATGAAAAAAGCGCAGCCCCCCAGGAGTGGAAATGCACACATGGAGAGCTGACACAGCAAAATGACACAACAAAAAAGAGACACAGTAAAAAAGAGATGCAGTTTTCCAGTGCCACAGGATAATGCAAGTGGACACAGAAGAACACAAAGCAAATGGACACAACAGACAACGGGGGGGGGGGGGGGAGAGAATAAAATCTTAAAAAAAAAATGTGTAGAGTTAAACCTGCACCTAGAAAAAAGGATGAAACCTCTCTATTGTTCCTATATTATATGGTACATGTCCACTCCCAGAGCTCAGGTTCATACCACAAATAAAACAGCTGATCCATAATACAAATTAAATCAGGTCTGAAATGCGGGCACTAACCCAGGAACGTAACTTCCATCCATAACATTTTCCCAAAGAAATAACATTCTTGGAGACATAAAAAGAAAGAAAAATGTCTTGCAAACACTTTTTGGAATACAGCATGCTTCTAATATCCTCAGAACTTTGTAAAAAATACAAAGCAAAATTTAAAATGCGGAAGAGATAAAGAAAGGGTGAAACCAAAGTGACCATTTGCAAGAAGTTCTTGTCATTAAATCACTGTCATTACCATTGACCATGAGTTGCAGCGGTGCTCTGAGATGTATTCACCAAATGCAATGAATGTCTCATGATGATGGAGGAGACTGTTGCTACGGGGGGAGGAGTGAAGTGAAGGGGGTGGGGGGTATATGGGGACCTCATATTTTTTTAATGTAATATTAAAAAAATAAAGACAAAATAAATAAATCACTGTCATTATATCTGACAGTAATATAGCCTGTACATGAATTCAAAATTATCTAATTCTGTATCCAAGTATGCCTAGTTTCTAGAAAGTCAATTTAGTAGTATAGACCCTATAGGCTTTAATTTTCAGAAAGGATGTAGACTGAATGTGCATTCAAAGTTATATCCAGATGGAATGTGGGCAATATGTTAATTCAAGCTTACCTGGAGGGTAGGCGGTATGTTAATTCAAGCTTACCTAGAATGTGGGCAATATATTAATTTAATTTAAGACCTGTCTGGTACTCAAACTAACACTTAAAACTCCAAGAAACTAACAAAGAAAAGTCCTTTTTTCACAAAAGCACCTATATCCTCTATATAAAAGGGACCCAGAAATCCTATTCAGGGCTTGGCTTTTTGGACAGGAGTCCCAGGGCCCCGCCGGTGATAATAAGTTTTTCATTCTCAAGAATATTCCTGAGTCCTGGCCTTCAATACCTGATCACAGAATCTCTCTCCTTCTACAACAGAATATCTCAGCCTTATCTAATCTTTAATCCCTCTGCATAAAAATCTTAGTTATGTAGGGCTCAGGAAGGCATGCTAAGGAGTGTGGAGCTTTTCTTTTTGGAGTAATGAAATAATTCTAAAATTTTTTGTGATGATGAATACACATCATTGTGATTATACTAAAAGCAATTGATTACAGATAGATTGTATGGATGTGAACATATCTCAAAAAAAGTGCTTAATAAATAAATAAATGTGAAAAAATAGCCAGAAATAGCAGCTATCTACAGCAGGAGAAACAGAGAGATTGAGTGGTGAAGAATTTTCTGGTTTGTTTTTTATTATTATTAAAATAATGAAAGTGCTCTAATAATGATTGAAGTGATAAATGTACAACTATGTGGTTATAACATGTCCCGAACCGGCAGGGGCAGAGTCGAGGGGCCTGTGGGGAAGAAGTGGGGGCAGGAGACTAGAAGAATGGAGGCAAGACAGGATTCTGATCAAGCCTCGTTTATTGGGGGTAGAGCATTGGAATTTATACTGAGGGAAGGGAGCGTGTCCATAGGTGATAGGCTGGTTTTGCGGTAGCAGGCGTCCAAGGAGGGGATTGGCTGAAACTTCCCACCGGGTCTGCAGAATTTCTCGCCTTGCGCATGCGTGGTGGTGTGCTGTGGTTACCAAAGTTGTGGTGGGAAGGGGAGAACAAAGAAACAAAGAAGAAGAAGAAGGAAGTGGAGGGGCAGGGCTGTAGTAGTTGTGAAATCCGCCATGTTGTAGGAGGCTGTAAATAGGTTTCACAGCAGGTGGCTCCCCACAATAACAAATAACATTGATTGTACACTTTGGATGAGTTGTATGCTTTATTAACATGTATCAATAAAATTGTTTTGTAAAAAAAAGTAAAATAAAAAATATGAGGCACTCCAGTGATTCTGATATACCTTCACATAGGGGTTATGTGTATCCAAGTTAGAGTGAGATAGAGATTTCTTTCTATTCCTGTTAGCCACAATTTTAAAGAACTTTTTTTTCAACTTGTATTAAGAAAAACAGGTAATATTTTGATTCATATTTTCAAAGTAAACACACATTCCCAGGAGATTTTTTACATGCTCCTCTAGAAGTCATCCATTTCTCCAACACAGTAGGGAATCTCTGCTCCATAGCAAACTATACCTCAGAAACCAGCAATGATATCCCACAATTACCTAAAGTTAGTGTATCTAAAAGTAAACTCACCTTCCCTAATTCCATGTCTCTCCCCATCTTCCTTCTCCCACCCAGAACCCACCTCCAACTCAACCAGGAAGGTTGATGATATCTTCGAAATCCTAATCTTTCTCCTCTTCTCCATCCCCAGCACCACTGCCTGAGTTCAGTGGTCTTACCTATTTTATTGAAATAATATCTCTGGTCTTCCACTCCTCAGTTTCACTTCTTTCCAACTGTTTCTCTTCATTGGTTTTAAACTCTGGATCAGAAGTCAAAAACTCAAAGTCTTATAGATTCTGACCAGTTTTGAGATAATAAACGTAAACTAACACTTAAGCTCAGTGTAAAATTCAACAGTAGTGGACTGGGGCAATTCCAAGGGCACAGGGCCCATTCAAATGTGATGAACCTTATTCAGGTACAGCAAATTATTGCCAGCCATGAGGCAACATGAGCCTGGCATTGCAAAAATACTCTGTTTCAAAAGAAGCTGGAAATATGGATTTTTATGTGTAAACTCTAAGAGCTAGCAACCAAAGCAAAATTTTAAAAAGATACCGCCAATACTATAAGCCACACAAAACACATCTGTTGACTGGATATGACTTGTAGGGCTGCCATTTTTAAAACTGGGCATGAAATTAGTGGTTCTCTAACTTTACAGAAGCCTCTAAGCAGCTTATTAAAGATGTAGATTCCCACAAGCCCTACCCCCAAAGTATTGTGATTCATTAGGTTCATGGTAGGGCTCCAGAATTTATATTTTTTAGCAAGGTTTACCGATGGGTTTGATGCAAATGCTCCTAAAACCACTTTTTAACAAATCTGCACTGTCATATTTGAGAAAGGGAATCAAGGTGATTAAAGGGAATGAGAATAGTAGAAAAGGGAAACTATATTTCTAATGTCATTTAAAATATTTTAAGTATTATTTTTTGGATTTATTTTTTTATTTACTTCTCTTCCCTCCCCGCCCCCCCCCCCCCCCCCCAGTTGTCTGTTCTCTGTGTCCATTTGCTGTGTGTTCCTCTGTGTCCGCTTCTATTCTTGTCAGCAGCCCGGGAATTTGTGTCTTTTTTTTGTTGCATCATGTTGCTGCATCAGCTCTCCATGTGTGTGGCACCATTCCTGGGCAGGCTGGACTTCCTTTCGTGCTGGGCTGCTTTCCTTACGGGGCACACTCCTTGTGCGTGGGGCTCCCCTAGGCGGGGGACACCCATGTGTGACACAGCACTCCTTGCGCATATCAGCACTGCGCGTGGGCCAGCTCCACACAGGTCAAGGAGGTCCTGGGTTTGAACCACAGACCTCCCATGTGGTAGGCGGATGCTCTATCCGTTCAGCCAAGTCCGTTTTCCTAAATGTTATCATTTTAACTCTATCCTAGGGAAGTACAACTTAGTATCACACTTGTTTCAACTTTGAACAATAGTGTTCATTCATAAGCATATTCTCAAGTAACACATGAAACCAATGAGACTTATGTTTTAAGAAATTTTTTTTTCAATGAACAGATCACTTCAGATCAATACTGTGGTAATTGCTGTAATAAACATCAAAAAATAAGGTGGTCATCTAAAAAAAAGGAACATTTTGTTTACGAAAAAATTATTTTAAAAATACTATATTTTTGGAAAATTAAATATTTTAAAAGAAGAAAAGGATTTGGCTACAGTAAACCAGCATCAACTTCTTTGTAAAAGCAATCATTTAACATATAATTTGTCTTCTACGTAAATTCAGATTTCCTGCTGGCATATTTTCGTAAACAGGTACACCTCTGCCTTAAACTCTTATCATACTTCCGTTGATCCAATCTATATGAAAATCCTGAACCTAAGCATATAGTAATCCAACAATTCATATTTAAGTCTTCTGTTTAGAATTCTGTTTTTCCCATGGGAAATATCTGTGTAGGAGAGAGGGTGGCAGGGGCAAGTACCCCCAAAATAGGCTATGGGTTTAAAGCCTATTTTAACCCAAGTTATTAATGTCTCCTGTATCTAAATTCCAGCTATTTATATGTCACTTTTCATACAAGGGATGTATATGCTTTATTCTCCCTATATTATAAATTCCTTGATAGCAAGCACCTACATCTCATGGCTATGTTCTTTATATAATGTCAGAAAACCAAACTGCATTACAATATATATTGAATAAAGGAATAATATCTATTGGGAAATGTGTCCCAAACTACTAAATAAAAAAGGGGGGCAGTGCCAGTAGCAGAGTAAAAGCTCATGTCCATCACTGGCCTCAACGTTTTGGCAATAAAGTTATATGGCAGGGCAGGTGAGAGATATGCTGCAGAAGTAGATTGTTTCTGGCACTACCACATTTATGGAGGACACTGAGAAAGAAACAAAACAGCAACTACACCTATGTGTAACTGGGCCACCAAGTCACAGGGTAACATGAGTGGAAAGGAGGGGAAAAAAGGCCAGGCAATAATTTTGACTCTAACAATTACCAGGTGAGCTCTTGCCCAAAGGCCTTTCATATGGGGATGGATTTATAACTCAGGGAGTTCCTAGTTGTGGCAGTTTGACATTATTTTATGAATCCCAAAAAGAGAGAGATTATATTTGTAAACTAATTTATCCCTGTGGGTGTGATACCCTTTGATTGTATATTAAATTCCATTTTGGGGTCTTTGATTAGATTACTTGCTAAGACTGTTGTAGGGCTTTTAATTGGACTACGGCAGTAAGGTAAGGCTCGATCTGATATAAATGGACACTCAGACAGACACAGGAAGAGAGAGCTATGCCATTTTTGATCCTGCCTTGTGATGAGGCTCAAACAGCTGAGGACCTGGGTAGAGAAGAGCCATTTGCTTGATACCTTACAGCCAAAACTGGGAAGAGACCAGAACAGCTGAGACCGATATAGGAGACCTGGAAAGAAGCCCTATGCCAGGAGAGAGAGGACTACAGGACCACTTAAGCACAAAGCCTCAAGAGGTTGGGCCCACAGAGCTCAAGAGGAAAGGGTGAAAAAAAAAGAAAAAAGAGGAAAGGGTGAGCCCTGAGGGGAAAGTCAAACTTCAGCAGAGATTGGCAGCCATCTTGCTTCATCATGTGGCAACACGCCAGGATCAACAGTAGCTGACTTTGGTGAGAGCCTCAGTTTGGACTTTTCATGGCCTTGAAACTGTAAACCATTTATCCCCAAATAAATCCTCATTATAAAAGTCAAGAGATTTCTGGCACTTTGCCTCAGCACACCTTTGACAAACTAGTATACTAGTCTTCACTTTTGTAGTAATACTGTTCGTATTTTGAGTGCTCAGGGCTTTTGCAAGCATAACAAATTTGTCATGAGAAAGTTGTCTAGCACGGTATGATTCATATCCTAAAAAATTATGTCTTGTTAGGAAAATTTTGTAATCCAACAAGGAGCTTGGTATTTTTTCCAAACTGTTACTTGTGAAACAATGTCTAATTTCTATGGCTAAAAACCACTGTGTGTGTGCGCGCACACACCCATACACAAATCACCATTCACCTTCAGGAAAACACATGATAGGTAGTATCTACAAACTCAAGATAGAGAAAATAACCAACACAAAACATTCCATTTTGGCCTAATTATCTTTGTCCTCAAGTAAATGAAAATATTGCATAACAATTAACGTGTCATAACTGAAAGGGAGTTTAGTTTTACTTTTAAGAGAGCAATTAAACATTAAAACCCTAAATATATTTGAGAAGTTTTACATTCAAATCAACATAAACATTAATAAGTTATATTAAATATTAATATTTCATTTACACAATACACATCAATTTTAGTGTAAGAAATAGATATGAGCACATATTAATATATACTTTGATAGCCAAGGTATAGAACTTTCAGTATGGACAAATTTTCATTCCTCTGGCTCTTATTTTGAATTCATTTGCCCCTCCCCCATTCCTAATTGCCCCATCTAAAAAGCTGTAACAATAAATCTCAGTTGATGGTGTCTCTTAATACAAATCCCACCTGTTTAAGTGAATTTTCTAAAGTAGGGGACTTAAGTTCAAATTATAACCCTAAGACTACTTTGCCATACTTAAGAGCAATATTTCCTCCATTGTCACAAGAAAATCATAAATGAAAATGGAAAAAACAACCAAATCATGATGACACTTTAGTAAGGATAATTTTACCTAGTTGTGTATGTCACATATCTTGCAGCTTCTCTTAAAAGTATTTCAGGAAATGTAATTCAACCTTGACACAACATGTTCAGTATGACAACAGCAGCCTTGTATGCTAAGCTACCTGACCTTTAGAGCTGAATCTATTCGGAAAAACAAAACAAAACAACTTTAGACATAGAGGCACATATCTACAGAATATTAAGTTGGAAGCAAAAAGCCAATTAAGTAGCTACAGAACCGTCAGTTAACAAAGTGCACACTGTTCACAGTACATATTTAATTTCACAGGTTCAAAGCTGTTGCATTAAAGCATGTCAAAAGGTATCAGAATTAATGACTTTTGTTTACACTACAACACTACAAACAGGCCAATTACTATGGTGTTTTGACAAAAGATTTCAGACTTCATGACATTTCCAATTATAAAAAGTCTACAGTAAGGTATGACGGTAAGGTCTGATCCCATCATTCCCTTGATCAAATACTCTACATACATTACAGCATGAAAGCCAAACTATTTTGCTAAGTATTCACTGCTCACCATGATTAAGTTGGAATCTCCCTATCCAGACTGACTTCCTACCACTCTCATACATACACATCCAGCTTCACTGGGTCACTTATAGCTCCTCAACTCTTATCACTACCTGTTAAAAAAAAAAACTTACGCTTTAGGACTCTTTTACTGCCAATCTTTCCATGAAGTCATCCTAATACTCGCATTTTGAATTAACACCATCTAGGTTCCCATAGCACCTTTTACCACTACAGTTGCTCTTATATTTATCACATTCCATGTTGCACCATAGGTTTGTACATATAAGATTCTCCAGCTCTTTATTTCTGGAGGGCAGGGAGTATTTATTTTAATAGCCTCTCATATATATATATATATATATGTCAATTTTTTTAATTTTTTTAATTTTTTTAAATTCTTTTTTTAAAAGATACATAGATCACAAAAATGTTACATTAAAAAATATGAGGTTCCCATATACCCCACACCCCACCTCCCCCACTCCTCCCACATCAACAACTTCTTTTATCATTGTGGCACATTCATTGCATTTGGTGAATACATTTTGGAGCACTGCTGCACCACAGGAATTATACTTTAAATTGTAGTGTACACTCTCCCCCAGTACATTCAGTGGATTATGGCAGGATATATAATGTCCAGCATCAGTTGGCTTAGCACAGTGCTGGGGTTGGTTTCTCCAGAACATTTATTAAATTAGATTAAGTATTGAACAAGAAGAATTTCAGAGCTAGAACTTTTCTAACTGAGTAGTTTGAATAAATCCTCAGGAGTAAAACTAACCATATATAGCTATGACTTAGATGGTTGAGGTCAACTCCCAGCCAACTTCTCAAGCCCTATATTTCCCAACTAACTTTTTCAAAGATGAAATGTGTTAAAATGCATTTATTAGACTCCTAACAGGGTTTGAAATAGGAAAAAAAACTATATTCTACTTCATTTCTAAATATTAAACACAGTATATCATTTCTGAGAAAGCAACATATATTTGGAATCAGAATCAGTTAACCTGAGACTCATTTTCCTTATTTGTAAAATGTGGAAAATAACTACAATTACCATACATGTTTATGATAATAGTTACGAAAGATAATGACGTAAAGCTACCAGAACAATGCTTGAAACACTGTAGGTGCTCAATAAATATTAGTTTCCTGTCTCCATTCCACTTCTGAGTTCATGAAAAAATACTTCATGATCACCTGTATTCAGTTACAAAGCAGGTTCTCAATCACAACCTGCCCTCCAGGATCTTACCATTTTAAACCAATGGCACTAAACAACAAATCTGCCTTTACATGACTCTAAACTTGTGTACATGATACTTCCTCTATTGAAAATGCCCTCCCTTTTAATCTCCCAAAACTATACTTTACTCTCCAAGACGCAGATCAAGTGTTACCTCTATGAAGCCTTTCCTCTCCCTGTCAAGGCCAGCAAGTGGCATTTCCAAGAGCATTCTGCTCACACCTATTTATTATAGGATTTTCTAGTTTAATAATCATAAGTTATGTCTGTCCCTCTTTTCTCCCTAGCCCATGAACTCCTCAAAAGTAAGATCTAAGTGTAGCTGTGTTTATACTCCCACCATGATTCCTCATACATAATGGGGATTTGATGTGTATGGAATGATTATACACTGTAATATACATTTATAATAAGCACAACTGTTAATATGGTTATCCATGCTGCAGAATAAGCTGGCTCTCTGTGGGAAATTGAAGGTTGAAGGAGAATGAATTGGTCATGTCACTTTCAGTTAAGAAATAAATATTTTATGAGTTGTATGAGGAAAACCAAGGAAAGTACTTAGAATTCACTGAGAAGAGATAGAAGGGTATTTCAGAAAGATAGAGGAATGGCAGCTAATAGGTGCACTTAAATAAATTAAGGGGTCAATGGAGAGAAGATAAGAAGGTAGAATCTGTTAGCTTAATAAATCCCGGAATATAAAAATAAGCCTGTTCCTGATGAGTTGGGTGGGATGCAGTCACTGACTTTCACTGGTCAAATCTGGGTTTATCACAATACAGAGGAAAGGACTGAATGGAGAGTGAGGAATAGCTAGGGAACCACAAGAATTTTTCCCACTAAATAAACAAAAGGTTATAGGATCTAAAGCAGGGTTTCCAACCTCACACTGTTGACATTTCCAACCAGATAATTCTTTGCTGGGATGGGGGGGGGGGTGTCCCATGCATTGTAGCATACCCATTAGGTGGTAGAAGCACCCTCCCAAAGTTGTGACAACCAAAAATTTTCTCCAGGCATTACCAAATGTCCCCAAGAAGGCAAAAATTGTCCACCACTGACAACCACTGGTCCAAAGTTAAAGAACTCACTTTTAGCAACAGAGGAAAGGTACACCCTTCCCTTATATACTTGTCTATAGCACAGAGCTCTTTGAGTTAGATGAGGTCAAACAAAAAAGACAGATAACAACCAGAATTATACATGGAGGAAACAAGAAGAAACAAATGAGCTGGACACTTGAAAAATGGGAAATTTAAAAATGCATGTAGTTTGCTTAATTACCAACTTTTCAAGTTATGTCTACATCATTATGAGAGTTCAAAGATGTCCTTTATCTCCTAGGTTCACACTGTCTGGTACATGGTTCTATGAACATAACCAACATAGAAATTTTAACTCACCAAAGAATAGTGATCATAACTATGAAATACCCTGATTCCAAGCATATATTGGTATACTAATAATCTATTTTACCTGCCACATTTTTGTTAATTGAAAGCTCCCTTTTTCTTTGGGAACAGGTGTTAAGGCTGAGCGGACTAGAACACAGTCCACCTTATGCACTGCCATATCATTTGGCACTTAGGCCCATAGCTTAGGGCTCTATTATTCATCACATATCAACACAAAAATAGTTTGTCACAACACTTCTGCAGACTAATTAAGATGACAGCACTTGGAATATACCAAGCTTTTATAGCAGCCAATCTTTTGGCAAAGTAGACAGAAGAAGCAGCAGGAGAAGGTAGGTGGTTCTTGGCACTTCCCTAAACAAGAAACAATGCATATCATGTCCTCCTGTAACAGGAGATAGTATTCATTTTTCCAAAGCAAATTTCACATAACAGTTCACAAATAAACAGAAAAGGAATGGGGGGAGAAGAGAAAGAAGCTAAAAGATGAAGCAGGCAGTATAGCTTGGAACATAGCCTGTTCTGAAGCTATTCTCTACATGGCAAAGATACGAAACAACAGCAAAAAAAGAATCATACGCAATATGCAACAGTAGTAAAGAATAGCAGGCCTTTCATTGAATATGTAATTATTTAACAAAGGCCAGACTGTCAGACTGATGGTTTTAAGAACTGTGTTCATGTATCCTTAAAATTGAAAGCTTTATCCCTCTCATGCTCATGGCTCATGCAAATGGTCAGATATCTGACCCATTTCCTCATGGCAGTGATTCTAAAAATTTAAACTTTCTATTATCAGTGGCACTAACATGAATGGCTGTAAACTCTGTCTTCTAAATTATATATAAGTATAGTACAAATACAGGCCAGGTCCAAACATCCCTAGTCAGGAGGACCACCAGGTATCCAGGTTTATTTAGAGATATTCTAAAGTTTGAGGGCTTTAAGCAATATAGAAAACCATGGTTAAAAACCTCGATTTTATAGTAAGACTAGTCTTGAATTCCAAATTCACAAATGCATATCCTTGGACAAGTGATTCACCTACTCTGAGCCCTTTTTCTCACCTACAAAATGATTGTTTTAAGGACCAAACTAGTTGATACTGATGGGAAAGGCAATCCACCATAGGCCCTGAGCATTCCCACACATTCTTTCCTGGGTGTGCCCAGACTGAAAGGCCCTGGCAGCACTTTATCCACGTCATTTCTCAGGGTTAGGTTTGTAGCAAGTAACCTTGGTGATGAGGTAATATATATCTCCCAGACAAAGAGCAGACTTGCTTCTACCTATTATAAACATGGTAAATCCCCCAAGCTCAGTATTCCTGTTCTATAATGCAATCCAATGCCTATGTAGGCATCCATCATGGCCCACCCCATGGGACTTGGGGACAATGGTGAATGAGTATGTATGTCATGTTGACAATCTGGCTACTGCTTTGCAATGAATAATAAGCTGTCTTTTGTCTCTGACCCAGAATATTTGAATCCTCTGCAATCATGCATAAAACAATAACAGGTTAGTTGGTAATTAGGGCAAAATCCCAGACCCTGCACAATTCTTAACAAATACATGCAAAACACTTAGAATACCAACTGGCACATCACAAGTGCCCAATAAATGCCAATAAATGCGAGTCATCAATATTGAGTATTATTGGGAATCAGCTTTGGGCAGGTTTGATTACTGCATTTGTTCAATGAACACAAGGCAACCACGCAAGGATTAGCATCACCTAAAGCAGATGTAGCACTCCCTAGGGCTCAGTATACTGCCCTACACACAATGTATGACTTTTTTAAAATATTGATGTAGTCTGCGTAGGATTATGCTAATTCTACCTCCGGAAAAGTTAACTGGGATACTCATCCTTTAGCATTCAGCCTTAAATAGTCATCTTTCATAATTGCCAACTTTCCTTCTAACTAGACCTTGGATGCCATGTATTTATGTTACAGCAGATTCATTACAGCTCTCAATAACCTTTGAACCCAGTACATCAGAGTTTAATGGAACCTTGCCGACCATCTCTTTTGGCTCCCTTATTTTAAAGAATAAACTGACACTGAGAGAAAATAAATTATTTGCCCAGAGTTACATTTTTAATTGTCGTCCTACTTAAATGCAAAGTGTCACTTTAACCACAGTGTTTCAGAAAGACCAGTGTTTTGCTTTTGTTTTTTTAAAAAAGCAGTTTATTTTCTATGTAATTCCTAAATTACCAGAAAGGAACACTTTTTTTAAAAGACTTAATAAGATCAGTTAGATATCCTATTTAGCTTATTTCAACTCTACAGTATACTAGCATAGTTCAACTCTATAGTATATTATAGAAATACTTTCAGATTCTATAAAATAAAATGAGTCTGGAAAAACATCAAGTGGTAGTGCTAAAATCAAAATGCATGTCAACATGGCTGGTGATGGGAATGAGTAGAAGATGCTTTTAACAAAATCTTAATCATATTCAATAAATTCAGTGGCCATCCTTCTGCATGTTATTTATGTCATCAGGCAATAGGATACACCATTAATAATATTCAGAGAAACCAACCAAAGTGACAAAAAATAAGATGACCTTCAGAGTTAGACCCACACAAGTGATAACAGATTATTTTTAAAAGGGGCAGGAATTTGGAAAGCTGGGATTTGTAACAGTAACAGATTTTGATCCACAATTAGCTACAACAGAACTGGGAGGAGGAATGTGGAAAATTGAGCACAGAGCCTGCACAACACCTACTTTAAAGTATATCTATTACTTTAGTTCCATTTTAAACACCGATATGGCCACCTCAAATTTAGTATTTGGTATCAGGCCATCTAGGTTATATAAAAATAGAAGATATTGATCTCACAGAAAAACACAACAAAGACCACCTGAAAATGGTTTGATGACGCATATACAGGCTGTACCAAAGAAGCCTAAAAACGCAGAGATTAGAGTATATGCGTAAACCCTGCTTTAGTAAAACAAATAGATGAAAATTCAAACCACCAACATGGATAAAATCCAGGCCATTTTTAATTTTTTTGGATGGCAAAATTATTTTTCCTTAAATAGCTTGTTTAAAGACCATTAGCTACTCAACCAATGGGGTTGGGGGAAATGTAAGCTAACTCACTGCCAATGAAAAACAAGTTGTGAGATCAGCCTAAGAAAAGATTATTTCCACTCACAAATGTTTTGTGTACACACTGACTCTTCTGAAACACACTGGTTTTATAATGTGTGGTCCTTGACTACAAAGCATATGAGAGGAAATGCTTCTTTCAAATTTATTTTAACGTGTCTTAATTTTGTACAGGTTCTTGCCTTATATCATGAGCAACATGTATGAAAATTGAAGTTACAACACAAACTTCAAAAAAAGCACAGTCTCATACCTGTACCATCTGTAACTATGTGAAGCAATGTAAAACAATAATGCCAAGAAAACTGCCGAGAAGTGTGCATAAAAGGAGAAGTTTTAAGTTAGAAAAGGTAATCAACACGTTGAATCTACAACCAGTGTAGTAGGCCTTCAAGGACTCAGTCTTTGATTTCAATAATTCAAAAGCAAATGTAGTCAAGTTTAGGGTAATACATTACATAGATATACACCATATATTCTTACTTCAGAATGACTGACAAATGGAAAATTCCTATCCTGAATGAGAGATTAAACTATGTCCTCCAAGATGTGTTCATCAATTGTGGCAAATGTACTATGCTAATGAAGGATGTTGCTGATGTGGGAAAATGTGGGAGGGCTAGGGAGCAGGGTATATGAGAATCACTTATATTTTTTATGTAATATTTATGTAATCTAAGTTTCTTTTAAAAATTAAAATGTATATGTAAAAAAAAAACAATGCCCTGTGCCTTACTGAATTTCCTATCATCAGAAATGGGAATAAAATTCATCTGATTTTAAATGCAGGAGCTATCCCATTGGCATTTTTGTGTGAATTAGAAAAACTGGCCCATAAAGACCTAAACTTGTGCCTGGGTACATGATTTTTGATGAATGGCCCAACCCCCACAGCCTCATGCCCTTGAGCAAGGCTAAAATATGCATGATGGACCTGGTCTCTATCACACTTCCACTTTATTAAGGTTGAAAATGTAAGTAAATAACCTGAACTGTCCTCCTTTCTATATATAAGAATCTTTCTAAACAGCTCCAGCCAGCATAGTATAATTGAGCATTTAAGATTTTACCTGTGATTGATTTCAAAGCACATAAAACAACACCCGAATAGCTTTCCCTCCTTTGGAAATCTCCACCTGTCCAGCCTCCACAATTATCACTCATCTACCTGTTTTGAGGAAAATTACCCACCTCATTGGGTATGTAAATGATCAGCCTAGAAGCTGTAAAGTGGGGATTGATTACTAGTCTGAATCTATTTGAGTGCAAAAAGTTTGAAAAATTGCATGCCTATTGCTTCCCAGCACAGTAACAGCACTAAATTGCTATCTGGAAAGTAGTGGTTACACAATTTCTTTAGTAAATCAGTGTAGAGTCTAGGCTGGTTGCCTAAGCTGATTTCTCATACTTACCCACCCCACCCATCCCCAACTCTATCACCTCATTAGTGGAGCCTGGTTTTCAATTTTAACCCCACAAATGTCGAAATACTGGTTTTCAATTTAAACCCCACAGATGTCCAAATAAGGAAACCTAATAGTTCAGAGTCTTTTCTAAAAGTTTGCTCACAAACTATCCAGATTCAGCAACCCAGAGTAAATTAAAATGGCTATAAAACCTAAGTTCCAAATTGGCATTTGTTTTGAAATAAAACTAAAGTTAATAGTACAAACCTAGTTCTGCACATTTGTGTGTTTGTGCAAAAAGTTATATGAATGCTTTATCTATAGAACTCAAGAATATTTTTCCTTTGCCCAACTATGTACACCATTCCCCTGGGAGAAAGATTCTTACCATACACTCCACCCTATTTTCACAAATTGCAAAATGAAGAATGAGTGACTACCTAATCAGTAAATGGAGCCAAAAGTCTTCATTTAATCTATTTTCTATCTTCAAGCAATAGCTATTCCAAGGAGGAGTTTACCCACACTTTGGTACTCAACTTTTCCAGATACTTCCACAGAATTAAAGACAGAAGTGAACTTAATTTGGGCTGATGCTTTTTGGTAGCACTTTATATGGATTAACTTTGAATAATAATTTGCCATTAATTTAAAGCTGTATTTAAGGAGTTCAGTGACACGTAGATTAATTAGGTTCACACAGTAAAATTCCAATTTTTTTTAGGCAATTGGAGATATTTGATTATTAATTGAGTGTTAAATGATATAAGGAGTTTCGTAAATTTTTTTTTAAGATTTTTATTTATTTATCTCCCCTTCCACCCGGCTCCGCCTCCCCCCTCCCCGTTGTCTGCTCTCTTGTGTCTATTCGCTGAGTGTTCTTCTGTACCCACTTGCATTCTGAGCGGCACCGGGAATCTGTGTCTCTTTTTGTTGTGTCATCTTGCTGCATTAGCTCTCCGAGTGTGTGGTGCCACTCCTAGGTGGGCTGTGCTTTGTCGCGTGGGACAGCTCTCATTACGGGGTGCATTCCTTGTGCGTGGGGCTCCCGTGCGTGGGGCTCCCATATGTGGGGATGGCACCAATGCGTGGCATGGAACTCCTTGCACAAGGCAGCACTGCTGGTGGGCCAGCTCACCACATGGGCCAGGAGGCCCTGGGTTCGAACCCTGGACCTCCTATATGGTAGGCAGACGTCCCGTCAGTTGAGCCACATCGGCTTCCCTAGTGCTGTAATTTTTTTAAAATGTGACAGTGGCATAGTGGTTGTAGCAGTGTGATATTACTGATGAATTCCAAAAAGAAATATTGGATGCTTGTAAACTGATCTTTTCCTCTAGCCATATTAGATTATATTTCATTCATAGGTTTACTTGATTAAGTAATTATGTAAACCTCTTGTGCCACAAGGGTGTTTGAGTCCCCACCCTTTGGTGGATGGAGACTCAAAGATAAAAGGCATGGCAAAGAACATAGTTAAGGGCTTTTAATGTTGGAGTTTTGATGTTGGAATTTATGCTGAAGTTTTAAGCTGAAGCCCCAGGGAGAGAGAGAGAGAGCACTGTTCACCAGATAGTCTACAGCTGACCTTATGGAAAAAACAGAGGAGCTGAGTCCAGAGGAACCCAGGAAGCCTAAACCCTCACAGACGTCAGCAACCATCTTGCTCCAACACGTGAAAATAGACTTTGGTGAGGGAGGTAACTCATGCTTTATGGCCTGGTAACTCTAAGCTCCTTTTATAAAAACCAACCAATTTCTGGTATTTTACATCAGCACCTCTTTGGCTAATACAGTGATTATGTTTTTAAAAAAAGTGAGTAATGTTTAGAGATGTATACCTAAGTATGTGGGTGTAAAATGACACATTATCTGGGATTTGCTTTAAAATACTTTAGCAAGAAAAAAATAAAGACTATATGAAACAAATGCAGCAAAATCAGATAACTGTTGTATCTGGGGAAGGACTATATACAGTGGTTCACTGTACTATTTTCTCTATTTTTTAGTATGTTTGAAAATTTTTTAGGTTTTCTAAAATGTCGTATTTGCACCCCCATATTATAAACCACCCCATATTACATATAAAGTAAAAAACTTAGCTTGAAGAAAGACCAACAAATTAAGGGCAGATAAAAATTCCTCATAATTTTGACTGGATCTTTACCAAAATTTGTGGATATCTATCACAGAACAGCAAATAGATTTTTAAAAAATAAAGATAGTACCTGAAATATATTCTCCCTTGAGTAAGAATACCAGGACTACCAGGTGATTGAGTCCATAGTCATTTGTGAATAATTTATTCCTAAATCTTGGATGCCAACCTAGGCCCGCCTGAAAAACTACCTAGAAGCTTCTCATTTGAAGTAGCCACCACTGTATAGAGCCCTAACAAAAGGAAAAACTGGTGGCTAAGTTGCTGGTCTGTATTGGAGAACAATGTAGGTTACTCTCCCTAAATCAATACAGTAAAACCTTTATTAAGAACTTTAATTTCTTCATTCTTTCATGACAAAAGCATCAAGACCCTTTCCCCAGGCCACCTCACAAAAAACGAATACCAGGATTTAATTAAATGTTTAAGCTACAGCCAGAGTATATCATTTATACTGAAAGAGATTCCGCCTGATCAGGTAAATTCAGTTCTATACTCACTATAAGCTAATTTCATCCTATCACTGAAGCTCATATTAAATATCTGCTTGAAATTATATCTCAACCTTCATTTCCATGCATAAATTTTGAGTTCTTTTCCACAAGATAGGTATTCATTTGGATATCAAGTATAACCATATTTCAAATCACCTAGCCATATCTCAGCTTTTTTGGTCTTGAATAAAGCTAAAGTATCAACCACCCCAAATCTGGCAGGAAGAACTGGTCTCTTCTGCATGGCAGAATGACTAAAGGAATAGGGAAAAGACTGATCCTCATTAATATTCCCTGTGGTGCTAGTGATACCCAGTAATATTTAACCAGATGTGCTGATTCACATAAATTAGCATTTATTAGGTACATACTATTTTCATAGCATCCTGTTATTTACAGTGCTCTTTGGGACCAGATTGGAAAAAAAATGATTTCACTTCAATGGCATGTGACTATTGGCAGAGCTCTTGGTACTTGGAATGAAATCTATGTAGATTACAATTATAATTGTTCCTAAGAGAAACAAAAAAAAAAGAAACATTGACTAATTTTTCACTTTCAGAGGCCTTGAAACATAATGACTCAGTGTTATACTAACTTCTACAACAGAGGTGGTAACTTTTAAACTTACTGCAATTTCAGTCCCCTTAACATTGCAATGACTAAGTTTCCTTATTTGTACAACAGCAATAAACTGCCTGGTAAGACAGAAGGTCATATATATTTAATAAATGTTTTATAATAAAAATTTTAAATGCCTCAAATTGATAAACTGAAGGGAAAGGTAGTCTGATTTTTACAAAATTACAGTGAAAAAAACATAAACTTGCATATTATGTTCATTCAACGAAAGAATTATTAGGAAATAGACAGAATGTAAAACCCTCGAAATGGACAAATGGAATTGGGGAAATAGAGAGATTAATAAATCAATCACCAAATAAACATATTGTAGTACGTTATACAATAATAACATCAGAGCTATCAAATTCCAAGATGGCAATTAAGCCATCCAACCACAATCACATTTGATCCAGATAACAGAAGGGGTTAATCATAATACTTCATATTTGTATAGCGATATAGAATTTTCTAAATGCTTCTGCATTCATTACTGGTTTTATCTAAACCAACTTGGGAAGCAAATCAGGCAGGCAGAATAATCTGCAGCTGGCAGATGTTAACCAAAGAGCCCAAAATTCTGGTGTTATATGGCTCTTCAGAGATCACAAGCAAATAAAAGAGACTTGAACCCAGGTCTTTTGGGTCTCCATTTAGTGCTCTTTTGCTAATAACCAGAGGCCTATTAATAACAACAAAATAGTACTTGGCTCATCACATTTGACATTGACATCACAAGAATCCCAAACAAATGAAGGGGCAGAGGAGTTCTCCCAGCCCTGCAGAAGTTTCCTGAATTCCAAAATAAGTGAAAGGACACAGAGGAATTAATAGATATGTTCAACTGATGGGGTATATGTAATTAAGAAAAAAAATATCACCTAAAAGGAAAAAAAAATTAAAGCACCTTTTCAAAAATTTATCCTCTCAAAATGCCTAACCTATATGTGAAAAAATATCACAGCTACTAACCATTTACTGAGTACTTTTGCAGCTAAGCACTGGTATTCAAGAATATGCACAGGGAAGCTGATGTGGCTCAAGCTATTGGGCTCCTGTCTACAATATAGAAGGTCCAGGGTTTAGTTCCCGGGACTTCCTGGTGAAGGCAAGCTGGCCCACGTGGAATTCTGGTCCTCACAGAATGCTGACCCACATGGCGTACTGGCCTGCACAGGAGTGCTGGCCTGTAGAGGGGTAATGGCCCACACAGAGTGCTGGCCTGCACAGAGACCTGGGGCAGCAAGATGATGCAACAAAAAAAAAAGATAGACAATGAGAGACACAGCAGATCAGGGAGGTGAAGTGGTGCAAAAGATTGAGCACCTCTCTTACACTCTAGAAGATACCAAGATCGGTTCCCAGGGCTGCCTAAAGAGAAAACAAGCAGACACAGAAGAACACACAGCAAGTGGACACAGAAGGCAGACAGCAGTGCAAAAACAACGAGGGGGGGAGAAATTTTTTTAAAAAAAGAATGTGCATACAATGAGATCCTTGCCCAGAAGCATGTTATAGTCTTTGTGGGGGTGTTTTATTTTTTTTACTGTTTTTTCTTGAAGATACATAGATCACAGAAAATGTTACATTAAAAAATATGAGGGAAACGGACTTTGGCCCAGTGGTTAGGGCGTCCGTCTACCATATGGGAGGTCCGCGGTTCAAACCCCGGGCCTCCTTGACCCGTGTGGAGCTGGCCATGCGCAGTGCTGATGCGCGCAAGGAGTGCCGTGCCACGCAAGGGTGTCCCCCGCGTGGGGGAGCCCCACGCGCAAGGAGTGCGCCCGTGAGGAAAGCCGCCCAGCGTGAAAAGAAAGAACAGCCTGCCCAGGAATGGCGCCGCCCACACTTCCCGTGCCGCTGACGACAACAGAAGCGGACAAAGAAACAAGACGCAGCAAATAGACACCAAGAACAGACAACCAGGGGAGGGGGGGGAATTAAATAAATAAATAAATCTTTAAAAAAAAAAAAAATATGAGGTTCCCATATACCCCAGAGCCCAGCACCCTCCACTCCTCCCTCATCAACATCTACTTTCCTCATTGTGGCACATTCCCTGCATTTGGTGAGTACATTTTGGAGCACTGCTGCACCACACGGATTATAATTCACATTGTAGTTTACACTCTCCCCCAGTACTTTCAGTGGGTTATGGCAGAATATATAATGTCCTGCATCTGTCCCTGCAGTATCATTTAGGACAACTCCAAGTCCTGATCAGCATAAAACTTTTACTGTCAAGATCGTCACAAGAGTTCAGAATAAGGAACAGCCCTAAGTAAACTGAAGTAATCAGTTAAATTATAATGGGAGAATTTTGAGGTTTGAGCTAAACTGAAAGATTGGTGAGATGTGTAAAAGACAAACAGGGTGGCTATTACAGACTTGGTGATGACATTCAGGACAGGTGGCAGAAAGGAGAGGCAGTGGAGATAAGATAGACCAAGGAAACTGAGCTGCAGAGAAATATACCTAGTAAATGGATGAGCTGTGATTGGAATCCAGTTCTCTAACTCAAAACACCAAGCTCTTTTATACGACTCTGCCCCTCTTAACTGGTATTCTTGCCTCCATTCTAGCAAGCCTCTCCAAGTATTTCTTCATAATACTAAATGTCTTTCTGAAACACAAATATGATCAGGTTACTCTCCTTCTTAAGCCCTTAAATGGTTTACTCTCTCAGAATTTCATGGAAACTCAACATGGCATAGGAAGATCCATCATGATCTTGATGTATAACCTTTGGCATGCTCTGTACCTTTGTTTATGCATTCTTTCAACCTGGAACACCTTTCCCTCTGATTCTTCACTTAATGTCAATTCTTCAAGCCTTGGTGGAAATGTCACCCACTCTTGCAAACATTCCCTCACCACACTCAAACATCCAGTCAAATTTAGATGCTCTCCATGATGTTTTTATAGCACCCTCCTAGACATATTCCTATTATAATTTATCACACTACTCCTTAAAAATAATAAACTTGGGGAGCAGAGTTTATTACAAGTAGTTGAGTGCCCACTTCCTATGTATGAGGTCCTGGGTTCGATCCCCAGTACATCCTAAAAAAACAAACAAATGAAAAAGCCAACTCTCATTAGGGAATAGATGTAGCTCAGTGAATGAGTATCAGCTTCCCAGGTACAAGATCCTGGGTTCAATCCCCGGTACCTTCTAAAAAATTAATAATAATAAACTTGCATGTGTCCCTCACCAGACTATGAGGATCTTTATATTACCAACCCCTAGAATGGTGCCTACCATGTAGTACATGCTCAATAAACTTGTATTACATTAATGAATTCCTTCTGCTTAGACCTTATTTAAAATCAAAGCATGTTAGTTCTACATCAAAGCTAACTTCACTTACTGGTAGAATTACTGCCTTAAATATGTTTATTTCAAAATGTAGGTCCTTCATAACCATTCTAGTGCTCTTTCCCTATGATGGTTAGACTGTTGTGTCAACTTGTCCAGGTAATTTTGCCCAGTTGTTTGGTCAGCAATCACTGGGCTAACTGTAATACAAGGGCATTTATGGACTTTAGTCAACATTGACTTTACTGTAGTGGTAATCATAGATAGCTGGTTAAAATTACATCAGAGAGATTTCCATCAGCAAGAGAGATGCTTAATCCAATCAGTTGAATGCCTTAAAAGAGGAAGTGATTCCAGCATTGAGTGAGAATTTCCCAGCTTGTCTTTGGACAGCCAACATGCCTAGAATTCGTAAAGAATCTTCACTGGACTTTCACTGGAGCCCCTGGTTGCAGCCTGACTGTGGAACCCGGACTTGTGCATCCCCACGGCTGCGACAGAGACTCTTGTAGAATCACATACTATTGACGGATATCTCTTGTTGATTCTGTTTCCCTAGAGATCCCTGACTAATACACTCCCCTATTCAACTTGTTAAAGTATATTCCATGGTTGACATCAAATTACTAGTTTGATCACAAGCTACAATCTGGACCTAACCAAAAAGTTACATAAAGTAGCTCTACTACTAATGCATTGTTCAAAATGAGAAAAATGCAGGATAGTTTTGCCTTCTTTAAAAATACTTTAAAAATAATAATAGGGTCATTATTAGAATGCCTGTGTGAAGAAAGTTGAAGTGAATTTCTTTAAATTTTGATTTGATTACTCTAAGACACTTAAAAATTCTCATTAAAACTCATCAAAAAGTTGGGGATATAAATAAAATTAGTTCTTGTCTATAGAAAATATGCCCTCCTCTGGTATTCCAGACCATGAGGAAGAAAATGAAAACCACCGAATCACAAGCCTTATGCTTTAAGAATCCACTGTGCTATAGTTATTGAGGTAATGTCTCTACATAGTGGAAATTTTATCTTAGCTAATGCTATATAGACAGTATACAGTCAACTCCTTTTTTCCTTCAAACAAATGATCTTCAATATCAATCACCCATCTGGTCAGTGTTATTTCCTTTCTCCTTTCCTCATTTCCCTTCTCCCCCACTTGGTAACTTACAGTGGAATTAACTGAGTCATTTCCTTTACTTTCTATCCTTTATAACCCAATAGTTCTCCTTCTTTATGTGATGGAAGCCTCTGAGAAGCTTATGAAAGCTAGAGCGCAGAAAAATGAAGGTACCTATATACAATGAAAATTTTAAGACAATTTTAGGAGTTAAAAAAAACCTATGTCAGACAGTCACCTGCACAAATAGTTTTCATTACCACATGGCCCTCTTTTATAATCCCACACAATACCTTTACACACACACTTAAATGTCTACAGTGATTTTTATTAGCATAATATTAAAAAAATATTTAGGCTAAACAAAGCTTTATCTTATTTGCAATACTTTAAGTTAAGAATTCCAGATCAATTCTTTCCTAAAAGGTTTCAGAAGAACATATTGAAACTTTAGTGGTAACACTAAAGACTGGGCTCCAAACAATTCAAAATAAGAAGTAAAAGATTTTTTAAAAAGTTTACCAATCCTTGCTGTTTGGCCTTAAATTGTGCTGTAATATCCTCCTATATTTGTTTTTATTAACTCTGACCTGTGTTTGCAAAATCATGTACAGCTCCAAAGTTATGTTTGAGCAAAAATAAAGTTCACGTTGACATTGGCAAACTCTTGGATTCAAATACTTGTTCTACTACATCAATGCTTGTTCTACTACAACAAACTATGTTCGGTTGATGTAGTGAACAGTGAAGCTGGCTAAGAAGTGAAAGTGATACCATCTCATAACGATCTAGTTACCTTGTCAAAGCAAGTAAATTATAAAACATAAAATATGAAAAATGGCCAAAGGGAAGGAACGAATATATTCAAGATGTTGTTAGTAACAGAGACAAGTGCTTTTTCTTGAGCGCATACTTAAAAATTTTTGCTGGACATACCAAACTACTTATGAAAATTTTCAGTTGATTTTTATTCTTACTCAAACTTATAACTGCTGATTAACCACAGCTTTGCACTGGGCCCATATAAAAAAAAAAAAGGAAAGGAAAGGAAGGAAGAAAAAGGAAAAAGAAAAATGCTTGCTCTTTTACCACAAACAAACTGCAAAATCACATCCGAACTTTTAGGCCACATAAAGAAAGCAATTTCCCAATTTCCCTCAAGTGAGGGTGGACTTCATGAGAATTTAAGCTTCTGCCACGTTTATCTATGCCACCATGCCCCTTCCTGGGGCATAAGGGGCCGCTGTATTTTTCCTGAAATGATAACACTTTGATCACTGTTTTCCAAAAAGGACAGCCCATAATTGAAAGGCAAACTGGAGGGAAGACAGAATTACGAACAGGAACACACCAAATGGCCAGAGGCCATAACAAAAAGCTTTACTTATATATATGTCGCCCGTCCCCTTCCCTACTTCAATCAAGTTGCTGGTTAAAACTGAAAACTCAACTTGCAACATGTGGCTTGTGCTTCAAACCCAGACTAAGAATCGTCAGAAATAAGGAAAGTTTGCTGAATTTGTGCCTCAAAACCCTTGACCTCGTACCACCCGAATTAGAAAGTTTACAAAAAGAGGAACTCGTTTTACTGATGAGCTGAAGAAACTCCAGCATTTCCCAATCTAATACCAGGCCCCATAAGATTTCATTCCTCTGAACATCAAGTCAGGGACAGGAAATGGACTGCTACCACTGGCTCACACTATCAGGATGGTGAGACTTGCACATTCTGCCCACAGCTTTTGAGCGTGCGTAGTCAACTAAGTGGAAGAACTGTATGACTATGCCTATTACGCACGACAGTTGGTGGTATCTCAGCAAGGCCTCCAACTCCCACGCTCCCAGCGCTCTCCCCAAAAAATGTTACTTGGTAGAGCACATGGAGAGGCAAGGGGGAAAAAGCACGTAGGCGCCTCTTCCTTAGATTTCTGGTAAAGTAGAAAGATTGGGGGGGGGGCTTATGTTGCGCTATTTTTTATTAGCAAGGTTGTGGGTGGGCTGCCAAGAACTTGGACTGAAAAGGAAAGAGGATTCCCTGCCCCCGAACCTCTGTGTTAAGAAGCAAAACAGCAACTAGCGAGAAGTGAGTGGAGTGGAATTCCGCGAACGCAGCTCTTGCCCACGAGTTAAACAACAGACCCTACCCAGTACGCCGGGTATCCCCAAGTTGGGGTAGGGCCTTCCTCCTTCCTCCAGGACTGCCAAGAGAGAGAAAGGAGTTAAGTGGAGGAGAGGGTGCCCTTCCGCCCCCACACCGTCTCTGTGCCTCGGCGTGGCCGCTCCTCCAGCGGCTCCCCGAATGGCACAGGGAGGTTGTGGTCACCCTTGGGAGGGGGCCCTGGGATCCCGCGTGTTCAACGTCAGGAGGATCCCGGGGCTCTCCCTGTCCCCAAAACCGGCGGGGGCTGTGAGAACACTCACCAATTTAGGTTTGTTTTTCGTTTCCTCTTCGATGGCGGCCCGGTTCCCCGTGCTCCGCTTGTTGCTCCGGCCCCCACCAGGTTCCTCGCTGCAGCCTCCCGCTCCCGCCGCCGCCGCTGCCCCGGGCAGCTCCATCTTTCTCCGGCCCTGTCACCTGTGCACTGGAACCCCACGTCTCCTCAACTGAGGAAGCTCCAAGGGCCCTCCCGCTGCCCCGCGCTGATTCGGCAGCACCCCTTCCTGAGTGAGCGTGTGTACCGCTGGAGAGTCGCCGAATTCAGGGTCCCGGGGCTGGCGGCTCCAAAGGGCCCTGAACGTAACACGCTGTTGCCACTACTCAGCGCTGGGGCAAGCCCTGCTCCTGAGCAGCTGCAATTACCACGGTCGCCGCCGCCGCCCTTCGGGCGGGCGGTGTTTAGGGTGGAGGAAAAGTAGCTGCCTATCCCTTTAAGAGGGCCTCAACACACGTGATTCATCAAAGTGCCCGCAATCTGACGCCTGGACGCTGAAAGCTGCTTCCTACTCCCGGTCCCGAGCTGGCCCCAGCTACTGAGCATGCCCAGCGCAGTGACTGGAGCCTACCAAGGGAATTTGAAGCTGCGGTAAAGCACTGATTTCACGTCCTAGTAGCACGGCGTAAAATGGGCGGGAACTAACTAGTCAGAAGAGAGGAGGTGTAGCCCATTTTAGAGATTAGGAAACTGAGGCCCAGGGGGATTCACATGTGAATTTCACTGGCGGCTTTACCTGGGTTATCACCTTCCACTAGAGTAGGCCAGAGCGCCTTCCTTTCCAGAGGCCCCGCCCAGGGTTTGCCCTTTATACACCCTGTGGGTGTTGTAGAATTTGAGAGAGGTTCAATTATTTGCATATAGAGAGGCCAGGACTCAGGAATGATTTTGAGAAGGAAAAATGGTTTATTGACAGCCGGCCGGACTCGGAAGCTTTCTGTTTCAATCCCTAGCCCCAACAAGATTTTTGAATCCCTTTTATACAGAGAGGAAAGGCCAAATGGTCCTTTTGTTTCAGTTCTCAATAGGCTTGAATTAGCATATACTTTTCACATCCCAGGTAAACTTTTAGCATGGATTTCATACATTATAGATAAGCTTTTAGCATATTTTGTTTGCATTTCCCCTGAATACTTAAAGTTTATACACCTTGCATTGTTAAACTGTTTCCTGGGACTGGAGTCGTTGCCATGGTCACCAAGGACAGGACTGCAGCCTCTTACGGTCTCACACCCCCAAGGCAGACAGTTTAGGTTATCTCTGAGGAGACAAAGAGCCTCCCACCCATAGCCCACATCATGGGAAGGCTTGATTGGCAAGGTAACTGGCATTCTATGGGGAGACCACGGAAACGCTGATTAATTTCCTCATCGGACGGTATAGGTCAAAGTGAAAAGAGTGAGTGCTTGCTGTTTCTATGATTGCGTTGCCACCAAAGAAATATGGTCCTTCCTTTATTCCCCTGCTGCTGAGTTGTTGAAGCAGCAGGTGCCCACCGCTTAATCCCTATGGAATGGTGTTAAGCTCTTTAGCCAAGGCACCTTTATGGAGCCGACATTTAAACTGAATGCTATTTTTCTGTTTCCCAAACTAGTTTAGATTTAGGATTCTTGAGAAGAGTGAATAAGATCATTTGTGTTAAAGCTATGTTTAAAAGGTAAGTCCCTAGACAGATGCTGGGTGTTTTTGAGCAGCAGGAGCAACAGAGCTCTGCATGTATTGTTAGTCTTTGGTCCTTGAGTTTTACCTAGCATCTTGTCCTCAGGAAAAGGCCTATCCTAGATTTCTTCCATTCATTATAAACAGGGCCCCTTGAAAATAAACGTTCACACTGAGAATATTGGATACACAAGGCATGATTTGAATCACCCACCATAACGGAATAAGAGCACATTTGCTAAAAGTGTGTATGTAGATACCAATTTTATAAATGTCCTGTATGCTTTTACTCAGCCTTTCTCCCACTCAGCATAAGTGCCAGCAATTCAAAGTTAAAAACAAAGCAAACAAACAACAACAAAAATATGCTGAATATAACGTGTCTCGAACATATTTATTGAGAATACATTAAAGGTGAATTTGACTATGTTATCGGTGTGATGAGGCAATTAACTTGGACAGTAGAGTGAAAGAACATTAGATGATCTGAAATTGGTCTGAAACCAATTTTAATCTGTTTGTCATCATCATTAAGTTTAGTCATACAGGTGAGACTTCCCTGCTCCAAAGGTGTTAAACTACTCAAGAACAGCAGAGGAGATGGAAAACATATTTCCAGACACAGTGGACAGGGAGTCCTAAGGTAAATTTTGCTTTATTGAAATTCCTATTTGACTTAAAATTTGTATTTGCTTTGAATTTGGCTCACTACCACACAACTCACATGATTTAAATTACGTTCCAGGAAATTTCTTAAATGTACACCCTCCTGCAAACCCGATAAAAGTGGATGTTGCAGAAAGAGATGACCTGCTTATCCAATGCTTTCATGTCCTTCCTGTTTTGAGAGTTGTGGGGGTGAGCCATAGTTGAGGATCCTTCAAGCTCAAATATTGTCAATTAATATGCACAGTAGACATTTATTAAGCTCCTAAAGTATATCAGGAGCTAAGCAGACTGCTATAGGTTAGAAGGATGAAGATACAGTTTCTGTCATTTAGAATCTCATAGTCTACTGAGAGAAACAGACTATTAAAACCTTCACTATAGTATGACAGAGATATGAACAGGAAGCCTATAAATCACGTGAAAAGTAACTAATAGAGTGTTAAAAGCTCAGGAAAACCGTCCCAAAGGAGGTGATATTTGATCTCAGCCTTTCTCCCCTTCAGCCTAAATTCCCTCAACTCAAAAGTTAAAAAAAAATTGATGCAGGCCTACTAAGTACTAAGTACTGTGCCAGGCATTGTGGGCCCAATGGTAAACAAGGCAGATATATGCCTTTATGGAGATTTCAGGCTATTAGGAAAGATATTAAAAATATATTGAGGGAGTGGATGTGACTCAATCAATTGGATGCCTCCCTCCCACATGGGAGATCCTGAGTTTGGTTCCTGGTACCTCCTAAAAAAGGAAGACAAGGAGACACAGAGAGCAGACAGCAGTTACAAGAGAGAGCAATTACAAGGCACAGAAGGAAAGTGAAGAGCCTTCTAGGCAAAGGAAATGATGATAGCATATGGACCCAATGGTTAAGAAGTTGGTGAGGGTGATGGTAATGGGAAAGTGAACTGTTGGCGAGAGAAGAAGCAGAACAGAGAGGTTCCAGTACATGAAGACCCAAACCTGTAGGCGTCATTGGTATTGTTTTAAAAGAGGAGATGTTAGGCAACCTAAAAATGGATTGATTTTATTTCAAATGTAACATTGGATTTCACCATCCTCAGGCCAGGCTAAGCTACATTTGAAATCCTGTTAAAGGTTGTGGTGGTTTGAAGCTGTATGGTATGTACACCAGAAAAACATTTTATTTTATTTATTTATTTTTTTAAAGATTTATTTATTTAATTTCCCCCCCTCCCCTGGTTGTCTGTTCCTGTGTCTGTTTGCTGCGTCTTGTTTCTTTGTCCGCTTCTGTTGTCAGCGGCACGGGAAGTGTGGGCAGTGCCATTCCTGGGCAGGCTGCACTTTCTTTCGCGCTGGGCGGCTCTCCTTACCGGGCGGGCGCACTCCTTGCGCGTGGGGCTCCCCTACGAGGGGGACACCCCTGCTTGGGGCAGCACTCCTTGCGCGCATCAGCACTGCGCGTGGGCCAGCTCCACGGGTCAAGGAGGCCCGGGGTTTGAACCGCGGACCTCCCATGTGGTAGACGGACGCCCTAACCACTGGGCCAAGTCTGTTTCCCCAGAAAAACATATTTTAAATCTAATTCATTCCTATGGGTGTGGACCCATTTTAAGTAGGTCCTTTTGATAAAGCTATTTCAGTTAAGGTGTGAGATTAAGACCTCATTCAGGATGGGTCTTAATCCTCTCACTGGAGTCCTTTATAAACCAAATGAAATTCAGACAAAGAGCAGCTGGAAAACCAGGGAAGCAAAAAGCTGAAATCAACAAAACCCAGAAGAGAAGGAAGAAGACCAGCAGGCACAGCCATGTGCCTTGTAATGTGGCAGAGGAGCCAAGGATGGTTGGCAGCTAGTCTTCAGTAAAAAAGCATCACCTTGATGATGGCTTAATTTGGAAATTCTGATGGCCTCAAAACTGTAAGCCAATGAATTCCCATTGTTTAAGCCAACCCATTTCACAATATTTGCTTGGAGAAGCCTAGGAAACTAAAACAGAGATATATATGAGAACCATAAACTTTAGTGCAAAAAAGTGAAAAAGTCCCTGATATGACTTACATTTGACTTTATTGTGGTTATCTCAGCCCCTGCCTTAATACTTGATGTTTTTCATGGTTTTGCTATGGGGTAATGTACACAGAAATTGAAAACAAACAAAAAACCTTTAGGTATCAGGGTCATCAACCTCTTTTTGGAAGCTAACACAACAAAAGAGCCTCTGCTCTCACTCAAGGACACTTTGTCTATTGATTATGAGCCAGGCATCTTTCCTTTTGCAGTCTGAGGGCGGATCTCACTGCATTGCTCTGTTTTTGCCTTCCTAGATAGACAAATAGGCTGCTGATGGAGATACACCTCTTCTCTGAAGCTGAAGAAAGGAGACAACCACCATCAGGTGAGATATCAAAAATTTACATATCATCCACTAACTTGCAACCTCTCCTGGCCTCTCATGAGTTTAGCACCCAGTAAACATTAAAAAGCCAGCCCTGGGAAAGAAGAAAGCTAAAAGATTGCCAGAATTTATCTTTCTTCAAACTGACTCTAGAGCCATTCATTACACCATAGGTTTCTAATGATCCTTTACACTATCTGTTTGTTACTGGATTTCTTGGTTACGCTGCAGAAATGAATTTCAAGAGCACACCAGGTGAGTTAGGCCAGTAATTTAATCAGGTAGGGAAAGAAGAGAAATGGGAGAAAATAACAGAGCAGGGATACCAGGTAGAGAGGAAGGGACTGAAAAGCGATGAAGAGAGCTGATTTACAGACTACAATTTCCCATTATAGGTTATAAATGCCTAGGTTTTACTTCTGTGGTGAGCCAAGGAGGAAGAAGGCAGCTGGAGTCCAGGTCCAGAGCCAAGAGAGCATGAGAGAGTGAACTCAGGCCCGGTGCCACTTTTAAAACTGCCAATTATCCCACCCCTTTGCTAATGGCAGGGGAGGGGTTCCAGCTGTTCACCACTTAGATTGCTTATTTCTCCCTTCAATCTCCCAGGAGGGCCCAAGGATAAAGTCCTTGGGGAATATCCAGTGTTTCTCCTGGCTTCCAGAGGAAGTCTTCTTCTGAGTGGCAGAATCTTGGGGAGTGTCTTCCAGCAGCCATCTTGGGGCTACTGATGTCCATGTAGACTTCTTGCCATATTCCAGATCCATCTATTTATTCCCTATTTTGCTGGCCTGCTTCACATTTATACTTCCTCTCTCTTTCTGTGTCTCAATTCCACTAAATGTTCTCATCTACACAATATGGGTCATTAATAGAGAAATTAAAGGAAACAGAAAAAAGTTTGGAGAAGAACTACCTTTGGGATCATAGCAAAATATTTATGAATTAAAGGTTTCCTAATTCTGGGAAGATGGCTGACAAGAAAGATATGAGACTCTCTTCTCTTCCAGAAAAGTAGCTAGATAACAAGCTGAAACAGTCAGGAAAAAGATATTCTAGGGTTTAGGACACCAGCCAAAAGCTGGATACCACTCAGAAGAGAGAGGAACAAAGGAGGGAAATCAAGATGAGAGAACTGTAGGCCGAAACCAGTGTCTGCTGCTGCCAGGACCCTCCCCCACACTAAAGACACTTTAGAATACTCAGGTCACATCTTCTGGCAAACCAAGGAAGTGCACATAAGACAATTAAAAATAAGTGAGAGAGGCTTTTTCTGGCTGTTAATCCTCCCACCACAAGGCCCTAGGAAGCAGGTCTGCAAGCCGTTACTGGGTCCAGAGCCAAGTTTTGAGCAAATAGCAGGAACAATCCTAATGATCCAGGTCAAGTCAAGAATCAAAGAGCAGCAGTTAACACACAGCCTCCCATCATTAAATCCCTATGGGGAGGCGGAATTGGCCCAGTGGTTAGGGCATCTGTCTACCACATGGGAGGTCCACGGTTCAAACCCCGGGCCTCCTTGACCTGTGTGGAGCTGGCCCACGTGCAGTGCTGATGCGCACAATGAGTGCCCTGTCACGCAGGGGTGTCCCTGCATAGGGGAGCCCCACACGCAAGGAATGCGCCCTCTAAGGAGAGCCATCCAGCATGAAAGAAAGTTCAGCCTGCCCAGGAATGGCGCCGCACACATGGAGAGCTGACACAAGATGATGCAAGAAAAAGAAATACAGATTCCCGTGCCACTTACAACAACAGAAGCGGACAAAGAAAAACAAGCAGCATATGGAGACAAAGAACAGACAGCTGGGGCGGGGGCGAGGGGAGGGAAGAGAAATAAATAAAATAAATAAATCTTTAAAAAAAATTCCTATGAGAGAAATTGAGCATCTATGTAAACTACAACCTAATCAGATGCTTATTTGTCAGCAAAAAAAGTATGAACAATATTAAGAAAATGGAGGACATGGCCCAAGAAAAGGAATATATCAAAATCCCAGAAGGAAAAATAATAATAAAAAAAAAATCCCAGAAGGGACACAGAATTTGAGAGAACTAATTAGCAAGATGCACACAAATTTCCAGAGTCAAATTAATGAATTGCAAGACAATATGGGTAAACACATAAATGACATCAAGAAGACATTCAGTGAGTGCAAAGAAGAATTTGAAATACTGAACAGAAAAGTGGTAGAGCTCATGGGAATGAAAGGCATGTTGGAGTCGTGGACCCTAAGAGTATTGGGAATGAAAGATAAAGAGAGATTGGGATCACAGGATCTGAGAGCATTGATTTATCAAGCTCATCACACAAGTTTATTAATATCAGGGGCTTCTTTATATACCCCAAGAAAACTTGAGAACCAGCAACTATTCTAGCTAACTATTCCCATTACCTCATTCTTGAAAACACAGTGGATAAGATAGTAACTAAAGATCAAGATGTTCTATTATGTTATTGAAACAAATATACTCATAAATCTTGTTGCCCAGGTTACTCATACTATCAAGTCCGGGTTCTGCTGGAATGTTATGTTTCCCTGAGAGATTAGCCAACTGCACATATATCTCTAGGGACAGCATGACCCAGTGGTCAGAAAGTAACTTGCTACTATGGAAACAGCATGCCTTTATTTCCCACAGCAACATACAACAGATTTGAAATGATAGAAGAAAGAATAACTGATAATGAATATGGAGAAGCTAAAATTGAAGGAAGAAAAGTATGGAAAACAATGGAGCAGGGGCTCAGAGAGTTGAATGACAATACAAAACACAACTACATATGTGTCATGGGAGTTCCAGAATGAGATGAGAAGGGAATAGGGGCAGAAAGAGTATTTGAGGAAATAATAACAGAAAATTTCCCAACTCTCATGAAAGAAATGAACTTACATGTCCAAGAAGTGCACCATACCCCAATCAGAATAAATCTGAATAGACCAAATCCAAGACACATGTTACTCAGATTTTCAAATGCCAAAGATAAAGAGAAAATTCTCAGAGCAGTAAGGGAGATGCAAACCATTACATACAAGGGATGCCCAGTAAGACTTACTACAGATTTGTAATCAGAAACCATGAAGGCAAGAAAACAGTGGTATGATACAATTAGGTTCCTGAAAGAGAACAACTGCCAGCCGAGAATTCTTTGTCCAGCAAAATAGTCCTTCAAATATGAAGGTGAGTATAAAATATTCACAAACAAACCGAAATTAAGACAGTTTGCAAAAAAGAATCCACCTTTGCAGGAAATAGTAAAGAAAGCCTTAGAACCTGAAAGAAAAAGACAGGAGAGACAGGTTTGGAGAATATAGAAGAAAGAATAGCAGAAAAGATAACCAAAAGAGTAAAATGACAAAAATAGGATATGACATGTGTAAAGAAAGAATAAAATGGAGGAAGTAAATAGTGCATTTACAGTAATATGATTGAATGTGAATGGATTTAACTCACCAATCAAATAATACAGACTGGCAGAATGGATAAAACAACATGAGCCATCCATTTACTGCTTAGAAGAAACTCACCTGAGACCCAGGGATGTAAGTTAAAGGTTAGAGAAAGATACTGCAAGTGAAGAGTATCCAGAAAAGAAGAGGGGTAGCTATACTAATATCCAGGCAAAACAGACTTTACATGCAAAAAAATTATAAGAGATACAGAAGGCCATTATATACTAATAAAAGGGACGATCCACTAGGAAGATATAACTGTCATAAATATCTATGCACCTAACCAGGATGCCCCAAAATACATGAGACAAATTCTGAGAAAACTGAAGGGAGAAATAGACATCTTTACAATAATCATTGGAGAATTCAATACCCCACTCACGTCATTAGATAGAACAACTAGAGAGATGAACAGCAAGGAAACAGAGAACATGAGCAATATGATACATGACTTAGACCTAACAGACATATACAGAAGACTGCCTCCAAACTCAGCGGGTTATATATTCTTCTCAAGTGCTCATGGATCATTCTCTAGGATAGACCATATGTTAGGGCACAATGCAGCTCTCAATAAATATAAAGTGATTGAAATTATACAATGCACCTTCTCAGATCATAAAAGAAAGAAACTGGGAATCAATAGTAGATAGGGAAAAAAGTAAATTTGCAAATGTGTGAAGACTAAACAAAACACTCCTAAATAATCAGTGGGTCAAAGGAGAAATTGCAAGTCAAATCAGTAAATATATATATTCAAACGAATGAAAATGAGAACTCAAATTGACAAAACTTTTGGAATACAGCAAAGGCAGTTTTGAGAGGGAAATTTATACCCTAAATGCCTATAAGAAAAAAGAAAAAAGAAAAAAACTCAAAAGATTTACCTAAACAACAAACCAATCCCAAAGCAAGCAGAAAGAAATAATAAAGATTAGAGCAGATATAAATGAAATTGAGAAGAAAAAAAAAACAATAGAGAAAATCAACAAAACCAAACCCCCTAACTAGACTAAAAGGGAAGGAAAAAAAAAAAGAGAGAGAAGCAAATAAATGCAATCAGAAACAAAAGGGGGAATACTACGAATGACCCCATAGAAATATAAAGGATAGTAAGAGGATATGAGAAACTGTATGCCAATGAACTAGATAACCTAGATGAAATGGACAAATTCCTAGAAATGCATAAACAACCTACACTGATGCTACAAGAAACACAAGAACTTAACAAATCAATCACATTTAAGCAGATTGAATCCATCATCAAAAATATCCCAGCAAAGAAATGTCCAGGACAAGACAGCTTCACAGGTGAATTCTAACAAGCATTTTGAAGAGAATTAACACCAATCTTGTTCAAACTCTTCCTAAAAATGGAAGAGGAGGAAATACTAACCAACACATTTTATGAGGCCAACATCACCCTAATACCAAAGCTGGATAAAGATATTATAAGAAAAGAAAATTACAGGCCAATCTCTCTAGTGAACATAGATGCAATAATACTCAGCAAAATACTTGCAAATCGAATCCAACAGCATATCAAAAGACTTATACATCACCACCAAGTGGAATTTATTCCTGGTATGCAAGGCTGGTCCAACATAAGAAAATGAATCAACATAATACACCACATTACCAAATTGAAGGGGTAAAAAAACCCACATGATCTTATCTATTGATGCAGAAAAGGCATTCAAAAAAATCCAGCATCCTTTTTGATAAAAACACCTCAAAAGATGGAATAGAGGGAAAATTCCTCAGTATGATAAAAGGCATATATGAAAACCCCACAGCCAACATTATACTCAGTGGGGAAAGGTTTGAAAGCTCTCCTAAGATCGGGAACAAGACGAGGATGCCTACTGTCACCATTGTTATTCAATATTGTACTAGAAGTTCTAGCTGGAGTAATTAGATGTACAAAAAAAGTTAGTCATCCAAATAGGGAAAAGAGGAAGTAAAACTCTTACTATTTGCAGATGACATGATCCTGTATTTAGAAAATTCTGAAGTATTCACAGCACAGCTACTTGAGCTAATGAGTTCAGCAAAGTGGATACAAGATGCACATGCAAAAATCAGCAATGTTTTTGTATACTAATACTAAGCAATCTGAGGAGGAAATGGGGGGGGAGGGGAATTCCACTTACAGTAGCAACAAACAGGCTCAAATGCCTAGAAATTAATTTAACCAAAAAAACACAGGACCTATATGCAGAAAACTACAAAACAATGCTAAAAGAAATCAACAAAGACCTAAACAAATGGAAAGACATTCCATGTTCATGGATTGGAAGACTAAATATTGTGAAGATGTCAATCACCCAAACTGATTTATAGATTCAATGTAATTCCAACAAAAATTCCAACAGCCTGATTTACAGAATTAGAAATGGCAATTACCAAGTTTATTTAGAAGGGAAAGTGCACCCAAATAGCCAAAAGCATTCAAAAAAAGAACAGCAACATGGTAGGAATTTCACTGCCTGACCATTAAACATATTACAATGCTACAGTGGTCGAAACAGCAAGGTACTGGCATAAATATGAACATATCGATCAGTGGATTAGAATTGAGAATCCAGAAATAAACCCTCATCTATATGATCAACTGGATTTTGACAAACCTACCAAGTCCATGTTAATGGGCCAAAACAGTCTCTTCAACAAATAAATGGTGCTGGGAGAACTGGTTATCTATAACCCAAAGAATGAAAGAGGACCCCTGTCTCACTTCCTATAAAAGAATCAACTCAAAATGGACCAAAGACCTAAATATAAAACTGAGGACCATAAAACTACTAAAAGAAAATGCAGGGTAACATCTTCAAGACCTTGTAGTAGGGGGTGGTTTCTTGGACCTTATACCTAAAGCACATGCAACAAAAGAAAAAATAGATAAATGGGACCTCCTCAAAATTAAACACTTTTGCACCTCAAAGGACTTTGTCAAAAAAAGTGAAAATGCTGCCAACTCAGTGGGAGAATACATTTTGAAATCACATGTCTTATAAGAGTTTAATATCTAGGATATATAAAGAGATGTTACATCTCAACAATAAAAAGACAAATGACCAAATTAAAAAATGGGCCAAAGAGTTGAATAGACATATGTCCAATGAAGAAATACAAATGACAAATGTCAAAATAGCACATGAAAAAATGCTCAACATCACTAATTATTAGCAAAATGCAAACCAAAACTACATTCAGATATCATTTCACACCTATTAGAATGGCCACTATTAAAAAGATAGAAAACTACAAGTGTTGGAAAGAATGTGGACAGGTAGAAACATTTACTCACTTTTGGTGGGAATACAGATTGTTACAGCCACTGTGGAAGACTCTTTGGCAGTTCTAAGGAAGTTGAATATAGACTTGCAATGTGACCCTGCAATGCCATTACTGGGTCTATACCCAGAAGAACTGATATCAGTGACACAAAGAGACATCTGCGCATCTATGTTCATAACGGCATTATTCACAATTGCAAAAAGTTGAAAACAACCCAGGTGTCCATCAAAAGATGAATGGATAAACAAACTGTACTGGAGTCACATGATGGAATATTATGTAGCTGTAAGAAAAAATGAAGTTGTAAGTCATATGGCAACATGGATGAACCTGAAGGATATTATGTTGAGTGAAGCAAGCCAGACACAAAAGGACAAATACTGTATGATTGTGTTACTATGAACCAAATATAGAGTAACATATTATATGATTTTTTAAAAAATTATATGTACCCAGTATATTGAATTGAAAAATGTGCATTTTTATTCAAATGTATTTTTTTATATTTAAATTGTTTATATTTTCATTTATAAAATGCACAAAAGGAAAAAAAAAGTTGCCTAAGAATAAACAGCCATTTTTTAAGCTTATATAGTATGTGGCTAATGTCAAGCTGGATGTTCTGTGCTTGTATAAAATCAGCATTCATTTCTGCCATAATGTCATCTATATCTTCCTGAAGAATCTCTTGTTTTGCAAAATTGTACACTAACTTTAACAGGGGTTATGGGGAAAAATTTGGTTAGGGAAGATCACTCAATTCCAATGCAACTTTATAATCACAGTACTAACAAAAACAATAAGCATAAAAATAAAAATACTTGCACAGTTAAATCCCCACTGACAGTTGCACCTAGGAACACAGTCATCAATTCCTAGTGGCCTTCATGCTTTCTCCTTCTTGATGTCAGTCCTCAAGTGCATTCACTTTTTTTTTCAGCAAATTTTTTGTCTTTTTTTTTAAAGATACATAGATCACACAAAATGTTACATTAAAAAATTTATAAGAGGTTCCCATATACCCCACAGCTGAGCTTCCCTTTGGGTCCCTGTTCAGGTGTGAGTTGCTGAGAACCCTTCATGCCCCACATTGGCCGCCAGTTGCTGCAAGCCTTCTTCCCTTTGTGCTCCACATTGGGCACCAGTTGCAATAGGTTGGTTCAAAGGGAAGGCAATGCAGAACTTACAGAAATAAAGGGACAGAGAGAAAGACACAAGAGAGGAAATAAAGATGAGACCAGGGCACTCACAGCTTCTGGAACTGAGAGCCTGGACCCTACTTTCCACCTCGTATTTATTGGAAACTACAAAGTAGCTGTTTGCTGAGAACTGCAACATCATCTACAATAATAGGGAACAAGTGCAACATCTACAATAGAGCAGGTGTAACACTTACAATAAAGAACAGGTCATACAAAGTTCAAATAACTTTTTCCCACACCCCACTTCCTACACCCCCACTCCTCCCACATCAACAACCTCTTTCATCAGTGTGGCACATTCATTGCATTTAGTGAATACATTTTGGAGCACTGCTTCTCCACATGGACTGTAGTTTATGTTGTAGTTTACACTCTCCCCAAGTCCATTCAGTGGGTTTTAATAGATGCCAATTTCATCAGCATTACAAATCTAATCCAGGAAGCAATCTTCTTAATCAAGTTTTATAAAACACATGGTGATTTGTCTCCACAGCTTAATTGTCAGTACTCACAGCTTCAGCAGATAGTTTAATGTTGTGGAGAACTTAGAAGCTGTTGAAGCCACTAAGCCAGCTACTACTTAAACAGCAGTCAATTTTATGCAGGATGCTTTGCTTTTTGCTGAAGTCCTCATGTATTGCTAGGGCTTCTCTTCAATTATGAGATTGAAATATTGATCACTTCAAAATTTATAGTGCTGAGGTAAATCTATGTGAACCAACTGGATTTCCAAACTAATTTGACTTTCTATTTGCTAGTCGCTAAAGAGCTATTTGTGGTACACACTTGGAACAGACTCTAAAAGATAAAATTCCTGCTATTATAGGGTATGTGTCTACTTGAGAAAACAAACAAGAAAACTAACCTGTGAAAATAAGCTGCCTAAGTCAAAGGTCCTGACTCTAAATTTAACATAGTATGGTGAAGGGGTGAGAGGTCAGTTTGGACCTAGAATAGATGAAGAGGTTTTCAAGGAGGAGGTAAGATGAGCTGCTGAGCTAAGAAGCAGACATCAGACTTAAATAGCCAAAGAAAATCATTCAAAGAAAAGCGAAGGTAAGAAATGGTCTGAAACAATATTGACCTATAATGTTGAGGCACCAGTGAGGCTTGACTAGAATAGTGAGAAGATAATTGTTGAATATTAGTAGGAAACATGGTTGTCTCCATAGTGTTTTTCATGTATGTAAACAGATTTCAAAGTAATGCATAGTAGTGTGGGAAACAAAGGCATGCTGTTTCCATAGTAGCAAGTTACTTTCTGACCACTGGGTCATGCTGTCCCTAGAGATATACGTGCAGGTGGCTAATCTCTCAGGGAAACATAACATTCCGGCAGAACCCGGACTTGATAATATGAGTAACCTGGGCAACAAGATTTATGAGTATATTTGTTTCAAAAACATAATAGAACATCTTGAGCTTTAGTTACTATCTTATCCACTGTGCACTGTGTTTTCAAGAATGAGGTAATGGGAATATTTAGCTAGAATAGTTACTGGTTCTCACGATTGCTTGGGGTATGTAAAGAAGCCCCTGATATTAATAAACTTGTGTGATGAGCTTGATAAATCAATGCTCTCAGATCCCCTGATCCCAATCTCTCTTTATCTTTCATTCCCAATACTCTTCGGGTCCATGACTCCGACATAGTAGTAATAACTGATAATCTTTAGTAAAGAAGTTATGAGAAATATTTTAAGGAGCTGATTCTGACAGTGGTGTGCAGGCTAATGTTGAGCAGTGATTTCCAAATGTTTTTCCCATTAGTACAGGAATTATTTTTTCCCAAAAACAATCCTCCACAGAATCCCAATACATAAAACTGATACAAACCTAGCTGTCTTGTTTAATGCTGGCATGAGAGTTAGACTGTAGCCCTGTTCCTGTCCATGTGGCTTCTCTCTTATTCCTTGAGTTGCCACTGCTAAACTACAGATAAAACTAGATAAGGTCCTGCCAGATCAAGTCCTAAAGTTTAGAAGTAGAGTAGCCCCAGAAGAAATGAAGAGAAAGGAATGAATTCTGGAGTGTTTCAAAGAAACAAACTATCTCTCCCCACATTTTATATACAGGAAACAAAAGAAAAGAGTAAATGAGGATTACCAAAATTTTGACCCAAGAAAATAAAAGACTCATGGTGAATTAGGAGATATTATCTCAACAGTTGCTTCTCTTTGGCAGGAAAAGCAAAACCGAGGATCCTGGTATCCAGAAACTAAAGATACTAATTGGGGCAGGTCAGAAATGTGAGGAAAGTTCCTGTATTCATCAATAGGAAGTTGGACAGACTGGTAAAGCATAAGAGGACTCTAACAGTCAATAAGCATGCAAATGGCCAGACTCTGGAAATCCAGCAATGGATGGCTTGGCAGCCAGATAGAAAAGAAAATCCAGAAAATCTGGTAGCAGGCAATAGGCAGAGGTTGAAGCCAGCTATATATAGCAGGCATCTAGCTACGAGGATTGGGATTAAGAAACAAGTCACCAATTCTTTAAAAGGTCTGGCAAGATGGTATTGAAATGAGTCAGGTATATCCATCTTAAAGGAGTCAACATATCAGATGAAGTCCAGGAAAGAGAGGCAGACGCAGGAGAACCAAACTGGTAACCCAAACCACCCATCACTTCAACTGGTCTGAGATCAGATTAGAACGAGCACAACATTGACAACTTCATTAGTATAGTACATTCATTGCATTTGATGAGTACATTTTGGAGCATGGATTATAGTTTACATTGTAGTTTACACTCTCTCCCAGTCCATTCAGTGGGTCATAGGGTATATAATGTCCTGCATCTGTCTCTGCTATGGTTTTAAACAGTATACTGAAAAAGGAACCTTTGGATTTTATCTGAAAAGTGATTCTAATGAAGAACAGACTTCTCTGCTTTCCATTAACCGAAGCCCCAAACCAATTTTTCAAATGGCTTAACAGATCATATAAATTACTATGAAATAGGTGTAGTAAGGAACTGCTGCATTCAGCTCACAATAGGTTGGCTCGAAGGGAAGGAAATGCAGAAATAAAGGTAGAGACACAAGAAGGGGGACAAACCCGGGACCAAGGACTCACAGCTTCTGGAACTGAGAGCCTCACCCCTAGTTTTCCAATCGCATTTATTGGGAAACTACCAAGCAGCTGTTTGCTATTTGAACTGCAACGTCATTTACAATAACAGGGAACAACTGCAACATCTAACAACTGCTGCATTTAACAGGTGTAACATTTACAATAATAGGTAAGCCAGTTTCCCAAAACATTTCCCCCTTTTTGTTTTTACAAAGTCTATGCAAATGACATTTTACTGATTAATAAAGCTTTAACAAACAATAAGACTTCCAACTAGCAGAATAGACTTTCATTTTTCATGGGCTTAAAATTTCCAACCGGAAAGGCTATAAGCCAGTACTCAATATTAATGCTGGCCACATCCAGTTTACAGGCTAAATTAATACAAACTCTCACCCATCCTAACAGCATTTAATAATTTGATAGAGTAGCAGGGACCTTTCAGCTTGTCCCAACTGTTTGCCTTTTTCAGGCCCTTAATATCCACAGTTTCTTCTGATATTTCTTAGGGTCACTGCCACAGGTTTCTTCTGTGCAGCCAGATTCACTGCCATCAGCCCAGGGCAGAAAGCCTTGAGGAACTGCAAAAGTCCTTTGTTGACCTTTTCACAGTTTTTGCACTTTTTGTATTCAGGTTTGTTTTACTTTTACAAAATATATTAACTCACTGAATGCTACCACAATACTTTTTACAGCTGGTATATGCATACTAGTTCTGTCCCACATATCTCCATATTAGCCATCCTATTTTAGGACAAAATACACTATTAAATTTCAGTTAGCATTCCCTCAAACTTTTTACCTTTTTCAATATTCACTTAACTTTTACATCTTTCCTTTTATCCTATGAAGCAATTTAAGCAAGAATTCTATTAAGAAACTTAAATAATATAAGTACTTATTTAATTTTTTGGCCAATTGAATAGCTCTTTCAGATCACATTATATCAAAATATAACAAAAACTATTACTACACACATTGAAAAAATAAACACTCACCGACATTGACTTTCCCATACACACTGGCATGCACTAAAATTGTACAAACACCTTTCTGGGCCTCTTAGGACCCTGGGCTCCCGCCCTCTTGGGGCACCTGCCCTTTTTCTTTTTCTTTTTCTTTTTCTTTTTCTTTTTCTCTTTCGCTCACACTGGAACAAATTACAGCACACACACTAACATTGAACAACCATACAAACACAAAAGCAGTTTTAAGTTTACTAATATAGAATTCTTCATTGCTTCAACATTTCTTTTCCAGTTCTCCTCCTCTCAATTTCTTACTCTCTTTCTGTCCCCAAGTCATACTTGCTTTATGATGCCATGCTTGAACAAGTTCTGTAGTTAAGATACTTTGATGTATTCAGAATGAGACCCTGCCATGCAGTTTCCAGCATCCATCTCTCTGTCTGCATGACCGGAGGTTCTGGGTCCAACAGGAACTTTTGTCATCTCTTGGTGTTCATGGTATGGTTTTATCTGATGAGCTGGTAACTACACAGGATGCTCTTTCATTTCTCAAAACAGCTCTGGAAGCCCTTTTCATAGCGTCCCTGCTCAGAAACGCTCCTGAGCTGCGGCATGCACGCCGGGCGGCCCCACACCCACCCTGCAGCCTCTGGTCTGGAAAGATTGTCCCCACAGTCCCGCAGCTGATTCCACTGTCTTCTGGGGAAATACAAGAAACCCTCGAGGACTTCAAAGGCTTTCCAAACCACTCAGGACTCTGCGCTTTTACACCAACTTTAGTTTCACTCGAGGCAATCTTCTTTGTGTCCTTGGTCGGGCACTGGTTGCTGTGAGCCTTCTTTCCTTCGTGCCCCACGTTGGGCACCACTTGCTGCATTCAGCTCACAACAGGTTGGCTGGAAGGGAAGGCAACGCAGAAATAAAGGTAGAGACCCAAGAGGGGAGACAAAACTAGGACCAGGGGATTCACACCTTCTGGAACTGAGAGCCTCACCCCTAGTTTTCCCATTGCATTTATTGGGAAACTACCAAGCAGCTGTTTGCTATTTGAACTGCAACATCATTTACAATAACAGGGAACAACGGCAACATCTAACAACTGCTACATTTAACAGCTGTAACATTTACAATAACAAACAGGTAAGCCAGTTTCCCACAACAAGGAACAGTGAAAAAAAAACTTTCCACATGCTTGCTAAATTATGTGGGTCTGAGAAACCCACAATGGTATTCACAGGGATGCTATTAATTTTATGAATTTTAGAGTTTTTAAAAATTACTATACACAGTCTCTCGAAGATGAAGTTTTTAAAACAGGACTAAAATCATGCAATTAAAAATATTGTCTGTTTTATGTTATGATTTGTGTTTATTCTCTGACCTTTTGAAGATATAATTAATTACATGAAGATTAAGGCACACATTTGACATCTGTAAATAAAAAAAGCATGTTTTTATACCCGGGCTTCAATAGTTAGTCAAGGCTTGGTAGTATGTTTATTTTTGTTTTATATTTTCTGCCATACTAATTTTTAAATGACTTTATTGAAATATAATTCACATACCATACAATTGATCATTTTAAAGTGCACAATTCAGTGGTTTTTATTATATTCAGAGAGTTGTGCAACATGACCGCTAATTCCAGAACATGTCATCACTCCAGGAATAACCCTGTACCTATTAGCGATCACTCCCCATTCCCCCTCACTCCATCCCCTCCAGCCCTTGGCAACCACTAATCCACTGTCTCTATATCTTTGCTTATTATGGACACTTCATACAAATGGGATCATACAATATGTGACCTTCTATAACTGGCTTCTTTCAGATACCATAATGTTATCAAGGTTCTCCACCCTACATCAAATTTTATTTCTGATTATTACCTATTTTTTGCACACAAATACAAGCCCATTTTTAAGCCACCTTCCCTGCCATACACAGAGTTAAAGGCATATACATAAATATATTTCTACAAGAGTGATATTGTTGCATGAGCACCAGTTTTGTCCTTCCTCTCCTGGCAAAGACAGGACATGTTAGCTTAGATTTTCCTATAGAAACAATGATATAATAGAAGAATTTCTTTCTGACTCAGATCCTGATATGTGACATTTTATAGAAATGACTACAAATATTGTACTTAATCAAGTATACATTATAAAGCAGTACAGCTCTTAGGAATTTATGTAAATTTATTCAATAGGACAACCCCAAAACCAATTCCATTAAATTGTATTTTACCTAGTAGAATAGCAGAACATACATAGATCTTAACTTATTTATTTTTAAGCCTTTCATTCCAACAAATTAGAAGCTAAAATATACATCCACATTGGCATCAGATTTATTCAGATAGCATTCTTTAAGATTTGCTTGAATTATTAAGAAAATTTTGTAAGAAGACTTGTTCACCAGATGATTTACTAAAAAACACATGCAATGATGTCTATTTTTCTGCTGCTTTTATTTTATTTTTTATTTTTACAAGTTGCCTGGTAACATTGCCCTTCTGCTGCCTTCAAAACAGAAAACCTAACTCAAGCTGCCCTCTCATCAGTACTAGCAGCTTCACCCCACACCCTGATATTTTGTAATGTCAGACCTGCCTCTAAACCCTATGAACCAACCTAATTTTCATCAGAGTTTTCATCCTTTGATCTCTCACCATATTGTTGCTTCATACCGTTGAAAAGCCTCAAAGCCTTGACTTGAATAGTAGCCAAATTCAAAGGCACACAGGGCTGAGCTTGATCCCAAATCCACATAATAAATTTTTTCCATTGCAAGCACAAGCCCTGTATGTAGCCTTGTGGTAGCATTAAAATATTAGAAGATTGCTTTATAAGCTATTCTTAATAAATATGATGTAGGGCTATAATGTAATTAGATTAGAATTTAGCTAACATATTGGAACTTTCATACATCTAATTTTAAATAAATAAAATTGTATTATCACATATTGAGTAGTAATTAGGTGCAGGACATTGTACTAAGGATAAGTAAATGACATGCTATTCATGATCTCAATAGACTTAGGATAAACTCATAGGTATACAACTAACTGCAAAAGAGTATTACAGAAGCATATAGAAGGAAGAGAATATGGAGAATTTCATGGAAAAGCTTGGATAAAGTAAGTAGGATCCCAAAAGTTGGAGAAGGGAGGAAAGGATATTTGAAGTAGAGGAAACAGCATGACGAAAAACATAGAGAAAGGAAAAATGTGGACTGAGTTTAGAAACTGATTAGTGGTCTATTGGGGCTACAAAGTAGGTTTCATGATAGTGTAGCAGGAGACAAAGCTGATAAAGCAGAGTGGGACCAATCTCGAGTGCTTTGAATGCCATCTTGCATTTTTAATTTATTTGAGATACTATGGAGAATTGCTATATATATATATATATATATATATATATATATATATATATGTATATGTATATGTATATGTATATGTATAAAGGAAAAAACACATAATCGGACCAAGACTTAAAAATTGCTCTGGCAGTGGTATGTAGGATGGTTTGTAAGATGGGGAACTGGAGGCAGGGAGATAAGTTAGGACACCATATTCAAAATCCATGTGTTTGGAGGATTATTGGAAAATGAGTTATGGTTAGCTCAACCTAGATGCCAGCTATAAGAATCTGACCTAGTGTTGATATCCAAGACAGTCCAGAGAAGGAAGAGCAAAAAGGATAAGCCATGGGAAAGTCTGGTACGAACAACCAAGAATCAAAAGCTTGGAAAACCAAAAATAAACAGTGCAAAGGACTAAAGTCTCCATCAGTTTTGCTTATGGATCCAACTGTTTATGATTAAATCAAGATGATAGTGAGAAGGTATCTTAAGGAAGGGAAGAGAATCAAGGGTAAACAGCCTGGAGACATCTATAGCTTAACTTAAACTTAATAGGTTGATAGATATTTTTGTTTCCTAGGCTGCTTAAAGCAAATACCATGAAATGGGTTGGCTTAAACAGTAGGAATTTATAAGCTTACTGTTTGAGGCAGAGAAAATGACCAAATCAAGCCATCACTAAGGTAATGCTTTCTTCCCAAAAACCAGCTGCCAGAGATTCTTGGCTCCTCTGTCACATGGTGGCACCTGCTGGTCTCTCCCATCTCTTCAGGGTTTCACTGCCTATAGTTTCTCCCTTCTGTGGCTTTCTGTGTATAGGTGTGTTCTTTCTGTGTCTCTCTCTCTCTCTCTCTCTCTCTCTCTCTCTCTCTCTCTCTCTCTCATATAAAGGAATACAGTAAGAGGATTAAAACCCATCCTGAATGAAGTGGGTCACAGCTTCACTGATGTAGCCTCACCAGAAAGTCCTACTTACAATGGATCCACACCCACAGGAATGCATTACATTTAAGAACATGTCTTTCTGGGGTACATACGTAAAGCTTCAAACCATCACACTTCACCCTGTGGACCTCAAAAAGACAGGGTTTTTTTCCCCATACTCAAGCACATTCATTCCACCACAATATCCCAAAACCCTTAAATCCTTCAGTAGCAATACAAAGTACAAAGTCTCATTCAATTCCATTATGGGTCTGGTCTGTCCAGGGGCACAATTCCCTTCCATCTGTGAACCTGTGAAACCTAGAAGACAAGTCTCTGATTCAATATACAAAGGAGAGACAGGCATACGGTAAATCCCATTTGCTACAGGGAGAAATTGGAAAAACCCAAACAATTCTGAAACTCTGAAAGGCATGCTTCATTAGAGTTCAAAGTCTGAGAGTCATCTATGGAACAATGTTTTGTCCTCCAGATCTGATGGAACAGCAGTTTAACCCTTCCAAATGCTTGCATAGCAGTCATATTCTCCCCAAACACTGGGGTGAATTTTCCACCCTCTGAGAACACCAGGGTGATGACCAGACTCTCGCAATCCCCAAGGAATAGGCACTAACCTCTGAGAACACTAGGGTGGTAGTACACTTCTTGAACAACTGATTGGAAGGCAAACCCTCTCCAAGCTCCAGGTAAACTCACCCTTTCTACACAGATTGGTTGGCCTGCTCTCTTGTCCTGAGAAAATGGCTTCTGTCCAGATCTCATCTTCCCTGGTTCTGATCTTGAAATTATTTTTCCTTCAGTCTGTCCCTTTTCTGTCACTTTTAGTTTGGTTTGGCAGTGGTTTCGTTTATACATATCTCGCAAAAAAAAACTTGTTGGTTTTGCATGTAATACATAGGGGTCCAAAACATCAGACAGTAGGACTTTTTACAGATCCTTCCTGGAGAACTTCATCTCCAATCCTGGCATGCTCTGAAATGGCTGACTAGATTCATGTCCAGTTAAACTGCATGGGTCACTATTCTCTAGAGACTTGCTTTCCAGCAGCTCAGAATTTTCCAAACCATCAATTTCTGATTTCTTTGTGCCCAAGAGTTCAGTTCTCAGCTGATCCCTTTCCTCCTGCATTTTACTATAAGCTACGAGGAGAAACTGGGCTGCACTTTCTAAACTCTGCTCTGAAAATTCAGCTAAATAGTCAAACTCATTGCTTTCAAATTCTGACTTCCATCTGACATCAGAACTCAATTTTTCCAAGTTCTTTGCCAAAGATTGTCTTTTCTCCAGTTTCCAAAGACACATTCATTATTTCTGTCTAAGGCCTCATTGGAAGTACCTTTAGCATCTGTATTTCTACCAACAGTCTCTTCAAAGAACATAGAACAGACTTAACAGAGTTTCTTACTCATGGTAAAAATCTAGCCATTTCTACCAAGCACTTCACAATTCTTCCAGTCTCTACCTATTACCCAATTCCAAAGCTGTTCCTACATTTTTGATTATTTGCAACAGTAACACCCTACTCCTGGTACCAAAATCTATTTTAGTTTCCTAGGCTGCTTAAAGCAAATGCCATGAAATGAGTTGACTTAAACAATGGGAATTTGTTAGTTTGCAGTTTGAGACCAAGAGAATGCCCAAATCAAGGCATCATTAAGGTGATGCTTTCTTCCCAAAGACTGGCTGCTGGCGATCTTCAGCTTCCCTACCACATGGCAAAGCACATGGTGACATCTGTTGATCTCTACCTTCTCTTCTTGGTTTCATTGCTTTCAGCTTCTTTTATCTCCCTCTTTCTCTCCCCCTCTGTATTTATTGCATTTATAATGGGCTCCAGCAAGAGTATTAAGACCCATGCTGAATGAGGTCTTAATCTCACACCTTAACTGAAGTATCCTCATCAAAAGTTCTTACTTAAAATGTGTCCATACCCACAGAAATGCATTATATTTAAGAACATGCCTTTGTGGGGTACATACATTTTCAGACCACCACAGTGGATATGAGATGCATAAGTGCATTGGCTGGTTTCAGGAATCAAAGGCAGTTGGTTACATATTTCAGTATAAGACAAACAATAATGAATCCATGATCTGGGACATAGAAAAGAGAATGGAAAGAAAGGAAGAGATTTCATAAGTAAGAGTCTCAGGATTTGATGACCTGAAATAAACAATTGAGGAATGGGAAGGGTAGAAAATGATTCTGAAATTTTAATATGGAGTAACAGAGAGGGTAATAAAAATTCAATGTCGATTAAGAATCTAGAAGGAGAAATATATTTGGAAAAAAATGTGATGTTGAGTTAGGTATAGAAGTAGTAAAATTTCAGATATACAGGTGGAGGTATCTAGCAAAGTCATTAGGAATTAAGACTGGTGTTTCTGAGAAAGGCTAGAGATAGAAGAGTATATGGAGTCATCCATAAAGCAACATTATTTGAAGATGTGGGAGTAAGTGAGATTACCAAGAAAGAGAGTGTATGCGGTTATGAAAACCAAAGAATGAAGTTTTGGAAAAGTTCATTTTAAGTGTGGATTGGGGAAAGGAGTCACCAAAGGACAGACCTAACAGAATTTCTTACTCATTGTAAAATCTGAGATTTCAATACAGAGTGACAGGAGAGGACTGAAGGAGCAGTACATGGAACAGTATCACTCGTAATGCCTTCTCTTCAAATATTTTAAAGTGCTAATCTTCAAGTTTTAAAATACAGCAATAGCATTAGTGAAATGGGAGACCAAGTGAGTGAAGGGCAAGAACAGACTCAGGGGTAGATGGTACAAAAGATGAATCAACTCCAGACCAGAAGGAGCTGCCAGGAGTAGCACAAAGCAGAGAAGTGGTAAATGAGCAAAAGAAGAGGTGAGTCAGTTGTTTATGATGGGTTAGGGAAGCTCTGATGCTCCTTACAGTTAATGTCATACTACCAGAGAGATGAACAAATTGATAAGCAATAATGTATCAGGAGAAGAACAAGCAGCTCTGAAGGTGAGAATGGGGTTAAAGAAAGAGAATATATATATATTGTTTTTAAATATATATATTTTTTAGTATATTTTTAATTTTTAAAACATACATAGATCATATAATATGTTACATTAAAAATATAGGAGGTTCCCATATGCCCCACTCCCCATACCCCCTACTTTTCCACATCTACAACTTCTATCATTAATGTGGTACATTCATTGCAATTGATGAATACATTTTGGAGCACTGCTACACAGCATGGATTATAGTTTACATTGTTTATACTCTCTCCCAGTCCATTCAGTGGGCTATGGAAGGATATATAATGTCCTGCATCTGTCTCTGCAATATCATTCAGGACAACTCCAAGTCCCGAAAATGCCCCCATATCCTTCTCCCTGCCTTCAACAACTCCCATGACCACTGTCTCCATATCAATAATATAATTTCTTCCATTTCTAGAGTCACAATAATTCTATAGTAGAATACCAGTAAGTCCACTCTAATCCATATTTTAGTTCTCCATTCTGAGAACCCTGGGGTGGCAATGCAATATCATCCATATTTTTTTACATGACATTTCACTGTGTTATACAGTCCCATGTTACATTTTTTAACTTTCCTTCTAATAATATACATGACCTTAGACTTATCCTATCAACCACTGTCATACCATATAATATCTCTGACAGTTAAACTCACTATGATGTGCTTTCACCATTTCTATTCATTTCCAAAGATTTACAAACAATCATTTTACCCAATTCTGCACAGATTAACCCTCAGTTTTCCATTCTCTACCCTCATTTTACTTTCTGGTGACCTATATTCTAATTTTACCTCCATGAGTTTACATAATATATTTAATTCATAACAGCACAATCATACAGTATTTGTCCTTTTGTCTGGCTTACTTCACTCAATATCAACATAATGATTTTTTCCTTTGCTTTTTTTGTTTTGTCTTGTATTTTCTGGTGTATTTTTAACTTTCAGGAAGCTGCCAAACTATTTTTCAGAGAAGTTCTCTCATTTTGCATTCTCACGAGAAGTGTATGAGTTCCAATTCTTCTAAATCTTTGGCAACACTTAAGATCATTCTTTCTTATTTTAGCATTCTTATAGATGTGTTATGGTATCTCATTGTGGTTTTACTTTGCCTTTCCCTAGTGACTAATGATATTCAGCATCATTTTATGTGTTTATTTGCCATTGAAATAACTTTTTGTGAAATGTCTGTTTAAATTTTTTGCCCTTTTTAAATTGGGTTGATGGTTTTCTCATTATTGAGTTTTGAGTGTCCTTTATACATTCTGTGTGTAAGTCCTTTATCAGATCTATGCTTTGCGAATATTTTCTCCCAGTCTGTGGCTTGTCTTTAACAAGTGTCTTTTGAAAAGAAGATGTTTTTAGTTTTGTTAAAAGTCCAATTTATCAATTTTTATTTAATGAGCTGTACTTTGTGTATCATATCTGAGAAGTCCATGCCCAGCCTAGGGTCACAAAGGTTTCTTCGGTTTTCTTCTAGAACTTTTATAGTCTTGGGTGTTAAATTCAGGCCAATGATCCTTTTCAGTTAAATTTTTTTGTGATGGTATGAAGTATGGATTGAAAAAAAATTTTTTGCATCCAATTGTTCTGCTACCATTTGTTGAAAACACTATCCATTCTCTACCTTTATACCTATCTCTGTCTCTCACCTTTAAAAAGAGATCAGATATTTTTTAGTATAACATTTTGTGTGATCTATGTATCTTTTAAAGAAAGATAATTTAAAAATGATTATAAAAGAAAAGAGATCAATTACCTATAAATGTGTGGATTTATTTCTGGACTCTTTATTCTTTCCATTGATCTGCTTGTCTATCTTTAGATCAATTCCACACTTCCTTTCATAGCTATAAATTTATAATTAGTCTGGAAGTCAGGTAGAGTTAGAACAGATAGACCTCTAATTTTTCTCTTTTCTTTCAAAGTTGTTTGCATTTTTATATGAATTTTAGAATCAGCTTGTCAATTTCTATAAAAAATACTGCTGGGAATACATTGATTCTGTAGATCAATTTGGAAAAAAATTTACATCTTTACAAAATTTAGTCCTTCAATCCATGAAAAAGGTATATCTCTCCATTTATTTAGGTCTTCACTAGATTCTTTTAGCAATGTGTTCTATTTTTGGTAAAAAGTTTTTAACTCCTTTTGTCAGCTTTATTCCTAAGTATTTCATATTTTTGATGCTAATTCAAATGGAAACTGTTTAAAATTTTAGTTTCCAATTGTTCAAGCTCATATATAGAAATACAATTGATTTTTGTATATTGATCTTATATCCTGCAACTTTGTTAAAATTAATTATTAGCTTTTTGGGGGAGTTTAATTTAATTTAATTTTTTAATTAAAACTTTTAAAATTAAAGTTAATAGATCACATAGAATATTGGCTTTTTTATAGATTGGATTTTCTATATAGATTATCAAGTCTGCTGCAAATAAAGAAAGTTTTACTTGGTACTTTCCAATCTGGTAGCATATCATATCCTTATGCTTATGGGTTAGCACAAGTTAGAACCAACAATAATAATGTTGGTTATAAGTGACTAGAGTATGTTGGATTTTGTTAATTATCTGATTTCAAAACTGAGTGCAGGGAAGCAGTTGTGGCTCAAGTGATAAGGCCTCCATCTACCATATGGGATGACCCAGGTTCAATCCTTGGGGCCTCTTGGTGAAAAAGAAGAAGAGAAAGCATGCCTGTGTGGTGAGCCAGTGCCCACATGGTGAGCCAAGTGCCCATGTGGGTGCCTGTGTGGCCAGCTGAGTGCCCCCAAGTGGTGAGCCAGTGCCCATATGAGTGTCCGTGTGGCAAGCCAAATGCCCACATGGTGAACTGAGTCCCTATGCGAGTGCCTGTTTGGTGAGCCAAGTACCAAAGTGGGTGCCTGCATGGTGAGCCAGTGCCAGAACCAGCGTCTGTGCAGTGAGCCAAGTGCCCATGTGAGTTCCCACATGGCAAGCCATGTGCCCGCGTGAATGCCTGTGTGGTGAGCCAGTGCCTACGTGGTAAGCCAGTGCCTGTGTGGCAAGCCAAGTACCAGCACAATAAGCCCAGGGCCTATGCAGTGAGCCAGTGTCCATGCAAATGAGTCATGCAACAAGATGATGATGCAACAAAAGAGAGATGAAGGGGAGAGTCAAGGTGAAGCACAACAGACACCAGGAACTGAGGTGGTGCAATTGACAGGGAGCCTCTTTCCAGATCAATTTGGATCAATTTGGATCAATCAGAGGTCCCTAGGATCGGATCCTGGTGAATCCTTAAGGTGAAAGACAAGAAGAGAACACAAAAAAGAGAAATAAATACGGAAGGTCACTCAGTGAATGGACACAGACAGTAAAAACAGCAGGGTGGGGGAGAGGGAGGGGGAGAACAAATAAATAAATAAAAGCGTTAAAAAAACTGAGTACAAATCCACAGTAATTAGGACTATGTGCTACTATCATAAGGATAGACATATAGATCAATGGAGTCAAATTTAGATTCCCAAAATAAATGAATCCATTAATGGTAAAATATTTTTCAACAAGGGTGCCATGACAACTCAATAGAGAAGGAAAAGTCTTTTCAACATATCATGCTGGATATCCATTCACATATAAAAATTAATTAAAATGAATAAAAAACCTAAGTTTAAAAAAATAGAGAAAGAAATAAAAATAAAAAATAAAAAAAGAACTAAAACTATAATAACTTATAAGAAAACAGAAGTAAACATTCATGTCTTTGGATTAGGACATGGCTTTTTAAAAAAAAGATTTATTTATTTATTTTATTTCTCTCCCCTCCTACCCCCCACCCCCCTACCCCCTCACCCCCCATCCCAGTTGTCTGTTCTCTGCGTCTATTTGCTGCGTGTGTTTCTTTGTCCGCTTCTGTTGTCAATGGCACGGGAATCTGTGTTTCTTTTTGTTGCGTCATCTTGTGTCAGCTCTCTGTGTGTGTGGCGCCATTCCTGGGCAGGCTGCACTTTCTTTCATGCTGGGCGGCTCTCCTTATGGGGCGCACTCCTTGCTCGTGGGGCTCTCCTATGTGGGGACACCCCTGCGTGGCACGGCACTCCTTTCGCACATCAGCGCTGCACGTGGGCCAGCTGCACACAGGTCAAGGAGGCCGGGGGTTTGAACCACGGACCTCCATGTGGTAGGCGGACACCCTAACCACTGGGCCAAGTCTGCTTCCCGACATTGCTTTTCCTGTTGCTGTTTTTTCTTTTGAGGCACCGGGGCTGGGGATTGAACCTGGAACCTCACATGTGGGAAGCCGGCACTCAACCACTGAGCACCATCAGCTCCCCTGAGTTGGCTTTTCTCATTTGTTTGCTTATTGTTTGTTTGTTTTTTTGTTTCCTAGGAGGCACTGGGGATTGAACCTGGGAACTCCCAAGTGGGAAGCAAGTGTGCAACTGCTTGAGTCACATCCATTCCTGACATGGTTTCTTATATATGACACTGAAAGTATAAGTAACCAAAGAAAATGAGGTCAGTTAGTTTTCATCAAAATTAAAAACTTTTGTGTTTCAAAGAACACCATTTATAAAGTGAAAAGGCAAACCACTGAAAGTATTTGCAAATCATATAACTGATAATGGTCTAGTATCTATAATATATAAATAAACCTTGCAAATCAATAATAAAAACAGTAAAAAGACAAATAAACCAAATTTCCAAAGGTAAATGATTTGAGTAGACATTTATCCAAAGAAGATATACAAATGGTTATGAAGTACATGAAAATATGCTTACCTTCATCAGACCTTAGGGGATTGCAGATCAAAATCACAATGAGATAACACTTCACATGTACTACAATAAATATAAACAAAACAGGCAACAACAAATGTTGGCAATGATTTGGAAAAATTGGAACACAAATACATTGCTGGTGGAAATGTAAATATTGCAGCTTCTTTGGAAAACAGTCTGGAAGTTCCTGAAAAATTAAATAAAGAGTTACCATATGACCTAACAATTCTACTCTTACATATATACCCAAAAGAATAGAAAACACATATCCTCAAAAAAAATTGTACATGAATGTTCATAGGAACATTATTCATAATAACCAAAGAGTGGAAATAACCTAGAGGTCCATAAGCTCATGAATTTATTAATAAAATGTGATATATCCATAAAATGGAATATTATTCAGCCATAAAAAAGAATGAAGAACTGATTCATGCTACAACATGGATGATCCTTGAAAGCCTTATGCTAAATGAAAGAAGCCAGTCACAAAAGGTCATATATTGTATGATACCATTTAAAAGAAATGTCAAGAATAGCCAAGTCCGTAGAGACAAAAGTAGATTGGTTGCCAAATATTTACTCTCATTGAGTTGGCTACCTTTTCACCCCTTTGACAAAGTCCTTTGAGGTGCACCAGAGTTTAATTTTGAGGAGATCCCATTTATCTACTTTTTCTTTAGTTGCTCATGCTTTAGGTGTAAGGTTTAAGAAACTACTGCCTGATGGGGTGGGGGGATAGGGAGCGGGGTATATGGGACCCCCTTTGTTTTTTATGCTTTTTAAAATGTTTTTTAATGTAATATTCTTTGTGATCTATTAACTTTAATTTTAAAAGTTTAAAAATATATAAATTAATTAAAAAAAAAAAAAGAATCTACCGCTGTCCAGAAGAACTTGAAAGGTATTCCTACATTTTCTTCTAGGAATCTATATGGTTGTTGTTTTTATATTTAGACCCTCAATCCATTTTGAGTTAATTTTTGTATAAGGTATGAGATAGGGGTCTTCTTTCTTTCTTTTGGATGTGTCTATCTGGGTGACCCAGCACCAATTGTTGAATAGACTGTTCTGACCCAGCTGGTTGGGGTTAACATCCTTGTCAAAAATCACTTGGCTATAGATGTGAGGGTCAATTTCTGAGTTCTCAGTTCAGTTCCATTGGTCAATCTGTCTGCTCTTATGCCAGTACCATGCTGTTTTTACCACTGTAGCTAAGTAGTATGATTAAAGTCAGAAACTGAGAGTCCTCCAACTTTGTTCTCTTTTTTTTCTTTGAAGACATATTGGGTTATTTGGGTCCCCTTACTCTTCCAAATAAATAGGATTATTGGCTTTTTTATTTCTGCTGAAAAGGCTGTTTTGATTTATTTTATTGGAATTGTGTTGAATCTGTAAATCAGTTTGGATAGAATTAACATCTTAATGATATTTATTCTTCCAATCCATGAACCCAGAATATCCTTCCATTTATTTAAGTCTTCTTTGGTTTCTTTTAACAATGTTTTGTGTTTTGTTTTTCTTTTTCTTTTTCTTTTTTTGCTCATTTAAAAATTATTATCTTTTTTCAATGATACACAGATAACAAAAATTGTTCCATTAGAAAATGTGAGGTTCCCATATACCCCACTCCCCAATCCCCCACTCCTCCCACATCGACAACTTCTTTCATTAGTGTGGTACATTCATTGCATTTGATGGATACATTTTGGAGCACTGCCACACAACATGGTTTATCATTTAATTTGTAGTTTACATTCTCTCCCAGTCCATTCAGTGGGTTAAGGAAGGATATATGTCTGCATCTGTCCCTGCAATATCATTGAGGACAATTCTAAGTCCCCGAAATGCCCCAATATCATACTTCTTCTTCCCTCTCCCTGCATTCAGCAATTCCTGTCACCACTGTCTCCACATCAATGATGCAATTTATTCCATTGCTACACACAATAATTCTATAGTAGAGTACCAGTAAGTCTACTCTAATCCAGATTTTATTGCTCCACCCTGAGGACCTACCCATTTCACCTCTAAATTGAGAGGGCACTTAGATCCCACATGACTGATGGATAGGATTCTCCTGCTTGCAGTTGTAGACTCAGTTCCTTGTTGTGGTGGTTGGCCATCCTCACCTCCTTGTTGGCTAACCTGGATAAGTCCCACGAACTGGAGAGTAGGTGTTGTAACTCTGCTAAGACTCAGGGACCAGTTAGCACATGGAAAGCCCATAGATTCCAATTATATTAAATAATAATGGTGACAGTGGGTATCCTTTTCTTGGTCCTGATTTCATTGGGAAAGCTTTTAATCTTTCACCATTGGGTACAATACTAACTGTAGGTTTTTCACATATATACTTTACTATATTGAGAAATCTTCCTTCTCTTCAAAGCACTTTTTCAAAATGGTGAAAAGGAAGCCAACTAATTGGGAGAAAATATTTGGCAAACACATGTCTGATAAATGTTTAATATCCATGATATATAAGGAGATCATACAACTCAACAATAAAAAGACAAACTATCTGATTAAAAAATGGACACAAGACTTGAAATGGCAACTGTCCGAAGAAGAAATACTAATGACAAAGAAACACATAAAAAATGTTCAACATCACTAGCAATTAGGGAAATGCAAATAAAAACTACAGTGAGATACCATTTCACACCTATTAAACTGGCCACTATTAAAATGTCAGAAAACTGTAAATGTTGGAGAGGATATGAAGAGATAGGGACACCTATTCACTGTTGGTGTGAATGTAGAATGGTACAGCCACTGTGAAGAACTGTTTGGCAGTTCCTAAGGAAGTTGAATATAGACTTGCCATGGGACCCAGTAATACCATTACTACATATATACCCAGAAAAATCTGAGAGCAGTGGCACTAATAGACATCTATGCACATCAATATTTATAGCAGCATTATTCACAATACCCAAAAGTTGGAAACATCCCAGTTGTCCACAACTGAAGAATGGATAAACAAATTGTGGAGTATACACATGATGGGATATTATGCAGCCCTAAGAAGAAATGAAGTCATGAAATAGGACAACATGGATGAACCCGCAAGACATTAGGTTGAGTGAAGCAAGCCAGACATAAAAGAACAAATACTGTATGATTACCCTATTATGAACAAATATATTATGTGAAATATGAATATGGGTAAAATTTCATATATAAGACAATTTTTCTTTGAAGCTGAACAAATGTAAGTTAGTACTCCAAAATGTTAATATCAGACAAAAAAACCCAATATACTAATTGAAGGAGACCGAACACACAGTACTACATATTGTATAATTCTATTTATATAACATGTAAATATAAATAAATTAACATATATGAAATTTGATAAGTGGTTATGTGGAGTTTGTGAAGGAATGCTAAGGAGCATGGAGTCTTTTTGGAGTAATGAAATTGTTCTAAAATTTTTGAGACGATGAATGTACAACATGATGATTATACTAAAAGCCATTGATTATACACTTTAGATAGATCATATGGTATATGAATATATCACAATAAAACTGCTTAATAAACAAATAATTATGCAAGAATAGTCAGAAATAGCAGCTATGTACAGCAGGGGAAACAGAGAGATTGAGAGATGAAGAATTTTCTTTTTTTGTTTGTCTGGTTTTTGTTTATTATTAATATAATTTAAATAATGAAAATGCTCTAATAATGATTGTATAAAGAATGCACAACTAGGTGATTATACCAAATACCACTGACTATACACTTAGGATAAATTGTATGTTTTATTAATATGTATCAATAAAACGTATTTAAAAAGTAAGATTAGTTATTCCAGGGACTAAAGGGGTGGGAGAATGGGTAATGACATTAATTGGTACAAGACTTATTTTGGGGATAATAGAAAATGTTTTGTATTATATAATGGTAATGGTTGCACAAATTTATGAATATATTCAAAACCACGGTAATGTACATTTTAAAAGGATTATGGTTTGCAAACTATATTTAAATTAAAAAAGAATATTTCTATATTGAAAACCATGGATGACATGCCAGAGCAAAGGGCAGACAAGTTTACTAACCTATATAAGTGTCAACTTAGGATCCCTCTCTTATAATGAACCCTACTTCATGGGCAGGCCTCTCCTGGCCCTCATGGTATTGCCTGTGGGAATGGGGTTCAGGAACCAGTGCAAATGCTGCTATACTTTGGCTACTTCTATTGCTGGTGTTAATAAAGTCTCCTTTGTCTCTGACGCAGGAGTCTTGTGTCTTCTGCCAGCATCCATGAAACTGTGGTAGAGTAACTTGTTAACTTGTGCATAGGGTTAAATCCCAGACTCTTCAAATTTCTTATGAAGGAATATAACAATAAATTGTTCCACTATTTTCATTTTGTATATTCAAAGGTAATCACCTAACTATGTGTTTTATTTCAAGAAAGCACAGGATGGGGAAACATATAAGAAGCAAAAGTTGGTTTCCTTATGGAATGGGTTTGTCAGCTCTTGTCAATTTTATCCTTAGTTGTTGCCATTTATTGCCATGCTACATTTCTTTTTATGTTTTTAGAGTCTATTAGACTACCATTTTGAATGCACAACTCCAAAGAGCATTCGCTGATCTTTTATTGGCAGCACTTGCTGGTTTAAAACCTCTTTCTTTGAATTTTTGAAGGACTAAAAAGAAAAGAGCTCTATAATAAAATTTCTCTGGTGTATGTATATATTTATGATCAATTTCTAATTGGTTATCAGGAAAAATCGTGGTACTGTGAAAAATAATTTTGAATGGACTGAAGGATTCTTGAAAAGTATCACAATTTCATGATACCTTTTATAAGACAGATATCTGCTATCTAAGTGATATGGTACTTAATGAATTGGGATCTCTCCTTATTTTTCTTTATTCTTATTTCTTATATCACCAGGTATTGTTCTAGTTCTCAGCCTAGAAATCCATATATAGTTTTTTTCCCATTTTTTTCTGTCTTTACTTTTTTAATGTTACATTAAAAAAAATGAGGTCCCCATATACCCCCCACCCCCGTCATCCCACTCCTTCCCCCATAAAAACAACCTCCTCCATCATCATGGGACATTCATTGCATTTGGTGAATACATCTCTGAGCACCACTTCACGTCATGGTCAGTGGTCCACACTATAGTCCACACTCTCCCATAGTCCACCCAGTGGGCCATGGGAAGACATACAATATCTGATAACTGTCCCTGCAGCACCACCCAGGACAACTCCAACCCCCAAAAACACCCCCACATCACATCTCTTCCTCCCACTCGCTACACCCAGCAGCCATCATGGCCACTTTCTCCATACCAATGCCACATTTTCTTTGATTACTAATCACAATAGTTCATGAATAGAATATCAGTAAGTCCACTCTAATCCATATTCTATTCTTCCCTCCTGTAAACCCTGGAATGGTTGTGTCCACTCCACATCTATATCAAGAGGGGGCTTAGATTCCACATGGATGCTGGATGCAATTCTCCTGCTTTCAGTTGTAGGCACTCTTGACTCCCTGGTGTGGTGTTTGACCTTCTTCACCTCCATGTGAGCTGAGTGGGGTAAGTCCAATAAACTGAGTGTAGGAGTTGCAAGTCTGTTGAGGCTCAGGGCCTGGCTACCACATGGTCAGTCCAGAGATTCAGGGACCCTGGGTATACATTAAACCCCAGCACCAACTACAGTTCTGGTAAAAGTAGCAGGAGAGGCTTGTGAACAAAGATCACACCTGAGTCCAGCTCCATCACACAGAAACACCAACTCCAAAGAAGGGCCAACTGACATGGCAGTGAACTCCATCTGCCATGACCATAGGACATGTGGGTCTCTGTAGCCCTCAGAAGAACCAATACCTTGGGTTGTATCTACTTTATCTGTCTCTTGAACTCTACTCAGGTGTGCATAAGGGCAGCCCCTCTGATAACCTCCCAGCTCTTTTTGGAGACTTATAGCCATATAAACTCATTTGTCCTTTCCATTTCCCCTTTTGATTCAGGTTAAAAAGCATTTTTAACTCCTGGTATTATATGTAGACTGAGATATTCTGCAGTTCCGAGTTAACCCTTTTATTCAAGGTCATTTTCTAGTTACATCTTCAGCTGGTACTTGGTAGTAATCCCTCGGTGCCATGGAGGCTTATCCTTGGGAGTCATGTCCCATGCTGGGGGAAAGGCAACACATTTACATGCTGAGTTTGGCTTTGAGACTGCCCACATTTGAGCAACATGGAGGCTCTCAGGGGGTAACTCTTAGGCACCCTGCAGCTCTAGGCCTTGTTCTTATTTCTGCACAGGCTCACAGGCATAGTCATTAGTATCAAGTGCTCATTGTTGGACCTTCCTTCTTTTTTGGTCTTTGCCATTGCACTTGGGGGATTGTTGCCGTTCCTTTAGGGACTGTGATAGAGCTCCCCTGGCTAGGAACACAGCACTCACTCAGTTGCTGTTTTTAATTGTATCTACTATGAAAAATATCCAAACATTTTTATGTACCCTGGATATATGCCCTGGAGAACTCCCTGCCAACCATGTGTCCCCTGTCAATAACATCTCACACCAGTATTCCTCGCCTGCCGTTGTTGAACCTCTCTGTGATCCAAAACTTCCTGAAAAATGAAGCCCAATATATTGCCAGGTTCCATTAATAGCAAAATGGAATAGAGTGATGAGTTTAAAGGTTAGATATAGAATACATATTAATTTAGAAAGATTAAGGTAAAAATAAATTGGGGTATTAAAAAATTTAAAAATGCTAAAGCTTTGTTTTTGATGTTTTGTCTTCCATCCCTGCAATAAGTGTTGCCCTATTTGCAAATTGGCAAGGCAACTTCTTCCATCTTTTCCTCAGTGTCTACGTCCTTTCTTTTTCTTTTTTTCCCCTAATTATTAAGCTTATCTTCACAAAAGTTTTAGATCACAGTAATTCATATATGCAATATACAGTACTCCCACATATCCAACATAAAACCCTTTTCCCTTCCACAGCAATAGTCTTTTTACATATTCATACTATATTTACTGAAACTGATGTGTAGATATTGAGACAATAGCTTTCAAACAAGGTAACATTTATGTTTACATTGTGGTTTGTATTTTAGACTATACAATTTTCTAAATTTTTGTTATCTTATGTTTTCCATTATGATTTACGTTTTAGCCTGTCAGCCCTTATATATTTTTGGTGTTATTTAACATGTCTTATATATTCCTTGCATAATCTTGTGGAACACTACTATTGCCCACACATTTACATTGGTTCCATCTATTCAATACCTCTTTCCACCTCCCCTTATGGCCCATAGTGACAGTCAATCTTCATTGCTTGAAGGGCAGTGTTCAGAGATACTTGCAACAGTGTTGAGGGCTTGACATGCTCAACTGCCCTAATGCATTGGGAGCCACCATTTCTCTCAAGAGATACAATTCCCTCTATTTGAGAACATCAGTCTTCCCCAGGATGTAAGTATACCTTCACTCTCATTATATGGGTCTCTATCCAATGACATAACCCGCTATGGCAAAATGAGCACTCACACACTCCCTAGGAGCCTGTCCTGTGTCGGATTATTCCCTTTAAGCATCTTAAACAGTTAACCTTAAGTATTATATTTTTGAAAAAGTTTTCTCAGCATTATACTCTCAACCAAATACCTGACAATCTCCTATGTTCGTATGTTCCCCCACCCTCCCCCCAATTTATTGGGCAATATTACTCATCCTCCATCCCTAACACCCCTCAAGCCCGCAAAGCCCCACCCAAAGGTACCTATTCCCCCATTTTATCCCTTCCTTGTACAAATACTCACCTCCAGATTATCATAGATTTCACCCATGTAGGTGTCAGTTTACATCCTTCCTCTACCCCCCAATTTCCTTTAAGCCTATCATCCAGTCTCTAGCTCTCTGAGGAAGCTTGGTTTACTTATTTCATATCATTGAGGTCATGTTGTATTTCTCCTTCAGTGCCTGGGTTGCTTCACTCAACATAAGGTTCTCAAGATTCATCCATGTTATCACATGTGTTTGTAGTGTATTCATTCTTAATGCTGAGTAGTATTACATTGTATGTATTTACCACATTTTATTTTTCCATTCATCTGTTGATGGGCATTTGGGTTGATTCCACCTTTTGGCAATAGTGAACAATGCTGCTATGAACATTGGTGTGCATATTATTGGTTTGTGTCCTTGTTTTCAATTCTACTGGGTGTATACCCAGCAGTGGAATTGCTGGGTCATATGGCAAATCTATAGCTAGTTTTTTGAGAAACTGCCAAACTGTCCTCCAGAATGGCGAGATCCTTCTGCATTCCCATGAGCAGTGGATGAGTATTCGCATTCCTCCACATCCTCTCCAGCATTTGTAGTCTTCTGATTTTTTCATAGCTGCCAATCTTATGGGAGTAAGATGGTATCTCATTGTAGTTTTGATTTGCATTTCCCTAATACGTAGAGATTTGGAGCATTTTTTTTCATGTGATTTTTAGCTATTTGTATTTCTTCTTTGGAGAAGCGTCTGTTTAAATCTTTTTCCCATATTTTAAATGGATTGTTTGTCTTTTTATTTTTGAGATGTAGGAGTTCTTTTTATGCAGATTAGACGTCTCCTATCAGATATATGGTTACCAAATATTTTCTCCCATTGTGTAGGCTCTCTTTTCACTTCCTTGACAAACTCCTTTGAGGTGCAGAAGGCTTTAATTTTTAGGAAGTCCCAGTTATCTATTTGTTCTTTTGCTGCTCGTGCTTTTGGTGTAAAGTTCATGAATCCATTTCCCATTACAAGGTCCTGTAGATGCTTCTCTACACTGCTTCACAAAGTCTTTATGGTCTTGTCTCTTATATTTAGGTCTTTGATCCATCTCGAGTTGATTTTTGTATAAGGTGTTAGATGGTAATCCTCTTTCATTCTTTTACATATGTATATCAAGTTCTCCAGGCACCATTTGTTGAATAGGCCATTCTCTCCCATTTGAGAGGTTTTGGTGGCTTTATCGAATATTATATTACTATATATAGGAGGATATATATCAGTACTCTCAATTCGTTTCCATTGGTGTGTGTTTCTCTCTTTGTGACAATACCATGCTGTTTTCACTACTGTAGCTTTGTAGTATATTTTGAAGTCAGGTAGTGTGATTCCTCCAATTTCGTTTTTCTTTTTCAATATGTCTTTGGCTATTCGGGTCCTCTTTCCTTTCCAAATAAATTTCATGGTTAGTTTTTCTAGTTCATTAAAGAATGCTGTGTTGATTTTTATTGGGATTGCATTGAATGTGTAGATCAGTTTTGGTAGGATAGACATCTTAATAATATTTAGTTTACCTATCCATGAACAGGGAATATTCTTCCATTTATTTGGTCTTCTTTGATTTCCTTGAACAGTGTTTTGTAGTTCTCTGTGTATAAGTTTTTTTTTTTTACAACTTCAGTTAAATTTATTGCTAGGTAATTGATTTTTTATTGACTATTGTAAATGGTATTTGTTTCTTGATTTCCTCTTGAGCTTGCTCATTATTGGTGTATTACTGATTTTTGCGCATTGCTCTTATAACCTGCAACTTTCCTAAACTCTTTTATGAGTTCTAGAAGCTTTGTTGTAGACCTCTCAGGATTTTTTATGTATAGGATCATATCACCTGCAAATAATGAAATTTTGACTTCTTCCTTTCCAATTTGATGCCTTTTATATCTGGTTCTTGCCTCAGTGCTCGAGCAAGTACTTTTCAGACAATGTTAAATAGAAGAGGTGATAGTGGGCATCCTTGTCTTGTTCCTGAATGTAGAGGGAAGGATTTTAGGATTTCACCATTGTAAACAATGTTGGCTGTGTGTTTTTCATATATACTCTTTATCATGTTCAGAAAATATCCTTGTATTCCAATCTTTTGCAGTGTTTTTATTAAGAAAAGGTCCTGTATATTGTCAAATGCTTTTTCTGCATCTATAGATATAATCATGTGATTTTTTTCCTTCAATCTGTTTATACGGTGTATTACATTGATTGATTTTCTTATGTTGAACCATCCTTACCTACCCAGAATGAATCCCACTTGGTTATGGTGTATAATTCATTTACTGTTTTGTTGAATACGGTTAGCAAGAATTTTGTTGAGGATTTTTGCGTCTAGGTTCATTAGAGAAATTGGTCTGTAATTTTCCTTCCTTGTGGTGTCTTTGTTTGGATTTGGTACTAGGGTAATGTTGGCATCATAGAATGAGTTAGGTAATGTTCCTTCTGTTTTGATTTTTTCGAAGAGTTTCAGGAAGATTGGTGTTAGTTCTTTCCGGAAAGTTTTGTAGAATTCACCTGTGAAGCCATCTGGCCCTGGGCTGTTCTTGGTTGGTAGGTTTTTAATAACTGATTCTATCTCTTTACTTGTGATTGGTTTGTTAAGATCATCAATTTCTTCTTTCGTCAATAGAGGCTGCTTATGTGTTTCTAGGAATTTGTCCATTTCCCCTGAATTGTCATTTTTGTTGGAATATAGTTTTTCAAAGTATCCTCTTATGATAGTCTTTATTTCTGTGGGGTCCCTGGTGATATCTCCTTTCTCATTTCTTATATTGTATATTTGCACCTTCTCTCTTTTTTTCTTTGTTAGTCTAGCTAAGGGTTTGTCAATTTTATTGATCTTCTCAAAGAAGTAGCTCTTGGTTTTGTTTATCTTTTCAAGTGCTTTCTTATTTCCTATTTCATTTAGTTCTGCTCTTATCTTTGTTCTTTCTTTCTTTCTTCTTCCTGTGGGGTTACTTTGTTGTTTTTTTACTACTTCCTTCAAATGTGCAGTTAGTTGTTCAATTTTTGCTCTTTCTTCTTTTTTCATGTATGATTTAATGGCTATAAATTTCCCTTTTAGTACTGCTTTCACTGCTTCCCATATGTTTTGATATGTTTTGTTATCATTTTCTTTAGTTTCAAGGTAGCTATTAATTTCTTTTGAGATTTCCTCTTTGACCCACTGTTTTTCTAAGAGTGTGCTATTTAATTTACATATCTTGGTGTGAAATTTTGGCTTCTGGCCCTTTCAGATTTCCAGCTTCACTCCACTGTTGTCAGAGATATTATTTTGTATGATTTTGATCTTTCTGAGTTCATTGAGCCTTTCTTTTTGGCCTAGCATATGGTCTATCTTGGAGAATGATCAATGTGCACTTGAGAAAAATGTATATCCTGTTGTAATTGCATGTAATGATCTGTATATGTTTATTAGGTCTAGCTCCTCTAATATACTGTTCAAAGTTAATGTTTCTTTATTGATTCTCTTTTGAGATTTCTGTCCAAAGTTGATAGTGGTGTATTAAAGTCTCACACTATAATTATAGAGGCCTCTATTCTTTCACTTAGTTTTTCCAGTGTTTGCCTCACATATTTGGAGTGCGCTTGTTAGGAGCATAAATATTTATGATTGTTCATTCTTTTTGAAAGATTATCCCTTTCACTAATACGTAGTATCCATCTTTGTCTTTCACAATTGTTTCGCATTTAAGGTCTATTTTGTCTGATATTAATATAGCTGACATTTTTTTGGTTATTGTTTGCTTGTAAGATTGTTTTCCAGCCATTCACTTTCAGCCTGTTTGAATCCCTGGGTCTAAGATGTGTTTCTTGTAGACAGCATATAGATGGGTCATATTTCCTTATCCAATCTTCCAGTCTGCCTCTTTTGACAGGTGAGTTTAATCCATTGACATTCAGTGTTATTACTTTCAAAGAATTATTTATGTTAGCCATGTTTTGTTTGGAATTGTTTTTGTTATATTTTGTTTGTTTTTTTCCTACTCCTTTTGTCTTTTTTTGTTGGTCTTACACTCTCCTCCACCTCTGCCTCTCCTATTATTTTCTTTCTTCCTGCAGAACCCCCTTTAGTATTTCTCTAAGGGCTTGGTTCCTGTTGGCATACTCTTTTAATTTCTGTTTATCTGTGAATATTTTGAACTCTCCATCATTTTTGAATGCTAGCTTAGCTGGGTAGAGTATTCTTGTTTGGAAATTTCTTTCTTTTAGTACCTTGAGTATATCATACCACTGCCTTCTTGCCTCCATGGTTTCAGATGAAAAATCAGCACTTAATCTTGTGGAGCCTCCCTTGTATATGTGATGGTTCTCTTTTCTCTTGCTGCTTTTAGAATTTTCTCTTTTTCTTGAGCATTGGATAATTTGACAAGTATATGTCTTGGGGTAGGCCTGTTGGGATTTATGGTGTTTGGGGTGCATTGTGCTTCCTGGACATGTACATCCATCTCTCTCAGTAGATTTGGGACGTTTTCAGCCATTTTTTCCTGCAACACTCCTTCTGATCCCTTTCCCTTCTCTTCTCCTTCTGGGATGCCTATAATACATATGTTTGTGCATTTTGCATTGTCATTCATGTCCCTAAGTCCTAGCTGGACTTTTTCTATCATTTTATCTATCAGTTCTACTCTCTGTTTGATTTCTGATGTACTGTCTTCCATGTTACTAATTCTCTCCTCTGCCTCTTCTAATCTGCTGCTATTTGCTGCGAGTGTATTTTTGATTTCTTGAACTGTGGTGTTCATCACCATGATATCTGTTATTTTTTTGTGTATGTCTGTAATTTCTTCTCATAGTGTTTTCTTCATATTGTTATTCTCTTCCTTTACATTATTCAGTTGGTCTCTAATATATGTTTTGAGATCTTTAATTACTTGTCCGATGCTCTGTTCCTCTTCCTGGCTTTTAGTTTGTTCATTGGATTCGGTCATTTTTTTCCTGGTTATTGGTTTGCTTTGTAGTTTTTTGATGCTGTCTGGTGATCATTTTATCTTGATGGGTTTAATCAGTTCCTTAGCTTCTTTGTCTAGTCTTGGGGATTAATTAGTTGTTGTTAATGTGTAAATGTTATGTCTTCTCTTTGTCACTTTGTTCTTTTTACTCTATTTTCTTTTTGCTGGCTAAGTTCACTTTGAAGGAAAATATTAGGGCCAGGGAAAGCAAAATGAGTAAGAAAAGAATATGTATTAAGTAGTATTGGTAATAAATGTTAACAGAGCAACAATGTGAGATCTAGGAGAATGGATATTAGACTCATGTAAGTTGTGTAGAGTTATAGCAATAAGTAGAGTACCTATAATGAGACAGTCAACTGAATATGGGGTGGAATATAGTATGAATTAAAAGGCCAGTGTTTTTATGAAAGAGGGAAAGAGAAAAGAAAGACAATAATACCAAGAGTGGATAAAAGACAGAAAACAGAACAAAGGTACTAGAAATAAAAAGTCAGACAATTTGGGGGCCAAAGAAAGGGAGGTGGAATGTAAGAGAAACAGTAGATGATGGAGGATAGAAAGATATAGGGGAAAGGGGATAGTGTAGGTGGCCAAAATCAATACACACAGAAAAGAGGAAATGGAGGGTGAGGAAACACAGCAAATGTGAAGCGCTCCCTGTAGCACCTATTTTATAAAGAAAATAAAATATAAAAGAAGATAAAGAGAGAAAAAAAGATGTGAAGGGGGGGGTAAGTGAAAGGGGGCGAAACAACCAAGGAAAAAAAGAGAAAAAACACTTAAATAAATGAAAATGGACCTTGGGGGATAAATCGGGAGAAAAGACCAGGAGACAATGCAATATTAGCAACCATGACAAAAAAGAAAAAAAAAAGAAAAAAGAAAAAAGACCAACGTTTCAAGCCAAGAATGCTCTTTGCAGTTAAATAATACACTTAGGGATCTGACCTTCCCCCTTTTTCCCTTCCTCAGTTCTCTCTGTCCCAGGGCAGTAGGAAAGCTGCCTGAGAGGTCCAGTAGGAAATTCAAGTAGGTCCTTGTTGAACCAACTCAACACAGAGGACTATGACTCTTTATTTCCAGCTTGAGAGCACCTACACCTCACCAGAAACCCCAAATATGCTATTGGAAGCTTGGATAGCACCTCCTACAGTCCCTCCCCCTTAGGTGTGCTAGGAGAGGTCTAATCAATTTTCTGACTCCACCTTCTCCCAGACCAAGTTTCCTATCCCAGGATGTTTAGGTTCATTGGGCTTTCTCAGCAGATTCACCTCTCCTTTCTTCCCAGACTCTCCCTAAGTCAGCTGGTACACTCCTCCAAGCTCAAGGAGGGAGAGAGTAAAAACAACAACAACACAACGCAGAGGGCTAGGGTAATCAAGGACCTCAGACGGACCTCAGGTGCAGTGGACTCAGGACTGGGAAGTCCGTGATATTTAAGACTCAAGCTTTGTGAGTCTCTGGAGCGTGGGCCACCAGAGTTTAGGGGACACAGACCTGGGAACCATGCATCAGGTTTATACAGGGTCTGTGAACACCGCAGCACAACAAAGCCTTCAGGGATCTCTGCGGCCGGGCCGCCAGCCCCAGGGGGAGGGGTTCCACCTACAACTTCTGACCTTTGTGTCAGAGACCCAAAATTCCACCTGTTGCAAGGATCTATTCTGTCACTATCTCACCAAATCGACATCCAGACACCTCCTGCCCTGCAAGCCCCTGAAACAGCTTGCTCAGGGTTTGGGAACACCGCTGCACAAACCATGTATGGTTTTTTTGAAGTGTCCTTTGATTTCTGAGTTCTTATATATAGCCTTGTGTTTAATAATGGCTTAAATTTTAGCAACCTATAAAGAATGAATTTTAATTTGGATAACATACTCGGCAGGGTCATGATCATTCTTTTAGTTTCCTAGGTGCTGAAAATAAATACCTACGATGGGGTCACTTTGGAATTTATTGGCTCATGGTTTCAGAGGCCAGAAGGCTTGTTTCCTCCGAGGGTTGGTATCTACTGGCTGGCAGGCAATCTTTGAGGTCCTTTGTCTATTCTGTCACACATGGCAATGTCTTCTTTCTCTTCTGTGTTCCATTGGCAGTAGTCTGGATTAAAGCCCAACTCAATTCAGTTGGACCACACCTTAATTGAAGAAAAATTTTGAAGAGAAATTATTTACTGTGGGTCATACACCAGAAAGTAGATGAAGACCAAGAACATATCCAAACTAGGATACACAATTCAATTCACCTCAATCACTTTACTATGACAGAAAAAAAAATTTTTTTTAACATTTTCTAGTGATTTCTTTCTACAAATAAAAGCACAGCATTGAACAAATTGCTTTTCCATCTACATCAAATGGGTCTTAAAATTTCAGGCAAAAAAATAAGCAAATGATTAAACTAAGTTTTAAAAAATAATAAGCTCTAATACTTTATGCAGTAGTGTTAATTACGCAATATGCTGGAGCTTAATGTATTCCATTACCAAAGTAAGATCACCATGAGTCTAGCTGAACTTGTTTCTTCAACATTGCAATTTCTCTATAATAATATTTAGCATATTTGATTGTATTTGTTGTTTATATTGCTTTCCTTCCTCCATACTGTAAACTCCTCAAGGACAAGAAATATGTTTCCTTTGTCTTTGCAACCCTATCACCTACAAGAGTGCTGAATGCAGAGTAGATATTCAGCAAATGGATGTTGATTCCTCAAGGGGAGCATATCTTTGGAAATGTAACTGAAAGTAGACTAAATTTTGCCAAAAATACAATTTTTAACTTTTTATTAGATGATATATATTTATAGGGACTTTTGTTAGTAATAATGTTGTGGAAACCTGAAATATTACCTGAAAGTTTATTGTGGTAAATATGGAATTATAAAATATAATCCATAATACTGAAGGTATATTTTACATATTATATTTCATCTTCTTTTCCTCTACAGAAACTATAACTTTACAGTGGTCAAGTATTTCTTTTCTCTAGAATCTCACTTATACACAAATTGCAGACCTACCTATTTATCAATTTTATCTTACTCTCCTTTTTCTCCATTTTGTGGTTTTTCTTTGTAACATAGTTCTTCAGCTCCTGAATAGAATCACAGTAGAAGTGAAGGTTTATTTTCCTATCACTCCTCTTCTGCTTTCTAGAACTTCTTGTAATTTCTGTTCAACTGGGGATCATCATCTGTTTCCTGTACATTACTAAATTGCTAGCAGAATACATGGGTCAGAAAACATGTGAAGGATTAATGGAATTAATGGATACACAAAGAGAAGACATAGTCCAGTGAAATCTTACCATTCTTCATATTTAGTTTTGGAATCATAAATGACAATTTTACCATAGGAAAGGGACTGATATAGAAGTCTTTTCAAAGTGCAATTATTTAATAAAATGTGATTTTTTCCTTAAAATACGAGTTTTTTCTTACAAGAAATGGATATGAATATTCACTATACATTTTTTCTGAAAAAAGTAATATATTACAATCTGAAGTTCATGTATTTCTAGCAATATATTCCAAGCTCTGTAAAGCCATGTAGATAACTCCTTTGACAAAACAAAAAAATACATTAGCAGATTTCTCAGAAGAGTAATATTTATAGCCAAGGCAGAATATTTACAGGCCATCAGATTTAGTTAGCGAGTACAGTCCTGGGATTCCTTAAAAACAAAAGTAAGTTAATTCTCAAGAGTAATATAGTTCATGATATACTTCAAACAGTATTTCAAAACTTATAGCTATTTATTTTTAAATATATGTATATATAATGTTTTTAAAAGATGTTTTAGATGACAGAAAAGTTACATTGAAAATACAGGGTGGTCATTACAATTGAACAAATATTGAAGCCTTGCTGCTAACCATGGTCTATAGTTCACATTATTGTTTATACTTTGCATTGTACAATTATATAGGTCTTGACAAAAAGTATAATGGTCTTTATCTGTCATTGCAATATCATGCAGAACAATTCCAATGCCCGAAAAATGCCTTATGTTCCTCCTATTCTTCCCTACTCCTACCCTCAGAACCTCTGGTAACCACTATCTTTTTTATCAATGTTATAAGTTCTTCCACTACTACAATAATAAGTCTACTTTGGTCCATGATTGCATTCCTCCCTTATGTTTGTTTATTCCTCAGTCTTGAGGATTTGGGGATCGCGATGGCCACTCTGTTTCTTTTTCTTTTTTTTTTTAAGTTTTATTTATTTATTTATTTCTCTCCCCCCACCTCTGCCCTGGTTGTCTGTTCTCTGTGTCTGTTTGCTGTGTGTTCTTTGTCCGCTTCTGTTTTTGCCAGCAGCGTGGGAATCTGTGTTTCTTTTTGTTGTGTCATCTTATTGTCTCAGCTCTCCGTGTGGGCGGTGCCATTCTTAGGGAGGCTGCACTTTCTTTCACGCTAGGCGGCTCTCCTTATGGGGCACACTCCTTGCTTCCCTACGCGGGGGACACCCCTGCGTGGCAGGGAATTCCTTGCGTGCATCAGCACTGCGCATAGGCCAGCTTCACATGGGTCAAGGAGGCCCAGGGCTTGAACCACGGACCTCCCATGTGGTGGGACGGATGCCCTAACCACTGGACCAAGTCTGCTTCCTGCCACTCTGTTTCTGATTGAGATGGTACTTCGATCCCATGGGACAGATGGATGGAACTGTCTTGCTTGCAGTCGTATTTATCTTTTTTATGAAGACATACCCTGAAAATTTCTTTTCCTTAACAGTAAACAATGATTCCACTAGAAATCTCTCCATTTTGGGATAAAAATTATGGACATGCAGAAATTGTTATCCCTGGAATTATTGATAGTGAAAGGTCTAAACATTTAGTGACTTCAGATAAGATGAGTTCATTAGGACAGGCTGAATAATAAAGTGCTGGAGAGCCAGTTAAAAAGAGAAAAAAAATCAGGGTAAATCATAGACAAGTTGTTGTTGTTTTAACAACCACATCCAATCAACCAAATAAACTCTTGATTTCTTTCTCATTGCTGTGCTGCCAGGTTGACTTGGGACCAGCTCAGAGAAAAACTGCTCCATTCTTGGGCTCATCTGGTTAGTTTTCCTTTCTAATGAAAGAAATAGCTTAAGTCAATTATGTTCTTGTAAATCCCTCTCTCCCTAGTTTTCCACTCTACCCAGGTTTCCTTTGTGCCGTCCTTATAAATATCAGCAAGAAGAGAGTAGCAACTTGGAGATCAAAATTATATGACCTCTTCCACTCTAAAACAAGACTTTTACCTCCACTCCACTGTGACTGCATGGTCCCATGGTCACACCTTAAATTAGGTTTGTACAAAATTTAGCCCATGAACCATGTGCTTTAGAATCACTTAAATAACTTGTTTTAAATGTAAATTCCTGGGTTTCCCACATACACAATGATTCTGATTCAGCAGATCTAAAGTGAAACCCAATAAAATGCATTTTAATAAACAGCCTAGCTAATTCTCATGCAGATGAATTCCTGACCACACTTTGAGGAACATGGCTCTGAATATGAGTGTGTGGGGGTTGAGGATAGTTGAGAAGAATGTCATTTGAAGTCTTCTGTTTTCTCTGTAAATTAGGTGCATTTGCCTGCGTTTCTACCTCTCATTCCACTGGCACACTCCTATACATACTTCAATATTGAAACCACAGTAAAACATTTTATGACAACTTCTCCCCACCAACTTGATAGCTTTCATTTTTAGTCATTAGTTTACCTCATGCATGTTTTTATTATGGTGCTTGTCACCCACTGCAATAGCTGATTGCCTATTTCTTTTCTTAAATCTTGATGTTCCTAGGGTTTAATTGTTTATCTTCTTTCCTCAATCTTTACGCATTCCCTGGAAAATATCATCCACTACTATGGCATCACTTATCACCTGTTTTAGTTTGCTAAAGCTGCCGAAGGCAAAATACCTAAAATAGGTCACCTTTTACAATGGAGATTTATTAGCTTACAAGCTTACAGTTCTGAGGCTGTGAAAATTCCCAAATCAAGGCATCATCTGGTAACACTTTCTCCCTGAAGACTGGCTGCTGGCAATCCTGGACTCCTCTGTCACATGGCAAGGCATATGACAGTGCTTGCTGGTCTCACCATTTTATTTTTGGTTTCATTACTTTCAGCTTCTGGCTTCCATGGATTTCTCTTTTCATCTGAGTTTCATTTTCTTATAAAGGACTCCAGTAAGAGGATTAAAACTCACCCTGGGCTACACCTTATTGAAATAACCTAATCAAAAGGTTACTTTTTTACACTAGGTTTACACCAACAGGAATGGAATAGCTTTAAGAACATGATTTTCTGAGGTCCATATAGTTTCAAACCATCACATTGCTCATACACTGAAGACTTTCAAATCTATAGCTCTAGCCCACATCTCTCTCCTGAACTCCAGATCCATATTTACAATGGTCTACTGGACACTTCCACTTGGTTTACAGATATCCCATGTATCAATGTCCAAAACTGAATTTATTTTTCTACTGTGCCCCAATTCCTACCTCAAATCTGTAATTCCTCTTAAATTCTCTATCTAAGTAAATGGCATCATCATGTACTCAGTTGTTGAAGGCAGAAACATGGGAGTCAATCTACACTCCTTTCTTCCTCCCTTTCTTCATCCAATACAATTAGTTCTTCCTAGATATTTTTCAAATCTCTACTTTCCACTCCCCCACTGCTGTTGCTTTGGATAAAAGCAGTTTATGGTTGGAACAAGACTAAATAAAGATATAACTTGGTAAAAACCAAAGAATTATACATACTGATTCTTATTTATTTTTAAGAAGATCACATTTATTATTGTTTTTTTAAAATTAATTTCCCTTCCCTAAGAGGGCTCCCTCATCTGTTTGCTCATTGTCCTCAGGAGCAGCAGGAACCAAACCCAGAACCTCCCATGTGGGAGGTAGTACCCAATTGCTTGAGGCACATCTGTTCCCACATATTGATTCTTTAAAAAATCTTCCATGTACATTCCATTCCCAAGGATACAAAAAGGCTAAATAGAGAATGTATATTAGGTAAATCCTCACTTTTCATAGTACAGAGTGAAAATGTAATTACAAATTCAATAAATCAAAGAATAGCAATATTACCAGAATTACAGGGGATAGAGAAGCATATTAAAAACACCACAAGGATACAATCAAGTGTATCCAGAATGTGGAAAATTCCATGTCATGAATGACCTGGCTTTAAAAAAAAAATGTCATGGGAAAAATGGGTGGGGGGGGGGAATGTTATGGATTAATAAAGACTTAAACATGTCAACTTAATGCAATCTGTTGATTTGATTTGGATCCTAATTCAAACAAAGAAGAAGACATTTAGGGACAGTTGGGTAAATTTGAATGAAGATTGAGTATTGGATGGATGCACAAAGAATATAGGTGAAAAGAAATGATGTCAAAGAGTTGCTTTAAAATAATCCAGGTCTCACTAAATGCAGAAATTAATGGAAAATGTATCATAGACTTAAATGTAAAAACCTAAAGCTATACAACTTCTAAAAGAAATCTTAAGGAAAAAGTTTTTGAGACTTTGGGTTTGACAAATATTTCTCAAATATGACACCAAAAGCACATTCCATAAAGGAACAAACTGTTAAATTGGACTTCATCAAAATTTAAAACTGCTATTCAAATGACACTTTTAGAATAGTGAAAATAAAAACACAGCACTGGGAGAAAAATCTTTGCAAAGCATGTATTTGATAAAGGTATAAAGGTAGAAGTCCTAAAACTCAATAATAAGAAAACAAACAACTCAATTATAAAATGGGAGTGGGAAAAGAGTTAACACAACAGAACTTTTTGTTCACTCCTCATATGTCTCCATGTGAACCTGGAACCATTCTTGGTCCTTGGACAACCTATGGTAATGTGGTCCTTGGAAGATTTTTATGTTAATGTTGAGGATTTTATTGTGTACACCTGGAGCAATGGACCATGCTTGTCAAGATTGCTTTGCATAAACATTAAGATTGATGATGTGCACCTAAATTTTATTTTTGGGGTCCTGAGTCTTGGTTGCCATAGCTAGTTGCATAGCAGGATATGTCTACCTCACCAACCTTTTATAAAAGCCTTGGACCCTCTGACTTGGATGGTTTTCCTGAACAGAGTTTTTGCATGTGTCTCTGTAGTTCACAGCCTGAAAGAAAGTATGGCCTGTGGGACTCTGGATAGGAGAGGGTTTGGAAACCTGTGCTCAACCAATCTGGACTCCATCCAATGGATATAATTTTCTTGTTGTTCTTGCTCTGTATCCATTTGTGATAAACCTTAGGCATGAGTAAAACCTGCTATTGAATGTTTTCAGTCCTATGAATTAGTAAACTTGAGGGTAGTCTTGAAACCACTGAGTCAGTAGGCAAATGATTTGAACAGACAATTCACCAGAGAAGATATAAAGATGGCAAATAAGCACATGAAAAGATGTTGTACATTAGTCATCTGGGAAATGCAAATTAAATTTACAGTGAGGTAGATTTATTTACACACCAATTAGAATGGTTAAAATTTAAAGATTGAGCATACCAATAGTTGGCAAGGATATGGAAGAATTAGAACTCTTATACATTTATCGTGGGAATGTAAAATGGTAAAACCACTTTGGAAAAATAGTTCAGCAGTTTCTTAAAAAGATGTACATATACCTACCATAGTATCCAGTCATTCCACTCTTAGGTATTTACCCATGAGAAAAGAAAGCATGTGTTTATACAAAGACTTATTCATGAATGTTCACAGCAGTTTCATTTGTAGTAGCCCAAAACTGGAAAGAGCCCAAATGACCATCAAGAGGTGAATAGATGGGGATGTGGATGTGGCTCAACTGATAGAGCATCTATCTGCCTACCATACGGAGGGTCCAGGGTTCAATCCCCAGGGCCTCCTGAACTGTGTGGTAAGCTGGCCTACATGCAGCGCTGCCATGAGCAAGGAGTGCCGTGCCACACAGGGGTGCCCCCGCATAGGGGTGCCCTATGTGCAAGGAGTGCACCCCACAAGGAGAGCCACCCCATGTGAAAATAGTGCAGCCCACCCAGGAGTGGCGCCACACACACAGAGAGATGACACAGCAAGATGATGCAACAAAAAGAGATGCAGTTTCCCAGTGCCGCTGGATAATGCAAACGGATGCAGAAGAACACACAGTGAATGAACAAGAATACACAGTGAATGGACACAGAGAGCAGACAATCAGGGGGAAGGGGAGAGAAATAAATAAAATAAAATCTATTTTAAAAAGAGGTGAATAGATAAATTGTTTTACATCTATTCAATGGACTACTGTTCAGCAATAAAAATGAATTAACTATTAATACACACAAAAACATAGATGAATCTTAAATTGATTAGGCTGAGTGAAAGAAGCAAGACAAAAAGAATATATGATTCCATTTATATAAAACTCTAGATAATGAAAACTAATCTATCATGTCAGAAAGAAGATTAGTGGTTTTCAAGTTGGGGAAGAGGTATGGGGAATGAGGAGTGGTGAGAGGGCAAAGGAAAATATTTTAGGGTAATGGATATATTCGTTACTTTGTGGTTATTGCTTCATGGATGTATATGTATTTTTATTTTCATTTTTAAAAAAATGGAAATGTTTTATTTTTAAAGAAGCTTTGGTTTACATAAATGTTACATTGAAAATATAGGGGGATTCCCACACACTTTCCCCCTTCCCCTCCCACATATTTCCCCAATAACAAAGTCTTTCATTAGTATGGTGCATTTGTTAAAATCAAGAACAAATATTGAAGCATTGCTACTAACTATGGTCTATAGTCTACATTATAGTTTACACTTTGCATTGCATAATTTCATAGGTTTTGACACAATGTATAATGACCTGTATCTCATTACAGTGTTATGTAAATCAATTCCAGTGTCCCCAAAATGCCCCATATTACACTTATTCTTCCCTCTCCCTCCTCTGAGAACCTCTGGTGACCACTGTCTTTATAGCAATATTATAATTTCTTCCATTGCTGCAATAAAGATAAGCCCATAGTTGCATTACCCCTTATGTTTGTTCATTCATCAATCCTGCGGATTGTGGGATGGTGATTCCCACTTAGTTTCTGATTGAGAGTGGGCTTAGATCCCATGGGGCAGATGGATGGAAATGTCTTGCTTGTAGTTGTCGATACTCTCTGTTTCGGGGGATGGGCATTGTCCGTCATCATCCTTTTGTTAGTTGTCCTGTTATTCCAATGACCTGGAGACTCGGTATTGCTGAGATTCATGCTCAACTGCCATATAAACAGACTGGAGAGTTAAGTCTCTGGGACATATATTTAACAAGTATAGTGCTAATTATAGGTTCAAACAAAAGGGCAGAAGAGCCATGTGTAGGGAAATTATAAACGAGTCTAACTCTGTTACATTGGGGAACGTATATTCCAAGGTAAAGCCCACTGATAGGTTGCCAAATTCCTGAGATTGTTTTCCCTGCCTATAGTGTCTAGATGTCTCTAGAGGTCTTAGGGACCCCCCTACTTGGAGCACTGATTACTGTGGGTAGTTAAAGAGAAACTCTTGAGTTGAACTTAAGCATATCCTCTGGAAGGACCTCCCCACTCACTTTGATATCTCTTAGCCACAAAAACTCATTTGTATTTAATATTTCCCCCTTTTGGTCAAGGTCTTTGTATTAGTCTGCCAAAGGGGTGCTGATGCAAAATACAAGAATTCTGTTGGCTTTTATAAAAGGCATTTTTTTTGGGTCAAAGCTAACAGTTACCAGGCTATCAAAGAGTTCAACTCAAGGTACCAGAAGTACTTTCCCACCCAAAGTCTGTTGCCACGAGTTGAAGCAAGAAGGCAGGCAACATCTGTGAGGGTTCAGGCTTCCTCCTTCCTCTTAATGCTCCATGGTCCAGCTTCTTCTGATCTCAGCTGTAGGCTGGCACAAAGCCCATCACTCTCCCTGGGGCTCATTTCTTTACATGCTCAGTTGCTCTGTTCTCTACACAAGGTCAGCTATAGACTATCAGGTTCATCTCTCTTCCTGGGGCTGTGTCTATGGAGCAATCTCTATTCCTGCTTATCTGCTTCTGTGTGAGTCTCTGTCCACCAAGAGGGTGGAGATCCAACATCTTACTGACTTGGCCAAATCAAAGCCTTAATCACCTGAAAGTGAAACCTCTGATTTTAATACAATCAAAGGGTATCACCATCCCAGAGGAACAGACCACTTTGCAAACATAATCAGTATTTCTTTTTGGAATTCATCAATAATATCAAATGGCAACAGACTTTTTCTGAATGAATTGCTAATTGGTGCTTGTAATAATCCCTCAGTGCCAGGGAGGCTCATCCCTGGGAGTCCTGTCCCATGCTGGGGGGAAGGTAGTTTTGATGCTTAGACTAATGTGTCAACTTCGCCCCATAATTGTTCCCAGTTCTATGGTCAAGCAAACACTGGGCTAATTTTAATACAAGGACATTTATGGCCTTTAGTCACCAGTGAGTTTACTGCATAGATAGCTGATTACATTTACACCAATCAGGGAGATTGCCACCAGCAATGAGTGATGCCTTATCCAATCAGTTAAATGCCTTAAGAGTGGAAGTGATTTCAGCCTTCAGGGAGAATTTCCCATCTCATCTTTGGAAAGCCAACATCTCCCAGAAACTCATCACAGACCTTCATTAGACTTCCATCAGAACCCCTGGTTTGCAGCCTGCCTGTGGAACTCAGGCTTGTGTATCCCCACAGTCATGTGAGAGACTCCTATAAAATCTCATACTATTGACAGATATCTCCTGTTGATTCTGTTTCCCTAGGGAACCCTGACTAATACACCTTGGTACTGAGAGTGGTTCTTGAGCAACAGAGTTATTTATTTTTATTTTTTTGTATATTTAATAATTGAAAATATAAACAATTATAAAATAAAAAGAAAATACAGTTGAATAAAAGCATACATTCCCCAATTAAATGTACTGGATACATATAAAAAAAATTTTTTAAAGATTTATTTTTATTTATTTAATTCCCCTCGCCCCCCCCCCCCGGTTGTCTGTTCTCTGTGTCTATTTGCTGCGTCTTGTTTCTTTGTCTGCTTCTATTGTCGTCAGCGGCACGGGAAGTGTGGGCGGCATCATTCCTGGGCAGGCTGCACTTTCTTTCGCACTGAGCGGCTCTCCTTCCAGGTGCACTCCTTGCGCATGGGGCTCCCCTACACGGGGGACACCCCTGTGTGGCAGGGCACTCCTTGCGTGCATCAGCACTGTGCATGGGCCAGCTCCACACGGGTCAAGGAGGCCCAGGGTTTGAACCGCGGACCTCCCATGTGGTAGACGGACACCCTAACCAACTGGGCCAAAGTCTGTTTCCCCATATAAAAATTTTTTTGAGTCATTCAATATGTTACACAACATATTTGGTTCATAGTATTTGTCCTTTTGTGTCTGGCTTGCTTCACTCAACATAATGTCCTCCAGGTCCATCCATGTTGTCATATGTTTTACAACTTCATTTCTTCCTACAGCTGCATAATATTCCATTGTGTGAATAGACCACAGTTTGTTTATCCATTCATCTGTTGATGGACACCTTGGTTGTTTCCAACTTTTGGCAATCATGAATAATGTCACTATGAACATCAGTGTGCATATGTCTATTCATGTCACTGCTCTCAGTTCTTTTGAGTATATACCCAGTAGTAGTATTGCAGATTCGTGTGGCAACCCTATATTTAATTTCTTTAGGAGCTGCCAAATAGTCCTCTACAGTGACTGTACCATTCTGCATTCCCAGCAACAGTGAATAAGTGTTCTTATATCTCCACATCCTCTCCAACACTTGTAGTTCTCTCTCTTTTTTTTAAGATTTATTTTGTATTTATTTCTCTCCCTTCCTCCCCCCCCCCCCCCCCAGTTCTCTGCTCTCTGTGTCGATTCACTATGTGTTCTTTTGTGTCCACCTCTATTCTTGCCAGCGGCATGGGAATCTGTGTCTCTTTTTGTTGCATCATCTTGCTGCATCAGTTCTCCGTATGTGTGGCACCACTCCTTGGCAGGCTGGACTTTCTTTCATGCTGGATGGCTCTCCTTACGGGTCACCCTCCTTGTGTGTGGGGCTCCCCTATGCAGGGGACACCCCTGTGTGACATGGCACTCCTTGCGTGCATCAGCACTGCACATGGGCCAGCTCCACAGGGGTCAAGTAGGTCCTGGGCTTGAACCACGGACCTGGATGTCCTATCCATTGAGCCAAGTCCGCTTCCCTCTCTGTCTTTTTAATAGTGGCGATTGTGATAGGTGTGAAATGATATCTCACTGTAGTTTAGATTTGCATTTCCCTAAATGCTGAGCATTTCTTCATGTGATTTTTTTGCCATTTATATTTCTTTTTTGGACAAATGTCTATTCAAGTCCTTTGTCAATTTTTTAATTAGGTCATTTGTCTTTTTATTGTTGAGTTGTAACATCTCCATATATCCTCAATATTACACTCTTATTGGATATGTGTTTTCCAAATATTTTCTCCAGTTTAGTTGGCTTCCTTTTCACCCTTTTAACAAAGTCCTGTGAGGTGCAAAAGTGTTTCATTTTGAGGAGGTCCTATTTATCTATTTTTTCTTTTGTTGCATGTGCTTTGAGTGAAAGGTCCAAGAAACCACCACCTACTACAAGGTCTTGAAGATGTTTTACTACATTGTCTTCTAGTAGTTTTATGGTCCTGGGTTTTATATTTAGGTCTTTGATCCATTTTGTATTGATTCTTGTACAGAGAGTGAGATGGGGTTCTCGCTCTCTTTTTTTTTTTTTTTTTTTTTTTGTTATAGAAACCCATTCTCCCAGTACCATTTGTTGAAGAGACTGTTTTGTCCTATCAACATTAACTTGGCAGGTTTGTCAAAAAAAAAACAGTTGACTGTATAGGTGAGGGTTTATTTCTAGACTTCCACTGATCAATATGTCTATCTTTATGCCAGTACCATGCTGTTTTGACAATGGTAGCTCTGTAATATGTTTCAAAGCCATGCAGTGAAATTCATCCCATGTCTCTAATCATTTTTAGAATGCTTTTGGCTATTCAGGTGCACTTTCTCTTCCAGATGAATTTGGTAGTTGCTTTTTCTAATTCTGTAAAGTAAGCTGTTCGGATTTTGATTGGTATTGCATTGAATCTATGAATCAGTTTGGGTAAGATTGAAATCTTCACAATATTTATCCTTCCAATCCATGAACATGGAATATCTTTCCATTTATTTAGGTCTTTTAAAATTCCTTTTAGCATTGATTTGTAGTTTTCTGAATATAGGTCCTGTACTTCTTTGGTTAAATTAATTCCTAGTTATTTGAGTCTTTTTGTTGCTATTGAAAAAGGAATTTTCTCCCTGATTTCCTCCTCAGATTGTTCAGTACTAGTGTACAAACACATTACTGATTACTGTGTGTTGATCTTATATCCTTCCACTTTGATGAACTCATTTATTTGCTTAAGTAGCTTTGTTGTCGATACTTCAGGATTTTCTAAGTATAAGAACTTGTCATCCACAGTGAGAGTTTTACTTCCTCTTTTCCTATTTGGATGCCTTTAATTTTTTTCTTGTCTCTTTGCCCTAGCTAGAACTTTAGTAGTACAATATTGAATGACAATGGTCATAGTGGGCTTCTTTGTCTTGTTCTCAATCTTAGAGGGAAAGCTTTTGACCTTTTCCCATTGTGTATGATGTTGGCTATTGGTTTTTCATACATGCCTTTTTTATATTTATTTTTAATTGCCTTTTTAAAAAAAGACATATAGATCACAAAAAATGTTACGTTAAAAAATATAAGAGGTTCCCATATACCCCCCCACCCCCCCCCACTCCTCCCACATCAACAGCCTCTTTCATCACTGTGACACATTCATTGCATTTGGTGAATACATTTTGGAGCACTGCTGCACTGCATGGATTATCATTTATATTATAGATTACACTCTCACCCAGTCCATTCAGTTGGTTATGGCAGGGTATATAATGTCCAGCATCTGACCCTGCAATATCATTTAGGACAAATCTAAGTCCAGAAAATGCCCCCACATCACATCTCTTCTTCCCTCTCCCTGCCCTCGGCAACTCCCGTGGCCACTGTCTCCACATCAATGATACGATTTCTTCCATTGCATGAGTCACAATAGTTTAATAATAGAGTACCAGTAAGTCCACTCTAATCCATATTTTATTCCTCCATCTTGTGGACCCTGGAATGGTGATGTCCATACCACCTCTAAATTAAGAGGGGGCATAGATCCCACATAGTTGATGGATGCTATTCTGCTTGTAGTTGTAGGCACTCTCAGTTCCCTGGTGTTGAGGACATGTTCAATGAAGCAAGCCATGCTTTGAAGGACAAATACTACATGAACTCTCTGATATGAAATAAGCAAACCAAGCTTTCTCAGAGAGCTAGAGACTGGATGACAGGCTTACAGGAAATTTGAGGGGAGAGGAAGTTTGTGAGCTGACACCAACATGAGTAAATTCATATGCCTTTTATCATATTGAAGAATTGTCCTTCTATTCCAATTTTTTTGAAGTGTTTTTATCAAAAAATGATGCTGGTTCCCTGAACACTGCTGGTCACACAGTAGCATTTCTGCACCCCTTGTTCCCCAAACACCAAATCCCCAAACTCATGTTGCCTGAACCTCATATTCCCCAAAACCCACATTCCCCAAAACCCACATTCCCCAAATCCATGTTCTCCAAGCTTGCATTTCTCCAAGTCTGGGTTCCCCAAACTCAGCACTAACCAGACCCTGGCATTCCCCTAGCCCTCTGGTCTCAGACAAACTCCGAGAGTGGGAGGGTTTTGGTGAGGGGTGCAGAGACCCCCAAAGTGTCCAGGTTCAACTATCTGTTCCCCCCTTTTAATGAGCTTGGAGGAGCATGCCAGTTGGGTTAGGGACAGGCTAGGAAGAGAGGAGAGGTGAATCTGCTGAGAGAGCCTGATTTACCTAAACACCCTGGGATAGGGAAACTTGGTCTGGGAGAAGGCAGCTTCAGAAAATTAACTAGTCCTGCACAGCACACCCAAGGGAGGGGGACAGTAGGACATGCCTGATAGTTTCCAAATAGCATATTTAGGGTTCCTGGCAAGATGTGGGTGCTCTCTCAAAAAACTAAGAGACATTATTTTCTGTGGTGAGTTGTTTCACCAGGGTCCCATTTGAATCTCAGAGGAGAGCTCTCACATGGCCTTCCTGTTGCCCTGGGAGGGAGGGAAGTGCGGAATGGAGAAGTGGGGAAGGAAAGACTCCTAAGCAGTTTATTCAATTTCAAAGAGGATTCTGTGTTTGAGGCCTTGTCTCGGCTTGTTTTTTTTTTTTTTTCTGGTCTTTCCTTCCTCTTTATCTCCCCACAGAACTTTTTTCATCTTTTTCCTTTTATTCTTTTTCTTTTCCTTTTTTTCTTATTTTTTTCTATTAGGTGCTGCAGGCAGTGCTTCTTGTTTGCTGTGCTTCCTCATCCTCAATTTCCTCTTTTCTGTGTGTACTGATTTTGGCTACCAACACTATCCCCTTTCCTTTACATCTTTCTATCTCCATCATCTATTGTTTCTCTTACATTCCACCTCTCTTTGTTTAGCCCTCAATTTTTCTGACTTTTTATGTCTAACATGTCTATTCTGTTTCCTATCTTTTATTCATTCTTTATGTTACTGTACTTTCTTTTCTCTTTCCCTCTCTCCTGACCACACTGGCATTTTAATTCATACTATAGTCTCCATATTCAGTTTACAATCTCATTTTAAGTACTCCACTTTTTTACTCTTATAACTCTATACAGCTTACATGAGTTTAATATACATTCTCCTAGGTCTCACATGGTTCTTCTGCTAATATATACTATGAATACTACTATTATACTTTTCCTTTTCTTACCTCTTTTGCTTTCCCTGGCCCTAATATTTTCCATAATTGGAACATAGACAGCAAAAAGGAAATAGAATAAGAAGAACAAACTGTCAAAGAGAAGATTTAACACACACACACACACAAAGAACACATTAAAAAACTCAAAACAAAATGGGGAAGCTAATCAACTGAACAACCCATGAAGATGATGATGACCAGCAAGCAACAAAAAATTACAAAACCTACCAATAATAAGGAAAACATGTTTCAATCCAACGAACAACCTAAAAACCAAGAAGAGGAGCAGAACATCAAACAACTAATCAAAGTTCTCAAAACATATATCATGGACCAATTTAATGAAGTGAAGGAAGAGAATAAGGATATTAAGAAAAAGCTTGGAAAGCATACAGAAGAAATTGTAAACATACACAAAAAGATAATGGATATGATGGTGATGAACGGCATAATCCAAGAAATCAAAAATACACTCTCAGCAAATAACAGCTGATGTGAAGAGGCAGAGGAATGAATTAGTGATGTGGAAGACAGTACATCTAAAATCAAACAGATAGTAGAATTGATAGATAAAAAGAAATAATCCAGCACAATCTTACAGAACACTTCCATTGCCCCTCAGTTACCCTGCTACCATCTATTCTATACCTCTCTCCCCCTCCCATCAGGGCCCACAGTACCAATCAATCTTGACTACTTGAAGGACCACATTCACAGATACTTTCAACAATGCTGAGGGCTTGACATACTAGACTCTCCTCCCCAATTTTGAACCACCAATTCATTTTTGAACACTGTAGTGCTGTAGTATGCTTTAAAGTCTGGTAGCATGATTCCTCTGGTTTTGATTTTTCATTTTCAAGATGTTTTTGTTTACTTAGGTCCCCTTACTCTTATAAATAAATTTGAAAATTCACTTTTCTAGTTCAGTAAAAAATGCTGTTGGAACTTTTATTGGTATTGCATTAAATCTGTAAATCCATTTGGGTATGATAGACACCTTTTTAAAAAAACAGTCAATTTTATTGATGCATATTAATAAAGCACACAGTCCATCCTAAATGTACAATTAATTGTATTTGGTATAATCACATCATTTTTCATTCATCACTTCAATTATTATTTGAACATTTTCATTATTTCAATAATAATAATGAAAAACAGAAAGAAATAAAAAATTCATCATCTCTCAATCTCTCTGTGCATCCCCTGCTTTACATAGCTCCTATTTCTGGCCAATCTTGCTCACTTATTTATTTATTTTATTTATCTATTTTATTTAAAAGTAGTTTTATTGACATATAATCACATACTATATCATCTATCCAAAATGTATAGTGAATGGCTTTTAGTGTAATGACAACATTGTTCATTCATCACCACAAAAAATTTTTTAGAAAAATTTTATTATCCCATAAAGAAAAACTCCACACCCCTTAGTAGACACCTCTCAATCCCTCTATATTTCCCCAGCCCTACATAGCCACTAATCTAATTTCATCTTGATAAATTTTTTTATATTTACATTTTATATAAGTGAAATCATACAATATATAGTATGTTGTGTCTGGTTTCTTTTACTTAGCATAATTTTTTGTCTGATATTAACATCTTATTACATTAACATTCATTTGTTCAGTTTCAAAGTAAAACAGTTTTATATATGCAATATTAGCCATATTCATATTTCATATGAAGTTTTTTAAAAAAAGATTAATTTTTTTAACTTAATTCGCTCTCCTTCCTCACTCCCCCCAGTTGTCTACTTTCTGTGTCAATTTGCTGTGTGTTCTTCTGTGTCCTCTTGTTTTCTTTTCAGTGGCACTGGGAATCTGTGTCTCTTTTTCTTGCATCATCTTTATGCATCAGTTCTCAGTGTGTGTGGCACCACTCCTGGGAAGACTGCGCTTTTTGTCATGCTGGGCAGCTCTCCTTACAGGGCGCACTTCTTGCACCCCTGCATGGCACAGCACTCCTTGCGCGCATCAGCACTGCACATGGGCCAGCTCATCACATGGGTCAGCAGGCCCTGGGTTTCAACCCTGGACCTCCCATGTGTAGGCAGACTCTCTATCCTTTGAACCAAATCCGCTTCCCTCACATGAGGTTTTACTATGATATACAGTTCCATGTTACATTTTTTAGCTTTCCTTTCAGTAATTTACATCATTTTAGACTTTCCCTTTCAGCAACTGTCATACCCTTATAATAGCACTGCTAGTTACAGTTGTGCTTTCACCTTTTCTATTCATTTTTCAAAGATTAACACACATCGTTTTACCAATTCTGCACAAATTAAATCTCAGCTTTCCATTCTCTAAACTCATTCTATTTTCAGCTGACCTATATTCAAGATATTAACTCCATGGGATTACACGATATTTTTATTTCATAATTGTGCAATTATACCATATTTACCTTTTTGTGTCAGTAGGATAGACATCTTAATGATATTTAGTCATTTCTGTGGGGTCAATGGTGATATCCCCTCTCTCCTTTCTGATATTATTTATTTGCATCTTCTCTTATTTTTCTTTGTTAATGTAGCTCAGGGTTTGTCAATTGTCAATTTTCAATTTTCAGTTCCTAAAGAACCAGCTTTTGGTTTTGTTAATTCTTTCTAGTGTTTTTTTATTCTCAAGTTCATTTAGTTGTGCTCTAACCTTTGTTATTTCCTTCCTTCTGCTTGCTTTGTGATTAGTTTGTTGTTATTTTTCTACTTCCTCCAGATGTGAAGTAAGATCTTTAACTTTAGCTCTTCTTTTTATTTTTTATTATTATTATTTTTAAAGATTTATTTTTTATTTATTTCTCCCCCTCCCCCCAGTTGTCTGCTCTCTGTGTCCATTCACTGTGTTCTTCTGTGACTGCTTCTACACTTATCAGTGGCACTGGGAATCTTTTTGTTGTGTCATCTTGTTGTGTCAGCTTTCCGTGTGTGCGGTGCCATTCTTGGGCAGGCTGCACTTTCTTTCACACTGGGTGGCTCTCCTTTCGGGGAGCACTCCTTGTACTTGGGGCTCCTCTATGTGGGGGACACCCCTGCCTGGCACGGCACTCCTTGTGAGCATCAGCACTGCGCATGGGCCAGCTCCACATGGGTCAAGGAGGCCCAGGGTTTGAACCATAGACCTCCCATGTGGTAGGCAAAAGCCCTATCCATTGGGCGAAGTTTGCTTCCCTTCTTTTTAAATATAAGTATTTAGGGCTATCAGTTTACTTCTCAGCACTGACTTATCTTCATCCCATAGATTTTAATGTGTTGGGTTCTCATTTTCATTCTCTTCAAGGAAGTTAAAGATTTCTCTTGCAATTTTTCTTGACCTACTGATTGTGTAAGACTGTGTTGTTTAACTTCCATGTATTTCTGTCTATTCCAGTTCTCTCTCCATTATTAATTTCTAGCTTCATTCCATTGTGGTTAGAGAAAATGCTTTGAATAATTTCAATATTTCTACATTTGTTGAGCCTTGTTCTGTGACCTAGCATAAGTTCTATCCTGGAGAATGATTGATGAGCACTCAAGAAGAATGTATATTCTGCTGTATTTGGGTATAATGCTCTGTATAGATTCATTAGGTCTAGTTCTTCAAAGGGATTATTCAATGTATCTGATTCTTTATTACGTCTCTCTTGAGATTTTCTGTTTAATGTTGATAATGGTGTATTGCTGTACCCCACTATGAATGTAGAAGCATCTATTATCCCCTTAGTTTTGCCAGTGTTTGCCTCAAATATTTTGGGGTTCCCTCACTAGCTACATAAATATTTATTATTGTTCTTTCTTCTTGGATGAGTATCTCTTTAATTAATATATGGTGTCTTTCTTTGTCTCTTACAACAGATTTGCATTTAAAGTCTATTTTTCTGATACTAGTATAAAGACTTCTGCCCTCTTTTGGTCATGTAAAATTGTTTTCCAACCATTCACTTGAAACCTCCTTGTGTCCTGAGTCTGAGGTGAGTTTCTCATAGACAGCATATAGATGGGTCAGATTTCCTTATCCATTTTGCCAATTTGTGTCTCTTGATTGGAGAGTTTGATCCATTAACATTCAATGTTATTACTGTCAAGGCAGTATTTACATTAGCTATTTTTTCCTTATTATATATGTTATATTTTGTTTTTATTTCTCTATTTTATTAGCTGTTCTTACTAATAATCTTCCTTTCTGCACTCTCCTGAAACCCTTTCTTTCCTGTTTTTTTTTTTTCCTTTCAACTTGTAGAACTCCCTTTAGTATTTCTTGAGGTGCAGGTTTCTTAATGATGTACCCTCTTAGATTCTGTTTATCTGTGAATATTTTGAACTCTCCCTCATTTTTGAATGCCAGTTTTGTTGGACATAAGAATTCTTGGCTGTTAGCTTTTTTCTTTTAGCACCTTAACTATGTCATACCACTATCTTCTTGCCTCCATTGTTTCAGATGAAAAATCAGCATTTAATCTTATTGAGCTTCGTTTGTCTTTTCTCTTGCTGTCTTTAGTATTCTCTCTGTGTCTTGAACATTGGACTCTTTGAAAACTATATGCTTTGGAGGAGGCCTGTTGGGATTTATGCTGTTTGGGGAGTGCTGCACTTCTTGGATATCTACATCCATCTACTTCAATAGGGTTGAGAACTTTACAACCATCATTTCCTCCCACTCTCCTGCTGTCCCTTTCCCTTCTCTTCTCCCTCTGGGATGCCTATATTGCATATGGTTTTGCATTTTGTATTGTAGTTCAAATATCTGAGTTCCTGCTGGATTTTTTCTATCTTTTTATCTATCCTTTTCTATTATTTGTCTTCCACATTGCTAATTCATTCCTCTGCCTGTTCAAATCTATTCTTGTGTGCCTCCAGTGTATTTTTTTCTTGGATTGTGCCATTCGTCACTATCATATCCATTATCTTTTTGTGTATGTTTATAATTTCTTCAGTATGTTCTCCCAGTGTCTTCTTAATATCCTTAATATGTTCCTTCATTAAGTTTATACATGGGGAAACGGACTTTGGCCCAGTGGTTAGGGCATCCATCTACCACATGGGAGGTCCGCGGTTCAAGCCCCGGGCTTCCGTGACCTGTGTGGAGCTGGCCCATGTGCAGTGCTGATGCGCGCAAGGAGTGCCATGCTACACAGGGGTGTCCCCCGCGTAGGGGAGCCCCACGCGCAAGGAGTGCACCCATAAGGAGAGCCACCCAACGCGAAGAAGGGAGCAGCCTGCCCAGGAATGGCGCCGCCCACACTTCCCGTGCCGCTGACGACAACAGAAGCGGACAAAAGAAAACAAGACGCAGCAAAAAGACACAGAAAACAGACAACCAGGGGAGGGGAGGGGAATTAAATAAATAAAAATAAATCTTTAAAAAAAATAAAAAATAAAAAATAAAAAGTTTATACACGGTATTTGTTTGGACAGCTCTGATTAGTTTTTCTATGTTCTGCAATTCCTTTTGCTTTTTAGTTTGTTCTTTGGACTGGGCCATGTATTCCTGTTTCTTAGTATGGCTTGCATTTTTTTTTGGTATCTACTTATCTGTTTATCTTGGTGTCTTTATTCAGTTGATTAGCTTCTTTGTCTTCTCTATGGCTTTATTTTGTTATTTTTGAGTGCGCTAAGGTTTCACTTTGACACTTTTGCCCTCTTATTCTATTTTCTTGCTGCTATCTATGTTCCCTTGAAAAAACAGTTACAGAGAAACAGAAGAGATAGAAAATGATTAAGTAGTGATAATAACAAAAGGTAGGAGAGGGACTGTACAAGACATAGACAATTGAATAACCCAAGTAAGAAGTACAGAAGACTAAGATTAGAAAAGTGGAATAGAAACAATGCAACATGAAACAGAATGGACAAAAATATAGAATGAATTAAAAGTCCAGAATGATGAGAACAGGGGTAAAGAAAAAAGTAGAAGAGAGAAGGAAAGAGAAAAAAAAAGTAAAAAAAAGACAAAATATGGGAAGCAGTTGTGGCTCAACTGATAGAGCATTTGCCTACCATGTGGAGGGTCCAGGGTTCAATACCCAGGGCCTTCTGGCCCATGTGATGAGCTGGCCCATGTGCAGTACTGCCGCATGCAAGGAGTGCCATGCCACGCAGGGGTGTCCCCTGCATAGGGGTGCCCAACGTGCAAGGAGTGTGCCCCATAAGGAGGGCTGCCCCCCATGAAAAAAAAGGACAGCCCACCCAGGAGTGGTGCTATGCACATGGAGAGCTGATGCAGCAAGATGATGCAACAAAAAAAGTGACACAGTTTCCCAGTGCTGCACGACAAGAATGCAAGCAAATACAGAAGAACATACAGCAAATGGACAGAGAGAGCAGACAATGTGTGTGGGGGGGATAGGAGAGAAATAAATTTTGAAAATCTTTAAAAAAGAAACTTGGGGAAAGTAGAAGGGAGAGAGAAATGAGTACAAGAAAAATTGAAGACCAAGCCCAAAGAGGTGGAATGTAAGAACAACAACAGAAAGCAGAAAATATAAGGATAAAGGAGAGAAAAGATATAGTGTATGTACAGAAAATTGGGAAACAAAAGAAAGATAGAAAAAAAACTAACAGACAGAGAAATGAAGGGGGAATACAATAAGAAGAAATCAAGTGAGCAGCTACCCACTTTTTTTTTTAAGACAAGAAAGAAGAAGGCAGGAAAAGGATCAAAGAGTCAAGATGAACATGGAAAAACAGCCTTTTCTCTTGGAACCCTAGTGATCTTCTCAGGCTGTTGCTATTCAACAATCAATCACCCTGCAGTCTGTCCTCTGCAGTTTTTATGCCAGGTTTTTAGTGAGTAAAATAAGGAAAGTAAAAAAGGAAACTCTTTTTTTTTTTTAAATAAGAGATTCAGTAAAAGCTAATACAAAGAGGATGTCAATATGTTTGTTCCCTGTCATCAAGTTCCACTGGATGCTCAAAAACCTTATATGGCTTCTCAAAGAGGAGCCAGGAGTCCAATCAGAGACCTTATAGGTAGGAGTTAATGTGCCTTCTTTGGTTAGCAAGGATTTTCAGAAACCTATGATCCCCTGTTCCCTCCTTGTTATCTCTACCTCCTTTATGATGTTTAAGTTCTCTCTTTACCAAGGCTGCTAGGCATGGCAGCCTGCCTGAGGAGACCCCCCTCCACTATTCCAGTTGCATCAGGGTCCCTTCCAACATCCAAGAGGGGCTCTGCTGGCTAAAATTACCGCAAAATGTCCACTCTACACCCTCTCAGACCCCTCCTCATCCCAGGGAGGTTGCCACAATAATTTTTGGAGGAGGAAGCCTGTGGCTCCTTAGGCTGTTTTTCCTGAGGGTGGGGTATAAGTGTCACTTCCAACCACAGGCGGGAGAAACTCAAGATTTTCCCTGGTTTCCTTTTCTTTCTAGCACCCTTCTAGATGGCCCAGAGAACACCCCCCCCACACACACACACACCGCCTCTTTATATATCTTGAGGTGCTGACAGGGAGGAAGAAGTCTGTTCTCCTCTTAGATACCATTTGCCATGAGTTTACCCTCACCTGATATCTCAGGAATGGGGAAGGGGAGCCCTTCCTGAAGGCCAGGAGGATCAATAACTCACAGTTTGCCGTTTAGGCTTCCTCCTCTCTGTCCCCGACTTTCCTGTTAGTTGTGAAGAGTACGGGGCTGCTGTAAGCCAAAGCAGGTCGCCAAGGCAGCCCTAGACTCCCTCTCAGTTGTTTTAGTAAGAGCTAAGCTTTATCTGTCTACCCCCTGGGCCATGTTCCCACAATCCTCCTAGATCTGTTATCTTTTTATGCATATTTACAATTTCTTCTGTATGTTCCCCCAATGTCTTCTTGATAGTCTTGATGTCTTTCTTCATTTCATTGAGTTGATTAAGGATATTTGTTTGGTCATCTTGATTAGTTCTTCCACACTGTTAGTCTCCTGCTTTTTATTTTTTATTTTTAAACTGGTTCATAACTTCCTGTTTTTTTAGTTTGGCTTGTAATTTTTTGCTGATGTCTAGGCATCTGTTTGCTTTGATTGGCTTATTCCATTGGTTAGTTTCTCTTTCTAGTCTAGGACTTTATTTTTGTTTGGTTTTGGGTTAGAAGTCCTCTTTATCACTTGCTTGTAATTGCTTGTCTTCAATGGAAAATATATTAGAGCCACAAAAAAAGAAAAGAAAGGAGATAGAAGAATAAAAGAGAAAAGAAAAAAGAAAGAAGGAAAAGGAGCCAAAAGGAGACAGAAAAAAATAATAATAGGGAAAAATAGTAATAAAAATTTAAAAGGTGAAAAGAAATAGGAAAAAAATAAAATAAAGTTCAGATAAGTGAGAAGAAAGACAAAACGGGAAGGCATGGAGTAGGAAAAGAAGAGGGATAAAATGACAGAAAGATAAAGAAGAAAGATAAAACCAAAAGAGGAAAGAAGAGAAAAAAAGAAAAAAGGGAATGGAATAATAATAAACAACAGAGAAAAAGGGAGGGAAAAAAAGTGGAATTAAAAAAACAAAAGAAGTTAGAAGAGATGAAAGAAAAGAAGAAAAACAGGAGAAGAAGGAATGAAAATAAGGAAGAGGAGAAGAAGAAACAAGCAAAACAAAACAAAATAAAACAAAAGGAAACAAAAATCTGGGTCTTCTCAGACCTCCAGGACTGGCTAGCCTCTGCCTCTCAGACTGCTTGTTTTGGCCAATAGATGCCCCCAAAATCATCATCATCATCATCATCATCATCATCATCATCATAAATAAACCAGGCCTCCCTCTCAGGCCACCAGTGACTCACTTGTCTACTCCTCTCCAGTTACTGGTACCTGCCAGTCCATCCCCCCACAGCCAGCTTCTCCACCGGTACCTGGATAAAGAAAAAAATAATAAAGTAAAACAAAATACAATAAAGGAAATAAAGGAGAAAAAGAGAGGGAGAAAACAAAACAAACCTCTGGTTAATTTCTCTCAACTCTCCCTGCAGCTCACCTTACTCTGCCTACCCTAAGCATACTGGGCACAGGCCTGCCTGTGGGATCACTCCTCAGCAGCTCCCATCTCATTATAGAGCCAGCTGCATGGTTCCCCTTCATCAGGGTTGGCTGGGCAATTTTCCTTTTCCCCTGGATAATCTGATATGCTCCCTTCTTTTCTTGGGCTGGCTGGTGAGCTCCCTTCTTTTCTGGGCCAGATGAACTGCTCCCCTTTTCCCTAGTGCCCAGCTTCGACCCTTCCCTTTCCAGACACCCTCTCCTATCACCCCCATGACACCCCAATCTCCCTAAGTCTGGCATGCTTGCCTACCTTGCCACAGTTTCTAGAGGAAGAGTAAAGCATGAAGTTCCTTACTCTGCCATCTGTGACTTTTCTCATTTGTATAGTTTGGTAGAAGAAACAAGTTCTAACTTTGGAAATAAGCACTGAGATATTTGAAAGCTGTTAGGCTTTCATTTAAGAATAAATAATTTTGTAATAACACTGAATGTCAATGGATTAAACTCACCTATCAAAAGATTAAGACTGGGACATTGGATAAGGAAATATGACCCATCTGTATGCTGTCTACAAGAGACACATCTTAGACCCAGAGATGCATGGAGATCGAAAGTGAATGGCTGGAAAACAATCATACAAGCAAATAATAACCAAAAAAAAAAAAAGGGCAGGATTAGCTATACTAATATCAGACAAAATAGACTTTTAATGTGAAACAATTGTGAGAGACAAAGAAGGATACTACATTTTAGTGAAAGGGAAAATCTGTCAAGAAGATCGAACAATCATAAATATTTATGCTCCTAACAAGGGTGGCCCTAAATACATGAGGCAAATGCTGGAAAAACTAAGTGAAACAATAGATTCATCTACAATTATAGTGGGGGATTTTAATACACCACTACCAACTCTGGACAGAACATCTCAAAAGAGAATCACTAAAGAAACAAAACATTTGAACAGTATATTAGAGGAGCTGGATCTAATAGACATATATAGATCATTACACCCAAACACAGCAGGATATACATTTTTCTCAAGCGCACATGGATCGTTCTCCAAGATAGGCCATACGCTAGGCCACAAAGAAAGGCTGAATGAATTCAGAAAGATTGAAATCATACAAAACAATATCTCTGACCACAGTGGAGTCAAGCTGGAAATTTGCAAGGGACAGAGGCCCAGATTTCACATGACGATTTAGAAATTAAACAGCACACTCTTAGAAAAACAGTGGGTCAAAGAGGAAATCTCAAAAGAAATCAATGACTACCTTGAAACAAGTGATAATGATAACACAACATACCATAATGTATGGGATGCTACAAAAACAGTACTGAGAGGGAAATTTATAGCCATAAATTCATATATCAAAAAAGAAGAAAGAGCAAAAATTGAAGAACTAACTGCACATTCGAAGGAATTAGAAAAACAACAACAAAGTAACCCAACAGGAAGAAGGAAGGAAATAACAAAGATAAGAGCAGAACTAAATGAAATAGAAAATAAGAAAGCACTTGAAAAGATAAACAAGACCAAGAGCTGGTTCTTTGAGAAGATCAACAAAATTGACAAACCTTTAGCGAGACTAACAAAGAAAAAAAGAGAGAAGATGCAAATACACAAAATAAGAAATGAGAAAGGCGATATCACCACCAACCCCACAGAAATAAAGACTATAATAAGAGGATACTTTGAAAAACTATATTCCAACAAAAATGACAATTTAGAGGAAATGGACAAATTCCTAGAAACACATAAGCAACCCATATTGATGAAAGAAGAAATTGATGATCTCAACAAACCAATCACAAGCAGAGAGATAGAATCAGTCATTAAAAATCTCCCAACTAAGAAGAGCCCAGGGCCATACGGCTTCACAGGTGAATTCTACAAAACATTCCGGAAAGAACTAACACCAGTCCTGCTGAAACTATTCAAAAAAATCGAAACAGAGGGAACATTGCTGAACTCGTTCTATGATGCCAACATTACCCTAGTACCAAAGCCAAACAAAGACACCACAAGAAAGGAAAATTACAGACCAATTTCTCTAATGAACCTAGACACAAAAATTCTTAACAAAATACTTGCTAATCCTATTCAACAACACATTAAACGAATTATACACCACGACCAAGTGGGATTTATTCCAGGTATTCAAGGATGGTTCAACATAAGAAAATCAATCAACGTAATACACCATATAAACAGATTGAAGGAAAAAAATCACATGATTATATCTATAGATGCAGAAAAAGCATTTGACAAAATACAGCACCCTTTCTTGATAAAAACACTCCAAAAGATTGGAATACAAGGAAATTTTTTGAACATGATAAAGAGTATATATGAAAAACCTACAGCCAACATTGTTTACAATGGAGAAATCCTAAAATCCTTCCCTCTAAACTCAGGAACAAGACAAGGATGCGCATTGTCTCCACTCCTATTTAACATTGTCTTAGAAGTACTTGCTCGAGCACTGAGGCAAGAACCAGATATAAAAGGCATTCAAACTGGAAAGGAAGAAGTCAAAATTTCCTTATTTGCTGATGACATGATCCTATACATAGAAAACCCTGAGAGATCTACAACAAAGCTTCTAGAACTCATAAATGAGTTTAGTAAAGTCGCAGGTTATAAGATCAATGTGCAAAAATCAGTAGCATTTCTGTACACCAATAATGAGCAAGATCAGGAGGAAAGCAAGAAAGAAATACCATTCACAATAGTAAATAAAAAAATCAAATACTTAGGAATAAATTTAACTAAAGAGGTAAAAAACTTATACACCAAAAAGTATACAAGACTGTTCAAGGAAATCAAAGAAGACCTAAATAAATGGAAGAATATTCCTTGTTCATGGATAGGAAGACTGAATATTATTAAGATGTCTATCCTACCAAAACTGATCTACACATTCAATGCAATCCCAATAAAAATTTAAGGAACTAGAAAAACTAACTATGAAATTTATTTGGAAAGGAAAGAGGCCCCGAATAGCCAAAGACATATTGAAAAAGAAAAACGAAATAGGAGGAATCACACTTCCTGACTTCAAAACATACTACAAATCTACAGTAGTGAAAACAGCATGGTATTGGCATAAGGAGAGACACACAGACCAATGGAATCGAATTGAAAGCTCTGATATAGAACCTCACATATACAACCACATAATATTCGATAAAGCCACCAAACCCTCTCAACTGGGAGAGAATGGCCTATTCAACAAATGGTGCCTGGAGAACTGGATAGCCATATGTAGAAGAATGAAAGAGGATTACCATCTCACACCTTGTACAAAGATCAACTCAAGATGGATCAAAGACCTAAATATAAGAGCCAAGACCATAAAAACCTTGGAAAGCAGTGTAGGGAAACATCTACAGGACCTTGTAATAGGAAATGGATTCATGAATATCACATCAAAAACATGAGCAGCAAAAGAACTAATAGATAAATGGGACTTCCTCAAAATTAAAACCTTCTGCACCTCAAAGGAGTTTGTCAAGAAAGTAAAAAGGGAGCCCACACAGTGGGAGAAAATATTTGGCAACCATGTATCTGATAAGAAACTTATAACTTGCATATATAAAGAACCCCTATTTCTTGAAAATAAAAAGATAAACAACCCATTTAAAAAATGGGAAAAATGATTTAAATAGACACTTCTCCAAAGAAGAAATACAAATGGCTAAAAAGCACATGAAAAAATGCTCCAAATCTCTAGCTATCAGGGAAATGCAAATCAAAACTACAATGAGATACCATCTTACTCCCATAAGATTGGCAGCTATGAAAAAAACAGAAGAATACAAATGCTGGAGAGGATGTGAAGAAAGGGGAACACTCATCCATTGCTGGTGGGAATGCAGAAGTATTCAACCATTCCGGAGGACAGTTTGGCAGTTTCTCAAAAAACTAACCATAGATTTGCCATATGACCCAGCAATACAACTGCTGGGTATATACCCAGCAGAACTGAAAATAAGGACACAAACCGATATATGTACACCAGTGTTCATAGCAGCATTGTTCACTGTCGCCAAAAGTTGGAATCAACCCAAATGCCCATCAACAGATGAGTCGATCAATAAAATGTGGTATATACACACAATGGAATACTACTCGGCTGTAAGAACAAATACACTACAAACACACGTGATAACATGGATGAATCTTGAGAATCTTATGTTGAGTGAAGCAACCCAGGCATTGAAGGACAAATACTACATGACCTCAATGATATGAAATAAAAAAGCTGCCTCAGAGAGCTAGAGACTGAACGATAGGCTTACAGGAAATCGGGGGATGGAGGAAGTATGTGAGCCGACGTCTGCAGGGGTGGAATTTATGACGAGCTGGAGGTAAGTATGAACACAAAGAAGAGATAAAATGGGGGCAAGGGGTTGCCTTTGGGTGGGGCTTTGCGGGTTTGAGGGGGGCTGGGGATGGGCAGATGGGTAATATTGCCCAAAAAGTGGGGGGAGGGAGGGGTTGCATATGAACATAGGAGAGTGTCAGGTGTTGGTTGAGAGTAAAATGCTGAGAAAATCGTATCCAAATATAATTAAGAGGGTTACTTGTTTAGGATGCTTGGAGGGGATGGTCTGATGCGGGACGGGCTCCTGGGAAACGTCTGAATGCTAATTTTGCCAGAGTGGGTGGTACCATTGTGTAGAGACCCAAGTAGTGAGAGTGGGGGTGGACCCACATCCCGGGGAGGACTAATGCCATCAAATAGAGGGAACTGTATCTCTCGAGAGAAAGGGTGGCTCCCAGGGCATTAGGGCAGTTGAGCAAGTCAGGCCCTCAACACTGTTGCAAGTGTCTCTGGATGTGGCTACTCGGGAAATGGAGGTTGGCTGTCACTGTGGACACCAAGGGGATGGGAAAATGGATGTTAAATGTGTGGAAGCAAAGTAAATGTGGGGTAAGAGAGGAGTTTCGCGAGAGTGTACAGGGATGGATATAAAACATGTAATATTACACCATAAACATATAGGGGATGACAGACTAATAATGTAAACCATAATGTAAAACATAGGATAACTAAAAATTTAGAAAACTGTATATCCTAAAGTATGGACCACAATGTAAGCGTGGATGTCACCTTGTTTTAAAGCTATTGTCTCAGAGTCTGTACATCACTTTAAGTAAATATGATATGAATAAGTTACAAGAATATCACTATGGAAGGGAAAAGGTTCTATGGTGGATGTGTGGGAGTACTGTATATTGTATAAATGAATTACTGTGGTCTAGGGCTCTTGTGAAGAGAAGTTCAATAATTAGGGAAAAAAAAGAAAAAAGAAAAAGATAGAATGTGGAATTTTTCCAAGTCAACACGTATTCTGTATCTGACCTTTAAACCCATCACCTTATCCCATTTTGCTAGTAAGGGATCCTGACAATATATTGGGCTTCAATTTTTGGGAGGTTTTGGATCACAGAGTGGTTCGGTAGTGGCGGCGGAGGAATACTGGTATAGGACACTATTGACAGGTGATATAGGGCTGACAGGGAGCTATACAGGGCATATGTCCAGGGTACGTGGTAATGTTTGGATATACTCATAGTGGCAACAATTAAAAACTAAAGCTGGGGGGGTACTGGGTTCCTGGCCGGGGGTGCTCTGTTGTTGCCCCTAGGGGAGCAGCGGCAGTCCTCCAGGTGCAACGGTAAGGACCAGGAAGGAATGAGGGTCCAACAGTGAGGGCATGATACTAATGACTATGCTTGTGAGCCTATATGCCTGAAATAAGAACAAAATCTAGAGCAGCACTGTACCTGGGAATTTCCTCCTGACAGCCTTCATGTTACTCAAATGTGGCCAGTCTCGAAGCCAAACTCAGTATGTAAATGCAATGCCTTCCCCCCAGCGTGGGACATGACACCCGGGGATGAGCCTCCCTGTCACCAAGGGATCACTACCACGTACCGACTGATGATGCACCTGGAAAATGACCTTGAATAGAAGGTTCAATGCGGATCAGCAGAATATCCCTGTCTACATATAATAACATGACTTTAAAATGCTGTTTGACCTAATGTAAGGGGGAAATGGAAAGGAGAAATGAGTTTATATGGCTACGAGTCTCTAAAAAAGAGTCTGGAGGCTTTCAGAAGGATTGCCCTTAAGCAAAACTGAGCAGAGTCTAATAGACAGATAAAGTAGATACAACCCCAGGTATTCGTTCCTTTGAGGGCTAAAGAGACCCACGGGTTCTATGGTCATGGCAGATGGGGTTTACTGCCATATCAGATGGCCCTTCTTTGGAGCTGGTGTTTCTGCATGATGGAGCTGGACTCAGATGGGATCTCTTTGCACAAGACTTTCATGCTACTTTACTGGAATTGTAGTCGGTGTTGGGGTTTAAGATATATTTAGGGGATTTGAATCTCTGGACTGACAATATGATATCCAGGCCCTGAGCCCCAACAGACTTCAGCTCCTACAATCTGATTTATTGGACTCACCTCACTCAGCTAAGATGGAGTTGAAGAAGGACAACCACCACATCATGGAGTCTAGAGGGCCTACAACTGAAAGGAAGAGGATTGCATCCAGTATCCATGTGGAATCTGAGCCTCCTCTTGACATAGAGGTGCAACGGACGCAACCAATCCAAGGTCCACAGGGAAAAGGTGGCATTGGAGTGGGAAAAGTGGACATGGTGGCTGATGGGTATGGGGAATCGCAGGAAGAGATGAGAGGTGGAGGCGCCTTTGGGACTTAGAGTTGCCCTGGATGGTGCTTCAGGGGCAATCAACGGACATTGTAAATCCTCACAGGGCCCACTGGATGGAATGTGGGAGAGTATGGGCCATGATGTGGACCATTGACCATGGGGTGCAGAGATGCCCAGAGATGTACTTACCAGGTGCAATGGATGTGTCACGATGATGGGAGTGAGGGTTACTGGGGGGGGGAGTGGTGGGGTGGGGGTGGTAGGGTTGAATGGGACCTCATATTTTTTTAATGTAATATATTTGCAAAATCAATAAAAAAAAGAATAAATAATTTTGGTAGGGATTTTTTTTTAGATTTTTAAAAAAAAGTTTTATTTATTTATCCCCCCCCCATTGTATCCTCTCTGTGTCCATTTGCTGTGTGTTCTTCTGTGTCTGCTTGTATTCTTTTATTTTTATTTTTTATTAAAACTTTTTTCCTCCTTTATTTTTTTTAAATGTTACATTAAAAAAATATGAGGTCCCCATATACTCTCCAGCCTCTCATCTCATTCCTCCCTCACCAACAATCTCTTTCATCATCTTGGCACATTTCATTGCATTTGGTGAATATGTTTTGGGGCACCACTGCACCACATGGAGAGTGGCTTACATTGTAGTTTACACTCTCCCTCAGTCCACACAATGGGCCATGGCAGGACATACAGTGTCCAGCATCTGTCTCTGCAGTACCACCCAGGATAAATCCAAGTCCTTAAAATGCTCCCACATCATATTTCTTCTTCCCTCTCCCTACCCTCAGCAGCTTCTGTGGCCACTTTCTCCACATCAATGCTGCAATTTCTTCCATTACTAATAACAATAGTTCCATAGTAGAATATCAGTAAGTCCACTCTAATCCATACTCTATTCCTTCATCCTGTGGACCCTGGAATGGTTATGTCCACTCCCCTTCTACATCAAGAGGGAGTTTAGATTCTACATGGATAATGGATGCAATTCTCCTGCTTGCAGATGTAGGCACTCTTGGCTCCCTGGTAGTGGTGGTTGACCTTCTTCACCTCCCTGTTAGGTGGCCAGGGCAAGTCCAATAAACCAGGTGGTAGGAGTTGCAAGTCTGCTGAGGCTCAGAGCCTGGCTGTCACATGGACACTCCAGCGATTCAGGTCTCCTGAGTATACACCAACCTGAACGCCAACCACAGGTCCAGTAAAAGTAACAGAAGAGGCATGTGTAGAAAGGTCATATCTGAGTCGAACTCCATCACACTCAGGAAACTCCAAAGTAGGGCCAGCTGACATGGCACTGAACTCCAGAGCCATCTGCCATGACAGTAGAACCTGTGGTTCTCTGTAACCCTCAGGAGAACCAGTACCTCGGCTACTATCTACTTTGGCTGTCTTTGGGATCCTGTTGAGGTGTGCATAAACCTGACCCTCTGATGACCTCCCGACTCTTTTTTAGAGATTCATAGCCATATAAACTCATTTGTCCTTTCCATTTCCCCCTTTTATCCAAAGTCATAAAGCAATTTTTAACACCTGATATTACATGTAGGCTGAGATATTCTCCTGGTCTGAGTTGACCCTTTTATTCAAGGTCTTTTTCTAGTTACATCCTCATCTGGTGCTTGGTCGTAATTCCTCAGCACAAGTGGGACTCATCCCTGGGAGTCATGTGCCATGCTTGGGGGGAGGTAATGCATTTACATGCTGAGTTTGGCTTAGAGAGTGGTCACATTTGAGCAACATGGAGGCTCTCAGGAGGTAACTCTTAAGCACCCTGCAGCTCTAGGCCTAATTAATATTTCAGGCACACAGACTCATAATCATAGCCATTAGTATCAAGGGCTCATTGTTGGACCATCCATCTATATTGGTTTTTACCATTACACTTGGGGGATTGTTGCTTTTCCTGCTTCTATTCTTATTGGGTGGTTCCAGGAACCAATCCTGGGACCTTCTGGAGTGGGAGAATGATGGTCATTCTCTTGCACCACCTCAGCTCCCTGGTCTGCTAAGTCTCTTATTGTCTCTCCTCTGTGTCTCTTTTTGTTGTGTCATCTTGCTGCATCAGCTCTCCATGTTGGATGGAACTCCTCTGTGGGGTGGCACTCCATGTGGGCCAGCTCGCCATGCGGGTCAGCTTGCCTTCACCAGGAGGCCCTGTATACCAAATCCTGGACATCCTATATGGTAGATGGGAGTCCAATTGCTTGAGCCACATCCAATTCCCCGGTAGGGCTTTATGAATTGAAAAGAATTGTTGACAAGCCGTGTGTGTGTGTGTGTGTATGTGTGTGTGTATCAAGTATCTTGTACCTCTAAGTAGGAGGTATTTTAATTATATTCTAAAGTACTCTTATCCCTTATGCGTAATGGGGAGATAAGTAGTAGGAACAGGGGAAATTTCAAGGAAGGAGAAGAATATATTGATCCTTCTTCCCCCTGTCACTCTTCTTTGATGGAATTTTTATTCCCTGTTTTAGCTTGCCAAAGGGATGCTGATGCAAATTATAAAGGGGATTTATTTGGGGTAAATATTATAGTTCCAAGGCTGTGAAAAGTCCAAACCAAGGCACCATCAGAGATGTTTTCTCACTAAAGTCATCTACTGTTGATCCTGGCATGTTGCCATATGGCAAAGCAAGATGGCCATGGATCTCTGCCAAGTTTTCAGTCTTTTCCTCTGGGCTCATCATCTCTTCTTGTGCTGCTCCATGGACCCATACTCTTGGGGCTTTGTGCTTAAGTGATCCTGTAGTCCTCTCTCTTACATGGCAGGATCAAACAACGTGGCTTCCTTTTCTTGTGTCTGTCTCAGGGAGTCTCTCTCTGTGTTTCTGTTTATATCAGACCCAGCAAGGGGGTGGAGACTCAATCTGAGTCACACCTCACTCACATAGTCCAATTTAATGCCCTAAAATTATCTTATCAAGTAATCAAATCAAAGTCTATTCAACTGAATTTAATGCAAATGAAGTGTGTTACACCCAGAGGAATAGATTGGTTTCCAAACATAATCTTTCTCTTTTTGAGATTCATAAAATATCTTGAACTGCCACATTCACTGTAAAGGAAATTGTTTTTTTTTATATATATCTTAAAGACTTTGGATTGGAAATTTGGGGGTTGTGAGGATTCAGGAAAAAGTTTCTGAATTCACAGTGGACTCAAAACAATTCCTCTCTAGTGGCCTAAAAGTATTAATTGCTGATAAACCTAAGAAGGCAAGGACACGGGAAATGCCATACTGGGTTAAATCAGTTTCTCTCCAAAGGTGATACCAGGGAATATTTTTGTTAAAAATCCGTGTACTTTCCCTCAAAAGTAATAACTCTGAAGCATCTTTAAAACCACTGATTATCCTAAGACATGCTTTCATATCTCATTAGGGATCTATGCACACTGAATTTCCTTAAATCTTTGACACTTTTATAGTTGAGGCTGTACAGCAGTGTTAAGGTCACAAGCTCTTCAGGTAAACAAACCTGGGTTGGAATCTTATATCTTGGACAAGTAATTTCTCTGAGCCTCATTCTCATCATCTAATGCAAGACTACAGATAAACTAGCTACTTGTTATATTAAAATGAGAAGATTCATGTAAATTGTTTAGTATAAGGCCTTATACTCAATATATTATAAACCATTATTATTTATTTTCAGTCTGAATATTTGCCTGGTATTTGCTAGATTGCTAGTATCAGGTCTATTCTATTAATTAAAAGTAAAATTCTTTCATAATAATGGCTGAGCTTTAAAAAGCTGAAATCTTCAATTGCCTACATGGTATGATTTTAAAAGTATCAGGAATTTCAAAGGACCTCCTATATCTCCTCCACCCACATAAATACATTATACACTTCTATTCACTTTCATCCTACCAATAAAGCTCCATCTCTCTAAGCAAGCAGTCCTATACTTTTAAACAATAGAGTGAATGAGAAATTTAAGGTCAATTTTATTATTTTATTTTAATATACTTATTTATTTTTTAAAAAGATACTTAGATTACATAATTTTTACATAAAAATATAGGGGATTCTCATATGCCCCACTCTGTACCACTCCCACATTTTCGCACATTGACAACATCTTTCATTACTGTGGTACATTTGTACAGTTCATGAACACATTTTGAAGCATTGCTACTAAGCATGGATTATAGAGTACATTGCAGTTTACATTCTCTCCTGCACAATTTTGTAAGTTGTGAAAAGATATATAAAGGCCTGTATCTGTCATGAAAATGTGATTTAGGACAATTCCCAAGACCCCAAAATGCCCTCATATTATATCTGTTTTTCCCTCTCCCTTCCCTCAGAACCTGCAGTGGCTACTGCCTTCACATCAATGATAAAAGTTCTTCCATTGCTAGAATCACAATAAGTCTATAGTAGAATACCATTAAGTCTACTCTAGTCCGTCATTCATTACCCAGTCCTGAGAATTCTGGGATGGTGAAGCACACTCCACTTCTAATTGAGAGGAGGTTTAGATCTCATGGGGCAATTGCAGGCTCTCTCAGTTCCTTGGGATGATTGTTGTCCATGATCATCTCCTTCTTAGTTGTCCTTGGTGAGTCCAATGAACTGTAGAGTAGGTGTTGCAGCTCTATTGAGATTCAGGGCCCAGCTGGCACATGAACAGCCCAAAGATTTAAGTCTCTTGCACATACAACTACTAACTCTAATACTAACTATAGGTTCAAAAGAAGTGGCAGAAGAGCCTTGTGTTGGCAAACCACAACTGAGTCCAACTCTGTTACACTGGGCAGTATAAATTCTCACGTAGGGTCCACTGACAGGGCACCAAACTCCTGAGGTGTCTGCCCTGTCTATAGTGTCTGGATGTCTCCAGAGCCCTCAGGAGCCCCACTAATTGTGGCAATATTTACTTTGGCAGTCAATGAGATCCTACTGAGATGTCTATTAGCGTAACTTCTGTAAAGACCTCACTTTGAAGTCTTTAAGCCATATAAACTCATTTGTCTTTACCCTTCCCTCTTTTGGTCAAGGACTTTTTCCAGTTTCATTGCTAATTGGTGCTTGGTAGTAATTCCTTGGTTCCAGGGAGGTTCAGCCCCAGGAGTCCTGTCCCAAACTGAGAGAAGTTACTGCATTTACATGCTAACTCAGGCTAAGAGAGAGACCACAATTGGACAACTGTATGGTCCCCCAAATACCCCCATATTATACCTATTCTTTCCTTTCTCATCCCTCAGAACCTCTGGTGGCCACTGCCTTTATATAATGATGAGTTCTTCCATTACTAGCATAATAGTAAGTCTGTAGTAGAATAATAAGTCTACTTTAGTTCATTGTTCATTCCCCAATCTTGAGGATTTTGGGGTGGTGATGCCCACTCTGCATCACTTTGCATATAAAAACAGAGAGGAAAAGGGATTTTTTCCCAGTGTGGTTCTGCATATATTCTATTTTCAGAGTTAATAAAATCTGATAATTGGGATCCTTGAAAGATTGTGAAATATGAATTGTATGTCTCAATTTGGAGAAATTAGCAGGAGATTGAAATCTTAGGGGAAATGTAGAGATAAAGGATAAAATGGATCCCCCTGACTTTTATCAAACATCCACTATTAAAAATTCTCCACTTATCAAAGTGAACAATTCCACTTACTGTGAAGATGCAGGTGGAATGCAGCCTCAGCTCAAAGAGTAAATTTTGAGTAGTGTCTTTTAGCAAAAGCTATTTTAAATTATTTCAAGGCAGGATCCTTAAACTGGGAGCCAAGTAGATGGTGAAGGATCAAAGGTTTTTCCTTACAGGGGGAAAAATATTCTAGATTTAATGACTTTGCCTAGATGTTATTTGGTACACTTCCTAGCCCATGAAATATCTTGGAAGCAAATAGGCAAGTAACCAACTAAATTTTAAGGACGCTGCATTGCCTATTATTGGAATTTATTAATGTATTCAAGATATTTGTCTTACATGCATACTGAAAAATAGTTGATATTATTAATATTATCTGCCTGTAGTTTTGATTCATTTATTTATACTTTATATGTGAATTCTTACAGTCTCCTGGGGATGGTTCCAATACGGTAATGATTTTCTAGAATTTTTCCTTTGCCCTCTAACACATCCTCTCTTCTTTGAAGCCAAGTTAGAGAAATTAGCATTGTTAATGTAATTAGCTGCTGCAGGTCACCATTTATATCTTGATGCCTTGTTATGTAAATTATGCATTAAGGTGTCTGAGAAGTCCAATACAAACTCTCTACCATAGGCACTGGATGTCACTTTTCCCTGGAAAGTTGATTTCCCTAGAAGTCACAAAGTTTTTAGACTTTGGTCCTCTCTTTGAGTTCAAAGTTGAAAAGGTCCAATAACACTCTACTTTGAGTTACATTTTAAGCAGAGCTTTGAAGGATCTTCAGAGATTGACCTCCAAGTTAGAAGGGGACAACATGTCAGAGAAACAGAAGTAGATAGGAAGACAAATCAGAGAAATAGTCAAAGACAAACTTACAATAAAAAGGCAAAGACCAAGAAAAATAGAAAAACACATTGACTGAGCCAGAAAGAGGAAAGGGGAAGGTGAGGAGTCATAGAGAGACAGAAAACGACAGAGAAAGGAGAAAGAGACATAGAAATAGAGATAGATAGGGATAGATACAGAGAACACAGACAAAAAGAGACCAAGATATGTGCTGGGATGAAAGTATCTTTTGATATTTAGACTTTACTACCACAAGCAGGTTTCATTTGAAGTTGAGGAAGGGGAAATTGGTTCAACACAATTTTAAAGTCATTACATCAGCAAGGCACTGCTAGGCACTATGGGGTGATCCAGGCCTTTCTGCCCACAGGTGAGGGAAATAAGAATGTAATAAGGTAGAATGTGAAAAGCTGCATAAAAACACAGATCCTTTTTAGTCCAGAGAATGAAATAACACATTCAATTTGGAGGATGGTGGAGGGAGCATTGGCACTGGATCTCTGAAAGGTGAATAAGGATTTGAAAGATGAAGGGGGAAGGAATTTGTAATCATTGAAAACAGCATTAGTGAAAAGATTGGGCAAGGAAAACAAGGGACATGTTGAGAAAAAAAGGAAAGTTCTAATTTGGCTTAAGTTTAAGTTAAATATAGGGGGATTTTAGGAGAAAGCCATAAAAAGCATTTTATATGCTGAAAGAGGGATTGAAGATAAGAGTGAGGAGCAAGTGAATGTTTTTGGACAGGGAAGTAATAAGTCTGAGCATGGGAAGAATTAGGAGGAGGACGGCTGATAGTCTGGAAGTAAAAATGTGGAGATATGCCATTGTATTGCCCAGGAGATAAATCCTATCAACTATCCCCTCAACATCCTGCCTATCCATCCCTCCTTCTTTGTTCCCTTGTGTCCTAGCTATTATTTTCTTGGACCAGTAATAGTCTAAAATCTTGAGTGGAGGTACAGATAAAGTAGAGCAGGGGGTTCATAATCTTTTTTGTACCATGGACCCCTTTGCCAGTCAGGTGAAAACCACAGACTCCTTACTAAGTCCACACTATAATATGTATTACTTAATAAATATATCACACCCACACCAACACATCCTCACAAGAATAATGTTTTTTTGAATTTTCAGTTCAAGCTCACAGACACCCTGAAATCTTTCCATGGATTCTCTGGTTAAGAACCCCTGAAGTAGATGGAGGCACTGAAGATAACCTGTAGACTTGTAGCTTGCAGAATTGGGAAGAAGATAATGTCATTAACAGAAACTGGGAAGTTAGAAAGAAGAGTATGCTGGAGAAAGTCAGGTTTAACTTTTGATATGTGGTATAAAATATGCTAGTGTAACATTGAGATAATATCCAGAAGGTGGCTGAATTGTGGATCTGGACATTTGGAGAGAGGTTGGTGATATAAAGCCAGGAGGTATCCATGACTGACGTGCTCTGGGACACTGACTGAAATGTGCTCTGTGGGGAGGGTTCTGATACACTTCATTTAGTCCTGAGTTCCTTTTTTGCTAGATTGCAGAACTGTGTTTTAAGATATTATGACTCTCTTCTTCTCTCTCCCTACCCTCAGCAGCTACTGTGGCCACTTTTTCCACATCAATGCTACAATTTCTTCCATTACTAATCACAATAGTTCCATAGTAGAATATCAGTAAGTCGATTCTAATCCATACTCCATTCCTTCATCCTGTGGACCCTGGGATGGTTATGTCCACTCCACCTCTATATCAAGAGGGGGCTTAGATCCCCCATGGTTGATGGATGTGATTCTCCTGCTTGGAATTGTAAGCATTGTCGGTTCACTGGTGGTTGACCATCTTCACCTCCCTGTTAGCTGACCTGGGTAAGTCCAATGAACTGGAGAGTAGGAGTTGAAACTCTTTTGAGGCTCAGAGCCCAGCTGGCATATGGCCTGTTCAGAGATTTAAATTTTCTGAGTATACACCAACCCCAACACCAACCACAGTTTCAGTAAAAGTGACAGAAGAGGCATGTGTAGATAGGTAACAACTGAGTCCAACTCCATCACACTCAGGAGCACAAATTCCAAAGTAGGGCCCATGGAAAAGGCACTGAACTCCAGAGCCATCTTCCATGACCTTAGAACTTGTGTGTCTCTGTAGCCCTCAGGGGACAACCAGTACCTGGGGTTGTATCTACTTTGGCTGTCTCTGGAATCCTGCTGAGAAGTGCATAAGTGTGACCTTTCTGATGAACTCCTGACTCTTTTTGAAGACTCTAAGCCATATAAACTCATTATTCTTTACCATTTCCCTTTATTCTTTTTCTAGTTTCATCACCAGTTAGTGATTGTTAGTAATCCCTTGGTGCCAGGGAGGCTCATCACGGGGAGTCATGTCACATGCTGGGGGGGAGGGTAATGCATTTACATGCTGAGTTTGGCTTAGAGAGTGGCCACATTTGAGCAACATGAAGGCTCTCAGGAGGTAACTCTTAGGCACCCTGCACCTCTAGGCCTAGTTCAAATTTCAGGCACACAGCTCATAAGCATAGTCATCAGTATCAAGGGCTCATCATTGGACCATCCTTCTTCACTCCTCTTTGCCCTTGCACTTGGGGGATTCTTGTTGTTCCATTGCGGAATGTGAAAGACCTCCCCTGGCCAGGAACTCAGAACACCCTCAGTTCTTGTTCGTAACTCTAACTACTATGAAAATGCCCAATGAATATCTGAACAGTTTTATATACATGCTCCCTCTCAACCAAGTGTCCCCCATCAATAACACCCCACAAGAGTGTTCCTACCCTGCCATAGTTGAACCCCTCTGTGGTCCAAACTTTTTAAAAAATGAATCCTAATATATTGCCAAATTCAATTAGTAGGAAAATGCAATAGTAATAATAGATATAAAGATTAGAAATAGAATGCATACTAATTTAGAAAAATTAAAACAAAGTAAAAAAATTAATTGGGGTATTAAAAATGAACATTTTGTCTTTCATCACTGTAATATGTATTGCCCTGTATGTATAGTGGCAAGGCAATTTCTTTCATTCCTTCCTCAGTGTCTACTTCCTTTTTTTAAATTTTTAATTGTGTCTTCAAAAAAGTTTTAGATCACTATAAAGTCACATATACAATATAGGGGACTCTCATATATCCAGCATCAAACCCTTTCCCCCTTTCTTCTACAATGATCATTTTACAAGGTCATGTTATATTTGCTGCAGCTAATGTACAGATATTGAAACATAGCTACCAAACATGGTTCCATTTTGGTGTATATTATGGTTTACATTTTAGACTATACATTTTTATAAATTTTTGGTGAAATTTAACATGTCCTGTATCCGTCATTGCATTATCTTGTGCAACATTTCCATTGCCCCCAATTATCCCCGCTTCCATCTATTCTATTCCTCTCTTCAACTCCCCTCAGGGCCCACAGTGACTACCAAGTTTCACTTCTTGAAAGACCAGATTCATAGATACTTGCAAAAATGCTGGGGGCTTGTCACACTAGACTGTCCTTCCCCATTGGGAGCCACCAATTCTCTCTCGAGACACCCTTCCCTATGTTTGAGAACAGTAGGCCTCCCTAGGATGGGGGTACACCCTCCCACTCATTGTATGGGTCTCCACCCAATGACATAACATACTATAACAAGATGAGCACTCACACACTCCCTAGAAGTCTGCCCCTGTGCCAGATGCCCCCCATTAAGCACCTTAAACAAGTATCCATTCCTTATTATATTTTCTGAAGAGTTTTCTCAACATTATAGTTTCGACCACATACTTTACAATCTCCCATATTCATATGCTCCCCCAACCCTCCCCCCAATTCCTTGGGCCATATGACTTAGTCCCTTTTGTTTTAATTGTTTGGTTTTTTTTTTTTTACAGTGTGAAGTAATGGTTCAACTTCATTCTTGTGCATGTGAATAGTTATTGACCAAGTAACATTTTCTTTTCTTTTTTTTTTAATTAAAATTATTTTTATGAATTACATTCAAAAAACACGAGGTCCCAATCAACCCCACTGCCCCCACCCCCCACTCCCCCCACAGCAACACTCTCTCCCATCATCGTGAGACATCCATTGCACCCAGTAAGTACATCTCTGAACATCACTGCACCCCGTAGTCAATGGTCCACATCATAGCCCACACTCTCCCCCGTTCCATCCAGTGGGCCCTGGGGGGGTCTACAATGTCCTGTAATTGTCCGTGAAGCACCACCCAGGACAACTCCACGTCCCGAAAACGCCTCCACATCTCATCTCTTCCTCCCATTCCCCAAACCCAGCAGCCACCATGGCTACCCTTCCCACACCCATTCCACATTTTCTCTGTGGACATTGGATTAGTTGTGTCCATTGCACATCTATGTCAAGTGGGGGCTTAGATTCCACATGGATACTGGATGCACTCCTCCTGCTTTCAGTTGTAGACACTCTAGGCTCCATGGTGTGGTGGTTGACATTCTTCAACTCCATGTTAGCTGAGTGGGGTCAGTCCAATAAATCAAAGTGTAGGAGCTGAAGTCTGTTGAGGCTCTGTGCCTGGGTGTCTTATTATCAGTCCAGAGATTCAAATCCCCTAAATATATCTTAAACCCCAGCACCAACTACAATTCCAATAAAGTAGCATGCAAGTCTTGTGGGAAGAGATCCCCTCTGAGTTCAATTCCATCATGTAGAAACACCAGCTCCAAAGAAGGGCCATCTGCCATGGCAGTGAACCTCATCTGCCATGACCATAGAACCCGTGGGTCTCTTTATCCCTGAGAAGAACCAATACCTGGGGTTGTATCTATTTTATCTGTCTCTTAGACTCTGCTCAGTTGTGCATAAGGGCATTCCTTCTGACAACCTCCAGACTCTTTTTTAGAGACTCATAGCCTTATAATCTCATTTCTCCTTTCCATTTCCCCCTTATATTAGGTCAAACAGCATTTTGAAGTCATGTTATTATATGTAGACAGGGATATTCTGCTGATCCGTATTGAACCTTTAGTTCAAGGTCATTTTCTAGTTGCATCTTCAGCTGGTATGTGGTAGTGATCCCTCGGTGCCAGGGAGGCTCATCCCCGGGTGTCATGTCCCACGTTGGGGGGAATGCACTGCATCTACATGCTGAGTTTGGCTGTGAGAGTGGCCACATTTGAGTAACATGAAGGCTGTCAGGAGGAAACTCCCAGGCACAGTGCTACTCTAGGCCTTGTTCTTATTGCAGATGTATAGGCTCAAAAGCATAGCCATTAGTATCAGGAGCCCACTGTTGGGCCCTCCTTCCTTCCTGGTTCTTGTCATTGCCCCTGGCGGACTGCCACTGCTCCCCAGGGTCCATGACCGTGACACCCCGGCCAGGCGCCCAGTACCCGCCCCAGCTGTTGTTTTTAATTGTAAGTAACATTTTCTGAAGAAACTATTCATTCTCCATTAACTGGTCTTGGCACCATTGTCAAATATCAACTGATCATAGATGTATGGGTTTATTTCTGGACTCTCAATTCCATTGAATTGATCGATATAGTTATTCTTATGCCAGTGCCACAGTTTTGTTTAATATATCTTCATAGTAAGTTTTGAAGTCAGGAATTGTGAGCCCTCAAACCTTATTATTTTTCAATATTGTTTTGCTATTCAAGGTCCTTTGCAAGTCCACGGTTTTAGGATGACCTTTTATATTTGTGCAAAAAAGGTGATTTAGATTTTGATAGGCATTTCATTAAATCTGTAGATTGCTTTGGGATGTATTGCTAACTTAGCAATATTAAGTCTTCCCATCCATAAACACATTAATATAGAAGACCTAAACATCAATAAATTTAGGTCTTTTATAATTCCTTTCAGCAATCTTTTGTAGCTTTCAGTGTATAAGTCTTGTTCCTTCTCATTTAAACCTATTCCCATGTATTTTATTTTTTTATTTTTTATTTATTTTTCTCCCCTTACTCCCTCCCTCCCTCCCAGTTATCTGCTCTCTGTGTCCATTTGCTGCGTGTTCTTCTGTGACTGCTTTCTATCCTTACCAGCAGCGCCAGGAATCTGCGTTTCTTTTTGTTGCATTATCTTGTTGTGTCTGCTCTGTGTGTGCAGCACCATTCTTGAGCAGGCTGCACTTCCTTTCGTGCTGGATGGCTCTCCTTACGGGGCGCACTCCTTGCGCGTGGGGCTCCCCTACACAGGGACACCCCTGTGTGGCACGGCATTCCTTGCGCGCATCAGCACTGCTCATAGGCCAGCTGCACACGCATCAAGTAGGCCCAGGGTTTGAACCGCAGACCTCCCATGCGGTAGACAGACACCCTATCCATTGGGCCAAGTCCACTTCCCTGTATTTTATTCTTTTATTTGCTATTGTAAATGAAATTTTGTTAATTTCCTTTTGAATTATTCATTTTTATCTAGTATATAGAAAAGGAACCCTAATTTTGGCTTTATTTTTAAAATTTTCCTTTATGAAATGAATCTGAGAAAAGGATTGGGCAGTAGTTATATAGTTAAGTAATTCTACTCAACCTGCATAATTTTGCTTAATCTGGATAATCAAAGACTTTCAACATTGTTTTTCCTGTTCAAATCTAGAGGCATGTTTTTTTAAAAATGAAGAGATATTCTTTATTAGCAAATTACGATACCCACCAGAAAAATTGAAATTTTTAAAAAATAGGTGAAAAAAAGAAAATATCAAAATGTAGTTTTGGAGTGGATGTTGCTCAAGAAATTGAGTGCCCACCTCCCACATAGGAGGTCCTGGGTTCAGTTCCCAGTGCCTCCTAAAAAAGACAAACAAACAATGAGCAGACAAGCAGATGTTGAACAAAAACAATGAGCAAAAAAAAAAAAGTAGACAATCAGCAAAAACAATGAGTAAGAAAATGAGGAAACAATGATCAAATGATCAAAACCAAAAAATGAGCAGGAGGCAGATGTGGCTTAAGCAGTTGAGCACCTTTCTCCCACATGGGAGTTCCCAGGTTCAGTTGCTGGTGCCTCCTAAAGATAAAACAAACACAATGAACATACAATGATCAGACAATGAGTAAAAAAAAAACAAGCAAAAACAATGAGCAGACAATGAGTAAAAATAACAAAGAACTAAAACAACAGCAATGAGCAAGCAGACGAACCCTTTCAGTGGGGGCGAAAATCAAGTGTTGATTGTGACAGGTAGGCATCACTGGTGTGGGGTGACAGTGATGGGGGGATGTCTGGGGAGTGGTGTACCTGGGGAATGCCTCTATGGCATATGAATAAATTCAAGTGATCATGAGGCATTTTCTCAGTGGGTAGAGATCTATACAATAACCAAAAGAATATTGAATTCCCATACTGGTAAGTCTTGCTACATTCTCTAATAGAGCATCAAGAATCCTCAGACTACATGGGCAGCGCTTAATGAAGGACAGACCATTATGCCAGACCCTTGGTATTAATGGTTTTACTTATGAAACTTTTCTTGTGAAATTTAAACTTAGCCTAGTATTATATATTGCCTCAGAGTTACCTCCTGAAAGCCTGGTCGATCAATTGTGGCCTCTCTCTAAGCCAAATTCAGCATATAAATGCACTACACTCCCCCCAGTGTGGGACATGACTTCTGGGGTTGAACCTTTCTGGCTCTGAGAGATTATTACCAAGTGCTGACTAGTGATACATTTGGAAAAAGTCCTTGAACGAAAGGGGGAAATATTAAATACAAATACATTTTTATGGCTATGAGATTTCAAAGTAAATTGGGAGGTCATTCCAGGGGTTATGCTTATGCATATCTTAGGAGGATCTCACTGACTGCCACGGTAAACAGTGCCTCAAACAGTGGAGTTCCTGAGGGCTCTAGACATATCTAGACACTATAGGCAGAGCAGACAATCTCAGGCATTTGGCACCCTGTCAATGGGCCTTACATTGTTATACATCCTCTCCAATGAAACATTTTTAGACTCATTTAAAATTTCCCTACACACAGCTCTTCTGCCCCTTTTATTTGAACCTATAATTATCACTACACTTATTAAATATATATTCCAGAGACTTAAATCTTTGATCTATTCATATGCTGGTTAAGCCCTGGATCTCAGCAGAGTTGGGACACTTACACTCTAGTTCCTCAGAATCACCCAGGACAACTAACAAAAGAATGATGATGGACAATGTCCATTCCAAAAAAACAGATAGTATCTACAACTGTAAGCAAGACAGTTCCATTCATCTTCCCCATGGGTTTGAAATCCCCTCTCAGTCAGAAACAGAGTGGTCATCACCATCCCAAAATCTTCAAGATTGAGGAATGAACAAACATAATGGACAAATGCAACTATGGACTAAAGTAGATTTATTATTCTAGCAATGGATTCTGAGAGGAGGGAGAGGGAAGAATAGGTGTAACATGGGGCAATTTGGGTATACTGAAATTGTCCTGCATGACATTGCAATGACAGATAAAGGCCATTATACATTTTGTCAAAACCTATAAAATTGTGTGGGACAAAATATAAATTATATGTAAACTAAAGACCATGGTTAGCAGCAATATTTCAATATGTGTTCATCAATTGTAACAGATGTGCCATACTAATGAAAGATGTTGTTTTTTTTTTTTTTTTTATTTTATTTTCTGGTTGGTTTATTTTTTCTTTCTTTTTTTTTTTAATTTTTTTATTTTTTATTGACTTTGTAATAATATTACATTAAAAATATATATGTGAGGTCCCATTCAACCCCCCCCCCCCACCCCCCCTCTCCCCCCCCCCCCAACAACACTCGTTCCCATCATCATGACACATCCATTGGATTTGGTAAGTACATCTTTGGGCACCTCTGCACCTCATATACATTGGTTCACATCATGGCCCATACTCTCCTCTATTCCATCAAGTAGGCCCTGTGAGGATTTACAATGTCCGGTGATTACCTCTGAAGCACCATCCAGGGGAGCTCCATGTCCCGAAGACGCCTCCACCTCTCATCTCTTCCTGCCTTTCCCCATACCCTTTGTCCATTATGTCCACTTTTCCCAATCCAATGCCACCTCTTCTATGTGGACACTGGATTGGTTGTGTCCATTGCACCTTTATGTCAAGAGGAGGCTCAGATTCCACCTGGATGCTGGATGCAATCCTCCCATTGAAAGATGTTGTTAATGGAGGATAGTGTGGGGGGAGAGAGGGTGGGGTATATGGGAATCCCCTATATTTTTATGTAACACTTATGTAAGCTAAATCTTCTAAAAAATAAAAAAATAATAATTTAAAAAATCAACTGTTGATGAAGATGTGGAGCATCTGCAACTCTCATATATGGCCCATGGAAATGTAAATAGGTATAACCACTTGGAAAACTGCTTTTCTGTCTCTATTAAAGCTAAAAATATTCTAAACCTGTGCCCCAGAAATTCCAGACCCAACAGAAATGTATAAATTTATTTGCCAAGAAACAATGTGAAGTTATTTAACAGCACTGTGTTACATATATGTTGAACATAATTAACAACATTGAATTATATATTTGAATATAAAGACAAAATTTTAGGTTGTATATTTTTACTAGAATAAATTAAAAAACAAACAAAGGATTGTACAACACAAACTGTGAACCTTAATGTAAACCATGGACTCCGTATTAGTCAGGGTTCTCTAGGAAAACAGAATCAACAAGCGATATCTGTCAATAGTATGCAGTTTTATAAGAGTTTCTCATGCAGCCGTGGGGATGCACAAGTCCAGGTTCCACAGGCAGGCTGCAAAGAGGGGTTGCAATGAAAGTCTAATGAAGGTTCTTGATGAATTCTAGATGTTGGCTGTCCAAAGATGAGCTGGGAAATTCTTCCTTAATGCTGGAATCACTTTCATTTTTAAGGCATTCAACTGATTGTGTTTAGCTTCATTCATTGCTGATGACAATCTCCCTGATTGATGTAATTATAAGCAGCTATCTATGACTTACCTCTGCAGTAAAGTCAATGGTGACTAAAGTTCATAAATGCCCTTGTATTACATTAGTACAGTGCTTGCCTGACCAAACAACTGGGCACAATTACCTGGCAGAGTTGATACAATAGACTAACCATCACAGACTCTAATTAATAGTACAATTTTAATAATATTATTTCATCAATTGTAACAAATGTACCACAGTAATGCCAGATTTTAAAATAGGGTGGTTTTTGGGAATTCTCTATTTTCAGTTTTTTTTGTAAACCTGCAAACTTCTCTCATAAGAAAATTATATTTAAAAAAGAAACGTGTGCAAGAAATTTCATAGCAACAGTATATCAGAGCCAGAAAACAATAAAATGTTTATCAACAGGAGAATGGATATATAAATGGAGGTGCATGAAGAAAAATGTATGTTCTACAGCTATGAAAATGAACAAACTACTACCACAGGTAACAACATGAATGAATATCAAACACATAATGTGAGTGAAAGCTGCTGGACACAAAAGACTACATACTTTTTATATTCCATTTATATAAAGTTCAAAAAATAGACAAAACTAAAGTATGTTAACAGAAGTCATGGGAAGAAGGGATGATAATGTGTGGGAATGGGAATGATGGGGCCTTTTATAATTTGGTTCATGTTCTATCTCTTGAGGTGGGTGATAGTTACATAGGTGTTTTCATTCTGTGACTTTTCAGTGTGCTATGCTTGATATTTGTGTACTTTTCAGACTGAATGTTTTTATAATGCAGTACAAATATTTATTAAACAAATATGTTACCTGAAATTTTTTTTCCAGAAACATAGGGCTATACAACACATCAAACCCTATTGTAAACAATGGACTACAGTCAACAGTACACTTATAAAAAATGTCCTGAAATAACAAAGTTCAGAGCAGACCTAAATGAAATAGAAAATAAGAAAGTGCCAGAAAAAACAAACAAAACAAAGAGCTGGTTCTTTGAGAAGATCAATAAAATTGACAAACACTTAGGTAGACGAAAAAGAAAAATAGGGAGAAGATTCAAATACACAAAATAAGAAATGAGAAAGGGGATATCACCACTGACCCCACAGAAATAGAGTATCATAAGAGGACACTTTGAAAATCTATATGCCAATAAGGACAATGTAGAGGAAATGGACAAATTCCTGGAAACACATAAACAGCCTACATTAATGAAAGACGAAATTGATGATCTCAACAAACCAATCACAAGTAAAGAGAAAGAATCAGTCATTTAAAACCTCCCAACTAAGAAGAGCCCAGGGGCAGACGTTTGGCGAATTCTACCATACATTTAGGAAAGAACTAACACAATACTGCTTAAAACCTCCCAAAAAGTAGAAGGGAAGGGAACATTGCCTAACTTATTCTATGATGCCAACATTACCCTAATATCCAAGCCAAACAAAGATAGCACAAGAAAGGAAAATTACAGACCAATCTCTCTAATGAACCTAGATGCTAAAGTCCTCAACAAAATACTTGCTAATCATATTCAACAACCTATGAAATGAATTATACACCATGACCAGGTGGATTTCTGCCCTGGTATGGAAGGATGGTTCAACATAAGAAAATCAATCAGTGTAATACACCACATAAACAGGTTAAAAAAATCACATGATTATATCTATAGATGCAGAAAAAGCATTTGACAAAATACAGCACCCTTTCCTGCTAAAAACACTGCAAAAGACAGGAATAGAAGGAAACTTTCTGAACATGATGAAGGATATATATGAAAAACCGACAACTATCATCATTTACAATGGTGAAATCTTACCCTCTAAGATCAGGAACAAGACAAAGATGCCCACTATCAACTCTCCTATTTCACAATGTATTAGAAGTACTTGCTTGAGCATTTAGGGAAGAAAGAGGTATAAAAGGCATAAAAATTGGAAAGGAAGAAATCAAAATTTCAATATTTGAGGACAACATGATTTTATAAACAGAAAGCCCTGAGAAATATACAACAAAGATTCTAGAACTTATAAATGAGATCAGTAAATTTGCAGGTTATAAGATCAATGTGCAAAAATCAGTAGCATTTCTGTACACCAATAATGAGAAATATGAGGAGGAATCAAGAAAAAAAATACCATTTACTATAGTAAATAAAAAACACAAAAACCAAGGAATAAATTTAACTAAAGATGCAAAAGAATTAAACACAGAAAACTACACAACATTGTTAAAGGAAATTAAACAAGCCTTCATTAAATGGAAGAATATTCCCTGTTCATGGAAAGGAAGACTAAATATCATTCAGATGTCTATCCTATGAAACTAATCTACAGATTAAATGCAATTCCCCCCAAAATCATTACAGCATCATATACTGAACTGGAAAAACTAACTATGAATTTTATTTGGAAGGGAAAGAGGCCCCTAATAGCCAAAGACATATCAAAAAAGGAAAATGAAATTGAGAAATCACACTACCTGACTCTAAAACATACTACAAATCTTTAGTAGTCAAAACTCCATGGTATCGTTCCAAGGATAGACATACTGACTAATGGAACTGAATTGAGAGTTCCAATATAGATTTTCACATATACAGTCATCTGATATTGACAAGACCACCAAGCCCACTCAAATGGGAAAGAATGGCCTCTTCAACAAATGGTGCTTGGAGAACTGGATATCCATATGCAAAAGAATGAGAGAGTAATACCATCAACACCCTTATATAAAATTCAACTCAAGATAGATCAAAGCTCTAAATGTAAGAGCCAAGCTCATAAAGACCTTGGAAGACAATGTAGGGAATCATCTACAGGACCTTTATTAGGAAATGGCTTAATGAACTTGACACCCAAAGTACAAGCAGCAAAACAAAAACAAAAACAAAAACAAAAAACCAGATAAATGGGACTTCCTCAAAATTAAAGCCTTTTACACCTCAAATGAGTTTATCAAGAAATTGAAAGACAGCCTACCTAATGGGAGAAAATATTTGGTAACCATATCTGATAGGAGACTAATATTCAGCATGGTTAAAGAAATCCTATAGCTCAAAAATAAAAAGATGAACAACCCATTTAAAAAATGGGCAAGAGATTTGAACAGATGTTTCTCCAAAGAACAAATACAAATGGCTAAAATCACATGAAAAGGGAAGCAGACTTGGCCCAGTGGATAGGGCATCTGTCTACCACATGGGAGGTCCTTGGTTTCAAATCCAGGGCCTCCCTGACCCGTGTGAGCTGGCCCATGTGCAGTGCTGATGTGCGCAAGGAGTGCCGTGCCTCGCAGGGGTATCCCTGCCTAGGGGAGCTCCCTGCACAAGGAGTGCACCCTGTAAGGAGAGCTGCCCAGCACGAAAGAAAGTGCAACATGCCCAGGAATGGTGCCACACACACGGGAGAGCTGACACAGCAAGATGACGCAACAAAAAAGAAACACAGATTCCCCTGCCGCTGACAACAACAGAAGTGGACAAAGAAGAACACCACACGCAGCAAATGGACACAGAGAGCAGACAACGGGGGGGGGGGGGGGGGGGGGGAGGGGGGGGAAGGGAGAGAAATAAATTTTAAAAAAATCACATGAAGAAGATGCTCAACATCACTAGCTATTAGAGAAATGCAAATCAAAACTACAATGAGATACCTTCTTATATCCAATAGACTGGTGGCTATTAAAAAAACAGAACTACAGGTGTTAGAGAGGTTGTGGAAGAATGGGAACCCTCATCTGCTGATGGTGAAAATGTAGAAGGATCCAGCCATTGTGAAGGACAGTTTGGCAATTCCTCAAAAAACTAGCTTTAGATTTGCTGTATAAACCCAGCAATCCCACTGCTGGGTATATATCCAGAAAAACTGAGAACAAGGGCATGAACCGATATATATACACCAATGTACATAGCAGCATTATTCACTATTGCCAAAGTTGGAATCAACTCAAGCACCCATTAACAGTTGAAAGGAACAACAAAATTTGGCACATACATACAATGGAATACTACTCAGCTGTACAAAGAAATAAAGTGCTTACACATGGGATAACATGGATGAATCTGTAGAACCTTATATTGAATGAAGCAAGGCAGGTATTGAAGGACAAATATTACATATCCTCTTTGATGTGAATTAAGGAAATCAAGCTGTCTCAGAGAGCTAGAGACTGGAAGATAGGCTTACAGGAAATGTGGTGGTGGGGGGGGGGGGAGAAGAAGTTTGTGAGCCAATACCTACATGGGCAAAATCTATTATAAAGTGGAGGTAAGTAGTTGTACAGTGAAGGGATAAGATGGGGGGCATAGGGATACTATTGGGTTTGGCTTTGCAGGCTTGAGGGGGTCTAAATTGGAGAGGATGGGTCAGATGGTCCAAGGAATTGGGGAGAGGATTGGGGGGGAAGTGGACACAGGAGATTGTCAGGTATGTGGTTGTAACTATAATGTTGAGAAAACTCTTTTGAAAATATAATAAGGAAGGCTACTGGTTTATGGGGTTTGCCCGGAGCATCTGGGAAAGAGTGCAACTGTGGCAGGCTTCAAGGGAGTTTGTGAGTTCTCATCTTGTCATAGTGTGTTATATCAGTGGGTGGAGACCCATATAATGAGTAGGAAGGTGTACCCAAATCTGGTGAGGCCTGATGTTCTCCAACAAAGGGCAATGTGTCTCTTGGGTAGCTCCCAGTGGTGGAGGACAGACCCGTGTGTCAAGCCCTCAGCACTGTGTCAAGTATTATGAATCTTGTCCTTCAAGCAGTGAAGCTTGTTTGTCACTGTGGGCCCCAATGAGAGAGGAATAGAATAGATGGAAGAGGGGTAAGTAGGTGTCAATGGAAGTGCTCTGCAAGATTGTGCAATGATGGAAACAGGCCATGTTAAATTTCACCAAAAATTCATAAATGTGTATAGTCTAATATGTAAACAATAATGTAAACCATAATGTAACCATGGTTAGTAGCTATGTTTCAATATCTTTACATCAGTTGTAGAAAATATAACATCCACATGTAAAAAGTTCATTGCTGGGGCAGAGGGAAAGGGTGTGATGTTAGGTATATTGAAGTCCCCTGTATTCTATATGTGACTTTCCTCTGACATAAAACTTTTTTGAAGACATAGTAATAAAAAAAAAAAAGCATGTGGACACTGAAGAAGAAATGGAAGAGATTGCCTTTTCACTCTACATACAGGGCATCACCTATTACAGTGATGAATACCCTAGTTAAATTATCTTAATACTCTTATTTTAGGTTTTCTAAATTATTAAATATCTATTTCTAATCTTTAAACCTATCATTACTATTTCATTTCCTATTAATTTAATTTGGCAATATATTAGGCTTCATTTTTGAAGAAGTGTTCAATCACAGAGGGGATCAACTATGGAAAGGGAGGAGCACTGGTGGGGGTGTTATTGATAGGGAATACGTGGGTGGAAGGGAGTTCTCCAGGGCATACATATACGGTATATAGATATGTTCTGATATTTGTTGGGTATTGACATAGTGGATAGAGTTTCACATGACAAGTGAGGTAGTGCTGAGTTTCCATCCTTGCGAGCTCTGTTGCACTCCCTAATGTAACAGCAACAATTCCTCAAGTGCAAGGGCAAAGACCAGTGAAGAAGGATGATCCAATGATGGGCCCTTGATACTGGTGATTATGCTTATGAGCCTGTATGCTTGAAATTTCAATAGGCCTAGAGCTGCAGGGTGCCTAAGTTATCTCCTCAGTGGCTCCATATTACTCAAATGTGGCCACTCTCTAAGGGAAACTCAGCATGTAAATGCATTACCTTCCCCCCAGTGTGGGACATGACTCCCAGGGATAAGCCTCCCTAGTTTCAAGGGATTACTACCAATCACCAGCTTGTGATGCAACTAGAAAAAGACCTTGAATAAAAGGGGAAAATGGTAAAGACGAATGAGTTTATATGGCTAAGAGACTAAAATGAGTCATTGGATCATCAGAAGGGTCACGCTTATGCATGTCTCAGCAGTATCTCAGAGGAAGCCAAAGTACATACAACCCTAGGTAGTAGTGTTTCTAAGGGCTATGGAGATACCCACATCTCATGGTCATGGCCGATGACTCTGGAGTTCAGTGCCTTGCCAATGGGCCTTACTTTGTAATTTGTGCTCCTGAGCATGATGGAGTTGGACTCAGATGTGATCTCTCTACACATGCCTCTTCTGTCACTTTTACTGAACCTGTGGTTGGTGCTGGGGTTGGTTTATGCTCAGGAGACTTGAGTCTCTGGACTATCAATTGCCAGCTGGGCCCTGAGCCTCAACTGAGTTACAACACCTACTCTCTGGTTCGTTGGACATACCAAGGTCAGTTAACAGGGAGGTGAAGATGGTCAACTTCTGCACCAAGGAACCAAGAGCACCTACAACTGCAAGTAGTAGAATCCCATCCATCAGTCATGTGAGATCTAAGCCCTCTCTCCATTTGGAGGTGGAGTGGACATAGCCATCCCAGGGTCCTCAAGATGGAGTTATAAAATATGTATTAGAGTGGACTTCCCAGTATTCTAATATAGAATTATTGGGACTCTAGTAATGGAAGAAATTGTATCATTGATTCAGAGATAGTGGCCATGGAAGTTCCCGACGGCAGGGAGAGGGAAGAAGAGGAGTGATTTGGGGGCATTTTCAGGACTTGGAGTTGTCGTGAATGATATTGCAGGAACAGATGCTGGGAATTATATATCCTGCCATAACCCACTGAATGAACTGGGAGAGAGTGTAAATTACAATGCAAACTATAATCCATGCTGTGTAGCAATGCTCCAAAATGTATTCATCAAATGCAATGTTTGTGCCACACTGATAAAAATTGCATTCTTCAGCTTTCTCATATGTGTGTGTATTTTATATATATATATAAATAAATATAAATTTTTCCTTTACTTTTCAAAAGTGTCCTCTCGTCAATTGTAACAAAGGTATCACACTAATGCAAGTTGTTAATAATAGGATGGTTAAGGGAACTCTGTACTTTCTTTGTGATTTTTCTCTAAACCCATGACTTCTCTATTAAAAAATATGTGGAAAAAAGGAAATTTATAAGCAATTTAATTTGTCCTACTGAGATTATTAATAAAATATCAGAAAATCTATGACAGGTAATCTGCACTTTTTAAATTCTCATTTATTGGGAGTTTACTACTTTCAGACAGTGGGATAATTCTATGAGTTAGGGACTGTCATTTTGTATATGAGGTGGGACTGGAATTTAAATGTGTCTGATATTAAAGCCCATGCTCACAGCCACTATCCTGAACTATCTTCCATTAAATTAGATTTTCTCTTCCTTATCTACTTATTTTAAACAACCTTTGTTCCATATATTTTCTTCTCTTAAGAAGCTAATTTTATTTTATGACACCAAGGTGCATTGAAAAATTAAGTGCATAATTTGTTGTGTTACATGACTCCAAAATAAAGTTGAAATACATTTTTCTCTAAACAAGGCCAAAATATTATTTAACCTAATCTCTCTCTCTCTATCATATATCATTTATTTATTATTTTTCAGTGTGTTGTGGTTGAAAAATATGTGGTGTAGTATTATATTGTTTGAATAATTATTCACTTGTTTTATAACATTTTTCATATTTTGCTCAATATTTTGACCTCAACTGAACTTTGAGTAGGTAGTCTCATTCAGTTGTCTGTGATGAGCATTTAAGAGTTCACTCCCCTAAGATGTACTTACTAATTCAGAATCTTTCAGAGGATTTTCCCTATTGTGCATATATTTGTACACAGCCATATTAAATTATATCTGTCATTTCTCATCTCTTGCCTATTGATAACATTTGCTTCATTCCCCCAGATTGCTTTATAATTCCCCCCTCATCTTTACTATTTCTCACATTGATCTTTCTGGTCCTTAATAAATTAATGAAAATGCCACACCACCAGTCATACATTGCAATGGAGTACCTCCTTCTTGAACTTTTCTACACACTGAATGTTGGTCATTTATTCTTACTATTAGTTCTCTACCTCTTAATTTCTTTATAATCCATAGCTAAAGTAGCATGTTCTAACTCTTTCATTACGGAATTAGTATGTAAGTGCCAAACAATATGAGCATAGTATTATTTTCTAAGGCAAAAAATTTCTTCTAGAGATTACTTGTGCAAGACTCAATATTCTATTGAATATCATAGATGACTCTTTTTTACTTATTTTCCATAAAAAATTGTTTGTTTGGTATTCCAGTTCTACTCATTTATTCATTGTGATTCCTTTAACTAAATGTATCTGAGATATTTATTACTGAAGACATTTATTAGAAGACACTTATAAATATTCAATTAATTTTTTTCATAGAAAAAGTTTATAAACCTATATCAGAGTCTAACATATCCATTTTTGTGACAATGCTCTTCAGTTAATTTTTTGGAGACTACACTAGAGAATTCCTAGAAAGACAAAAACAAGTAAAGCATTACTTCCAAACAGAAAGGTATGCAACATTAATAAATTCATGTGACAAGGCAATTACATTTTTGGCTTCCTTAATTTTGTAATACATAGAGCTGCCCAAGTAATTGTTAAGTAGTCATTATCTTTAATATGAAGAACAGTACAGATTCATTCAGGTAGATGCACCAAATTAACATATCTTTTATTATTGGATCTATGTACTAATTATAGAGTTGCTACCAAATTTTAAACTTATTCAAAGTTAGAAATAAGGATACACCCACATACTTTTCAGCCACCTTTCAGTAACCTGCCTGTCTCAAAACTTGGTAGCTTTAACTAATATTAACTTTTACTTTATGGGTTATTTTTGGTAAGGTAGTTGGGAAATGTGAAATAGAATAGAATAGAAAATCATTACAGTTTAATGGCATTTCTGTATTGCCTCTAGATTTAAAATTTTGATTTGTTTCTTGAATAGGCATTTGGTTATAAATCCAAATGAATATTTTAAAATCAGTTTTGGGAGAGAAATAGCACATCACAGCTAGCTAAGCTTTATTTGTGGAAATTTAATGAAAAGTTTAATGAAGAAGGAAGATAGTTTTGAAACAAACTTTCTCTTGGCTTGATAGTTACACTGTGATGACTGTTACAAAAATACAAAATACTCTTACTTCCAAATCCCTGAAAAACTGTTTGTGATGACTTTGAATAAACAAGAATCCTTTCCTTTTTTTTTTTTTTTAAGATTTATTTATTTCTCTCCCCCCCCCCCCCCACCCTGGTTGTCTGTTCTCTGTGTCCATTTGCTGCGTCTTCTTTGTCCGCTTCTGTTGTTTCAGCGGCATGGAAATCTGTGTTTCTTTTTTTGTTGTTGCATCACCTTGTGTCAGCTCTCCGTGTGTGTGGCACCATTCCTGGGCAGACTGCCCTTTCTTTTGCGCTAGGCAGCTCTCCTTACGGGGCTCACTCCCTGCACATGGGGCTCCCCTACGCGGGGGACACCCCTGCGTGGCAGGGCACTCCTTGCATGCATCAGCACTGCACATGGGCCAGCTCCACACCGGTCAAGGAGGCCTGGGGTTTGAACCGCAGACCTCACATGTGGTAGATGGACACCCTAACCACTGGGCCAAGTCCGCTGCCCTAAACAAGAATCCTTTCAAAGGAGTAGGCCATTGCTACAATCAAGTCAATTTCAGCATTCCTTTTGGCAGCTGTTTTGCATATTGGGTAATACAACAGTTTTAGTCCTAGTAATTATTTTGGGAGCTCACCTACAATCTGGAGGCATTATGCAAAAAGTATGAAATTAGAACTCTAATATGAATAAAAAAGACAAACACCGAGAGTTTAAAAGATTATCTTAGTACATAGCTACTTTTCATTTATAAAGGTAATTTTCAAGCACTGGTTAATCTACTTAAAGCCCTTATGAGCATGGCTTGACTAGAAAAAAAATCAGAGTTTTGGGGAAACAAAAGTGAAAAGTTTCAGTGGAGCTATATTTTTTTCCATAGCTCATCTTCAATCAGAATCTCCTAAATAGGTAAGTCAATTAAATTCTTCTTATCTTGACAGTCAGACTGTTCAATAGATTAAAAAATTGTTTTGCTTAAAATTCTTAAGACAATCCAAAGCATTATTCAACAGTAATCTGAAATCTCAGAATTTAAAAACTGAGGGAGCTCAGAACTATCCTGAATATTTGGACATCTTCAGGATCAGTTATGGATTGATACGAACCTAAATACACTGGTTCTGATGAAAATTGGATATATTGTTAAGAGAATAACCAACTGACTCACAATGTCTAATTCCTTTCAGGCCAGTAATTCATTTCTAGCTCTGGCAGTTTCACTCAAACTTTTGGGAATGCCTGTGCGTGTCACTGACTGCCACTGGCAGCCCTGAGACATAAATAAGAGGAGAGAAGACCAAATAGAAGAGGAGAAGTGTTCGTGGTAGAAGATCTCCAACAAATTCTTAAGTTGTCAGTCATGGCCCAGAGGGCAGGAGGATAAATGAATTAGCTGTTAAAGGAATGGAATGGGTAAAAGTAAATTAAGGAACAGAGACAAGAGTGTGCTTTAGTGTGAAGGAAGATTATACATGTAATAGCCAAGTTATTGGGAACCATGTCAGAAGCCAGAATATTGCATGTAGATGGAATCTATGATTTATACAAAACACAACCCAAGATATATGTCAAATCCAAGTATGACATTGTGGCAAGAAACAACTGCAAAACTGAACACATAGCTAACACACATCATATATATACTCCCAACCTCCTATCTCTGCCCTATATTTTTCCATATAATTATCATCTTTTGATTTACTTCATAATTTACTATATACTCTCTCTCCTCATGGAATGAAAACTCTACTAAGATAGACACTTTTGTCTGTTTTATTCATTGGTGTATCCTAACATACCTGATAGTGTCTGGAATGTAGTATGCTTCCAATAAATATTTGTTGACTGAGTGATGAGGTAAATGATATTTAAGAAATGAGTAAGGGATTGCATCCATCATCCATGTGGAATCTAAGCCCCCTCTCAATATAGAGGTGGAGTGGACATAAACATCCCAGGGTCCACAGGATGGAGGAACACAGTATGGATTAGAGTGATCTTGCTGATGTTCTACTATGCAATTATTGTGATTAGTAATGGAAGAAATAGTAGCAGTGATGTAGAGAAAGTGGCCACAGTAGCTGCTGAGGGTAACAAGAGGGAAGAAGAGATATGATGTAGGGGTATTTTCAGGACTTGGAACTGTCCTGGTTGGTACTGCATGGGCAGATGCTGGACATTGTATGTCCTGCCATGGCCCACTGTGTGGACTGGGGGAGAGTGTAAACTACGATGTAAACCATTATCCATGTGGTACAGCAGTGCTCCAAAATTTATTCACCAAATGCAATGAATGTCCCATGATGATGAAAGAGGTTGTTGATGTGGGAGGTGTGGAGTGAGGGGGGTGGAGGGTATATGGGGACCTCTTATATTTTTTGAATGTAACGTTTAAAAAAATAAAGAGAAAACAAGAAATGAGTGAGGGATGTTCTGAGGTGAATGAGTGAAGGGTATAAAGTGCACTGAGCTCACTGCAGTGGAGTGTTCATTGGCTCTTGTTTTTATACCTATGTAGAATATATTTTAAAGTTACAATTTCTCTATGGCTGCTGATTGTTGGAGAAATAACCTGGAGACCAGTGTAGCTTATGTGGAATGAGAAAGCAGAAAGAGTAACCCAAGAGGGGTTCAAAAAGAATGTGGAGGGGTGAGGGTGTGACATATTCTTTAGGGTTCTGTTGTTCACGGTAAGAATTTTGACTTTGACTCAAAGTGAAGTAGATGTCCCTGGAAAGTTTTGAGGAGAAAAGTGATTTGCTCTGATTTATGTTTTAGCACTTTGGATGTTCTGCAAAGAATAGACTGTAGGAGGGCAAAGGCTGAGCAGGGAGACGAGTTAAGAGACTGCCACAATAATTGAAGAGATATATCATGATGGCTTGGACCTGAGTGATTGCAGTGGACATTTTGAGAGCTGCTCATATCTTGATATACTTTGAAGGTAGAGCCAAAGGGGTTTCTTGATGGATTGGAATATGGGGCATGAGAGGATAAGAATTCAAAGATGAATACAAGTTTTTTTGGCCAGAGAAACTGGAAGGATGGAGATGCTGTTAACTAAGACAAAAAAGACTTGGGAGGTGGGAAAATAAAAAATATGTTAGAGATTTCAGTATGTTTTCAAACAATGTTTCTCTCTGAGGTGGGAGTGGGGAGGAAAATACTATTAATTTCCTTGATTTTTTAGCTAAGAAAACAAAGATGTATGTAGGTATTTTGCAGTTTTTGTTTGTTTGTGCTTCTGAGAATTGAATATAATGGAGCACAAAGAATATTCAGAATATCTTCCTAGGAAGTAACGGACTTTATTACTGTAGATTGGTTGTGCACGTTATGAAAAATTCAGTTAGTGTTTTAATGTGATAATTCATGAAGAGAAATTAAGTATTTTGCTGCCTATCTCTCCTCCAAAATTGATAGATATTAGTAAACTGTGAAGATGAAACATCCATATTTGCATAGGGTAGAAACCACTAACAAAAACAAGATCAGTGTGACAATCAGCTGCACCATATTAAATTAAAAAATTTGTGTGGGTTTGCTTATACACACACACACACAAATCCCTCAGAGGTTAAACTGCTTCCTGAATGTTAAATCCTAAGAAGTCTATTATTGTTTTTCTGTCTTGTAAAAAACCTATGCAGTCCAAATATGGCTAATATTATCACATTTGTTAAGCAAAAAACATTTGGAGACACACCTATATCCTTTGATCTAGAATTCCACTCTTACCTAATTTCTCTTGAGGAAATATTAAGGGTATGCACAAAGATTTGCATCCCAAAGTGTTTTTCACAGCTTTGTTTATAATAACAAAAGTTTGGAAACAAATTAAATATCCAAATCTAGACAATTTGAATAAATTTTGGCACACTCATAGAGTAGAATACTATGTAGTCAATTAGAAGAATGTTGTAGAAGTGTGTTTATTAGCACGAAAATTCTGCCTGTCATATTTAATGAAAAAGGGAAGTTAGCAAACAAAATATTATATATGACTCCACTTGGAAGGTGGGGGGATTAATCTACTTATGAAAAGAAAAGTCCTGTAAGTATATACACAATGATACACTGATTATTGCTGATGGGATTGTAGGCAATTTTTATGTTTATCTTTATTTTCTAAAATAAACATATAAAAGAGAAAAAAGAGAAAAAATTAACAAAAAACAGATACACAAAATAAATAAAATAAACATGTATCACTTTTTTAATAAAAATGTTCAAAATGCATAGAGCCATAAAGATTAAAATAGATAGTAGTATTTCTTTTTTAAGATTTCTTTTTTGTTTGTTTGTTTCTCCCCTTCCCTGCCCTCTCCCCCTCCCCAGTTGTCTGCTCTCTGTGTCCATTTGTTGTGTGTTCTTCTGTGTCCGTTTATATTCTTATCAGCAGCACTGGGAATGTGTCTCTTTTTGTTGCATCATCTTGCTGTATCAGCTATCCATGTGTGCGGCGCCACTCCTGGGCAGGCTGTACTTTTTTCATGCTGGGCAGTTCTCCTTACTGGGTGCACTCCTTGTGAGTGTGGCTCCCTTACACGGGGGACACCCCTGTGTGGTATGGCACTCCTTGTGCACATCAGTACTGCACGTGGGCCAGCTCATCACATGGGTCAGGAGGCCCTGGGAGTATTTCATGATTTATAAAGATAGGCAAGTTTTGCTTTCTCTGGAGACACACCCTTGTTCATGCATCATACCATAAACCTCTAACAGCATATTATTACTGGCACTTCCTGGCTACAGTATTTCTGGTTGAAATAAGAATAAGTAACGAGTTGCCAAATTAAGTATTTAAAACATCCTCCTGGAACCCTTCAAAGATGAGAAATGTGATGAAATAGCCATATGTCTATAAGATTACTTTCAGGGTTTTACCAATTACAGAAGTAATTTAAACAACCAACAATTAGTATGGCCTCTCACAGAACCTAAAGTGCTTTTTGGGTAGCTATACAAAAAGGGACTAGGGAGAACATTCTCAACTGAAACCGAAGAGCACAGAGCCAGTATATTTAATTTTTTCCAATAAAGACCCATTTTTCTTCTCTACAGCCAACTCTAGATTATTCAGGGTTGTGAGGGCCAGAAACAACGTAGATTATTGAAATCCACTGAATCCAGAAACCTAATTTTACCTAATATTTGCAACCATCACCTGGACAGAGCCCTTCAGAAGAGCTACTAATGAGAAGATAACTGAGTTGTTTGAGATTATCTGCTTTCAGTTATCTTTTGTAGGAGCTAATGAACAGTGCAATGTTCAAAAGGCTGTTAGCCAAATGAAGCAGAAAGAGGAAAAGCAGTACATGCATAACCCAGAACCTGAATAATCAGCCTCAAACTGGTTAAGTTGATTGCAATAAGGATCAAACATTAAATATCTGCTTAACTAAACTCCATGAAGGTATATGTCATGACCTTCCCATTAGGGATTTTCATGTCTGCTTATTTTCTTTTGGTCAACATGAATTATGATATGCTCTTGGAAATTATCTATACTGGAGTTATTTCCATTGGTGACAATGACAGGTTATTTATTATCTGAGCACAGCTAATCAATGGCAGGCTTGTCTGCTAAATATGGCTAAAAGCCTGCTTATGAGTCAAGGCTCTTGCAGACAGCCCTGCTTCTAGACCAAAGGGAATGTTACTGATTTATTCCGATGCCTTTCTGGTAGAGAATATAAGCATCGCTTGTATACAAATAATTTTTAAAATTATTGCTCCAAATTCATGTTTTAGAAAACAGCATTTTGAGAGTATTGTTAGGTTGAATATTTTGTGGTTTATATTAAGCATTTGGTTTTCAAGAATTGTTGAAAATAAATATTTTTAGAGTGTAATTATTTTCAAGTATTGTACAATAAACTAATATTTGTAACTAAAATTGTATCTATGTTTGATTAGTAATTAAGCTCTTGGATGGTTTTGAAAGTAATTTCTTTTTATAGGGCTATACTTTATGACAAATTCCTTGATACATTCACTAATATTCAGTGCTTCAACTATACCTACATATGATTATTAATATAGTTCTCTATATTGGTAACAAAAGTGATTTTCATTTATGGGAGTACTTTAAAACAAAGTTCACTGTAAACTCCCCAATATTTGTAAACAAAAGTGTATCTTCACATGAATATTAATAACGTTTTCCTTAGTGACTGTGAGAATAAACTCTATTATAATTGTTTTGATTAAATGAGATTTTTTCAAATAATTTTATTGATATATATTAATAAGGCATAAATACATCCAAAGTCTACAATCAATATTATTCGGTGAAATCACATAGTTATGCATTCTTCACTTCAATCATTTTCAGAGCATTTTCCTTATTCCAGTATTAATAATAATAGAAAACAAAAATCAACCAACCAACCAAACAAACAAAACTCATCACCTCTCAATCTCTTTATGCTTCCCCTTTTGTACATAGGTGCTATTCTGTTTCCTTCTCTCTATTATATTTGTATTTATATTTTATAAAACAATCTTATATGTGCAATATCACCTATATTCATATTACATGAGGATTCACTATGTCATATTGTCCTATGTTACATTTGTTTTTAGATTTCTTTCCAGTAATATGCATATCCTTAGACTTTCCCTTTTGACCACTGTCATACCTATATAATAGTTCTGCTAGTCACAAACACCATGATGCTCTTTTACCACTGCCATTCATTTACAAAGATTTACAAAAACCTTTTAACCACTTATGCACAGATTAACCCTCAGCTTTCCATTCTTGACCCTCCTTCTATTTTCTGGTGACCTATATTCTAATTATATATAAATAATATATTTAATTCATAGTAGTGCAATCATACAGTACTTGTCCTTTTGTGTCTGGATTGCTTCACTTAACATAATGTCCTCCAGGTTCATTTTGTTGTGATATTCTTCAGAACTTCATTTCTTCTTAATGCAGTGTAATATTCCATTGTGTGCATACACCACAATTTGTTTATCCATTCATCAGTTGATGGACACCTGCGTTGTTCACAACTTTTGACTATCATGAATAATGCTGCTATGAACATCGGTGAACAGATGTCTGTTCATGTCACTGCTCTCAGTTCAGAACATAGGTGAGCAGATGTCTGTTCATGTCACTGCTCTCAGTTCTTCTGGGTATTTACCTACTAATGGAATTACCAGGTCAAATGGCAAGTCTATATTCAATTTCCTTGGGAACTGCCAAACAGTTTTCCACAGAGGCTGTAACATTCTACATTCCCACTAACAGTGAATAAGCATTTCTATCTCTCCACATCCTCTCTAATATTTACAGTTTTCTGACTTTTTTAATAGTAGCCAGTCTAAAGGTATGAAATGGTATCACATTGTAGTTTTCATTTGCATTTCCCTAATTACTAGTGATGTTGAACATTTTTTCGTATGTTTCGTCAATGTTTGTATTTTTTCTTTGGATAAGTGTCTTTTGAAGTCTTTTGCCCATGTTTTAAATGGGCAGTTTGTCTTTTTATTGTTGAGTTGCTGCGTGATCTCTTTATAAACTGTGGATATTAAACCCCTATCAAATATATATGATTGCCAAATATTTTCTCCCATTGAGTCAGCTGCCTGTTAACCTTTTGACAAAGTGCTTTGAGGTACAAAAGTGTTTAAGGGGAGCAGATGTGGCTCAAGCAGTTGAGCTCTGGACTCCCACATTGGAGGAACTGAGTTTGGTTTGCAGTGCCTCCTAAAAAAATAAACAAAAAAAAAACAAAAACAAAAGAAAAAACAAGCAAAAATAAAACAAACAACTTAGGGAAGCTGAAGTGCCTCAATAGTTGAGCAGCAGCTTCCCACATATGAGGTCCTGGGTTCAATCCTCAGCCCCCAGTACCTAAAAAAAAATTTGTTTAAATTTGAAGAGGTCCCATTTATCTATTTTTTTCTTTTCTTGCTCTTGCTTTTGGTGTAAAGTTTAAGAAATTACTGCCTACTAAAAGATCTTGAAGACGTTTTCCTATGTTTTCTTTGAGGAGTTTTATGTTCGTCACTTTTATTTTTAAGTTCTTGAACCATTTTGAGTTATTTTTGTATAAGGTGTGAGATAAAGATAAGGGTCCACTTTTTTTCTTTTGGGCATGGCTATCCAGTTCTCCCAGCACCATTTGTTGAATAGACTGTTCTGGCCCAGCTGGTTGGGCTTGACCGCCTTGTCAAAAATCACTTAACTGTAGATGTGAGGGTCTATTTCTGAGTTCACAATCAATGTCATTGGTCAAACAATCTTTATGTCAGTATCATGCTTTTTTAAAAATATATTTTTTATTTAAGTATATCATTCATACATGAACACACATAAACAATAAGTGTATAGTAAAAGTTGTGAACTTACAAAATAAATATGCATAACATCATTTTGGGGTTCCATACATCACCCCGCCACCCACACCTTGCATTGCTGTGATACATTTGTTACAAACTAGTAAGAACATTGTCAAAATTTTACTAACTATAGTCCATATCTTACATTTGGTGTATTGTCCCCCCCTTTTTTTAAACAAATCAATTTTATTGATACATATTAATAGAGCATACAATTTGTCCTAAGTGTACAATCAATGGTATTTGGTATAATCACATAGTTGTGTGTTCATCTCTTCAATCATTGTTAAAGCATTTTCATTATGCAATAATAATAATAAAGAAAGAACAGACAACCAAATGAAAAAGGAAAATCCTCCTCTCTGTTTCCCCTGCTGTACATAGCTGCTGTTTCTGGCTATTCTTGCACAATTATTTATTCACTTATTAAGCAGTTTTATTTTAATTTTTTAAAGATTTTATTTATTTATTTATTTATTTATTTATTTATTTATTTATTTATTTCTCTCCCCCCCACACCCCAGTTGTCTGTTCTCTGTGTCTATTTGCTGCATCTTGTTTCTTTGTCCGCTTCTGTTGTTGTCAGCAGTGTGGGAATCTGTGTTTCTTTTTGTTGCGTCATCTTGTGTCAGCTCTCCGTGTGTGCGGCGCCATTTCTGGGCAGGCTGCACTTTTTCTTTTGCGCTGGGTGGCTCTCCTTACAGCACACTCCTTGTGCGTGGGTCTCTCCTATGTGGGGACACCCCTGCGTGGCACGGCACTCCTTGTGCGCACCAGCACTGTGCTTGAGCCAGCTCCACACGGGTCAGGGAGGCCCAGGGTTTGAACCGCGGACCTCCCATGTGGTAGACGGACACCCTAACCACTGGGCCAAGTCCATTTCCCAAGCAGTTTTATTGAGATCTATTCATATACCATATGATCTATTCAAAGTATATAATCAATGGCTTTTTAAAAAGTTGTAAAAAAGGACTTTATTGTAAAATTGTAGAATAAATAGAAAAAGAGGTTGAAAGAAATCACAGATTTTAAAATAGAGTGCAAAGCCAGATTAGATTTAATATAATCAATTATAAGAAATAGATGATATAGCAACAAACACTTATAAATGTAAATAATAATTCTAATATAGTAGAAATTATTTAGATGGGGAATTCAGGCAAGATGACATCAGCTTAGGTGGGCACTCCTGAGCTCTCTTGCAAAAAACTGCTGAGAAGGGGCAAATCCTACCTGAGTGGAATGTTTTAGGAACCCACAAAGCAGAAGGCTTTAGGGCATCGATCAGGAGGGAACTGGGCAAGGGGTAAAGAGCCAAAGGGAAAATCATGAGTTTTTCACCCCTGTGGCTGCAAATGGCAGGAAGCTAAGCTCCACCCTTAAGGTAAAAAGCCTCCATGAACACCCTGACTCCCACCAGCCACTGAGTGGGAGGGAGTGCTCTCTGGGAGGAAGACTGTTCTGGTGAAGGGTGGAGAGTGGTTTCCTTTCTATGGTTTGTTTACCTGGGCCCCCTTTGAACTTGGGGGAGCATACCAGCTGACACTGAGTTGGCCCCAGGAAGAGGGAAGAATGGAATCTGCTCAGGCAGCCTGATGCACCTAGCCACCCTGGGAGAGGGGAACTGGGGCAGGGAGAGGGTGGAGACAGCCAACAAACTAGTCTGGCATGGAAAATGATCAAAATTCCAACGCCCCTAAGGGAGGTGGGCGATAGGAAGCCTCAATAGGCTTTCAAGGGCCTATTTTGGGTCCCCTGGGAGGAGGAGGGTTCTGGAAGAGGGTCAAGAGTGGTTCCTTCATGGTACGTTCAGTCACCAGGGTCCCCTTTGAATCTCAGAAGGGACCTCAACCTGACCAGGAGAGGGGAGGGTTCACACTGGCTGCCATGCCCAGCTATCCTGGTAGAGAAAGCAGTTAGAATAGAAAGGGGGCAGAGGCAGGCAGATGCCTAATCAGCAGGACTCTGGCCAACTGCAGCGTCTAACCTGCCTGAGGGAAAATAAGCAGATAGCTTTCTGAAAGGCTAGCTGACCCAAGGAGAAAGTTTTGCTCAGTCGAAAAGTTCCGACCTTGAATATACAAGGTCTCTGGTTCGATTCCCAGCTCTTAGAGAAGTGATCCACTGGGCTTTCAGACATCCAGCTGATACTTTAGGACAGGAAACATTTAGAAAATCTTTTTGTATTAGCTTTTCTTGGATCTCTTATTTTTCTTAAAAAAGGTTCTTTTTTTCAATTTAACTTAGTTTACTTGCTAAAACCTGGTTCAAAACCTGCAGAGGGAAGGCTGCAGGGTAATTGATTGATGAACACCGGCAACCTAAGGAAAACCTTAGGGGCCTAGGAGGGAAGGCTGTTTTCCCATGGTTTTTATTTGTTCACTTATTTGCTTGTTTTTGTTCTTTCCCTTTTTATCATTTTTCTTCCTCCCTTTTGTTGTTAATTAGTTTCTGCCCTCTTGTTTCTTCTTTTTTTGTGCTTTCCCTTCCTTTGTTTCCCCTTTTTAAAATCAATTTTGTCTACCTATGCTATTTCTTTTCCTTCCTTCACTTTTCTATCTTCTGCTTTCTTTTGTAGCTCTTTCATTCCACTTTTTTTTTCTTTTATTTTTTGGTTATTATTTCTCTCTCCTTTTTTCTCTGTTTTCTTTCTGTCTTTTTTCTTTCCCTCTCTCTTTACAATTCTGGCCTTTTAATACATTTTATGTATTTTTCTCTATTCAATTACTCATTTCATTGTTTGTACTCCACCCTTTTGCTCTTATTCCTCTAAACTTCTTGCTAAAGTTAATTACTCATTTTCTTAGGTTTTCTATGGTTCCTCTTCTAACTTTTATTATTATTATTACTATTATCCTTTCTCTCTTCATACTTCTTTCCTTTGCTCTGGCCCTAATTTTTTTCCCCAAGGGAACATAGACAACATCAAGGAAATGGAATAAGAGGAATGAAGTGTCAAAGTGAAAACTGACCACCCACACCAAAACAACAATAATATAAAACCCTAGATTAGAAAGAGAAGCTAATCAACTGAAGAAACCCATCAAGATAAACTGATGCTTAGACACCAACAAAAAATTACAACCCATGCTAAGAAACAGGAAGACATGGCTGAGTCCAATGAACCAACTAAAATAACAGGAGATGCAGAACACAGAACAGCTAATTAGAGAAGTCAAAACAGATATGATGAATCAACTTAATGAAATGAAGGAAGAGATTAAGGATGTTAAGAAGACACTGGGAGAAAACACTTAAGAAATTGAAAACATACATAAAAAGATAATGGATATGATGGTGATGAATGGCAAAATACAAAAAGTCAAAAATACATTGTAAGTACATAATGACAGATTTGAACATGCAGAGCAAAGAATCAGCAATGTGAAAACCAGTACAGCTGAAATCAAACAGATAGTAGAACAGATAGATAAAAAGATAGAAAAAAATCCAGCAGGGACTAAGGGATTTGAATGACAACATAAAATGTGCAAATTTATGCATTATAGGCATCCCACAGGAAGAAAAGAAGGGAAAAGGAATAGAAAGTGTGTTGAGGGAAATAATGGTTGAAAACTTCCCAAGCCTATTGAAGGACATGGATATACAAGTCCGGGAAGCTCAGCACATCTCAAACAGTATAAATCCCAACAGGCCTACTCCAAGACATATACTTGTCAATTTGTCCAATGTTCAAGACAAAGAGAACACTGAAAGCAGCAAGCGAAAAGAGAACCATCACATATAAGGGAATTTTGATAAAGAGTAAGTGCTGATTTATCATCTGAAACCATGGAGGCAAGAAGGCAGTGGTATGACATAGTTAAGGTGCTAAAAGAAAAACCTTCCAGCCAAGAATTCTTTATCCAGCAAAATGACATTCAAAAATAAATGACAGTACAAAATATTCACAGATAAACATAAATTAAGAGAGTTTATCAACATGAAATCTGCACTTCAAGAAATATTGAAGAGAGTTCTGCAGGTCAAAAGGAAAAAAAAAACAGCAGTGAGAGAGTTGGAGGAGAGTGTAAGAAAAATTAAACAGAATAAAAACATATGACACACATAAACCAAAAGAAAATATGGCTAATGTAAGCAATTCCTTGACAGTAATAATATTGAATCTTAATAGATTAAACTCACCAGGCAAGAGAAACAGATTTTCAGAAAGGATAAAGAAATATGACCCATCTATATGATGTCTACAAGAAGCCCACCTTAGACCCAGGGATGCAAGGAGGTTGAAAGTAAATTGCTGGAAAACAAATTTACAAGCAAACAATAACCAATAAAGGGCAGGAATAGCTATACTAATATTGGACAAAATAGACTTTAAATGAACAACTATTGTAAGAGACAAAGATGGAGACTAGTAATAAAAGTAGTAATTTATCAAGTAGAAAGAACAATCATAAACATTTATGCATCTAACAAGGGTTCCCCAAAATACATGAGGCAAACACTGGAAAAACAAAGTGGAGGAATAGATGATTCTATAATTATAGTGGGGGACTTGAACACATCATTATCAATATTAGACAGAGTATATTGAGAGAGAATCAATAAAGACACAAAGACTTTGATTAATACATTAGAGGATCTGGACCTAATAGACATATACAGAATATTACACCAAAATACAGTGGATATACATTTTTCTCAAGTACACATGGATCATTCTCCAGAATAGACAACATGCTAGGCCACAGAACAACTCTCAATGAATTCAGAAAGATTGAAATTATAGAGGAGGGGGCAAGATGGCGGCTGAGTGAACTTCCTGGTTACTAGCTCCTGGGGGGAATTGGCTGGGTGGCGTAGGAGACTCTTTGGGACCGGGCTGTTTCGGGATTTTTGCTGGTCTGGAGGTGTCTGGACATCGATTTGGAGGGAAGGTAACAGAGAGGATCTGTCTGTGAAATACACACAGAGATCCCAGCTACGTGTGGAGGATTCCCTCCTTGGGTAGGCGGAGCAAGGCAGCTAGCACCACGCCGAGCCCTGGCGGGTGGCGGCCGGGGGAGCCTAGCAGCGCCTCAGCGGGCGGCGGGCGGGGAAGCCCAGCCCAGCCGAGCCATGGTGGGCGGCGGGCGGGGAAGCCGAGCCCAGCTGAGCCCAGCCGAGCCTCGGCGGGCAGGGGAACCGAGCCCAGCCAAGCCCAGCCGAGCCGCGGCGGGCGGCGGGCGGGGGAGCCGAGTCCAGCCGAGTAGCGGTGGGCGGCGGGTGGGGGAGCCAAGCCTAGCCGAGACGCGGCGGGCGGCGGGTGGGGGAGCCGAACCCAGCTGAGCTCAGCCGAGCCGCGGAGGGCGGCGGGCGGGGGAGCCGAGACCAGCCGAGCCCAGCCGAGCCGCAGCGGGTGGGGGAGCCGAGCCCAGCCGAGCTGCGCGGGCGGGGGAGCCGAGTCCAGCCGAGTAGCAGTGGGCGGCGGGGGGAGCTGAGCCCAGCCGAGCCGCGGCGGGCGACGGGCGGGGGAGCCGAGCCCAGCCGAGCCGCGGCAGGCGGTGGCTGGGAGACCCGAGCCGAGCCCGGCAGCGGGGTTTCTGTTCTTTTTTTGTTTTTTGTTTTTTTTTAATCCTCTCTTTCTTGTCCCCAATATTCTTCTTATTCTACTTTATCTTAACAATACAATAGGTCCTGCAGGAAACACCTCACATTTGCTGGGTTTCTTCATCCTCCACTGCCTCATTTCTCTGTGAATAGTTTTAGCCTATCTACACTATCCCCTTTCCCCTACAACTTGATATCCTCCACCATCTGCTATCTCTCCTATATTCCACCTCCCTTTCTTTGATCCACAAAGTGTCTAACTCTTAATTTCTAATACCTTTGTTTAGTTTTCCATCTGGTATTCATCCCTGAAACTATTACCTTTCTTTTCTCTTTCCCTCTCTCACGAAAACAATAGCTTCTTAGTACGTACCATATTCCTCCCATATTCAGTCATTTACCTCATTATAGGTACTTTCCTACTACTATAACTCTACACAATTTACATGATCTAACCTCCATCCTCCCAGAACTCATATTGTTGCTTTGTTAACATATATCACCAATACTACTTCACACTTTTTCCTTCCTTGCACAATTGCCTTTCCCCAGCACTAATACTTTCATTTAAAGTGAGCTTAACCAGCAATAAGAAATTGGAATAAGAAGAACAAAGTGACAAAGAGAAGATATAACACTTACGCAAAAACAAAAGCTAATTAATCTCCAAGACTAGACAAAGAAGTTAAGGAACTGATTAAACCCGTCAAGAAAAAATGATGACAAGACAGCAACAAAAATCTACAAACCAAACAAGTAATCAGGAAAACATGGCTGAATCCAATCAACAAACTAAAAATCAGGAAGGGGAGCAGGACTTCGCACAAGCAATGAAAGATCTCAGAACATTTATCACTGACAAATTTGATGAAGTAATGAAAGAGGTTAACAACATGAAGACAACACTTGGAGGGGAAATTGCAGACATGCACAAAAAAATAACAGATATGATGGAAATGATTACCACAATTCAAGAAATAAAAAATACACTTGCAGCAAATATCAGCAGACTAGAAGAGGCAGAGCAGAGAATTAGTGATGTGGAAGACAGTGCATTGAAAATCAAACAGATAGTAGAAGTGGTCAATAAAAAGGTAGAAAAAATCCAGATAGGACTTAGGGACCTGAATGATAACGCAAAAACACTCAAACATACGTATTATAGGCATTCCAGAAGGAGAAGAGAAGGGAAAGGGGTCAGAAGGAGTGTTGCAGGAAATAATGAATGAAAACTTCCCAAATCTACAGAAAGAGACAGATGTACATATCCAAGAAGCACAGCACACTCCACTGGTCATAAACCCCAACAGGCCCACCCCAAGACATATACTTGTCAAATTATCCAATGCTCAAGACAAAGAAAAAATTCTAAAAGCAGCAAGAGAAAAGAAAACCATCACATACAAGGGAAACTCCATAAGATTAAGTGCTGATTTCTCATCTGAAACGATGGAGGCAAAAAGGCAGTGGTATGATATAGTCAAGGTACTAAAGGAAAAAAATTTCCAACCAAGAATACTCTATCCAGCTAAACTAGCATTCAAAAATGATGGAGAGTTCAAAATATTCACAGATAAACAGAAACTGAAAGAGTATATCAACAAGAAACCTCCCCTTCAAGAAATTCTTAAGGGAGTTCTGCAGGAAGAAAGGAAAAAACAGGACAGTCAGAGATGAAGGAGAGTGTAAGAGCAACAAGAAAGACAAAAATAGAAGGGGAAAATAAAATAATACAAACAAAATATAACAAACACAAATCGAACCAAAATATGGCTACCATAAATAATTCTCTGAACGTAATAACACTGAATGTCAATGGATTAAACTCACCTATCAAAAGATTCAGACTGGGACACTGGATAAGGAAATATGACCCATCTATATGCTGCCTACAAGAGACACATCTTAGACCCAGAGACTCATGGAGGTTGAAAGTGAATGGCTGGAAAACAATCATACAAGCAAACAACAACCAAAAAAAGGCAGGAGTACATATATTAATATCAGACAAAATAGACTTTAAATGCAGAACAATTGTGAGAGACAAAAAGGATACTATATTTTAGTGAAAGGGATAATCTGTCAAGAAGATTGAACAATCATAAATATTTATGCTCCTAACAAGGGCACCTCTAAATATGTGAGACACCACTATCAACTCTGGACAGAACATCTCAAAAGAGAATCACGAAAGAAATAAAACATTTGAACAGTATATTAGAAGAGTTGGATCTAATAGACATATATAGATCATTACACCCAAACACAGCAGGATATACATTTTTCTCAAGCGCACATGGAACATTCTCCAAGATAGACCATATGCTAGGCCACAAAGAAAGGCTTAATGAATTCAGAAAGATTGAAATCATACAAAACAATATCTCTGACCACAGTGGAGTGAAGCTGGAAATTTGCAAGGGACAGAGACCCAGACTTCACACCACAATTTGGAAATTAAACAGCACACTCTTAGAAAACCAGTGGGTCAAAGAGGAAATCTCAAAAGAAATCAATGACTACCTTGAAACAAATGATAATGATAACACAACATACCAAAATCTATGGGATGCAGCAAAAGCAGTATTGAGAGGGAAATTTATAGCCATAAATTCATATATCAAAAAAGAAGAAAGAGCAAAAATTGAAGAACTAACTGCACTTTTGAAGGAATTAGAAAAACAGCAACAAAGTAACCCAACAGGAAGAAGAAGGAAGGAAATAACAAAGATAAGAGCAGAACTAAATGAAATAGAAAATAAGAAAGCACTTGAAAAGATAAACAAGACCAAGAGCTGGTTCTTCGAGAAGATCAACAAAATTGACAAACCTTTAGCGAGACTAACAAAGAAAAAAAGAGAGAAGATGCAAATACACAAAATAAGAAATGAGAAAGGCGATATCACCACTGACCCCACAGAAATAAAGACTATCATAAGAGGATACTTTGAAAAACTATATTCCAACAAAAATGACAATTTAGAGGAAATGGACAAATTCCTAGAAACACATAAGCAGCCCATATTGACAAAAGAAGAAATTGATGATCTTAAGAAACCAATCACAAGCAAAGAGATAGAATCAGTTATTAAAAATCTCCCAACTAAGAAGAGCCCAGGGCCAGACGGCTTCACAGGTGAATTCTACAAAACATTCTGTAAAGAACTAACACCAATCCTATTGAAACTATTCCAAAAAATCAAAACAGAAGGAACATTGCCGAACTCCTTTTATGATGCCAACATTATCCTAGTACCAAAGCCAAAGACACCACAAGAAAGGAAATTTCCAGACCAATTTCTCTAATGAACCTAGACGCAAAAATACTTAACAAAATACTTGCTAATCGTATTCAACAACACATTAAACGAATTATACACCATGACCAAGTGGGATTTATTCCAGGTATGTAAGGATGGTTCAACATAAGAAAATCAATCAATGTGATACACCGTATAAACAGACTGAAGGAAAAAAATCACATGATTATATCTATAGATGCAGAAAAGGCATTTGACAAAATACAGCACCCCTTCTTGATAAAAACACTCCAAAAGATCGGAATACAAGGAAACTTTTTGAACACAATAAAGAGTATATATGAAAAACCTACAGCCAACATTGTTTACAATGGCAAAATCCTGAAATCCTTCCCTCTAAATTCAGGAACAAGACAAGGATGCCCATTGTCTCTGCTCCTATTTAACATTGTCTTGGAAGTACTTGCTCCAGCACTGAGGCAAGAACCAGATATAAAAGGCATTCAAATTGGAAGGTAAGAAGTCAAAATTTCATTATTTGCAGATGACATGATCCTATATATAGAAAACCCTGAGAGATCTACAACAAAGCTGCTAGAACTCATAAATGAGTTTAGTAAAGTTGCAGGTTATAAGATCAATGCACAAAAATCAGTAGCATTTCTGTACACCAAGAATGAGCAAGATCAGGAGGAAAGCAAGAAACAAATACCATTCACAATAGTAAATAAAAAAATCAAATACTTAGGAATAAATTTAACTAAAGAGGTAAAAAACTTATACACCGAGAACTATACAAGACTGTTCAAGGTAATCAAAGAAGACCTAAATAAATGGAAGAATATTCCTTGTTCATGGATAGGAAGACTGATTATTATTAAGATGTCTATCCTACCAAAACTGATCTACACATTCAATGCAATCCCAATAAAAATCAACACAGCCTTCTTTAAGGAACTAGAAAAACTAACTATGAAATTTATTTGGAAAGGAAAGAGGCCCCGAATAGCCAAAGACATATTGAAAAAGAAAAACAAAATAGGAGGAATCACACTTCCTGACTTCAAAACATACTACAAAGCTACAGTAGTGAAAACAGCATGGTATTGGCATAAGGAGAGACACACAGACCAATGGAATCGAATTGAAAGTTCAGATATAGAACCTCAAGTATATAGCCATATAATATTCGATAAAGCCACCAAACCCTCTCAACTGGGAGAGAATGGCCTATTCAACAAATGGTGCCTGGAGAACTGGATAGCCATATGTAGAAGAATGAAAGAGGATTACCATCTCACACCTTATACAAAGATCAACTCAAGATGGATCAAAGACCTAAATATAAGAGCCAAGACCATAAAGATCTTGGAAAGCAGTGTAGGGAAACATCTACAGGACCTTGTAATAGGAAATGGCTTCATGAATATCACACCAAAAGCATGAGCAGCAAAAGAACAAATAGATAAATGGGACTTCCTCAGAATTAAAGCCTTCTGCACCTCAAAGGAGTTTGTCAAGAAAGTAAAAAAGGAACCCACACAATGGGAGAAAATATTTGGCAACCATATATGTGATAAGAGACTTATAACTTGCATATATAAAGAACTCATATATCTTGAAAACAAAAAGATAAACAACCCATTTAAAAAATGGGAAAAAGATTTAAAGAGACACTTCTCCAAAGAAGAAATACAAATGGCTAAAAAGCACATGAAAAAATGCTCCAAATCTCTAGCTATCAGGGAAATGCAAATCAAAACTACAATGAGATACCATCTTACTCCCATTAGATTGGCAGCTATGAAAAAAACAGAAGAATACAAATGCTGGAGAGGATGTGAAGAAAGGGGAACACTCATCCATTGCTGGTGGGAATGCAGAAGGATCCAACCATTCTGGAGGACAGTTTGGCGGTTTCTCAAAAAACTAGCCATAGATTTGCCATATGACCCAGCAATACCACTGCTGGGTATATACCCATCAGAACTGAAAATAAGGACACAAACCGATATATGTACACCAGTGTTCATAGCAGCATTGTTCACTATCGCCAAAAGTTGGAATCAATCCAAATGTCCATCAACAGACGAGTGGATCAATAAAATGTGGTATATACACACAATGGAATACTACTCAGCTGTAAGAACAAATACACTACAATCACACGTGATAACATGGATGAACCTTGAGAATCTTATGTTGAGTGAAGCATCCCAGGCATTGAAGGACAAATACTACATGACCTCAATGATATGAAATAAGCAAACTGCCTCAGAGAGCTAGAGTGTGGAAAAGAGGCTTACAGGAAATCAGGGGGTGGAGGAAGGATGTGAGTTAACGTCTGCAGGAGGGGAATCTGTGATGAGCTGGTGGTAGGTATGAGCACAAAGAAGGGACAAAATGGGGGCAAAAGGTTGCCTTCGGATGGGGCTTTGTGGGTTAGAGGGGGGATGGGGATGGGCAGAGGGGTAATATTATCCAAAAAATGGGGGGAGGGAGAGGCAACATATGAACATGGGAGAGGGTCAGCTGTTTGTTGAGAACAAAATGTCAAGAAACTCGTATCAAAGTATAAGTAGGAGGGTTACCTGTTTAGGATGCTCATGGGGTATGGTCTGATGCGGGACGGACTCCGGGGGAATAGCTGAAGGCTCATTATGCTAAGGTGGGTAGTACCATTGGGAAGAGACCCAAGAAGTGAGAGTTGGGGTGGACCCACATCCTGGAGAAGACTAATGTCGTCAAATAGAGAGAACTGTATCTCTCGTGAGAAAGGATGGCTCCCAGGGCAACAGGGCAGTTGAGAAAGTCAGGCCCTGAATACTGCTGCAAGTATCTCTGGACATGGCTTCTCGGGAAATGGAGATTGGCTGGTGTTGTGGGCCCTAAGGGGAGGGGAAAATGGATGTGGAATGGATGGAACCAAGATAAATATGGGGGCAAGAGAGGAGTTTTGTGAGAGTACACGAGGATGAATATAAAACATGTAATATTACACCAAAAACATATAGGGGATGACAGACTAATAATGTAAAGCATAAGGCAAAACATAGGATAACTAAAAAATTTAGAAAACTGTACAACCTAAATTATGGACCACATAGTAAGTACAGCTGTCACCTTGTTTGAAAGCTATTGTCTCGGAATCTCTACATCAGTTTCAGGAAATATATGAATAAGTTAAAAGATTAGCGCTGCGGAAGGGAAAAGGTTTTATGGTGAATCTGGGGAAGTACTGTATATTGTATATATGAATTTTGGTGATCTAAGACTCTTGTGAAGCTGACAATTTGTTGGGATTCACTTTACAGGAAGTTTTGGATCACAGAGTGGTTCAACAATGGCAGCAGAGGAATACTGACATAGGATGTTATTGACAGGATATATAGGGTTGACAGTGAGTTATACAGGGCATATGCCCAGGTTATATAGTAATGTCTAGATATACTCATAGTGGAAACAATTAAAAACAACAGCTGGGGGGGTACTGGGCCCCTGGCCAGGGGGTCACTGTCGTGGACCCTGGAGGAGCAGCGGCAGTCCCCCAGGTGCAACGGCAAGAACCAGGAAGGAAGGAGGGCCCAACAGTGGGCTCCTGATACTAATGGCTATGCTTTTGAGCCTGTACACCTGCAATAAGAACAAGGCCTAGAGTAGCACTGTGCCTGGGAGTTTCCTCCTGACAGCCTTCATGTTACTCAAATGTGGCCACTCTCACAGCCTAATTCATCATGTAGATGCAGTGCATTCCCCCCAGTGAGGGACATGACACCCTGGGATGAGCCTCTCTGGCACCGAGGGACCACTACCACATACCAGCTGAAGATACAACTAGAAAATGACCTTGAATTAAAGGTTCAATACGGATCAGTAGAATATCCCTGTCTACATATAATAACATGACTTTAAAATGCTGATTGACCTAATGTAAGGGGGAAATGGAAAGGAGAAATGAGATTATAAGGCTATGAGTCTCTAAAAAAGAGTCTGGATGTTGCCAGAAGGAATGCCCTTATGCACAAATGAGCAGAGTCTGAGAGACAGATAAAGTAGATACAACCCCAGGTATTGGTTCTTTTGAGGGATAAAGAGACCCACGGTTTCTATGGTCATGGCAGATAGGGTTCACTGCCATGGCAGATGGCCCTTCTTTGGAGCCTGTGTTTCTGTGTGATGGAATTGGACTCAGAGGGGATCTCTTTTCACAAGACTTCCATGCTACTTTATTGGAATTGTAATAGGTGCTGGGGTTTAAGATATATTTAGGGGATTTGAATCTCTGGACTGATAATATGACACCCAGGCCCAGAGCCTCAACAGACTTCAGCTCCTACACTTTGATTTATTGGACTTACCCTACTCAGCTAACATGGAGTTGAGGAAGGTCAACCACCTCACCATGGAGCCTAGAGTGTCTACAACTGAAAACAGGAGGAGTGCATCCAGTATCCATACGGAATCTAAGCCCCCACTTGACATAGATGTGCAATGGACACAACTAATCCAATGTCCACAGAGAAAATGTGGAATGGGTGTGGGAAGGGTAGCCATGGTGGCTGCTGGGTTTGGTGAATGGGAGGAAGAGATGAGATGTGGAGCCAGTCTCGGGACGTCGAGTTGCCCTGGGTGGTGTTTCACGGACAATTACGGGACTTTGTCGATCCCCCCAGGGCCCACTGGATGGAACGTGGGAGAGTGTGGGCTATGATGTGGATCATTGACTATGGGGTGCAGTGATGTTCAGAGATGTACTTACTGGGTGCAATGGATGTCTCACGATGATGGGAGCAAGTGTTGCTGTCGGGGGATTGGGGGTTGGGGTGGTGGGGTTAAATGGGACCTCATATATTTTTAATGTAATTTTTAAAAATAAATAAATAATTAAAATAAAAAGAAATTATATACAGTATTTTGTCTGACCACTGTGGAATGAAACTGTGAATCAGTAGGGACAGAGAACCGGATTAGGCACAAAGATATGGAAGTTGAACAACATACTCTTGGAAAAACTTTGGTTCAAGGAGGAAATTGCAAAAGAAATCAGTAACTACCTTGAAAATAAAGAAAATGACACCACAACATATCAAAATCTGTGGGAGGCAGCAAAAGCTATACTGAGAGGAAAATTTGTAACCATAAGTGCCTACATTAAAAAAAAAGAAAGAGCTAAAATCAAAGATGTAACTGCACACCTGGAGAAATTAAAAGAATAAACTAACCCCAAGGGAAGTAGAAAGAAGGAAATAACAAAGATTAAAGTAGAACTAAATGAAATTGAAAATAAGAACGCACTAAAAAAAAAAACCCAAAAACCAAAAGCTGGTTCTTCAAGACCAATAAAATTGACAAAACCTTAGCCAGACTAAAAGGGAAAAAAAGAGAAGATGCAAATACATAGAATAAGAAACAAGGAAGGAGATATCACCACTGACCCCAAAGAAATAAAGAGTATCACAAGAGTATTCTTCGAAAAATTATGTGCCAACAAGATGGATAATTTAGAGGAAATGGACAAATTCATAGAAACACACAAACAGCCTACATTGATGAAAAAAGAAATTGATGAGATCAACAGACCAATCACAAGTAATGAGAAAGAATTAGTCATTTAAAACCTCCCAACTAAGAGGAACCCAGTACCAGATGGCTCTCCAGGTGAATTCTACCAAACATTCTGGAAAGAAATAACACCAATAGTGCTTAAATTCTTCCAAAAAATAGAAGTGGATGGAACATTGCCTAACTCATTCTATGATGCCAATTTCACCCTAATACCAAAGCCAAACAAAGACACCACAAGAAAGTATAGACCAATCTCTCTAATCAATTTAGATGCTGAAATCCACAACAAAATACTTGTTAATCAAATTCAACAACACATCAAAGAAATTATATACCATGACCAAATGGGTTTCATTCCTGGTATGCAAGAATGGTTCCACATAAGAACATCAGTATTTGGCTATTTTATTCCCTTCAATTTCAAAGAAGTTTAGGATCACAGAAGGATTACTAATGTGGCAGGGGAGGATCATTGTTGTGTGGTGTCAGTGATAGGGGATACATGGGAGAAAGCTCACCTGGACATACACATAATCCATATAAATGTGTTCAGATGTTCATGTGGCATTGTCATGGTAGGTGGAGATCCACACAATAACTGGAAGAATACCAAGTTCCCATCCTGTGGAGCTCTGCCATATTCTCTAATGGATCACCAAGAATCCCCTGAGTACAGGGGCAATGACTAATCAAGGAGGATGGTCCATTGATGGGCCCTTGATATTTATGACAGTGCTTATGAACATTTACTCTTGAGATGGAAACTCAGCCTGGTATTATAGGGTACCTGAGTTGCCTTCTGGGACCCTCCTTTTTGCTCAAATGCAGCCTCTTTCTAAGCTGAATCCAGAATATAAATACATGTCCTTTCTCCCAGTGTAGGACAATAACCCTGGGGATGAGCCTCCCTGGCACTGAGTGATTACTACCAAGCATCAACTAGCAATGCAACTGGAAACAGACCTTGACCAAAAGGGGGAAAAGGTAAAGACAAATGAGCTTATATGACCAAGAGACTTCAAAGTAAGTTGGGAGGTCATTCTAGAGGTATGCTTATGCATATCTCCGCAGGATCTCATTGACGGCCAAAGTAGAAACTACCGCAAGCAGCTGGGCTCCTGAGGGCTCTGGAGATGTCCAGACACTGTAGTCAGGGCAGATAGCTCACTAGTTTGGTGCCTTGCCAGTGAGCCCTACCTTGGAATTTATGCTTCCCAGGTGACAGAGTTGGACTCAGTTGTGATTTTCATATGCATGGCTCTTCTGTTCTTCTATTTGAACCTGTAATTAGTACTAGGGTTGGTAGCTGTATGTCTGAGACATGTAAATCTTTGGGCTATCCATGTGGCAACTGGGCCCTGAATCTCAATAGAGTTGTAACACCTACTCTCCAATTCATTGGTCTCACCCAGGACAACAAGGAGGTGATGAGGGACAATTGCCATACCAAGGAACTAAGAGTGTCTACAGCTGCAAGCAAGAGAGTCCCATCCATCAGCCCTAACGGAATGCAGTCCCCTCTCAATTAGAGGTGGAGTGGACATCACCATCCCAGAATCCTCAGGATTGGGGAATGAATGATGGACTAAAGTAAACTTACTGGTGTTCTACTATAGACTTATTGTGATTCTAGGAATGGAAGAAATTATATCATTGATGTGGAGGCAGTGGCCACTGGAGGTTCTGAGGGCATGGAGAGGGAAAATCAGGTGTAAGACGGGGGCATTTTCAGGTTTTGGGAATTGCCCTGAATGAGATTGTGATGACAGATACAGGCCATTATACATTTTGCCATAACACACATAATTGGGTGGGAGAGAGTGTAAATTCAATGTAAACTTTAATCCATGTTTAGTGGCAATGCTCCAAAACATGTTCATCAATTGCAATGACTATACCACACTAATGAAGGATGCTGTTAATGTGGGAAAATGTGGGAGGTGTGCAGAGCGGGATATAGGGGAATCCCCTGTATTTTTAATGTGACATTTATGTAACCTAAGTGTCTTAAAAAATAGCTCTAACATAGTGGCATTTTTGGGACAGTGGAATTGTCCTGAGTGATGTTTCAGTGATGGATACAGGCCATTATATATCTTGTCATAAATTACAAAAATTTGTGGGAGAGAGTTTAAACTATAATGTAAACTATAATCCACACTTAGTGGCAATGCTCCAATACGTGTTCATCAATTGTAACAAATGTACCACACTAATAAAGGATGTTGTTAATGTGAGAAAGTGTGGAAGGGGCAGTGAGTGGGGCATATAGGAATCCCCTACATTTTTTATGTAACATTTATGTAATCTAAGTATCTTTTAAAAATAAATTTAAAGAAAGGGAAAAAAGAAATTAATTATAACATAATTCTAATTTTTATATTACAGCTCTAACTACTGGACATAATAATCTCTAAGAATTTCATGCTGTTTTTATCACTGTATGTTTTTTATGTTTTAAAGTCAGGAAGAGAATATGTTTTAAAGTCAGGAAGAGAAAGTCCTCCAACTTGCTTCTTCTTTTTAAAGACATTTTTGGCTATTCGGGGCTCCTTACCCTTCCAAATAAATTTGATAATTGATTTTCCATTTCTGTAAAAAAGCTGTTGGGATTTTTATTGGGATTGCATTGAATATGTAAATCACTTTGGTAGAATTGACATCTTACCAAAATTTAGCTTTCCAGTCCATGAAGAAAGAATGCACTTCCATTTATTTAAGTCTTCTTCAGTTCCTTTTATCAATATTTTGTAGTTTTCTGAATATAGTTCCTTTATGTCCTTGGTTAAGTTTATTCCTAAATATTTGATTTTTTAAGTCCACTATTAAATCGGGAATTTTTTTATTTTTTTCATTTCAGATTGCACAATGGTAGTGTATAGAAATGCTATTGCTTTATGTGTATTATTCTTGTATTATGCCACTTTTATGAACTCATGTATTAGTTATAGTAGCTTTTTTGTGCATTTTTAAAAGGATTTTCTTGATATAAGATCTTATCATCAGCAAATACTGAAAGTTTTACTCCTTGCTTTCCTATTTGGGTGCCTTTCATTTCTTTATCCAGCCTAGTTGCTTATGTAGAACTTGTGGCATAATATTGAATAACAGTGGTTTTATTGGGCATCATTTTTCCTTATCTCAGCGGGAAAGCTTTCAGTCTTTTTTGAGTAAATGCTAGTTGTAGGTTTTTCATATATGCACTTTACTATATTGAGAAAACTTCCTTTTATTCCTATCTTTTTGAGTGTTTTTATCATGAAAGTGTGCTGTATTTTGTCATATGCCTTTTCTGCAGCAATTGAGATGATCATGTGAGTTTTCTTCTTCCGTTTATCAATGTGATTTTTTACATTAACAGTAATTGATTTTCTTGTGTTGAACTACCTTTGCATACCTGGTATAAAACACACTTGGTCGAGGTGTATAATTCTTTTAGTGTGCTTTTGATACTTATTTTGCAATTATTTTATTGGGGATTTTTTCATCTATATTCATTACAGATATTGGTCTGTAATTTTCTTTTTTCATAGTATCTTTTTAAAATTTTTAAAATTTTCTCTCCCCTCCTCTCCCCCAGTTGTCTGCTCTCTGTGTTCATTCGCTGTGTGTTCTTCTGTGACTGCTTCTATCCTTATCAGCAGCACCAGGAATCTGTGTTTCTTTTTGTTGCATCATCTTGTTGTGCCGGTTTTCCGTGTGTGTGGCACCATTCTTGAGCAGGCTGCACTTTCTTTCATGCAGGGCAGCTCTCCTTATGGGGCACACTCCTTGTGCATGGGCCTCGCCTAGGGAGAGGACACCCCTTCATGGCAGGGCACTTCTTGCACACGTCAGCAGTGCGCATGGGCCAGCTCCACATCGGTCAAGGAGGCCCAGGGTTTGAACCACGGATCTCCCATGTGGTAGACGGACACCCTATCCATTGGGCCAAGTCCGCTTTCCATTTTCATTGTATCTTTATCTGTTTTTGATATTAGTGTGATGTTAGCTTCATAGAATGAGATTGGTAGTGTTCTTTCCTGTTAAATTTTTTGGAAGACTTTGAGCAAGTTTGGTATTAGATCACCTTTGAGTGATTGGTAGAATTCACCTTTGGAGCCATCTGGTCCTCAGCTTTCATCTGTGGGAGGTTTTTGATGACTGTTCCAATCTCTTCACTTGTGATTGGTTTGTTGAGGTCTTCTACTTTTTTCTAGGGTCAGTATAGGTGGTCCATGTGTTTCTTGTCTACATTGTCTAGTTTTTGGGCATACAGTTGTTCATATTATCCTCTTATGATCTCTATTATTTCTGCAGGGTCAGTGGTAATGTTCCCCCTCTCATTTCTGATTTTATTTATTTGCATCTTCTTTTTTTTTTCTTTGTCAGTGTAGCTAAGGGTTTGTCAATTTTGTTGATCTTTTCGAAGAAAATACTTTGGGTTTTCTTGATTCTCTCTATTATTTCATTTACTTTTTTGTTCTCAGTTTCATTTATTTCTGCTCTGATTTTCACCATTTCTTTCCTTTGGCTTGGTTTGGAATTAGTGTCCTGTTCTTTTTCTTGTTCTTCCAAGTGTGCAGTTTGATCTTCAATTTTAGCTCTTCCTGCTTTTTTAACGTAAACATTAAGGGCTATAAATTTCCATCTCAGCACTGTCTTTGCTGTTTCCCATATGTTTTGATATATTTTGTTCTCATTTTCATTTGTCTCAAGAGATTTGCTGATTTCTTTTACAATTTCTTCTTTGAACCACTGATTATTTAAGAATGTGGCATTTATTCTCCATATATTTATGAATTTTCCCTTCCCTATCCATTATTAATTTCCAGCTTCATTTCATTATGATCAGAGAAGGTGTTTTGTATAATGTCAATCATTTTAATTTATTGAGATTTGTCTTGTGACCCAACATGTGGTCTATTTTGGAGAAGGATTCATGAGTGCTTGAAAATAATGTATATCTTGCTGTTTTGGAGGGCAATGCTCTATCTGTTAAGTCTAATTCATTTATCATATTATCCATGCTCTCTATTTCTTTATTTTTCCTCTGTCCAGATTTTCTATCCAGTACTGAGAGTGGTATATTGAAGTCTCCAACTATTATTGTAGAGATATCTAATTTTCCAGTTTTGCCAGTGTGTGTTGCATGTATCTTGGGGCACAAAGGTTAGTATACCATTTTTAGTGTAGCTATTTCTTCTTGGTGAATTGCCCCTTTTATTAATATATAATGAATTTCTTCATTCCTTATAACAGTTTAGCATTTAAAATCTATTTTTTCTGATATTGGTACCACAACTCCAGCTCTTTTTGAGTTACCATTTGCATGGAATATCTTTTTCCAACCTTTTACTTTTTTTTTCTTTTTTTTAAACAAATAAATTTTATTGATACATTTTAATAAAACATGCAATTTATTCAAAGTGTACAATCAACGGTATTTGGTATAATCAGAAAGTTGTGCATTAAAGCATTTTCTGTATTTCAATAATATTAATAAAAAAACAAAGAAATAAGAAAATTCCTCTTCTCTCAATCTCTCTGTTTCTCCTGCTTTACATAGCTATTTCTTGCTGTTCTTGCACAATTATTTGTTTGTTTATCAAACAGCTTTTTTAAATTAATTTTTTTATTTTTAAAGAAGCTTTAGATGACATAAATGTTACATAAAAAATAAAAGGGGTTCCCATATGCCCCACTCCCTCCTTAAGCAGTTTTATTGAGTTATATTCACATACCATATGATCTATCCAAAGTGTAAATTAATGGCTTTTCTTTTTTTGTCTTTATTTTTTTAATGTTACATTCAAAAAATATGAGGTCCTCATATACCCCCCACCCCACTCCTCCCATAACAACAACCTCCTCCATCATCATGGAACATTCATTGGACTTAGTGAATACATCTCTGAGCACTGCTGCACCACATGGTCAATGGTCCTCATTATAGTTTACACTGTCCATGGCCCATAGTGGGCCATGGGAGGACATACAATGTCCAGTAGATGGCTTTTCTTAAACTGCTTAAAAGTCCTTTATTGTAAAATTGTAAAATAAATAGAAAAATAGATTGAAAGATATTATAAATTTTACAAGAGTGCAAGGCCAGGTTAGACAATATAATCAAGTATAAAAAATACCATAGCAACAAACATTTGTAATTGTAAATACTAATTATAATATAAAATAGAAATTAATTGTAAGATGATTCTAATTTTTATATTACAGTTCTAACTATGGGACATAATAACCCCTTAGAACAAAATAAATTATTTGTTTGGTTATTTAATTTCCATTTAGGTCATAATTCTTTCTTGACAACCAAATTGTTATTTGGGAATTCTTCACACCTTATTTGAATGAATTACAGCGGATAATAATTTCCCAACTCATAATTTTATGAGGCAGAAAAAGTAAAAATCTTTTTCAACAGTAGTCATGCTAAATCATTATTGATCCAGATAGATTATTTTAATTAAGGAGTATGAAGAAAAAAGGGTTAAAGAAAAATGAAGTATCCAAAAATATATCTCTTCTTCAGCCCTCTTAATTTAAAATATTTTGTATGAAAAATATTATAGAATACTGACCACAGGTAGAATTTGTCAGTTGCACTGAGTAGTTATTGTTCATATACTATAATATTGTTATTTTATGTTTATCTGGTCTACTCCAGCTCTGTTTTTTTAAACTTTTTTAAAAGAAATTTTAGATTACATGAATATTACATTAAAAATATAAGGGGTTCCCTATGCCCCACTTCCTACCCCTCCCACACTTTCCCACATCAACAACATCCTTCATCAGTGTGGTACTTCTGTTAAAATTGCTGAGCACATATTGAAGCATTGCTACTAACTATGGGTTACAGTTTATGTTATAGTTTACACTTTGTTCTGCACAATTTTGTAGGTTATCGCAAAATATATAATAGCCTGTATCTGTCACTGCAATGTCAGGCAGGAAAACTTCAATGTCCCGAAAATTTCCCCATATTACACCTATCATTCCCTCGCCCATTCCTCAGAACCTATGGCAGCCACTGCCTTTATATCAATGATAAGAGTTCTTCCATTGCTAGAAAATAATAAGTCTATAGTAGAATAATAGTAAGTCTACTTTAGTCCCTTGTTCATTCCCCAGTCCTGAGGATTTTAAGATGGTGATGCCCACTCTACTTCTAATTGAGAGGGCTACTCCAGTTCTTTTTTTAAATTACAATTTGCATGGAATACCTTTTTCCAACCTTTCACTTTTAACCTGCTTGTGTCTTTACATCTGAGGTAGTTATGTTGTAGACAGTCTATAGGTGGCTCATATTTTTTTATCCATTATATCAGTCTATGTCATTTAATTGGTTATTCAGTCCATTGACATTCAGTGTTTTTACTATAAAGGCATTACTTCATCCATTTTGTCATCCGACTCTCTGTTGTCATATCATTATATTGTCTGTCTTTTTTACCCTTTAATTTACCTTTCCTAATAATTTTCATTTCTACCCTGTTCTCCAATACTCTAGCCTATTTTTTCCTTTCAGGATGAAGGCCCTCCCCTTTAGTATCTCGTAATTTTTGTCTTTTGTTAACATAGTCCATCAGTTTTTGTTTGTCTGTGAAGACTTTGAAGTCACCCTAATTTTTGAAGGACAGTTTTTGCTGGATATTAAATTCTTGCCTGGCAGTTTTTCTCTTTCCATATCTTAAATACATCATACCACTGTCGTCTTCTTAACTCCATTGTTTCCAATGACAGGTCAGCACTTACTCTTGTAAATGAGATTTTTAGTCATTTTAATATCAACTCTTTTTTCTTGATCTTGTCCTACGATCATGTATCTTTTTGCCCATACTTGCAGCTAAAGGTTAAATGAGCTATTTTATATACTATGAGTTGTTTAAGCCTCTTGAGTATTCTAGATTACATCCTAATTATGGCTTAAAAGTAAGAAATAAAGAAATTTTCACTATAAGTACAGGTAACATTCACCAAAGTCTACCTAACTTAAAAATGCAAGTCCCTGTGTTTCTGCTTTAGTGAAATTTGGGTAATCTATAGTCCCTGTTGAATTTGCTTTTGTGAAATACAAAACATGAGTTGATGAATTGTAAAATTTATTCATATTGAGCAATTACCATGTGCCTGACCTGTTTGTATTAGCCCATCACACTTGAAAAAAATCATGGGGGATAAGGTACTATTATAACTCCAATTTATTTTAAATAAGAAACTGAATTTTGATGTCAAATTTGTGATTTGTCAAAATTAACTTAGAGCTCATAAGGAGCAGGGCTCAGATTTGAACCCAAGCAGTTGGGCTCTGGAGTCAAGCTTTATAAATCTCTGTGCTTCATAGGCTTACTTAGGTTTCTGTTGCCTCAGGTATTAGGGTCAAGTGTAACTACTTTGTTGGGAGTTTAAGACCATTTTCCCAATTTTGCCTCTGTTCCTTTAGCAAGCGTGTATTGCATTCAAATTGGCCCACAAAAATTTTATTTAGCACATAGATTTTGAATTATTCTCCATGTGCTTATCAATTTGATTTCTCCCTCAAGTAATCATTCCTATCTTTTTTTTTGACCATCCTATTTGATGCCTTCAATTCCCCCATGGATATGGATTCCATTAAGCAAACAAACAAAAATAAGGAACTATTGATATGTTGCCTTTGCAAAGCACTTTGCAATTTTCAAATCACTTTCATATCCTTCCTCTCATTTTTTTCTCACAGTTTTTTCTTAATTGAAAAGCTATTCAAGTGTAGCTGGAATCGTGAAGTGAGGGGTTAAACTGTGTTACTACCTATTGTGAATTCAGACATATCCAAGCATATGTGAATGCCCAGCAGTGCAGGCCCATTGAGAATTTATTTAAATGAGGAATCAAGGATTCTGATGGGAGCAACAGTAACTGGGAAAGTTGAAATTGATATTTGCCTGTGTTAGTCAGTGTTCTCTAGGGAAACAGAAGCAAGAGAAGATATCTATAAATAGTATGAGATTTTATAAAATTGTCTCATGCAACCATGGGGATGCATACATCCAAATTCTGCAGGGCAGGCTGCAAGCCAGGGACTCTGAAGAAGGTCCTCAGTTAGTTCCCCAGGAGATGTTAGTTGTCTGAGGTAGAGATCAGAATTCTCTTTCTGAATGAGGAAATCACTTCTCCTTTTAAGTCCTTCAACTGTTTGGATGATTCATCACTCATTGCTGATGGCAATCTCCTCAGATGATTGTAGATGTATTCAGTCATGTATGCAATCAACTCACCAATGATTAAAGCCCATGAAGTGTTATTGTATTACAATTAGCCCAGTACTTGCTTGACCAAACAACTAGGCATCATTACCTGGTCAATTTGACACATTAGCCTGTTACATGTGCCCCAAGCACTAAGACTCCTGCCCCAAGCTTTGAGAAAATAATAGCCCTCTCTTGACCAAAAATTCAGTTTAATAGGTGGAAGGGAACTAACTCTGATATACTGTTGAGGTAAACTGGTTTGATCAGAGAAAAATGACCAATGTTATCGGGGAACATGTGGTTGAGTAGAGCACACATAGATCTGTCCTGTGCTGGATGTCTGGAGCCCAGGGTAGTGGTGGTGGGCACTGAAAGATAGGTTAAATAAAAGATCTCTAGCACTAGAGCCTTTCTAAAAACTTGAAAGGACAAGGAGGTGCTCTTTGTGACATTGTAATACATTGGTGTACAAGTAAGGACAGAAGTGACTTTGGAATGGAATGGATGGCTATGGCATCATGGTTGACATCCAGAGGTATAACAGAAACAGCAGTTGCTACTGCAGCACAGGGCTGGAGGAGCAGAGGTAAAAATGGCAAATTCCATTAGGAGGAAGAAACCTAAGGTGAGTTTCTTGTAGATAGCATATAGATAGGTCATATTTCCTTATCTATTCTCCCAATCTGTGTCTCTTGATTGGAGAGTTTAATCCATTAACATTCAGTGTTCTTACAGTCAAGGCAGTACTTACATTCACCATTTTTTCTTTAGGTTTGTATATGTCATATGTTGTTTTTAATTCTCTTTATTTTATCTATTTAGCTATTCTAACCAATAGTCTTCATTCCTACACTCTCATCCAACTCTCTGTCTCCTGTTTTTTCCCTCAACCTGCAGAACTCCCATTAGTGTTTCTTTTTTTTTTTTTTTTTTTTAATTTTTTTATTTTTTATTGACTTTGTAATAATATTACATTAAAAATATATATGTGAGGTCCCATTCAACCCCACCCCCCCACCCCCCCTCTCCCCCCCCCCAACAACACTCGTTCCCATCATCATGACACATCCATTGGATTTGGTAAGTACATCTTTGGGCACCTCTGCACCTCATATACATTGGTTCACATCATGTCCCACACTCTCCTCTATTCCATCATGTAGGCCCTGTGAGGATTTACAATGTCCAGTGATTACCTCTGAAGCACCATCCAGGGCAGCTCCATGTCCCGAAGATGCCTCCACCTCTCATCTCTTCCTGCCTTTCCCCATACCCTTTGTCCATTATGTCCACTTTTCCCAATCCAATGCCACCTCTTCTATGTGGACACTGGATTGGTTGTGTCCATTGCACCTTTATGTCAAGAGGAGGCTCAGATTCCACCTGGATGCTGGATGCAATCCTCCCATTTTCAGTTGTAATCACTCTAGGCTCCATGGTGTGGTGGTTGTCCTTCTTCACCTCCATCTTAGCTGAGTGTGGTAAGTCCAATAAATCAGATTGTAGGTGCTGGAGTCTGTTGAGGCCCAGGATCTGGCCATCACATTGTCAGTCCAGAGATTCAAATCCCCTAAATATATCTTAAACCCCAACATTAACTGCACCTCCAGCACATTAGCATGAAAGTCTTATGAAGGGAGATCCCATCTGAGTCCAGATTCATCACACATAAACACCATTTCCAAAGAGGGGCCATCTGCCCTGGCAGTTAACCCCATCAGCCACGACCATAACTCCCATGGGTCTCCTTAGCCCTCAAAGGAACCAATATCTGGGGGTTGTATCTGCTTTATCTGTCTCTCTGACTCTGCTCAGTTGTGCATGAGGGCAAACCTTCTGCCAGCCTCCAGACTCTTTTTTAGAAACTCGTAGCCATATAAACTCATTTCTCCTTTCCATTTCCCCCTTACTTTAGGTCAAACAGCATTTTAAAGTCATGGTATTTTATGTAGACATGGATATTCTGCTGATCCGCATTGAACCTTCCGTATAAGGTCATTTTCCAGTTGCATCATCAGTTGGTAGTTGATAGTGGTCCCTCGTTGCCAGGGAGGCTCATCCCCGGGTGTCATGTCCCACGCTGGGGGGAAGGCATTGCATTTACATGCTGAGTTTGGCTTCGAGACTGGCCACATTTGAGTAACATGAAGGCTGACAGAAGGAAATTCCCAGGCACAAAGTTGCTCTAGGCCTTGTTATTATTTTCTTGAAGGGCAAGTTTCTTGTTGACAAACTCTCTTAATTTCTGTTTGTGAATATTTTGAACTCTCTCTCATTTTTGAATTCCATCTTTGCTGGATACAGTGTTCTTGGCTGACAGTTTTTTTTCCTTTAGCACCTTAACTATGTCATACTACTGCCTTCTTGCCTTCAAGAAGGTTTTAGGTGAGAAATCAGCACTTAATCTTATCAAACTTCACTTGTATGTGATGGATCTCTTATCTCTAGTTGCTTTCAGTATTTTTTGTCTTGAGCATTGGAAAATTTGATAAGTGTTTGTCTTGTGGTAGACCTGTTAGGATTTGTACTGCTTGGCTTGTGCTGCACTTCCTGAACATGTACATCCATGTCCCTCAAAAGAGTTGGGAAATTTTCAGCCCTAATTACCTCCAACACTCCTTCTGCTCCCTTTCCCTTCTTTTCTTTCTCTGGGATGCCTATAATGTGCATGTTTGTGTGTTTCATGTTGTCATCACATCCATGAGTCCCTGTTGGATTTTTTTCTATCTTTTTATCTATCTGTTCTACCATTGGTATGATTTCAGATGTACTGAAATCAGATTTCAGATTCTGATATCAGATTCTCTCCTCTTCTTGTTCAAATCTTCTGTTATATATTTCCATCATAGTTCTGATTTCTTGCATTGTGCCATTCATCCCCATCAGATCAGTTACCTTTTAGTGCATGTTTACAATTTATTTAACATTTTCCCTCAGTGCCTTCTTAATATCCTTTATCTCTCCCTTCACTTCATTACATTGATTCATGATATTTGTTTGGACATCTCTAATCAGTTGTTCCATGTTCTGCATCTCCTCCTCTTTGTTAATTTGTTTGTTATTCTTGGCCATGTCTTCTTGTTACTTAGGATAGCTTGTAACTTTTTGTTAGTGTAGGCATCTGTTTATCTTGATTGGCTTATTCAGTTGGTTAGCTTCCCTTTCTACTCTAAGGTTTTCTTTTGTTGCTTTTTTTGTGGTAAGATACCTTTTGACCCTTGGTTCCTCTTATTCTATATCCTTGCATTTGTCTGTGTTCTCTTGAAAAAAAAATATTAAGGCCAGAAAAAAAAAAAGAAAGAAAGAAAAAAGAGAAAAAGAATAATAGTTATAATAATAAATAAAAGGTAGAAGAGGAACTGTACAAGAGCTAGGAAAATAAATAATATGAGTAAAAAATCATAAAAAATGCAAAAGATAAGAAGAAAATGGGTTGAATAGAAAAAATGAAACAAAGTACTAAATAGAAAAAAATAGAAAGAGTTAAGAGGCTGGAAAGATGAGAAGAGGTGAGAAAAAAGAAAAGAGTTAAAGAAAAAATGAAGACCAAACAAGAAGAGGTGGCATGAAAGAAAAGCAACAGAAGACAGAAGATGGGAAAATGAAGGAAAGAAAATATATAAAACAGGTAGAAAAAACAAGTAAAGAGAAAAAGGAAAGGGAAAAGACAAAATACCAAGAAGCAAAAAACAGAACAACAACAACAAAAACAACCTAGGAAAAACCAACTTCCCTTTTAGGCCCCCTAGGGACCTTTTCAGACTACCAGTACTCATCAGTCAAACTCTCTGCAGTCTACCCTCTGCAGGTGAGGTACCCGGTTTTAGCAAATAAAATAATAAAACGTATTTAAAATAACAGATAAAAAAAACTAAAACATTAACAAAAAAATTCTGTTCATACATTTCCTGTCATAAGGTGACAGTTGAGTGCCTAATTACTCAGTGATCACTTTCTGGATCCCTTCTCTTAGGATGCACCTGGAATCAAACCAGGGACTTCATATGTGCAAGGCAAGAATTCCTACACTGAGCTACACCCACTCCACAGGATAAATATCCTTCCAAAAGCTTATTTGGCTCTTCCCACCCCGTTCTCTCAGTCCAGTTGGGTTTCTAAGTTTGCTGGAGCCCGGGTGGTTTAGTGCCTGTCTCTGTCCCTTCACTGACTTAATTCCTTTCTCCCAGGGTGGCTGCGTGTGACAGCCTGCCTGATCAGAACACCCCCCCCCTCCCCGCCTCCCCTCTGCCTGTGGCCACTTCTTTGCTGGTTGGGGTCTTTTTTGAGATTCAAAGGAGTCTCAGCTGGCCAAGCTCACTGAAAAGAAACCACTCTTCACCCTCCGCCAGAACCCTCCTCCTCCCAGGGTACATTTTTCCCACTCACTTGGCTGCAGTGAGCCAGGAGTTTTACTGAGGTTATTTGCCAAACGTTTTCCAGATTTCACCAGACCTGTGAATTCACAAATCATGGACGTTCAACAATCTGCAAGCAGGATAAATACAGTGTCCATCTGTGTTTGTTTGTTTTATAGTTCCCTGAATCCTGGCTCATGAACTGGCTTTAAATTCTGATTGCTTAGCTCTAATTTTTCTTGTTTTCAGCTCCCTGCCCCAGTACATCTTCTGATTTCTCAATATTAATTACCATCTGTATCAAAAATATGGTAATATCCATGTGGGCAAAAGTGAATAGATATAAATTAGTATAATTCACCTTTGTAACCCTGGGACTCTGCACTCAAGTAGGTCTCTGTAATCTCTATCACTGTTGTCATATTGGAGTTTGGTCCCTAACACAAATCTCTTGGACCCTAGCAATAACTTTGTGTTGTTAGGCTCTTTTTTTTGTGTGTCTGGTAAGAGAACCACTCTAATTCTATTAAAATGTTTCAAAGAATAACTCTATCTTTTACTGTTATTTTATTTTTTATGCTTATAATTATAGTTTTTTATAGTAAAGGATACAAATAAAAGGCCAAAAGAATAGACACATAGGGCAATGTCTGGCCGGGCCTCAAATATAAGTTTCTTTTTTTAAAAATATAATAAACTTTATTTTAAAAGAGGTTTTAGATTATAGAAAAGTTACATGAAAAGAACAAGGTATTCACAAATACCCACCCCCTCCCCCTCCTATATCCTTCACTATTAATAACATCTTACATGTGTGGTACATTTGTTACAATTGACGAATAAATATTGAACCATTGCTACCAACCAAGGTCTATAGTTTATACTGTGGTTTACACTTAATTCTAATGCCCTAAAAATGTCCTATGCTCCACCTATTATTGTCTGCAACCTCCCATCAGGACCTCTGGTAACCACTATCATTATATCAATGCTACATATTCTTCCATTACTACAATATTAATAAGTTTACTTTGTCCATGGCTGTATTCCCTTCTTAGTTTGTTCATTCCTCAACCTTGAGTATTTGGGGATGGTGATGCCCACTCTGCCTCAGATTGAGAGGGGACTTAGATCTTTTGGAGCAGATGGAAGGAACTGTTTTGTTTGCAGTTGTAGATACTCTCTGTTTTTTGGGATAGGTGTTGCCCATCATCATCATTTTGTTAGTTGTCCTGGGTGAGTTTACTGACTAGGTATTGGCCACAACTCTTCCGAGATTCTGGGATCAATGAGTATATGAACAGATAAAAGTGGTAGAAGAATCATTTGTAAGGAAATTATAAATGATTCTAACTCTGTTACATTGTGGAAATAGGTTGTCATATATTCCAAGGCAAAGCCCACTGATGGGGTGCTGATTTGAAGGAATTGTGTGCCTTGCCTATAGAGTACCAATGGCTCCAGAGCTTTCAGGATCACCCCTATTTGAAGCTTTGCTCATAGTGGCAGTTAGTAATATCTGCCTGAGACATGTATAAGTGTAACCTCTAGAATGACCTCTGGACTCCTTTTGAAATCTCTTAACTATAAAATCTCTTTTGTATTTGATGCTTCCCATTTTGGTCAAGGTCTTTTCCCCAATGGATCACTGGTCGTGCTTGGTATCAATCCCTTGGTGCTAGGGAGGCTCATCCCCGGGAGCCACGTCACGCACCAGGAATGAGCTGGGAGAAGGTAGTGCATTTATTTCCTGAGTTTGGCTTAGAATAATTATCTCATACATTTATTTCCCATGTGTCTATTTAATGCCTTGTTCCTAAGTTATTCAACAAATATAAGCTTACTAATTGATTAGATCAGTGGTCTTCTAACTCTGGCATGCATTATAATCAAAGGGAGGGCTGAGAAATCACTGATTGCTGGTCCCAATCCCCAGAGTTTCTGATTCAGTAAATTTGACATTGGGCCTGAGAATTTGTATTTCTAACAAGTTCCAAGGCAATGCTGAGTTTGTGCGTACACAAACCAGATATTTATTTTAACTGGATTAGACTGTATTTGTGAAATTCTACCAAGATATCTTACATATATTTCACAACTTTCCTTAAATCCTACCTTTTCCCTATAGCATTTCCTTCTCCTCCAGAATGGTAGCTCTTCTTTCTAACATTTCATTTTCTCTCTACTTCTCTTAATATGTATCACAGTCTTCCTTATTTACAAGTTATTTATGTAATGTGTCTACCTTACTTACCAAATTTTTTTGAAGGTAGAGATCACCTTTGAATCCATACATGTAGCTGGTGGTCAGTGCTAAGTAAATGTGTGTTGATTGAAATAGTGTATGATTGAAAAAATTTGCATGTCAGAGATGGCTGCAGAACTAGTTCTCCAAAAGCCAGACCAATTAACAAGTTGGTATTTTTCCAAATATGGACCATAATATGTACTGTTATATAGAGAAAATAAATAACTTATTTTATAGAAACAACTAGATGATAAAAGTGTAGCTAGAACTCCAAAATCTCATTTCCTGCTACTTTATATGTACCAGGTCAATAAAGTGTTAGATAGGCTATGTGTCCTGAATAAAGAAGGATAACTCCAACAAGAGGTGTCTAATTGCTTTATACTTTTAGTCCTAATTATTTTTCATGGCACATTCTAATTGCTCAGAAAGGTGAAAGATTCCCCCTAACCATCTTCTAGATGGAATAATTTTAGCATAGATAAAAAGCAGATAATTCTCAAGAGTAGAATTCTTGGTACAGAAACAAAGAAGTAAAAGCTCAAGGGTGCTCTCATGTGAAAAGTGTGGTAAGATGAGACTTCTCTATGTCGAGACACCCTTCACACTCCATTTTTTGTAAAGCCAAGTGAACATAAGGGAGCATGGGAGGCAACTTAAACAAGTTCTTTTCTAGGATTTTCAGGCAATTTTTTCAGTCTGTCCCTCCTCTCACTATCAGAGTGTTAAGAATTGAGGGTGGGGAAAAGGGAGGAGACAAGATCAGTGAGTGATTCCAGGGAAAAGAGCCAAGAAGTCACCCTTCTTATCTGGGCCCTAAACTAGGAGGAGGAGTGGGTATATAAAGGTCCAATTTCATTCATATATGATCCAACCCTCTGTTTATCCTGAGTGTATACAGAGAGGTGGGGCCATCATTGCACCTAGAACAAAGAGTGCATTTGTCCAGTGTCTCCTATGTGCTGTATAAGTACCTCGTACAGAAGCAGGCGGCATGATGTAATCTGAAGATTTGAAAATTTAATATCCCAGACATCTCTCTTCCTGTCAGAGCTACGACTAATATACATGTCTTATTATGTATTCCATTATGTAGGGATGAAGTCTGTTTTAGGCAAAGTGTCTGCTTTTAATATCTTAATAGATAAATTCTTTGTGGAAATGAAATAGTATTATTTTTTTTTCAAGTTAAAGATGAATTTTATTGCATCTTTAAAATATCACAAATAGGTTTGACATCTTGTTTCCACTACTGCACAACTCTAAGATTTTATTAATCAGCATACTGATCTGTTCCTTTTTCAGAGACATAGATACCATCCCCAAATTTTCTTATATCCTTGTTTTTAACTGATATGGCTTGTTGAATCAAAGCAGCTGAATTTGATACAAGTTCAATATAGTTTCCTCCAAGAATTAACTCATCTTCCTGGGTTTGAGAAAACGAACAAGCAACACCTGCCCTCATCCAAACCCTGTGAATGTATTTTTCACCCAAGAAATTTCATACTTCAACCAGAGATCCATTCTCCTGAATAACAACGTTGATGGGGAAATGAGCTACACAGACCTCATCTTGTAACGGAAGCCCAGTGTAACACCTTTGATCATGTTCTGTACGTGACTACAGGTAGTGCGAACTGTAGTCAGTTCCTTTCTATTTCCCCACCATTTGTCAACTCGAAGCCTCTTCTTATTCTTCCCAAGAAACCTGAGTGCTACACTGATATGATTGAAGCCCCTCTGGAGGCTTCTTCTGGGGGCCCTTCACAATAACTTTGTGTCCCTTCCGGGTGATGTTGATATCTTCTGGAATGTCTATAGTCTGGTTGCTGAGAATGGTCTTCATTCTTGAGACAGATGTGGCAAAGAAAGCAATAATATTTTAATTGAAGAAGGAGGCTGTTAGTACGATTCATTTTATCAGTTAAAAGAAAATTTGACTGTCACGATATTTTTTACAAACGTGCGTTTTGAAATAGATATTGTAAATATCATTATAAAAAGATGAAATTTTTACTAGTATAGGTTCCCCATTATTTTATTCTCCTGAAGGACACAGCTATTCTTAAATGTCTCCTCTTCATTCTCTAACAATAGCAACAATATTGCTATTATGAAGAGTTAATTTATCATTAGTGCCAGCTTATCAATAAAACCATCTCTTCATGGGCAAATCTAAAGGATCCCATATTATTGAAAAAGAGCTCAGTTGGAATAAATTATAATTACATTTCTTTTATGCTGAAATGAAAGGTCATTTCCTCAGGTGTTTACTAACACTGAACTGTTAAGCAAGAATGCTAATAAGCTACATTCAACTATTAAAAATACAGTATCTTTACTGGTTCCTCTCTATCTTCTATTTCATTTACTGATCTGCACTTCTCTTTATGCCAGCATCCTCTAATAATTCCATGACTTGCTCAGCAAAATTCCCCCACTCATGGTGACTGACCAAGCTTATACAATGTGTTTTTACATAAAAGCTTCCTCGTTGCAGACTTTGTGAACTATTCTGGTATGAATTTTATAATGCTGCTTTGTAATTAAAAGAATGAAAATTAAGGGTCTAATTTCAAATTAGCTTGTACAAAGTCATTAACTATCATTCTCACCAGAAAAGCAGTAGGCCTTGTATCATTTGAATAACATGCTAATGGGAAAAGGCTTATCCTAAGTCTTAATATCTTATTCATATTTGAACACTGTCTAGTTATATTTAATAAATGCGGGAATATGTAAAAAACACAGATAATTTTTCAGGATTCATGTTTTAGATCATGATAGTATCTGTAAGCTACCATGTACTTTACTAAATAAAAATTCTATTGTAATTTAAAGTAAAGCATTTGGAATGAGGTCATCATCATGTATATTGAGTGAGCAAAATATTTCTGAAGGTTTAAAAATGTTTAGTGATGAATTTGGAGTTTTTAAATTGTGAAAATTCAAGTGTGTTCTTATTTTATTATTCTTTCTAATAACAATGCTGGAAACAATCTCTCTTGGATATAACCATAAAAGTGAATGATTTTCTTAAAACAAACAACTACTATGACATGAACAGAGACCCATAACACATACTTCCTGATAACTTCCATGAAATGTATAGGACTTGCTTTTGTATACTGTTTGTTAAGCATAAATTAAAAGTAGTGGAGTGACAATTTCAGTGTTAACCAATCTTCCCAAATGTTGATTTTAAAAATCCATAAATGTATACAATAAATATTATATAGTGTTTGTTTTCCACTGCCAAAATTAATGGGACCCGCATTAGCACTGGGTCATAAATCCAGAAATGAGTATTTTTACATTTGGTGCATGCATGTGTGCTCACACATACCCTGCATAAAGAAAGGCAACTTCTTGAAAACTGAAAGAAATTCAGCAGTGATCAGTCACTGGTGTCAGAAGAGATAGGTAAGGGAGTTCTGGTAAATCTCACCTCCCACGCACACTCTGACAACTGGAGAATGGCAAAGAAGCAAATGTATCAACTCTAATGATAGTAAAATAAATGCTTGAAGGAGTAGCTCAGGCTTTCTGTCACCTGGCCCCTGCCCATTATATAGTTGTTTCATTTTTGAAGGTTTATTGACAAGTAGTATGTTTATTTGTATTTTATGTATCTAGGATGTTGTGCTGTTCTGTTGACTTAGATATATTCATCTCTCATTAGAACCAATTTTATTAAGACTACTTAATGACTATTATCAGAATATTAAAATTTGTATATGCTTTTTGTCTTCCAAACAGGAGGGACTTCTGTAATCAGCTAGAAATTCAAATACACTTAGAGTTCACTTCTTAAACCAACCAAATTCTGAATCCCAGAGAATGTAATCTCTCTTTAAAACTTATAACTTTAATGATAGAAAGTAGGCAAAAGCACAATGATAAAATCCATCAAAGTCAACATATTTCTATTGTAGAATCTGTATGCTTAAATATGGGTCCACTTCATATCAGGTAATCATTAAATCTTTACCAAACCTCCTTTCCCATATCATGGAATGTGATTATGTCTTTCAGTGAAAGTTTTGCTCTTTGGTACTTTGCTTTCTCTTCTTAAAACAGATGGAAAAGGCTGGAGGTAATTACTAATTTCTAAGTTTGTTGTAGCTTTAAGTCAATTTATTGAATTAAAAATATATACAGAACCATATTTGTGAATAAAGTAAAACAAGAAGAAAATGAATGTAATATATATCTACTCATTTTAACATGTAACTGTTAACTTTTAAAATCCAACCTTCATATGTAAAAGGAAGTACATAATGGATTTGATGCAGGATAAAAGGCTTATTTTATCTAATTTATTTAAATGTTTATGCAACTGGCAGTAAGAAATGTAAAGAGTCTTTAACCAAGGTTAAATGTCTTTCAAATATGTCAGTATCTACAAAGTGTGAATATTCGAAAATGCCATTAGTTGGGAAAAGGAAAGTGAATCATGGTAAATATGAGGAGCTTTTTTCCCCAATAGAGTGTAAACTGCACAGTAGTAAGGTGGGTTATGCATGAAGTGGTAGAAATCATTTTTTATGCCAGCATATCTATTATTGGCTTTATGACATTCTTCTTGGCATTATAATTTCCTTAAATTTATAATTTAATTAAGGCAATAGAAATCAATAAAATGATTTTTAAATGTCAAACAGTTTATTCTTTATAAAGAAAGTAAAAAAAGTTCTTGGAATATACATCAGTAAGAGGGATGAGACATGGTGTGGATTAACCTTGGAGTTTCATGTAGACTGCATGTCTCAGTTTCTCTATCTTTGAATTAACTTCTGATAGTGACTTTCTATCTAGAGTCCTGGAGATGCTGGAAAGATAATTGAATCTACAATATGGGTAAAACAGGAAGTGCTTCTCAGATGGTGGTGCAGGGAGGTGTAGAGGCAAATTTCAATGTAATTATTATTATTATTTTTTTATTGACTTTGTAATAATGTTACATTAAAAATATATATGTGAGGTCCCATTCAACCCCCCCCCCACCCCCCCTCTCCCCCCCCCCAACAACACTCGTTCCCATCATCATGACACATCCATTGGATTTGGTAAGTACATCTTTGGGCACCTCTGCACCTCATATACATTGGTTCACATCATGGCCCATACTCTCCTCCATTCCATCCAGTGGGCCCTGTGAGGATTTACAATGTCCGGTGATTACCTCTGAAGCACCATCCAGGGCAGCTCCATGTCCCGAAGACGCCTCCACCTCTCATCTCTTCCTGCCTTTCCCCATACCCTTTGTCCATTATGTCCACTTTTCCCAATCCAATGCCACCTCTTCTATGTGGACATTGGATTGGTTGTGTCCATTGCACCTCTATGTCAAGAGGAGGGTCAGATTCCACCTGGATGCTGGATGCAATCCTCCCATTTTCAGTTGTAATCACTCTAGGCTCCATGGTGTGGTGGTTGTCCTTCTTCAACTCCATCTTAGCTGAGTGTGGTAAGTCCAATAGATCAGATTGTAGGTGCTGGAGTCTGTTGAGGCTCAGGACCTGGCTATCACATTGTCAGTCCAGAGATTCAAATCCCCTAAATATATCTTAAACCCCAACATTAACTGCACCTCCAGCACATTAGCATGAAAGTCTTATGAAGGGAGATCCCATCTGAGTCCAGATTCATCACACATAAACACCATTTCCAAAGAGGGGCCATCTGCCCTGGTAGTTAACCCCATCGGCCATGACCATAACTCCCATGGGTCTCTTTAGCCCTCAAAGGAACCAATATCTGGGGGTTGTATCTGCTTTATCTGTCTCTCTGACTCTGCTCAGTTGTGCATGAGGGCAAACCTTCTGCCAGAATGTAATTATTTATAACAGTGCTGCACTAGTTTCTAACATTGTCACTGACAAAACAAAAAAATAAAGTAGGAGAATAGATCATAATAAAATTAATAGACAAAAACCTCTTCCTCCCCCTTTGTGGCTTGCTTGCTGTCTGCTCTCTGTTCCACTCGTTGTGCTCTCTTTTCTGTTTTTGTTTGCCTCTCTTGTTTTTTTTCTTTCTTTTTTTCAATCTTACATTAAAAAAACATGAGGTCTCCATATACTCCCACCCTCCTCACCTCACTCCTCCCATATCAACAACCTCTTTCATCATCATGGGACATTCATTGCATTTGGTGAATACATTTTTTTGAGCGCTGCTGTACCACATTTTTTGTTGCGTCACCTTGCTGAGTTGGTCTGCACGCAGGAAGGTGCTCTGCAGTGCTTGCAGGCGCGGTGTGTGGGCAAGCCTGCCTTCACAAAGAGGCCCCAGGATGCAAACCCAGGGCCTCCCATATGGAAAATGGGAGCCCAACTGATTGAGCCACAGCCGCTTCCCTGTTACGATTTTTTAAAAGTTTTATTGGCTCTTCTACATCCTTTGCATTTTGATACAAATGTTAGAATCTTCCTGCCAATTTCTATAAAAGAGCCTTTCTGATTTTGATTAGGAAAGGGTTGAATCTATGATGGATTTTGGAAGAATGGACATCTTAAAAATATTGTTTTCTAACCCATGATCAAGGTATACATCTCAATTTATTTCATTATTTCATTAATTTCTCTCTGCAATGTTGTTGTGTAGTTTTTAGTGTGCAGATCTTTTGCATCTCTTATCATGTTGCAACCCACACTGTGCAGTCGCAATTGAACAGGGTCTGTGCAGTCCTGAGGAGGGGGAGGTGAGGGGATGGGGAAATGAAAGACACAAAAAAGCAGGGATCAGTTGGGCTGTGAGGAGCTGCAGAAGTGCAACAGCTGCTACGTGTGTCCACCCGATTACAGTTTATTTTATACCCTAAGTACAAACAGTACATTCAGCAGTTCTCACAGGAAGGCTTTGTTTCTAGGTCACTACAAATACACGAGTTATTCTTTGTTTTTATTAGCCTTTTGATAACACAGTTTTCCTAGACTTCATTATCCATAATCAACATAGCTTTGATCAACACATAACCTTGCCCAAGGGTGCCTCCTTCTTTATCTCCAGTCTCTCCAGGTGCACTTTCTTCTTTATCCACATTCTTTCTGTGAACCTTGGAGCCTGTTTCGCAGGCCTCCGAGAGTTTTGCTTTGCAAGGCTCCCCACATTATCAGATTTATGAAAATAGAAAGTATTTCACATTATCTAAGTATACTTTAAATTGCACTATTCTTTTTTTAAAGATTTATTTATTTTTTATTTATTTCTCTCCCTTCTCCCCCCAGTTGTCTGCTCTCTGTGTCCATTTGCTGTATGTTTTTCTGTGTCCGCTTGTATTCTTGTCAGCAGCACTGAGAAACTGCGTCTCTTTTTTGTTGCGTCATCTTGCTGCATCAGCTCTGTGTGTGGTACCACTCCTGGGCAGGCTGCACTTTTTTCACATGGGGCAGCTCTCCTTGCAGGGCATACTCCTTGAGTGTGGGGTTCCCCTACATTAGGGACACCCCTGCGTGGCAGGGCAGTCCTTGTGCACATCAGCACTGCGTGTGGGCCAGCTCACCACATGGGTCAGGAGGCCCTGGATTTGAACCCCGGATGTCTCATGTGGTAGGTGGATGCTCTATCAGGTGAGCCAAATCCACTTCCCTGCACTGATCTTAATTTCAATTTCTTATTGTTCATTGATGATGCATAAATGCAGAATTTGTTTTTGTGTATTGATCTTTCATTCTGCAAACTTGCTAAACTCAGTTATTATTAGCTGTAGAAGTGTTTTTTTTAGATTGGTAGAACTTTCTACATAGACTATTATGTAGTCTATGAGTAAGAGTTTTAATTTTGTCCCTTAATTTGAATGCCCTTCTTTTTTTCTTGCACTGGACAGAATGAATCTCTAGTAAAAACTTGAATATCTCCCACCATGAATACACTCCTTAGTCTTAGTTTGTTTTTTCCTGCATGCAAAAAACCAGAACAATTTCATCATGTGAATATATGCCCCTTCCCACATGTGGTAACTATATCCACTAAGATGAACTCCTTCTCCCTCCACTGCCTCCATATTTGAAACAAGACAAGGATACCCAGTAGAAAAATTATTCACTGAAGCTGTGACAGCCTGAAGGCAGTGATTTCATACTGTGCCACAGAAAACTGAAGAGATCCTCATGGAAAGTGGAGAAAAGAAGTAGATGGAAAAGTTCCCTGATAGTAGCCTAGAAGTTAATGGTCTTCAAGGCACAGAAGAGAAATGTGTAGGTGGGAAATGGGATAATTCACATATCAAAGGAGACTTAAATGTGGCCACATTACCTTAGAGTGATTTTAGGTAAGATATCCAAAATAATAGGTAATTGTGAAGTGTGGGTGTCAACAGAAAGAACCACTGAATGGGGGTGTCCACAGGAAATGGTTTGCAGAAAACGTCCTTTCCCTGCCATGTGTGCTTCCAGAACTGAACCCTGGGAGATGAAGAGGAGTGGCAGGTCATTTAGGAAAAACTTTTTCAGGGGGTGTTGTGGAGACACTCCCTTTCTTCAACCAGAGCACCTTGACCTCCCCATCATTTCCCCCTCCTCCATGGAAGTGTCTAGAATAGTGCTTTGTGATGCTCAAGTCCTATCTTGAGCTCCCTAGCATCCTCCCTCCAACATGTAGCTGTCAGGAGTGGTGCTTTGTGATATCTAAGCCCTCCTTAACCACCATTGGCTGAGGAAGTGCCTTGTTGAACAATCAAAGCTAAAGGGTGTGGCTGCTCATTGTCCTGGGCACCAACATACTGGGAGATCAGGAGCCCCCAGTTAGGCCACAATTGACAGTGCCATGGCAGAGGTGGATGGGAAACAAAACAGATACAGAACAATCAACACCGAGCATCAAACAATGAACACCAAGCACTAAAGGGAGGAAGAAGTGGAAGATACTCTGGCAACATAATTCCAAGAGAGAAAAGGTCAGATGATTCTATATATGGTCCTCTTCTTCTTCCCCATCTATCCCACACTCAAGAATCTACACTGTTCTTGTCTGGCACAGACCATCTTCTCAGCCTGCTGTACTCATAAATTTCCCTTCCCATCCAGTCTTTATCCTTCTTTCCCAAACTAATGCCCTTCTGGTTTCACCCTGTTGCCCTGACAGGGGTCAAAGAGAATTAGGAAGGTAAAATTAGCACTTTGAGGATGTTTGAGAAACCCTAAGAGGCAAAACACCAACTATATGAGTCTTTTACCGCAGGATGAATAAGAAGATGAATAAAAATCAACTAAACCAGAAAAAAGAGACCCTGGAAAGCTCCACCACTTCAAGTAATACCCTGAGCATATTGAAGCCAGAGACCTAGAACTATCTGCTATGTCTACAGAGAAGACTCTGGAGAAATAGATTTTTCTCTTGTGAGGTAAGGTCTCTGCTTTGATATCTTACTTCCTTTTTAATGTAAGCATTTAGAACTATAAATTTCCCTCTCAGTACTGACTTTCCTCCATCCCGTAAGTCTTGATATGCTGTTTTTAAATTTTCATTCACCTTAGTCTATTTCCCAATTTCCCTTGTGACTTCATCTTTGATCCATTGGATGCTCGAGTACATCATTGATTTTCCACTTATTTGTGAATTTTTCCGTACTTCTGTTATTGATTTATAGATTCATTCTATTGTGGTCTGAGAAGATATTGTATGATTTCAATATTTTTTTAATTCATTGAGACTTGGTTTGTGACCTAACATGTTGTCAATCCTGGAGAATGATCCAGGTGCACTAATGAAGAATGTGTATTCCATTTCTGTTGGGTGAAGTGTTCTATATTTATATATCTGTTAAGTCTATTGTAGTCACATTGTAGTCCACACTCTCCCCCAGTCCACCCAGTGGGCCACAAGAGGACACATAATGTCCAGAATCCATCCCTGTGGCACCGCCCAGGACAACTACAAATCCTGAAAATGCCCCACACCATATCTCTTCTTCCATTTCCTTACCATCAGCAGCCACCGTTGCCACCCTCTCCATATCACTACTACAATTTCTTCCCATACTAATCACAATAGTTCCCCAGAAGAACACCAGTAAGTCCACTTTAATCCATACTCTATTTCTCCATCCTGGGAACCTGGGATGGTTATGTCTAGTCCCCCTCTACATTAAGAGGGGGCTTAGATTCCACGTGGATGATGGACGCAATTCTCCTACTTGCAGCTGTAGGCATTCTTGGCTCCCTGGTGTGGAGGTTGGCCCTCTTCACCTCCCTGTCAGCTGGCCAGGGCAAGTTCAAGAAACCAGAGGGTAGGAGCCACAAGTCTGCTGAGGCCCTGGGCCTGGTGGTCACATGGGTAGTCCAGAGATTCAGGTCTCCTGAGTATACACCAACCCAAATGCCAACCAAAAGTCCAGTAAAAGTAACAGAAGAGGCATGTGTGGAAAGGTCATATCTGAGTCCAACTCCATCACACTCAGGAACACAAACTCCAAAGTAGGGCCAACTGACATGGCCTTGAACTCCAGAGCCATCTGCCATGATCATAGAACTTGTGGGTATTTGCAGTCCTCAGGAGAACCAGCGCCTGGATTTCCATCTACCTTGGCTGTCTCTGGTACCCTGCTGAAGCGTGCATAAGCATCACCACTCTGATGACCTCCCAACTCTTTTTTGGAGACTGATAGCAATGTAAACTCACTTGTCCTTTCCATTTTCTCCTTTTATCCAAAGTCAAAAAGCAGTTTTTAACACCTGATATTACATGTAGGCTGAGATATTCTGCCAGTCTTGGTTGACCCCTTGATTCAAGGGCTTTTTCTAGTTACGTTATCATCTGGTGCTTGGTAGTAATTCCTCAGCACCAGGAAGGCTCATCCCTGGGAGTCATATCCCATGCTGGGGAGAAGGCAATGCATCTACATGCTGAGTTTGGTTTAAAGAGTGGTCACATTTGAGCAACATGGAGGCTCTCAGGAGGTAACTCTTAGGCAACTCGCAGCTCAGGCCTAGTTCATATTTCAGGCACACAGGCTCATAATCGGAGCCATCAGTATCAAGAGTTCATCTTCAGAGCATCCATCTCTTTTGGTCTTTGCCATTGCACTTGGGGGATTGTTGCTGTTCCATTGGGGAATGTGATAGAGCTCCCCTGGCCAGGAACTCAGCACTCTCTCAGCTGTTATTTCCAAGTGAAACCACTATGAAAATATCCAAACCTTTCTATGTACCCTGTGTACCTGCCCTGGAGAACTCCCAGCCATTTGCCCCCCACAAATAATACTTCACAAGTGCTTCTCTCCTACCATAGTTGAACCTCTGTGTAGTCCAAAACTTCTTCAAAAAGGAAGCCCAATATATTGCCAGATTCCATTAATAGTAAAATGGAATATAGTGATGGGTTTAAAGGTTAGATATAGAATACATAGTAATTTAGAGAAATTAAATAAAGGAAATATAAATTGGTGTATCAAAAAATGAAAAAAATGAAAAAAATGAAAAAGTTTTGTTTTTGACATTTTGCCTTTCATCACTGCTATAGGTGTTACCCTGTATGTACAGTGGCAAGGCAATTTCTTCCATTTCTTCCTCAGTGTCTACATCCTTTCTTTTTCTTATTCCTAATTATTAAGTTTGTCTTCACATAAGTTTTAGATCACAGTAATTCACATATACAATATATGGTACTTTCACATATCCAACATCAAACACTTTGTCCCTTCCCCAGCAATGATCTTTTTACATGTTCATGTTATATTTGCTTCAGCTGATGTACAGATATTGAAACAATAGCTTTCAAACATGGTTCCCTTTGGGTTTACATTATTGTTTATATTTTAGACTATACAATTTTCTAAATTTTTAGTTATCTTATATTTTACATTATGGTTTATGTTTTAGCCTATAGGCTTTTTTACATTTTTGGTGAAATTTAACGTGCCTATGTCCATCATTGCATGATCTTGTGGAACACTTCCATTGCCCCACAGTAACACTGATTCCATGTATTCAACACTTCTTTCCCCCTCCCCCTGGGTCTACCATGACAATCAGTCTTCATTACTTGAAGGACCATATTCAGAGATACTTGCAAAAATGTTGAGGGCTTGACAAACTTGACTGCCCTCACCCATTGGGAGCCACCAATTCTCTCGAGGGGTCCTAGTTTTCCTTTTAGTATTATACTTGACCTCAGACTTCCCCTTTAAACCCTTTTCACACCCACATACTAGTACTGTTAGATGCAAACATTATCTTGGGCTTTCACCTTTTCAAATTATTTCCAAAGATTAACACCCACCTTTTTTTTTTTTTTACCAATTCTGCCCAAGTTATCCCACAGATTTCTGTTCTCTAACCTCACTGCATTTTCTGGTTACCCATATTCAAGTTATTAACTCCATGAAATAACATAATATATTTAGTTCATAGCAGCACAGTCGTGCAGTATTTGTCATTTTGTGTCTGGCTTGCTTCAGTCAATGTAATGTCCTCCAGGTTCATCCCTATTGTCATATGCTTACTGATTTTATTTCTTCTTAGAGCTGCATAATATCCCATTGTGTGTATACACCACAATTTGGTTATCCATTCTTCAGCTGATGAACACCTAAGTTGTTTCCAACTTTTGGCTATTGTGAATAATGCCACTATGAACATCGGTGTGCAGATGTCTGTTCGTCATGGCTCTCAGTTCTTTTGGGTATATACCTGGTAGTAGTAATGCTGGGTCACGTGGCCAATCTTTATTCAGCTTCTTTAGGGAATGCCAAACAGTCCCATCAACAGAGAATAACTGTTCCAGCTCTTCATATCCTCTTCAACACCTACAGTTCTCTGTCTTTTTAACAGTGGCCATTTCTAATAGGTGTAAAATGATATCTCATTGTAGCTTTGATTTGCATTCCCCTAATCGCTAGTAACAATGATTATTTTTTCATATGTTTGGTTTTTTTGGCATTTGTATTTCTTCTTCAAACAGCTGTTTATTCAAGTCTTTTCCCCATTTTTAAATTGGGTTGTTTGTCTTTTTATTGTTGACTTGAAGCATCTCCCTGTATATCAAAGATATTAACCCTTATTGGTTATGTGATTTCCAAATATTTTCTCCCATTGAGTTGTGTGCCTTTTTATCCTTTTTGCCAAAACCCTTTGAGGTGGAAAAGTGTTTAATTTTGAAGAGGTCCCATTTACTATTTTTCCTTTTGTTGCTCATGCATTGTGTGTAAGGTCTACGAATCCATCACCTACCAAAAGGTCTTTAAGATGTTCCTTCATGTTTTCGTCTAGTGGTTCTCTGGTCCTGACTTTTATATTTAGATTTTAGATCCATTTTTAGTTGATTCTTGTGTAGGGAATGAGATAAAGATCCTCTTTCATTGTTTTTACTGTGAATATCCAGTTCATCTGACACAATTTGTTGAAGAGACTGTTTTGACCTTTAGCATGGACTTGGCAGGTTTGCTGAAAACCAGTTGGCCAAAAAGGTGAGGGTTTATTTTCAGACTCTTAATTCCATACCACTGATAGATGTGTCTATCTTCATGCCAATACCATGGTGTTCTGACCACTGTAGCTTTGTAATATGTTTCAAGATCAAGCAGTGGAATTCATCTCATGTTACTATTTTTTTTTAATAATACTTTTAGCTATTTGGGTGCACTTTCTCTTCCAAATGAATTTGGGATTGCCTTTTCTATTTCTGTAAAGTAGGCTGTTGGAATTTTGATTGTTATTGCACTGAATCTATAAATCACTATTGGTAGGATTGACATCTTCATGATATTTATTCTTCCAATCTGTGAACACGGAATGTCTTTCCATTTGCTTAGGTCTTTGTTGATTTCTTTTTTTTTTAAAGTTCTATTTATTTCTTTCCCTTTTCCCCCCATTGTCTGCTCTCTGTGTCTATTTGCTGTGCGTTCTTCTGTGTCTGCTTGCATTCTTGTCATGCGGCACCGAAACTGTCACTTTTTTTGTTGTTGCATCATCTTGCTGTGTCAGCTCTCCTTGTGTGTGTTGCCACTCCTGGGCAGGTTGCGCTTTTTTCACACAGGGTGACCCACTTTGTGGGGTGCACTCCTTGCATGTGGGACACCCCTATGTGGGGGACACCCCTGCATGGCACGGCACTCCTTGCATGCAGCAGCACTGAGTGTGGGCCAGCTCACCACATGGGTCAGGAGGCCCTGGGTATTGAACCCTGGACCCTCCATACGATAGGTGGATGCTCTATCAATTGAGCCACAACTGTTCTCCACCCCCCTTTTTTAAAATTTCGTTTATCATCATTTTGTAGTTTTCTGCATATAGGTCCTGTACTTCCTTGCTTACATTGATTGTTATGTTTTTGAGTCTTATTTTTGGCTATTGTAAATGAAATTTTTTTTCCTGATTTCCTCCTCTCTTTGTTCAGTACTAGGGTACAGAAACATTATTTGTTTTTGTGTGTTGATCTTGTATCCTGCAATTTTACTGAACTCATTTATTAGCTCAAGTAATTTGGTTGTAGACATTTCAGAATTTTCTAAATATAGGATCATGTCATCTGCATATAGTCAGAGTTTTACTTCTTTTCCTATTTGCGTACCATTTATTTATTTATTTTCTCATCTAATTTCTCTAGCTAGAACTTCTTGCACAGAGTTTTTTGATTTGCTCTAATTTTTGTTCTTAAGTTCATTTATTTCTGGTCTAATCTTTATTCTTTTCTTCTGCTTGCTTTGTGAGTGGTTTGCTGTTTTTCTAATTTCTCCAGTTGTTGAGTTAGATCTTTGATTTTAGCTCTTTCCTCTTTTTTAATCTAGGTGTTTAGGGCTAGAAATTTCCATCTCAGGACTGCCTTTGCTGTATCTCATAAGTTTTGTTAAGTTGTGTTTTCTTTTTTGTTCATCTCAGTGTATTTATTAATTTCAGTTACAATTTCTTCTTCCACCCTCTGATTATTTAGGGGAGTGTTGTTCAACCTCCACAAATTTGTGAATTTATGTCTTTCTGTCTATTATTGATTTCCAGTTTCATTTCATTGTGATCTGGGAAGGTTCATAGTATAATTTCAAATTTTTAAATATTTATTGAGAGCTGTGTTGTGCCTTAACATGTGTTGTATACTGGATAAAGATTCATGGGCACTTGAGAAGAATGTATAACCTTCTGAGTTTGGGTGCAACATTCTGTATATGACTGTTAGGCCTAACTTGTTTATCATATTGTTCAAGTTCTCTGTTTCCTTGCTTATTTTTTTCTAGTTTTTCTATCTAATGGTGTGAGTGGTGTGTTGAAGTACCCAAAGTTTATTTTAGAGATGTCTTTCTCCCTTTAGTTTGCCAGAGTTTGCCTCATGTATTTTGGGGCACCCTGGTTAGTTATATATATATTTATGACTATCACTTCTTCCTGGTGGACTGTCTCTTTTATTAATACAGAATGGTCTTCTGTATCGCTTATAATTCCTTTACATTTAAAGTCTGTTTGTGTCAATATTAGTATAGCTTCTGTTCATTTTTGGTTACTTTTGTGTGGAGTATCTTTTTCCAAGATTTTGCTTCCAGCTAATTTTTTTTTAATACCTGAGAATATGTTAAGTCTCTTGTAGGCTGCATATGGATGGCTCATGTTTTGCTAATCCATTCTGTCAGACTATGTATTTTGATTGGGGAGCTTAGTCCAATCACGTTCATTGATATTACTGTAAATGCTTTATTTATTTCCACCATTTTTATTCTTTGGTTTTCATATGTTATATCTAATTTTCATCTCTCTTTTTACCCTTTTGGTTATCCTTTCTGCTATTATTTCTTCTATACTCTCCTCCAAGCCTCTCTTTCCTGTCTTTTTCTTTCATGCTTTAAGGCATCCCTTAATATTTCCTGCAAAAGTTGATTCTTTTTTATTAACTCTCTTAGTTTCTGTTTTTTTTTGTGTGTGTGTGTGAATATTTTAAATTCAAATTCATATTTGAAGGACAATTTTGCTGGTACAGAATTCTTACCTGACAGTTTTTCTCTTTCAATATCTTAATTGTATCACATCACTATCTTCTCTCCTCCATGGTTTCTGATGAGAAATTCTCACTAAGTCTTACTTGTATCTCTTGCTTTTGATGGTTTGCTTCTCCCTTGCTGCTTGCAGAATTTTCTCCTTCTATGTTTGATATTCTGAATAGTATGTGTCTTGGAGTAAGTCTATTCGGATTTATTCTTATTTGGGTATGCTGTGCTTCTTGGCTATGTAAGTTCATTTCTTTCATTAAATTTGGGAAATTTCCAGCTATTATTTCGTCAAATACTCTTTTTGCCCCTTTTCACTTCTTTTGTTCTTCTGGGACTTTCATGACACATACGTTGTTGTGTTTCATGTTATCATTCAACTCCCTGAGCCCCTCCCTGAACAGTTTTTTCCCCATTCTTTTCTTTCCGTTCTTTTCTGTCTTCAATTTCAGCTGTTCTTTCTTCTATATTATTTCTTCCATCATTTCTAGTCTGCTGTTGTATGCTCTGTGTTTTTTTTTCTATTTACTCTTTTTTAGCAAATTTTTATTGTATTTTTTTAAAGATACATACATCACACAAAATATTAAACTAAAAAATATAAAAGGTTCCCATATTTCCCAATCCCCACTACCCCTCCCACATCAAGAACCCCTATCATCAGTGTGGCACATTCATTGCATTTTGTTAATACATTTTGGAGCACTGCTAGACCACATGGATTATAGTTTACATTGTAGTTTACACTCTCTGCCAGCCCATTCAGTGGGTAATGGCTGGATATATAATGTCCTGCATCTGTCCCTGCAATATCATTCAGGACAACTCCAAGTCCCAAAAATGCCCCCATATCACACCTCTTTTTCCTTCTCCCTGCCCTCAGCAACTCCTGTGGCCACTGTCTCCACATCAATGATACAATTTCTTCCATTGCTAGAGTCACAATAATTCTATAGTAGAGTACCAGTAAATCCACTCTAATCCATGTTTTATTCCTTCATCCTGTTGACTCTTGGATGCTGATATCCACGCCACCTCTCAATTTAGAAGGTGGCTTAGATCCCACATGGCTGATGGATGCGATTCTCCTGCTTACAGTTGTAGACTCTCTCAGTTTCCTGGTGTCATGGTTGACCATCCTCACCACCCTGTTAGCTGACCTGGGTAAGTCCAACTACTAGAGAGTAGGTGTTGCAACTCCCCTGAGGCTCAGGGCCCAGCTGGTACATGCCCCTTCTAGATTCAAGTCTACTGAACATATGCCAACCCCAGGGCCAACCACAGTTTCAATAAAAGTGTTAGAGTCATGTGTAGAGAAGTCACAACTGAGTCCAGCTCCATCACAATCAGAAGTACAAATTCCAAAGTGTACCCACTGGCAAACCACTGAACTCCAGAGCCATCTGCCATGACCATAGAACCTTGTGTCTCCATAGTCCTCAGGAGCACTACTAACAGTGGTTGTATCTACTTTGGCTGTAAATGGGATCTTGCTGAGATATGCTTAAGTGTGATAACCTCTTGACTCATTTTGAAGTCTCTTAGCCATATAAACTAATTTGTCTTTGCCATTTCCCCCTTTTATTCAAGGTCTTTTTCTTTTTAAAGATTTATTATTTATTTATTTCTCTCCCCTCCCCCCCCCCCAGTTCTCTGTACTCTGTGTCCATTCATTGTGTGTTCTTCTGTGTCCACTTGTATTCTTGTCAGTGGCATCAGGAATCTGTGTCTCTTTTTGTTGTGTTATCTTGCTGCATCAGCTCTCCATGTGTGTGATGCCACTCCTGGGCAGGCTGTGCTTTTTTTGTGTGTTGGGCAAATCTCCTTACAGGGTGCACTCCTTGCATGTGGGGCTCCCCTACACAGAGGACACCCCTGCATGGCATGACACTCCTTGTCTGCATCAGCATTGCACATAGGCCAGCTCACCACATGGGTCAGGAGGCCTTGCATTTGAACCCTGTACCTCCTATGTGGTAGGCAGATGCTCTATGAGTTGAGCCAAATCTGCTTCCCTCAATGCCTTTTTGTAGTTGCACCATAAGCTGTTGATTGGTAGTAATTCCTCAGTGCTAGGGAGGCTCATCCCTGGGAGTCATGTTCCACGTTGGGGAGAAGATAATGCATTTACATGCTGAGTTTGACTTAGAGAGTTGCCACATTTGAGCAGCATGGAGGTTCTCAGGAGGTAACTCTTAAGCACCCTGCAGCACTAGGGCTAGTTGAAATTTCAGTCACACAGGCTCATAAGGATAGTTCAGGATCAAGGGCATGTCATTGGATCATTCTTCTTCACTGGTCTTTGCCCTTGCACTTGGGGGATTGTTGCCATCCCAGTAAGGAATGTGACAGAGCTCCCCCAGCTAGGAACTCAACACTCCCTCAGTTGTTTTTTTGTATCGCTACCTACTATGACAACACCCAATGAATATCTGGACATATTTATATACCCTATATACATGCCCTGGAGAACTCCTTCCCACCTTTGTATTCCCATCAAAGACAACCCACGCCAGTGTTCCTCCCCTGCCATAGTTGAATCCCTTTTTGATCCAAAAAGGTTTCATTCTTAAAAAATGAAACCCAATATATTGCCAAATTCAATTAGTAGGAATTTGAAATAGTAATGATAAATTCAAAGATTAGAAATAGAGGACATAATAATTTAGGAAAGCTAAAATACAGTAAAAATAAATTGGGGTATTAAAAAATGAAAAATATCATAAAACTTTGTTTTTGACATTTTGCCTTTCATCACTGTAGTAAGTGTTGCCTGAATGTACATTGGCAAGGCAATCTTTTCAATTTCTTCCTCAGTGTCTACTTAATTTTTTTTTTAATTTTAAATTTTGTCTTCAACAAAATTTTAGATCACAGTAAAGTTACATATACAATATAGGGGACTCCCCACATATGGAACATCAAACCCTTTTCCCCATTTACCAGCAGTAATCTTTTTACATGTGGATGTTATACTTACTACGACTGATGTACAGATATTGAAACATTCCGGCTAACCATGGTTGCATTATGGCTTACATTATGGTTTATATTTTAGTCTGTACACTCTTCTAAATTTTTGGTTAAATTATGGTTTACTTAGGGTTTACATTTTAGAATATACATTTTTATAAATTTTTGGTGAAATTTAACCTGGCCTATATCCATCATTTCATGATCTTGTGGAACACTTCCATTGCTCCCAAGTTAACCCCTCTTCCATCTATTCTATTCCTCTCTCCCCCTCTCCTTGGTGCTCAGTGACAAACAAACTAGACTGCTTGAAGGACAAGATTCATAGTTATTTGCAGCAATGCTGAGGGCTTGACACACTAGTCTGTCCTCCACCATTGGGAGCCACCATGCTCTTGAGAGGCATACTCCCTTCTGTTTGAGAACATTTGGTCTCCCCAGGATTGGAGTACAACACCTTCCTGCTCATTTTGTGGGTCTCCACCCATTGATAGGACACTCCATGACAATATGAGCACTCACACACTCTCTAGAAGCAAGACCCAGGTGCACCCTGTGCCAGATACCCCCGTGAAACACATTAAACAAGTAACCCTTTGTTATATTTTCTAAAATGTTTTCACATTATAATTTTAACCACATACCTGACAATCTCCCGTGTTCACCAGCTCCCCCAAACCCTTACCCCAATTCCATGGACCATCTGACACATCCTCCCAACCCTAGCTCCCCTCATGCCTACAAAGCCCCTCCCAATAATATCCCTACTCCCCTGTCTTATTCCTTCACTGCACAACTACTTACCTACACTTTATCATAGATTTTGCCCATATAGGCCTTAGCTCATATCCTTCCTCACCCCACCTAATCCCCATAAGCCTATCTTTCAGTCTCCAGTTCTCTGAGACAGCTTGATTTGTTTAATTCATATCAGAGAGGTCATTTAATTTTTGTCCTTCAACACCTGGCTTGCTGCACTCAACATAAGGTCCTCGAGATTTATCCATGTTATCCTAAGTGTTAGTACTGTATTCCTTCTTATAGCTGGGTAATAGCCCATTGTATGCATATACCACATTTTGTTGATCCATTCATCTTTTGATGGACATTTGCATTGATTCCAACTTTTGGCAATATTGAACAATGATGCTATGAACATTGGTGTGCATGTATCGGTTCGTGCCCTTGTTTTCAGTTCTTCTGGGTATATACCCAGCAGTGGAATTGCTGGTTAATATGGCAAATCTATAACTAGTATTTTGAGGAAATGCCAAACTGTCCTTCACAATGGATGGATCCTTCTACATTTCCACTAGCAGTGTATGAGGGTTTCCATTCCTCCATGTCCTCTCCAACACTTGCAGTCCTCTTTTTTTTAAATAGCCACCAGTCTAATGGTTTTTTTTAATTTAAATTATTTGTTTATTTTTAAAAATTGCATTAAAAAAATATGAGGTCCCATTCAACCCCACCGCCCCCACACCCCACTCCCCCCACAGCAACACTCTCTCCCCTCATCGTGACACATCCATTGCACCTGCTAAGTACATCTCTGAGTGTCACTGCACCCCTAGTCAATGGTCCACATCATAGCCCACACTCTCCCACGTTCCATCCAGTGGGCCCTGGGGGGATCTACAATGTCCCGTAATTGTCCATGAAGCACCACCCAGGACATCTCCTCGTCCCGAAAACGCCTCCACAGCTCATCTCTTCCTCCCTTCCCCAAACCCAGCAGCCACTATGGCTACCCTTCCTACACCCATTCCACATTTTCTCTGTGGACATTGGATTGGTTGTGTCCATTGCACATCTATGTCAAGTGGGGGCTTAGATTCCACATGGATACTGGATGCACTCCTCCTGCTTTCAGTTGTAGACACTCTAGGCTCCATGGTGTGGTGGTTGACCTTCTTCAACTCCATGTTAGCTGAGTGGGGTCAGTCCAATAAATCAAAGTGTAGGAGCTGAAGTCTGTTGAGGCTCTGGGCCTGGGTGTCATATTATCAGTCCAGAGATTCAAATCCCCTAAATATATCTAAAACCCCAGCACCAACTACAATTCCATTAAAGTAGCATGGAAGTCTTGTGAAAAGAGATCCCCTCTGAGTCCAATTCCATCATGCAGAAACACCAGCTCCAGAGAAGGGCCATCTGCCATGGCAGTGAACCCCATCTGCCATGACCATAGAACCCATGGGTCTCTTTATTCCTCAAAAGAACCAATACCTGGGATTGTATCTACTTTATCTGTCTCTCAGACTCTGCTCATTTGTGCATAAGGGCATTCCTTCTGACAGCCTCCAGACTCTTTTTTAGAGACTCATAGCCTTATATTCTCATTTCTCCTTTCCATTTCCCCCTTACATTAGGTCAAACAGCATTTTGAAGTCATGTTATTATATGTAGACAGGGATATTCTGCTGATCCGTGTTGAACCTTTAATTCAAGGTCCTTTTCTATTTGCATCTTCAGCTGATATGTGGTAGTGATCCCTCGGTGCCAGGGAGGCTCATCCCCGGGTGTCATGTCCCACGCTGGGGGGACTGCACTGCATTTACATGCTGAGTTTGGCTGTGGGAGTGGCCACATTTGAGTAACATGAAGGCTGTCAGGAGGAAACTCCCAGGCACAGTGCTACTCTAGGCCTTATTCTTATTGGAGGTGTATAGGCTTAAAAGCATAGCCATAAGTATCAGGAGCCCACTGTTGGGCCCTCCTTCCTTCCTGGTTCTTGCCGTTGCACCTGGGGAACTGCCGCTGCTCCCCCAGGGTCCATGACAGTGACCCCTCGGCCAGGGGCCCAGTAGCCCCCAGCTATTGTTTTTTTTTTTAATTTTTTATTTTTATTTGTCTTTTTTAAAGATACATAGATCACAAAAAATGTTACATTAAATATATAAGAGGTTTCCCTATACCTACATCACACCACATCCTCTCTTCCCACATCAATAACCTCTTTCATCACTGTGGCACATTCATGGCATTTGGTGAATTCATTTTTTTTTTTGAACTCTTTTTTTTTATTGACTTTGTAATAATATTACATCAAAAAATATATATATATGAGGTCCCATTCAACCCCACCACCCCCACCCCACCTCTCCCCACCCAGCAACACCCAGCTATTGTTTTTAATTCTTTCCACTATGAGTATATCTAGACATTACTATATACCCTGGGCATATGCCCTGTATAACTCCCTGTCAACCATATATATCCTGTCAATAACACCCTATATCAGTATTCCTCTGCTGCCATTGTTGAACCACTCTGTGATCCAAAACTTCCTGTAAAGTCAATCCCAGCATAATGTCAGCTTCACAAGAGTCTTAGATCACCGAAATTCATATATACAATATAGAGCGTTTCCCCAGATTCACCATAAAACCTTTTCCCTTCCACAGCGATAATCTCTTAACTTGTTCATATCATATTTTCTGAAACTGATGTACAGATTCCGAGACAATAGCTTTCAAACAAGGTGACATCTGTGCTTACTATGTGGTCCATACTTTAGGTTGTACAGTTTTCTAAATTTTTTAGTTATCCTATGTTTTGCCTTATGGTTTACATTATTAGTCTGTCATCCCCTATATGTTTTTGGAGTAATATTACATGTTTTATATTCATCTTCGTGTATTCTCACAAAACTCCTCTCTTGCCCCCATATTTACCTTGTTTCCATCCATTTCACATCCATTTTCCCCTCCCTTTGGGGCCCACAACGCCAGCCAATCTCCCTTTCCCGAGAAGCCATGTCCAGAGATACTTGCAGCAGTATTCAGGGCCTGACTTTCTCAACTGCCCTAATGCCCTGGGAGCCATCCTTTCTCACTAGAGATACAGTTCTCTCTATTTGATGGCATTAGTCCTCCCCAGGATGTGGGTCGACCCCAACTCTCACTTCTTGGGTCTCTTCCCAATGGTACAACCCACCTTGGCAAAATGAGCCTTCAGCTATTCGCCCAGAGTCCGTCCCGCAACAGCCCATACCCCCTGAGCATCCTAAACAGGTAACCCTCCTACTTATATTTTGATACGATTTTCTCAACATTTTGTTCTCAATTAACACCTGACACTCTCCCATGTTCGTATGTTGCCCCTCCCTCCCCCTGATTTTTGGACAATATTACCCCTCTGCCCATCCCCAGCCCCCCTCAAACCCACAAAGCCCCACCTGAAGGTAACCCCTTGCCCCCATTTTGTCCCTTCTTTGTGCTCATACTTACCGCCAGCTCATCACAGATTCCACCCCTCCAGACGTTAACTCACATCCTTCCTCCACCCCCCGATTTCCTGTAAGCCTCTTTTCCGGTGTCTAGCTCTCTGAGGCAGTTTGCTTATTTCATATCATTGAGGTTCTAATGGGTTTTTGATGGTATCTCATTTGAGTTTTGATTTGCTTTCACTAGTAGCTACTGATGTTGATCATATTTTCTTTTTTTTTCTTCAGTTTTTTTTTGATTTTGTAAAAATATTACATTAAAAAAATATGAGGTCCCATTCAACCCTACCACCCCCACCCCACCATTCCCCCCCCCCCCCCAGCAACCCTCACTCCCATCATCATGACACATCCATTACACCTGGCAAGTACATCTCTGGGCATCTCTGCACCCCATGGTCAATGGTCCACATCATGGCCCATACTCTCCCACATTCCAGTTGATTTCATGTGCTTTTCAGCCATTTGTATTTCACCTTTGGTGAAGTGTCTGTTCAAATACGTTGGACATTTTTGAAATGGGTTGTCTTTTTATTTTCAAGATATAGGTTTTCTTTATGTATGTTGGATATTAGGCTCCTATCAAATATATGGTTACCAAATATTTTCTTTCATGGGGTAGGCTGTCTTTTCACTTTCTTGATAAACCCCTTTGAGTTGCAAAAGGTTTTAATTTTGAGGAGGTCCCATTTAATTATTTTTTCTTTTGCTTCTTGTGCTTTGGGAGTGAAATTCATGAAGTCATTTCCTATTACAAGGTCTGGTAGATGCTTCCTTACATTCTCTTCCAAGGTCTTTCTGGCCTTGGCTCTTATATTTAGAGCTTTATTCCATCTTGAGGTGATTTATGTATAAGGTATGAGATGGTAATCCTCTCTCATTATTTTGCATAAGAATATCCAATTCTCAAGGCAACATTTGTTTAAGAGGCCATTCTCTCCCAGTTGAGTGGGCTTGGTGGCTTTGTCGAATATCAGATGACAGTATATGTGAGGATCTATATCAGAACTCTCAATTTGGTTCCATTGGTCAGTTTATCTATCTTTGTGCCAATACAATGCTATGTTAAATGCTATAGCTTTGTATTTTTTTTTTAAAGTCAGGTAGTGTGATACCTCCAATTTCATTTTTCTTTTTCAATATGTCTTTGGCTATTCAGGCCCTCTTTCCCTTCCAAATAAATTTCACTGTTAGCTATTCAAGTTCATTAAAAATGCTGTGTTGATTTTTATAAGGTTTGCATTAAATCTGTAGATTAGTTTGGGTGGGATACACATCTCGATAATATTTAGTCTTCCTATCCATGAACAGGGAATATACATCCATTGATTTAATCTTCTTTGATTTCCTTTAACATGTTGTGTAGTTTTCTGTGTATAAGTCTTTTACAACTTTAGTTATATTTATTCCTAGGTATTTTATTTATTTATTTACTATTTTAAACAGTATCTTTTTAAATTTCCTCCTCAGATTTCTTATTATTGGTGTACAGAAATGCTTCTTATTTTTCTGCATTGATCTTCTAAACTGCGACTTTACTGAACTCATTAATAAGTTCTGGAAGCTTTCTTGTAGACTTCTCAGGGCTTTCTATGCATAGGACGATGTCAACTGCAAATAGTGAAATTTTGACTTCTTCTGTTCCAATTTGGATGCCTTTTATATCTGGTTCTTGCTTCAGTGCTCGAGCAAGTACTTCTAACACAATGTGAAATAGGAGGGTTGATAGTGGGCATCCTTGGATTGTTCCTGATCTTAGAGGAAACGATTTTAAGTTTTCACCATTGTAAATGATGTAGGCTGTGGTTTTCTCATATATATCCTTTATCATGTTCAGAAAGTTCCTTTCTATTCCTATCTTTTGCTGTGTTTTTTTATCAGGAGAGGGTGCTGTATTTTGCCAAATGCTTTTTTTTGCGTCTATAGATCTGATTGCATGATTTTTTCCTTCAATTTGTTTATGTGGTATATTACATTGATTGGTTTTCTTATGTTGAACCATTCTTGCATACCAGGGATGAAACCCCCTTAGTCATGGTGCATAATTTTTTTGATGTGTTGTTGAATACAATTAGCAAGTATTTTGTTGAAGATTTTAGCACCTAAGTTCATTAGGGAGATTTTGGACTGTAATTTTCCTTTCCTGTGATGCATTTGCTTGGCTTGGGTATTAGGGTAATGTTGGCATCATAGAATGGATTTGGCAATGTTCCTTATATTTTGATTTTTTGAAAGAGTTTAATCAAGATTTGTGTTAGTTATTTCTAGAATGTTTGATAGAATTCACTTTTGAAGCCATCTGGCCCAGGGCTCTTCTTTGTTGTGATGTTTTTAATGACTCATTCTATCTCTTTACTTTTGATTGGTTTGTTGATATCATCAATTTCTTCTTTCATCAATGTAGTCTGTTTATGTGTTTCTAGGAATTTGTTCATTTCCTCTAAATTGTCAGCCTTGTTGGCACATAGTTTTTCAATGTTTTCTCTTATGATAGACTTTATTTCTGTGGGGTCAGTGGTGATATCCCCTTTCTGATATCTGACTTTGTGTATTTGCATCTTCCCTATTTTTTCTTTGTTAGTCAAGTTAAAGGTTTGTCAATTTTATTGATCTTCTCAAAGAACCAGCACTTTGTTTTGCTTACTTTTACTAGAGCTTTCTTATTTTTAATTTCATTTAGTTCTACTTTCATATTTGTTATTTTTCTCTTTCTTCATTTGGTGTTACTTATTTTTTTCTTTTACTGATTCTCCAAGTATGGAATTAGGTCTTCGATTTTACCTCTTTCTTCTGTTTTGATGTATGAATTTATGGCTATGAATTTCCCTCTCAGTACATCTTTTCCTGTCTCCCATAAGTTTTGATATGTTTTGTTATAGTTTTCATTAGTTTCAAGGTAGCTACTGATTTCTTTTGAGATTTCCTTCTTGACCCAATATTTACCTAAGTGTGTGTTGCTTAACTTCTGTATCTTTTTGCCTAATATTTTTCTCTCATCCTTGTAGTTTTCAAGCTTCATTCCACTGTGGTCAGAGAAATTATTTTGTATGATATCAATCATTCTGAATTCATTGAAATTTTCTCTGTGTCCTAGGATATGGTCTATCTTGAAGAGTGATCCATGTGCACTTGAGAAGGGTGTATATCCTGCTGTATTTGAATGTAGTGTTCTGAATATCTCTATTAGGTCCAGCTCCTCTAGTATATTACTCAAAGTCTGTGTTTCTTTATTGATTTTATCTTGAGATGTTCTTTTTAATGGTGATAATGATGTATTTAAGTCCCCCACTATAAATGTAGGGGCATATATTCCTCCACTTAGTTTTTCCAGTGTTTGTCTGATATATTTTGAGGCACACTGGTTAGGTGCTTAAGTGTTTATGATTGTTCTTCCTTCTTGAAAGATTACCCCTTTTTGTAATATGTAGTGTCCATCTTTGTCTCTCAAAATAGTTTTTCATTTAAAGCCTACTTTGTCTGCAATTGTTATAGCTTCTTATGCCCTATTTTTGGTCATTGTTTGCTTGTAAGATTGTTTTCCAGCTGTTCACTTTCAACCTCCTTAAATCCCTGTGTCTAAGTTGTGTTTTTTGTAAAGAGCATTTAGATGTGTCATATTTCCTCATCCATTCTGCTAATCTGTGTCTCTTGACAGGCGAGTTTTTCCATTAACATTCAGTGTTACTATTCTCAAGGAATTACCTACATTAGCCATATTTTCTTTGGATTTGTGTGTTATATGTTGTTTTTATTTCCCTTTTTGTCTTTTTAGTTGTTCTTACACTCTACTCCAACTCTTTCCTGTTTTTTCTTTCCTCCTGTAGAACTCCCTTTATTAATACTTGAATGGCAGAGTTCTTTTCTTTAATTATTTCTATCGCTTCCCCCCCACCCCAGTTGTCTGTTTTCTGTGTCTATTTGCTGTGTGTTCTTCTTTGTCTGGTTCTGTTGTTGTCAGGGGCATGGGAATCTGTGTTTCTTTTTGTTGCATCATCTTGTTGAGTCAGCTCTCTGTGCATGCAGCACCATTCCTGGGCAGGCTGAAATTTCTTTCGCACTGGGTGGATCTCCTTATGGGGTGTACTCCTTGTGCCTGGGGCTCCCCTACACAGGGACACCCCTGCGTGGCACGGCACTCCTTGTGTGCATTAGCACTGCATGTGGGCCAGCTCCACATGGATCAAGGAGGCCCAGTGTTTGAACTGCAGACCTCCCATGTAGTAGACGGATGCCCTAACCACGGGGCCAATTCCGCTTCCCATTGGCAGAATTCTTATTGGCATAGTCTCTTAGTTTCTCTTTATCTGTGAACGTTTTGTCTTCTCCATCTCTTTTGATTGCCAGCTTTTCTGGATAGAGTATTCTTGGCTGTAAATTTTTTCTTTTAGTACCTTGACTATGTCATACCACTGCCTTCTTGCCTCCATGGTTTGATGAGAAACTGTCCTTAATCTTAACGAGTTTCCCTTCTATGTGATGGTTCTCTTTATCTTGCTGCCTTCAGTATTTTCTCTTTGTTATGAGCATTGGATAATTTGACAAGTATATATCTTGGCATAGGCCTGTTAGGATTTATACTCTTTGGGGTGTGTTGCACTTTCTTGAATGTACGTCTGTCTCCCTCAATAGGTTTGGGAAGTTTTCAGCCATTATTTCCTCCAACACTTCTTCTGTGCCCTTTCCCTTCTCTTCTCCTTCTGCAGTGCCTCTAATGCATATGTTTGTGTGTTTTGTGTTTTCATTCAAAGCCCTAAGTCCCTGTTGGATTTTTTCTATCAATTCTGATATCTTTTTGATTTCAGATAGTGTCTTGAACATCACTCTTCTGTGTGTTCAAATATGCTTATTTGCTGAGTGCATTTTTGATTTCTTGGATTTGCCATTCATCACCATCATATCTGCTACATATTTTGTATGTTTCCAATTTCTTCAGTTCTCCAAGTGTTTTCTTTTTTTCATTTTTTGTCTTTATTTATTTTTTAATATTATATTCAAAAAATATGAGTTCCCCATATACCCCCACCCCCCTCTTCCCACTCCTCTCCCCATAACAACAATCTCCTCCATCATCATGAGACATTCATTGCATTTGGTGAATACATCTCTGAGCACTGCTGCACCTCATGGTCAATGGTGTTTTCAAGATTTGGAGTTGTCCAAGTGTTTTCCTAATATCCTTAATCTCTTCCTTCACTTCATTAAGTTGTTCCATGATGTTTATTTGGACAGCTTTAAATAGTTTTTCAATGTTCTGCTCCTCATCCTGGGTTTAGTTTGTTCATTGGACTGGGTCATGTCTTCCTGATTATTGGAATGCTTTGTAAATTTTTGTTGCTGTCTGGTCATTATTTTATCTTAATTGATTTGTTCTGTTGATTAGCTTCCCCCTCTAGTCTTGGGTTTTATTTAGTTGCTGTTTTTTTGGTGTGTGTGTGTTTTAATTTTCCTCATTGACACTTTGTTCTTCTTGTTCTCTTTCCTTGTTGTTGTCTAAGTTTCCTTAAAGGAAAAAGATTAGGGCCATGGAAATCAAAAGAGGTAAGAAAACAAAAACTGTAATAGTAGTATTGATAGTGAAAGTTACCAGAAGACCTAGCAGAATGAATATTAAGCTGATGTAAGTAGTGTAGAGTTATAGGATTAAAAATATGCAGTACCTATAGTTAAATGGGAAACTAAATATGTAAAATAATATAGTATGAATTAAAAGGCCAGTGTGATGAGGAGGGAGGGAATGAGAAAAGGAAGGACAAAAATAGAAAGAATTAATAAAAAATATGAAAAAGAATAGAAGTGTTAGAAATAAAAAGCCAGAAAAATTGGGGACTAAACAAAGAGAGATGGCATGTAAGAGCAACAACAGATGGCAGAAGATAGAATGATTAGTGAGGAAAGGAGATAGCATTAGTAGCCAAAATGAGTACACACAGTAAAGAGGAAATTGAGGAAGAGGAAACACAGCAAATAAGAAACAAGCCAGCAGTTCCTAATTTAAAAAGGGGGAGGGGATAAAGAGGAAGGAAAGAGAAGAAATAAAAAACATAGATAAACCCATGAGAAAGGAGTCGATGACACATTAAGAAAAAACATACTTCCTTCCTAAGCTCCTGTGGAGCTTGTCAGGCTGCCAGTGTTTGTCAATTAATTACCCTGCAGCTTTCTCCCTGCAGATTTTGACATGTGTTTTAGTGAGTAAACTAAGTTAAATTGTAGAATAAAAGTAATTTTTTTTTCTGGAAAAATAGAGACCCAAGGGAAGCTAGTACAAAGATAATGTCTATATCTTCCCTGCCCTAAAGTATCAGCTAGATGTTTAACATCCCAGTGGGTCCCTGCTCTAATTGAAGCTGGGAATTGTATTTAAGGCAGAAACTAAACTTAACTAAATTTTCTTTTTGGGTTGATTAGTTCTTCAGAAAGAGTCCCTTTCTCTGGGTCAGCATTGAATCTTTGCAATTGGATAAACTGCTGATTAGGACTCTGTCCTTCTCTGTCCCTTTTTTGTAACTGCTTTCTCTCCAAGGGAAGCAGGAAGCAATAACCTGTGTGAGAGTTCCCTTATGAAGTTCAAATGTGACCCTGGTGTTTTAACTCACCACAGAAAAAATTACTCTCAGTCTCTTTGTGGGAGAGCACCCACACCTTGCTGGGGACCCTAAATGTGCTATTTGAAGCTTATTAAGCACTTCCTTCTGTCCCACTCCCTTAGGTGATTTGCACAAGACTTGTTAATTGCGTGACTCCACCTTCTCCCAGACCAAATTTCCCTATCCCAGCGAGTTTTGGTAAATCAGGCTGCCTCAGCAGATTTGCCTCTCCCCTCTTCCTGTTTTTTCTTCAAGCCAGATGGTTTGCTCCTCAAAGGTCAGAAAAGGGGGTCCAGAAAATTGGATCCACACTTGGGGTCCCCTTTCCACCCTTCATCAGAACTCTCCCACTCTCAGTTTTTATTCTCCAGCTGGGTGACTGGCAACAGTCAGGGAATGCTGAGGTTTCCTTCTATGAGGGAGGGGGTTAGCTATCTCAGCTCCAGCCTGTAGTGTCAGAAACTCATGATTTTACCTTGAGCAATCTCTCTTTTTGTCATGCCCTCTTCAGATTGATGCCCTAAAGCATCCTGCTTTGTGGGTTCCCAAAACAGCTAACTTAGGCAGGATTTTTCTCCTCTCATCCATTGTTTTGTTGGAGAAATGATGTGGGTGCACTTACTCTGATACCATCTTGCCCCTCCTCATTATTTTCTTTTAATTTCCTCACATGCTTTTCCTTGTTCTGCCAGTAGATGGCGCTCTTTGGCAACCCTCTCAGTTCAATTCCTGGTTAAGTATTTTTGCTTCAGCATGGTCTGGATCAATGTTGCAGAGGATCCTGTCTGGAGGCTAAGAGTCTCATATTTCAAACTTTCTAAGAGGCTGTTCTCCAACCTTTGCTGGCAGCCCTCTTTCTTTTCCCAGATAGAAAATATTTCCACTCTCCTCTGCATCCACAACAAGCAGTCCTGGTCAGTAGAGAGAGAGATTGAGTGCATTGGATTTCTTTAGTCCTGGATCTCTTTAGTCCTGAGTTGGCTCTCAAGGCAAGCAATGGCGTGGCCCCTCCTGGCCTGGAAGGGTTCATGGCACACAGTAGTCCAAATTTGTGGGTCAAAATCTGAGTCAGCCTTAAGACTATGTCCTTTTCTCTCCCCTTTCCTATGACCTCTTTTTTCTGTAGCCAATGGCACCAAGGCCTGAGAATTCAAGTGTCTATAGTGTGGGGCAAAGGACCAGAAGTTACAGCTGCTGCTTTTACATCACAGTTTTGCTGTCACAATTCTTTTCTTTTGTCCCTCTCTCTTCTCTGTGGTGTTCAACCTTCCCCTGTTGTTCTAAGCCCTAGAAGATTTTTTTCCAGGCTGTTTCTGCCTATCCTCTAGCTATTTTTCTGGAAGAGAAGTGAGTCCCATGTCTTTCTAGTCTGCCATCTTCCCAGAAGTGTCCTTTTACTTTTTTTTTTATAGAATTTTAAAAAAGATTTAATTATTTATTTCTCCCCCCTCCCCCCAACCCCAGTTGTCTGTTTTCTGTGTCTATTTGCTGCATCTTGTTTCTTTGTCCACTTCTGTTGTTGTCAGTGGCATGGGAATCTGTCTCTTTTTGTTGCATCATCTTGTTGTGTCAGCTCTCCGTGTAGGTGGCACCATTCTTAGGCAGGCTGCACGTTCTTTTGTGCTGGGTGGCTTTTCTTATGAGGTGCACATCCTTGTGTGTGGGGCTACCCTACATGGGGGGCACCCCTGCGTGGCATGGCACTCCTTGTGTGCATCAGCACTGCTCATGGGCTGGCTCCACAAGGGTCAAGGAGGCCTGGGGTTTGAACAGCGGACCTCCCATGTGGTAGACGGACACCCTAACCACTGGGCCAAGTCTGTTTCCCTCCTTTTACTTTCTTAACAAAGCTTTTTTTTTTTTTATTGACTTTGTAATAATATTACATTAAAAATATATATGTGAGGTCCCATTCAACCCCACCCCCCCACCCCCCCTCTCCCCCCCCAACAACACTCGTTCCCATCATCATGACACATCCATTGGATTTGGTAAGTACATCTTTGGGCACCTCTGCACCTCATAGACAATGGTCCACATCATGGCCCATACTCTCCTCCATTCCATCCAGTGGGCCCTGTGAGGATCCACGATGTCCGGTGATCACCCCCGAGGCGCCATCCAGGGCAGCTCCACGTCCCAAATACGCCCCCACCTCTCATCTCTTCCTGCCCTTCCCCATACCCATCGTCCACCATGTCCACTTTTCCCAATCCAATGCCACCTCTTCTATGTGGACATTGGATTGGTTGTGTCCATTGCACCTCTATGTCAAGAGGAGGCTCAGATTCCACATGGATGCTGGATGCAATCCTCCCATTTTCAGTTGTAATCACTCTAGGCTCCATGGTGTGGTGATTGTCCTTCTTCAACTCCATCTTAGCTGAGTGTGGTAAGTCCAATAAATCAGATTGTAGGTGCTGGAGTCTGTTGAGGCTCAGGACCTGGCTATCACATTATCAGTCCAGAGATTCAAATCCCCTAACTATATCTTAAACCCCAACGTTAACTGCACCTCCAGCAGATTAGTATGAAAGTCTTATGAAGGGAGATCCCATCTGAGTCCAGATTCATCACACATAAACACCATTTCCAGAGAGGGGCCATCTGCCCTGGTAGTAAACCCCATCGGCCATGACCATAACTCTCATGGGTCTCTTTAGCCTTCATAGGAACCAATATCTGGGGGTTGTATCTGCTTTATCTGTCTCTCTGACTCTGCTCAGTTGTGCATGAGGGCAATCCTTCTGCCAGCCTCCAGACTCTTTTTTAGAAACTCGTAGCCATATAAACTCATTTCTCCTTTCCATTTCCCCCTTACTTTAGGTCAAACAGCATTTTAAAGTCATGTTATTTTATGTAGACATGGATATTCTGCTGATCCGCATTGAACCTTCCATATAAGGTCCTTTTCCAGTTGCATCATCAGTTGGTATTTGATAGTGGTCCCTCGTTGCCAGGGAGGCTCATCCCTGGGTGTCATGTCCCACGCTGGAGGGAAGGCATTGCATTTACATGCTGAGTTTGGCTTCGAGACTGGCCACATTTGAGTAACATGAAGGCTGACAGGAGGAAATTCCCAGGCACAATGTTGCTCTAGGCCTTGTTCTTATTTTAGGTTTATCAGCTCACAAGCATAGTCATTAGCATCAGGGGCTCACTGTTGAACCCTCACTCCCTCCCGGTCCCCGCCGCTGTACCTGGGAGACTATCGCTGCTCCCCTAGGGACCACGACAGAGCACCACTGGCCAGGAACCCAGTACCCCCCCTGCTGGGTTTTTAATTGTTGCCACTATGAGTATATCCAATCATTACCATGCACCCTTGACATATGTTCTGTACAGCTCCCTGTCAGCCATATATCACCTGTCATTGGTATCCCATACCAGTATCCCTCTATTGCCATTGTTGAAACACTCTGTGATCCAGAACTCCCCGAAATTTGAAGCCCAATATAATGTCATGGTCCCTTACTAGGGAATGGCATATAGCGATGGTTAACAAAGCTTTTGAAAGAGAAAAGTGTTTAATTTTGAGAGGGTCCCATTTATCTATTTTTCTTTCATTGTTCATGCTATTAGTATAAGGTCAAAGAAACTACTGCCAATGCAAGATCTTTAAAATGTTTCTCTACATTTTCTTCTAGGAATTCTATGGTTTTTGCTTTTATATTTAGGTCCTTGATCCATTTTGAGTTAAATTTTTTATAAGGTGTGAGATTGAGTTCCCTTTCTTTCTTTTGGATATGGTTATCTGTTTCTCCCAGCACCATTTCTTGGAGACTGTTCTGTCCCAGATGGTAGGGCTTGATGTCTTTCTCAAAAATAACTTGATCATAGATGTGAGGGTCTGTTCTTGAGTAGTCAATTCATTTCCATTGGTCAATCTGTCTATCTATATGCCAGTACCACACTGTTTTTACCACTGTAGCCAAATAATATGATTTCATGACAGAAAGTGAGAGTCCTAAAACTTCATTATCCTTTTAAAGATATTTTTGACTATTCAGGGACCCTTCCACTTCTAAATAAATTTTAGAGTTGGTTTTTCCATTTCTGAATAAAAGGTTGTTGGGATATATATACGAATTATGATGAATCTGTAAATCAGTTTGAGTAGAATTGACATTTTAACTATATATTTAGTCTTCCAACTCATGGACATAGAATGCCCTCTCATTTATTTATTTCTTCTTCGGTGTCTTTTAACAATGTTTTGTAGTTTTCTGAATAAAAGCCTTTTATGTTCTTGGTTAAGTTTTTCCTAAATATTTGATACGTTTAGTCACTATTATAAATGGAATGTTTTTCTGACTTCCTCTTCAGATTGCGTATAAGTACATTGAAATGCTACTGTTCTTTGCATATTAATCTTGCATCCTGCCTCTAGCTGAATTCATCTATTAGTTCTATTAGCTATGTTGTTGATTGTTGGTGATTTTCTAAATATAGCATCATATCATCAGTGAATAATGACAGTGTTACTTCATTCTTTCCTATTTGGGTGACTTTTATTTTTTTTATTTCCTAATTGCTCTAGCTAGAACTTCTAGCACAATATTGAATTAAGTGGTGATAGTTTACATCTTTGTCTTATTTCCAATCTCAATGGGAAAGTTTTCATTCTTTCACTTTTCAGTATAATGCTAGCTATGGGACTTTCATATAGGCACTTTATTTTTTTTAGCTTTACTTTATTTATTTACTTATTTATTTCTCCCCACCCCTTCACTGTTTGCACTTTTCTATGTCTTTAGTATGCACTGGGAACTCTACCCAGGAACTCTAATGTGGGAGGTTGGCACCTAAACACTTGAGACTCCTCCATTCCCTGATTTATTGTGTCTATCATTGTTTTCTCTTTTTGTGTCTCTTGTTGCATCATCTTTTGCACCTGCCCATTGTGTAAGCTCATTATCTTGCTCATTTTCTTTAGGAGGCACTAGGAACCTCTGTTCCCTGCTTTGTTGGGTCTCATTATGTTTTACTTTGTGTCTCTTGTTGCATCATCTTTATGCATCAGCTTGTCATGCCTACCCATCATGCCAACTCACTGTCTTCTTTAGGAGGTACTGGGAACCAAACCACGGACCTCCCATGTGGTAGGTGGGAGGCTCAGTCTCCTGAGCCACATCTGTTTCCCTATATATACACTTTAGAATGTTGATGAAGCTTCTTCTATGCCTATTCTTGGAATGTTTTTTTATCAAGAAAGGATACTGTACTTTGTCAAATGCTTTTTCTGCATCAATTAAGTGGATCATGTGATTTTTCTTCTTCAATTTATTAATGTGGTTTATTACATGAATTAATTTTCTTGTGTAGAACCACCCTTGCATACCTGGGATAGAAGCCACTTGATCATGGTATATAATTCTTTTAATGCACTTTTGGATTTGTTTTGCAAGTATTTTGTTGATTATGTTTACATCTATATTCTTTAGAGAAATTGGCTTGTAATTTTCTTTTTCCTGTAGTACCTTTACCAAGTTCAGTATTAAGATGATGTTGGCTTCATAGAATGAATTTGGAAGCATTTCTTCCTGTTCAATATTTTGGAAGAGCTTAAGCAAGATCAGTTTTAGGGCATCTGTGAATGATTGGTAGAATTCACCTGTGAAGTCATCTGCTCCTGGGATTTCCATTTCTGCGAGTATTTTGATGACTGTTACAATCTCTTTAGTCAGGATTGTTTTGATGAGGTCTTCTATTTCTTCTAGAGCCAGTGAAGGTTGTGTTTTCATTTTTATTCTTCTGAAGATATTTATCAATTTCTCCTACAGTTCTTTTATTTGACTCACTGATAATTTAAGAGTGTTGTTTAATCTCCATGTGTTTGTGAATTTTCCCTTTTTCCATACACTACTGATTTCCAACTTCATTCCATGATAATCAGAGAAAGTGCTTTGTATAATTTCAATCTTGTTGAATTTATTGACACATTTCTTGTACCCCAATATATAGTCTATCTGGATAAGAATCCATAATGCTTGAAAATAATGTATACCCTGTTGTTTTGGGGAGTAATGTTCCATGAATGTCTGTTAAGTATACTTCATTTATTATAATATTCCAGTGGTTTCCTTATTTATCCTCTATCTAGATGTTCTATCCAATGCTGAGTGGTGTATTGAAGTCTCCAACTATTATTTCAGAGACATCTATTTTTCCTGACAGTTTTGTCAGTTTGATCCTTATGTATCTTGGGGCATACAGGTTAGCTGCATAAATAATTATTATGGGTATTTATTCTTGATAAATTGCTCCTTTTATTAATATATAATGCCCTTCATCATTTATTTTTATTTTTAATATTTCTTCATCTCTTTCAATAGATTTTCATTTAAAATCTGTTTTGTCTGATATTAGTATTGCTACACCATTTCTTTTTTGGTTGCTTTTTCTGTGGAATATCTTTTTCCACTTTTAACTTTCATTTTTTCTCTTCATTTTTTAAATGTTACATTAAAAAAATATGAGGTCTCCCTATACTCCCCTCACCCACTTCTCCCACAACAACAACCTCCTCCATCATCATGGGACATTCATTGCACTTGGTGAATACATCTCTAAGCACTGCTGCACCACATGGTCAATGGTCCACATTATACTTTACACTTTCCCACAGTCTACCCAGTGGGCCATGGGAAGGCATACAATGTCCAGTAACTGTCCCTGCAGTACCACCCAGGCCAACACCAAGTACTGAAAATGCCTGCACATCACATCTCTTCTTCCCACTCCCTACTCTCAGCAGCTACCATCGCCACTTTCTCCACATCAATGTTACATTTTCTTCAATTACTAATCACAATAGTTCGTGAATAGAATATCAGTAAGTCCACTCTAATCCATACTCTATTCCTCCATCCTGTGGACCCTGGAATGGTTGTGTTCACTCCACATCTATATCAAGAGGGAGCTTAGATTCCACATGGATGCTGGATTCAGTTCTCCTGCTTTCATTTGTAGGCACTCTTGGCTCCCTGGTGTGGTGGTTGACCTTCTTCACCACCATGTTAGCTGAGTGGGGTAAGTCCAATAAACCAGAGTGTAGGAGTAGGAAGTTGTTGAGGCTCAGGGCCTGGCTATCACATGGACAGTCCAGAGATTCAGGTCCCCTGAATATACACTAACCCACAGAGCCAACCACAGGTCCAGTAAAAGTAACAGGATAGGTTTGTGAACAAAGATCACATCTGATTCCAGCTCCATCACACTCAGGAACACAAACTCCAAAGTAGTGCCAATTGACATTGCACTGAACTCCATCTGCCATGACCATAGAACCTGTGGGTCTCTGTAGCCCTCAGAAGAACCAATACCTGGAGTTGTATCTACTTTATCTGTCTCTGGAGCTCTGCTGAAGTGTGCATAAGGGTGATCCCTCTGATAACCTCCCAGCATTTTTTGGAGACTCATAGCCATATAAACTCATTTGTCCTTTCCATTTCCCTCTTTTATTCAAGGTCAAAAAGCATTTTTAACTCCTGATATTATAGGTAGGGTGAGATATTCTGCTGGTCTGAGTTGACCCTTTTATTCAAGGTCATTTTCTAGTTACATTGTCAGGTGGTATTTGGTAGTAATCCTTCAGTGTCAGGGAGGCTTATCACCAGGAATCATGTCCCACACTGGGATGAAGGCAATGCATTTACATGCTGAGTTTGGCTTCGAGACTGGCCACATTTGAGCAACACGGAGGCTCTCAGGAGGTAACTCTTAGGCATCCTGCAGCTCTAGGCCTAGTTCTTATTTCAAATGCACAGGCTCACAAACATAGTCATTAGTATCAAGGGCTCATTGTTGGACCTTCCTTCTTTTTTGGTCTTTGCCATTGCACTTGGGGGATTGTTGCTGTTCAGTTAGGTACTGTGATAGAGCTCCCCTGGCTAGGAACTCAGCACTCCCTCATTTGTCATATTTAACTCTAACCACTACGAAAATATCCAAACATTTTTATTATCCTGGATATATGCCCTGGAGAACTTCCTGCCAACCGTGTATCCCCTGTCAGTAACATTCCACACCAGTATTCGTCCCCTGCCATTGTTGAAACTCTCTGTGATCCAAAACTTCTTTGAAAATGAAGCCTAATACATTGCCAGGTTTCATTAATAGTAAAATGGAATATAGTGATGAGCTTAAAGATTAGATATAGAATACATACTAATTTAGAAAAATTAAGGTAAAAATTAATTGGGGTATCAAAAAATTTAAAAATGCAAAAGCTTTTTTTTGATGTTTTGTCTTCCATCACTTTAATAAGTGTTGCATGTATGCAAAATGGCAAGGCAACTTCTCCTTTCCTCAGTGTCTACATCCTTTTTTTTTCCCTAATTATTAAGCTTGTCTTCACAAAAGTTTTAGATCACAGTAATTCATATATACAATATACTGCATCTCCACATATCCAGCATAAAACACTTTGACCCTTCCCCAGCAATAATCTTTTTATATGTTCATACTATATTTACTGCAACTAATGTGCAAATATTGAGACAATAGCTTTCAAAAAAGGTCACACTTGGGTTTACACTGTGGTTTATATTTTAGACTATACAATTTTCTAAAATTATAGTTATCTTATATTGTACATTATGATTTACATTTTAGCCTATAGGTCCCTATACATATTTGGTGTAATTTAACATTTCCTATATCCATCCATGCATAATCTTGTGGAACACTTCCATTGCCCCACAGTTACATTGTTTCCATCTATTCAATATCTTTCCCCCTCCCCTCAGAGCCCACAGTGACAATCACTCTTCATCACTTGAAAGGTCATGTTCAGACATACTTGCAACAATGTTGACGTCTTGACATGCTTGAATGTCCTAACGCATTGGTTGCCACCATTTCTCTCGAGAGATACAATTCCCTCTATTTGAGAACTTCAGTCCTCCCCTGGATGTGAGTATACCTTCACTCTCATTGTAGAGGTCTCCATCCCATGATATAACCCACTATGACAAAATGAGCACTCACACACTCCCTCGAAGCCTGTCCTGTGTCAGATTCTCCCCTTTAAGCATCTTAAAAAGGTAACCTTGCTTATTATAGTTTTGAAAAAGTTTTCTCAACATTATACTCTCAGCCACACACCTGACAATCTCCGATGTTCATACATTCCCATACACTTCCCCCAATTTGTTGGGCAATATTACCCATCCTCCCATCCCTAATCCCCCTAAAACCTGCAAATCCCACCAAAAGGTATCCCTATGCCCCCACTTTATCCCTCCCCAGTACAAATACCTCCAGCTTATCATAGATTTCACCCAGGTAGGTGTCAGGTTGCAACCTTCCTCTTCCCTTCAAATTCCTTTAACCCTATCACCTGGTCTCTAGCTCTCTGAAGCAGCTCGGTTTACTTATTTCATATCATTGAGGTATTGTAGTATTTGTCCTTCAATGCCTGGGTTGCTTCACTCAACATAAGGTTCTCAAGATTCATCCATGTTATCACATGTGTTTGTAGTGTATTCATTCTTAAAGCTGAGTAGTATTCCATTGTATGTATATACCACATTTTATTTATCCATTCATCTGTTGATGTGCATTTGGGTTGATTCCACCTTTGGCAATAGTGAACAATGCTGCTATGAACATTGGTGTGCACATATTGGTTTGTGTCCTTGTTTTCAGTTCTACTGAGTATATACCCAGCAGTGGAATTGCTGGGTCAAATGGAAAATCTATAGCTAGTTTTTTGAGAAACCAAAAAACTGTCCTCCAGAATGTCTGGAACCTTCTGCATTCCCACCAGCAGTGGATGATGTTCCTATTCCTCCATATCCTTTCCAGCACTTGTAGTCTTCTGTTTTTTTCATAGGTGGCAGTCTTATGGGAGTAAGATGGTATCTCATTGTAGTTTTGATTTGCATTTCCCTAACAGCTAGTGATTTGGAGCATTTTTTAGTGTGTTTTTTGGCCATTTGTATTTCTTCTTTGGAGAAGTATCTGTTTAAATCTTTATTCCCATTTTTTAAGTGGGTTGATTGTCTTTTTATTTTCAAGATAGAGGAGTTTTTTATACATGCAGGATATAAGTCTCCTATCTGATATATGGTTACCAAATACTTTCTCCCATTGTGTAGGCTCTCTTTTCACTTTCTTGACAAACTCCTTTGAGGTGCATAATGCCTAATTTTTTTTTTTTTTTAATTTTTTTATTTTTTATTGACTTTGTAATAATATTACATTAAAAATATATATGTGAGGTCCCATTCAACCCCACCCCCCCACCCCCCCTCTCCCCCCCCCCCCCCCAACAACACTCGTTCCCATCATCATGACACATCCATTGGATTTGGTAAGTACATCTTTGGGCACCTCTGCACCTCATATACATTGGTTCACATCATGGCCCATACTCTCCTCTATTCCATCATGTAGGCCCTGTGAGGATTTACAATGTCCGGTGATTACCTCTGAAGCACCATCCAGGGCAGCTCCATGTCCCGAAGACGCCTCCACCTCTCATCTCTTCCTGCCTTTCCCCATACCCTTTGTCCATTATGTCCACTTTTCCCAATCCAATGCCACCTCTTCTATGTGGACACTGGATTGGTTGTGTCCATTGCACCTTTATGTCAAGAGGAGGCTCAGATTCCACCTGGATGCTGGATGCAATCCTCCCATTTTCAGTTGCCTAATGCCTAATTTTGAGGAAGTCCCATTTATCTATTTGTTCTTTTGTGGCTCGTGCTTTTAGTGTGAAGTTCATGAAGCCATTTCCTATTACATGGTCCTGTAGATGGTTCCCTACATTGCTTTCAGAAGTCTTTATAGTCTTGGCTCTTATATTTAGGTCTTTGATCCATCTTGAGTTGATTTTTGTATAAGGTGTGAGTTGGTAATCCTCTTTCATTCTTTTACATATGGCTATCCAGTTCTCCAGGCACAATTTGTTGAAGAGGCCATTCTTTCCCAGTTGAGAGGGTTTGGTGGCTTTATCAAATATTATATGACTGTATATATGAGGATCTATATCAGAATTCTCATTTTGGTTCCATTGGTCTGTGTGTAGCTCCTTGTGCCATTTCCATGCTGTTTTCACTACTGTAGCTTTGTAGTATCTTTTGAAGTCAGGTAGTGTGTTTCCTCCAATTTCATTTTTCTTTTTCAATATGTCTTTGGCTATTTGGGGTCTCTTTCCTTTCTAAATAAATTTCATAGCTAGTTTTTCTAGTTCATTAAATAATGCTGTGTTGATTTTTATTGGGATTCCATTGAATGTGTAGATCAGTGTTGGTAGGATAGACATCTTAATAATATTTAGTCTATCTTTCAATGAACAGGGAATATTCTTCCATTAATTAGGTCTTCTTTGCTTTCCTTGAACAGTGTTGTGTAGTTCCCTGTGTATAAGTTTTTTACATCGTTAGTTAAATTTATTCCTAGGCATTTGAATGTTATTTACTATTGTAAATGTTATTTGTTTCTTGATTTCCTCCTGAACTTGCTCATTATGGGTGTACAGAAATGCTACTGATTTTTGCACATTGATCTTATAACCTGCGACTTTACTGAACTCATTTATGATTTCTAGAAGCTTTCTTGTAGACTTCTCAGGGTTTTCTATGTATAGGATCATGTCACCTGCAAATAATGAAATTTTCACTTCTGCCTTTCCAATCTGAATGCATTTTATATCTGGTTCTTGCCTCAGTGCTCAAGCAAATACTTCTAACCCAATATTAAATAGAAGGGGTGATAGTGGGCATCCTTGTCTTGTTCCTGATCTTAGAGGGAAAGATTTTTGGATTTCACCATTGTAAATAATGTTGGTTGTGGGTTTTTCATATATACTCTTTATCATGTTCAGAAAATTTCCTTGTATTCTGATATTTTGCAGTGTTTTTATGAAGAAAGTGTGCTGTATTTTGTCTAATGTTTTTTCTGCATCTATAATTATAATCATGTGATTTTTTTCCTTCAATCTCTTTATATGTTGTATTACATTGATCAATTTACTTATGTTGAACCATCCTTGCATACAGGGAATGAATCCCACTTGGTCATGTGTATAATTCATTTAATGTGTTGTTGAATACTATTAGCAAGTATTTTGTTGATGATTTTTGCGTCTAGGTTCATTAGAGAAATTGGTCTTTAATTTTCCTTTCTTGTGTGGTCTTTGTTTGGCTTTGGTACTAGGGTAATGTTGGCATCATAGAATGAGTTAGGCAATCCTCCTTCTGTTTCAAGGTTTTGGAAGAGTTTCAGCAAGAAATGACTTTTGTTCTTTCCGCAATGTTTTGTAGAATTCACCTGTGAAGCCATCTGGTCCTGGGCTCTTCTTAGTTGGGAGATTTTAAATGACTGATTCTATCTCTTTACTTGTGATTGGTTTGTTGAGATCTTCAATTTCTGCTTTCATCAATAGAGGCTGCTTATGTGTTTCTAGGAATTTGTCCATTTCCTCTCAATTGTCATTTTTGTTGGAATATAGTTTTTCAAAGTATCCTCTTATGATAGTCTATTTCTGTGGGGTCAGTGGTGATATCCCCTTTTACATTTCTTATTTTGTGTATTTCCATCTTCTCTCTTTTCTCTTTGTTAGTCTAGCTAAGGGTTTGTCAATTTTATTGATCTTCTCGAGGAACCAGCTCTTTGTTTTGTTTATCTTTTCAAGTGCTTTCTTATTTTCTATTTCATTTAGTTCTGCTCTTATCTTTGTTCTTTCTTTCTTTCTTCTTCCTGTGGGATTACTTTGTTGTTGTTGTTGTTGTTGTTTTACTAATTCCTCCAAGTGTGCATTTAGTTCTTCAATTTTAGCTCTTTCTTTTTTGATGTATGAATTTATGGCTCTAAATTTCTCTCTCAGTACTTCTTTTGCTGCATCTCCTAAGTTTTGGTATGCTGTATTATGATTTTCATTATTTTCAAGGTAGTATTAATTTCTTTTGAGATTTCCTAATTAACCCACTTTCTTTCTAAGAGTGTGCTCTTTAATTTCCAAATCTTGGTGTGAAATCTTGGCCTCTGGCCCTTTGCTGATTTCCAACTTCACTCCACTGTGGTCTGAGATATTATTTTGTATGATTTTGAGGTTTCTGAATTCATTGAGACTTTCTCTGTGGCCTAGCATATCGTCTATCTTGGAGAAGAATGCATGTGCACTTGAGAAAAATGCATATCCTGTTGTATTAAGGTGTAATGCTCTGTATATGTCTATTAGGTCCAGCTCCTCTAATATACTGTTCAAAGTTTTTGTTTCTTTATTGATTTTCTTTTGAGATGTTCTGTCCAATATTGATAGTGGTGTATTAAAGTCTCCCAGTATAGTTGTAGAGGCATCTATTCTTTCACTTAGTTTTTCCATTGCTTGCATCACGTATTTGGAGATGCCCTTGTTAGGAGCATAAATATTTATGATTGTTCATTCTTCTTGAATGATTATCCCTTTCACTAATATGTAGTATCCATCTTTGTCTCTCACAATTGTTTTGCATTTAAAGTCTATTTTGTCTGATATTAATATAGCTACTACTACCATTTATTGGCTATTGTTTGCTTGTAAGATTGTTTTCCAGCATTCACTTGCAACCTCCTTTAATCCCTGGGTCTAAGATGTGTTCCTTGTAGACAGAATATAGTTTGGTCATATTTCCTTATCCAATCTTCCAGTCTGTATCTTTTGACAGGTGAGTTTAATCCATTGACATTCAGTGGTATTACTTTCAAGAATTACTTATATTGCAAAAATTGAAGAACTAACTGCACATTTGAAGGAATTAGAAAAACAACAACAAAGTAACCCAACAGGAAGAAGAAGGAAGGAAATAACAAAGATAAGAGCAGAACTAAATGAAATAGAAAATAAGAAAGCACTTGAAAAGATAAACAAGACCAAGAGCTGGTTTTTTGAGATCAACAAAATTGACAAACCTTTAGCAAGACTAACAAAGAAAAAAAGAGAGAAGATGCAAATACACAAAATAAGAAATGAGAAAGGCGATATCACCACTGACCCCACAGAAATAGAGACTATCATAAGAGGATACTTTGAAAAACTATATTCCAACAAAAATGACAATTGAGAGGAAATGGACAAATTCCTAGAAACACATAAGCAGCCTCTATTGACAAAAGAAGAAATTGATGATATTAACAAACCAATCACAAGCAAAGAGATAGAATCAGTCATTAAAAATCTCCCAACTAAGAAGAGCCCAGGGCCAGACGGCTTCACAGGTGAATTCTACAAAACATTCCGGAAAGAACTAACACCAATCCTGCTGAAACTATTCCAAAAAATCGGAACAGAAGGAACATCACCTAACTCCTCTGTGATGCCAACATTACTCTAGTACCAAAAACAAACAAAGACACCACAAGAAAGGAAAATTACAGACCAATTTCTCTAATGAACCTAGACACAAAAATTCTTAACAAAATACTTGCTAATCCTATTCAACAACACATTAAATGAATTATACACCACGACCAAGTGGGATTTATTCCAGGTATGCAAGGATGGTTCAACATAAGAAAATCAATCAATGTAATACACCGTATAAACAGATTGAAGGAAAAAAATCACATGATTATATCTATAGATGCAGAAAAAGCATTTGACAATATACAGGACCTTTTCTTAATAAAAACACTGCAAAAGATTGGAATACAAGGATATTTTTTCAACATGATAAAGAGTATATATGAAAAACCTACAGCCAACATTGTTTACAATGGAGAAATCCTAAAATCCTTCCCTCTAAACTCAGGAACAAGACAAGGATGCCCATTGTCTCCGTTCCTATTTAACATTGTCTTGGAAGTACTTGCTCGAGCACTGAGGCTAGAACCAGATATAAAAGGCATTCAAATTGGAAAGGAAGAAGTCAAAATTTCATTATTTGCAGATGACATGATCCTATACATAGAAAACCCTGAGAGATCTACAACGAAGATTCTAGAACTCATAAATGAGTTTAGTAAAGTCGCAGGTTATAAGATCAATGCGCAAAAATCGGTAGCATTTCTGTACACCAATAATGAGCAAGATCAGGAGGAAAGCAAGAAACAAATACCATTTACAATAGTAAATAAAAAAATCAAATACTTAGGAATAAATTTAACTAAAGAGGTAAAAAATGTATACACCGAGAACTATACAAGACTGTTCAAGGAAATCAAGGAAGACCTAAATAAATGGAAGAATATTCCTTGTTCATGGATAGGAAGACTGAATATTATTAAGATGTCTATCCTACCAAAACTGGTCTATACATTCAATACAATCCCAATAAAAATCAACACAGCCTTCTTTAAGGAACTAGAAAAACTAACTATGAAATTTATTTGGAAAGGAAAGAGCCCCGAATAGCCAAAGACATATTGAAAAAGAAAAACAAAATAGGAGGAATCACACTTCCTGACTTCAAAACATACTACAAAGCTACAGTAGTGAAAACAGCATGGTATTGGCATAAGGAGAGACACACAGACCAATGGAATCGAATTGAAAGCTCTGATATAGAACCTCATATATATAGCCATATAATATTCGATAAAGCCACCAAACACTCTCAACTGGGAGAGAATGGCCTATTCAACAAATGGTGCCTGGAGAACTGGATAGCCATATGTAGAAGAATGAAAGAGGATTACCATCTCACACCTTATACAAAGATCAACTCAAGATGGATCAAAGACCTAAATATAAGAGCCAAGACTATAAAGATCTTGGAAAGCAGTGTAGGGAAACATCTACAGGACCTTGTAATAGGAAATGGCTTCATGAATATCACAGCAAAAGCACGAGCAGCAAAAGAACAAATAGATAAATGGGACTTCCTCAAAATTAAAGCCTTCTGCACCTCAAAGGAGTGTGTCAAGAAAGTAAAAAGGGAACCCACAGAATGGGAGTAAATATTTGGCAACCATATATGTGATAAGAGACTTATAACTTGCATATATAAAGAACTTCTATACCTTGAAAATAAAAAGATAAACAACCCATTTAAAAAATGGGGGAGAGAGGGCAAGATGGCGGCTGAGTGAACATCCCTGTTAGGGTCTTCTGCAGGGAATCGGCTGGGCGGCATTGGAGACTCCTTGGGACCGGATTGTTTCGGGATTTTTGCTGGTCCGGAGGTGTCTGGACATTGATTTGGAGGGAAGGTAACAGAGAGGATCCGTCTGTGAAATATACATGGAGATCCCAGCTACCTGTAGAGGATTCCCTCCTTGGGTAGGCGGAGACGAGGCATCTAGCCCCGCTCGGTGTGGCTGAGCCAGGCCGGGCCGCAGCGGCGGACGCCGGAGACGGGCCGGGCTGCGCCAGCGGTGAGCGGGGCCGGGCGTGGCCGAGCCGGGCTGAGCCGGGTCGCGGCGGCGTGCGGAGCCGGGCGGGGCCGGTTCAGGCCGCGGCGGCGGGCGGCGGACGCCGGAGCCGGGCCTGGGCCGCTGTAGCGAGCGGAGCCGGGCGTAGCCGGACCGGGCTGCGGCGGCGTACGGAGCCGGGCGGGGCCGGTCCAGGCCGCGGCAGTGGGAGGTGGACGCGGGAGCCGGCTGGGCCGCTGTAGCGAGCCGAGCCGGGCGGAGCCAGGCCAGGCCGCGGCGGCGTAAGGAGCCTAGCAGAGCCGGTCCAGGCCTCCGCGGCGGGCAGCGGCGGGCGGAGCCGGGCCTGCGGAGGGGTTTCTGTTCTTTGTTTTTTTTTTTAATTTTTTTTTTTAATTTTTTTTTTTTTTGGAGCATCTGCAGTACTGGGGAGTTCGTGGGCCCTGGGCGGCCTATTGGGGGTTTGTGGGAAGGGAGGTGCTTGCAGACCCATTTGGGCAGACAGACGGGGGGTTTTAGGGCAAAGCGGGGGGAAGTTGTTGTTTTAGATAGTGTTGCAATTGTTACACGTGTATACCTGTATCTCTCTTCCCCCTATCCGTTCCCCACCGTTTGCCCATCCTCTTTTTCTTTCTTCCTTTCTTCTTGTCTTTCTTTTTTTCTTTATTATAATTAGTTTTTTTTCCAGTTTTCTCTTTCCCTCTTGTCCCTCATCTTCCACTTATTTTATTTTAATTCAAGTATACAATAGGTGCTACAGGGAACACCTCACATTTGCTGGGTTTTCCCATCCTCCACTGCCTCATTTCTGTGTGAACTGATTTAGGCTACCTACACTATCCCCCTTCCCCTGCATCTTGATATCCACTATCATCTACTGTCTCTCCTATATTCCATCCCCCACCTCCCGTTCTTTGATCCACAAAGTGTCTAACTCTTAATTTCTAATACCTTTGTTCTGTTTTCTGTCTGTTATCCACTCTTGAAACTATTACCTTTCTTTTCTTTTTCCCTCTCTCATGAAAACAATAGCTTTGTAGTTCATACCATATTCCTCCCATATTCAGTCATCTACTTCATAAAAGGTACTCTACCTACAGCTATAACTCTATACAATCTACATGAATCTAACCTCCATCCTCCCAGATCTCATATTCTTGCTTTGTTAACATACATCACCAATACTACTTTACACTTTTCCCTTGCTTACACAATTGCCTTTCCCCAACACTAATACTTTCCTCTAAAGTGAACTTAACCAACAACAAGTAACTAGAATAAGAAGAAAAAAGTGACAAAGAGAAGATGTAACACCTATGCAAAAATAACAACTAATTAACCTCCAAGAGCAGACAAAGAAGCTAAGGAACTGATTAAATTCATCAAAATAAAGAGATGACCAGAAAGCAACAAAAATCTACAAACCAAACCAATAATCAGGAAAAAATGGCTGAATCCAATCAACAAACCAATAATCACGAAGGGGAGCAAAACTTGGCACAAGCAATGAAAGATCTCAGAACATTTATCACCGACAAATTTGATGCAGTAATGAAAGAGGTTAACAACATGAAGACATCACTTGGAGGGGAAATTGCAGACATACGCAAAAACATAACAGATATGATGGGAATGAACACCACAGTTCAAGAAATCAAAAATACACTTGCAGCAAATATCAGCAGACTAGAAGAGGCAGAGCAGAGAATTAGTGATGTGGAAGACAGTACATCAGAAATCAAACAGATAGTAGAAGGGGTCAATAAGAAGATAGAAAAAATCCAATTAGGATTTAGGGACCTGAATGACAATGCAAAACGCTCAAACATACGTATTATAGGCATTACAGAAGGTGAAGAGAAGGGAAAGGGGTCAGAAGGAGTGTTGCAGGAAATAATGGCTGAAAACTTCCCAAATCTACTGAAAGAGACAGATGTACATATCCAAGAAGCACAGCACACTCCACAAGTCATAAACCCCAACAGGCCCACCCCAAGACATATACTTGTCAAATTATCCAATGCTCAAGACAAAGAGAAAATCCTAAAAGAAGCAAGAGAAAAGAAAACCATCACATACAAGGGAAGCTCAATTAGATTAAGTGCTGATTTCTCTTCTGAAACCATGGAGGCAAGAAGACAGTGGTATGATATAGTCAAGGTACTAAAGGAAAAAAATTTCCAACCAAGAATACTCTATCCAGCTAAACTAGCATTCAAACATGATGGAGAGTTCAAAATATTCGCAGACAAACAGAAACTGAAAGAGTATACCAACAAGAAACCTCCCCTTCAAGAAATTCTAAAGGGAGTTCTGCAGGAAGAAAGGAAAAAACAGGAAAGGCAAAGTTGGAGGAGAGTATAAGACCAACAACAACAACAACAAAAAAGACAAAAAAAAATATACAAACAAAATATGACAAACACAAATCCAATCAAAATATGGCTAACACAAATAATTCCTTGATAGTAATAACACTGAATGTCAACGGATTAAACTCACCTATCAAAAGATTCAGACTGGGACATTGGATAAGGAAATATGACCCATCCATATGCTGTCTATAAGAGACACATCTTAGACCCAGAGACGCATGGAGATTGAAAGTGAATGGCTGGAAAACAATCATACAAGCTAACAATAACCAAAAAAAGGCAGGAGTAGCTATATTAATATCAGACAAAATAGACTTTAAATATGAAACAATTGTGAGAGACAAAGAAGGATACTACATTTTAGTCAAAGGGAAAATCTGTCAAGAAGATCGAACAATCATAAATATCTATGCCCCTAACAAGGGTGCCTCTAAATACGTCAGGCAAATGCTGGAAAAACTAAGTGAAAGAATAGGTACATCTACAATTATAGTGGGGGATTTTAATACACCACTATCAACTCTGGACAGAACATCTCAAAAGAGAATCACCAAAGAAACAAAACATCTGAATAGTATATTAGAGGAGCTCGATCTAATAGACATATATAGATCACTACACCCAAACACAGCAGGATATACATTTTTCTCAAGCGCACATGGATCATTCTCCAAGATAGATCATATGCTAGGCCACAAAGAAAGGCTGAACGAATTCAGAAAGATTGAAATCATACAAAACGTTATCTCTGACCACAGTGGAGTCAAGCTGGAGATTTGCAAGGGACAGAAACCCAGATTTCACACCACAATTTGGAAATTAAACAGCACACTCTTAGAAAAACAGTGGGTCAAAGAGGAAATCTCAAAAGAAATCAATGACTACCTTGACACATATATATTTTTAATGTAATATTATTACAAAGTCAATAAAAAAAATAAAAAAATAAATAAAAAATGGGAAAAAGATTTAAACAGACACTTCTCCAAAGTAGAAATACAAATGGCTAAAAAGCACATGAAAAAATGCTCCAAATCTCTAGCTATCAGGGAAATGCAAATCAAAACTACAATGAGATACCATCTTACTCCCATAAGATTTGCAGCTATGAAAAAAACAGAAGAATACAAATGTTGGAGAGGATGTGAAGAAAGGGGAACACTCATCTACTGCTGGTGGGAATGCAGAAGGATTCAACCATTCTGCAGGACAGTTTGGCGGTTTCTCAGAAAACTAACCATAGATTTGCCATATGACCCAGCAATACCACTGCTGGGTATATAACCAGCAGAACTGAAAACAAGGACACAAATCGATATATGTACACCAATGTTCATAGCAGCATTGTTCACTATCGCCAAAATTTGGAATCAACCCAAATGCCCATCAACAGATGAGTGGATCAATAAAATGTGTTATATACACACAATGGAATACTACTCGGCTGTAAGAACAAATACACTACAAGCACACGTGATAACATGGATGAATCTTGAGAACATTATGTTATGTGAAGCAACCCAGGCATTGAAGGACAAATACTACATGACCTCAATGATATGAAATAAGCAAGCTGCCTCAGAGAGCTAGAGACTGGAAAATAGGCTTACAGGAAATCGGGGCGTGGAGGAAGGATGTGAGCCGATGTCTGCAGCGGTGGAATCTATGATGAGCTGGCGGTAAGTATGAGCACAAAGAAGAGATAAAGTGGGGGCATGGTGTTGTCTTTGGGTGGGGCTTTGCGGGTTTGAGGGGGGCTGGGGATGGGCGGATGTGTAATATTGCCCAAAAAATTGGGGGGAGGGGGGGCAACATACGAACATAGGAGAGTGTCAGGTGTTGGTTGAGAGTAAAATGCTGAGAAAATCATATCAAAATATAATTAGGAGGGTTACCTGTTTAGGATGCTCGGAGGGGATGGTCTGATGCGGGATGGACTCCTGAGGAATGTCTGAATGCTCATTTTGCCAGGGTGGGTTGTACCATTGGGTAGAGACCCAAGAAGTGAGAGTGGGGGTGGACCCACATCCTGGGGAGGACTAATGCCATCAAATAGAGAGAACTGTATCTCTCAAGAGAAAGGGTGGCTCCCAGGGCATTAGGGCAGTTGAGCAAGTCAGGTCCTGAACACTGTTGCAAGTATCTCTGGACGTGGCTCCTCGGGAAATGGAGATTGGCTGTCGCTGTGGGCCCCAAAGGGAGAGGAAAATGGATGTTGAATGGATGGAACCAAGGTAAATGTGGGGGCAAGAGAGGAGTTTCATGAGAATACACGAGGATGAATATAAAGCATGTAATATTACACCAAAAACATATAGGGGACGACAGACTAATAATGCATACCATAATGTAAAACATAGGATAACTAAAAAATTTAGAAAACTGTATATCCTAAAGTATGGACCACATTGTAAGCACAGATGTCACCTTGTTTGAAAGCTATTGTTTCGGAGTCTGTACATCAGTTTCAGTAAATATGTTATGAATAAGTTAAAAGATTATCGCTGTGGAAGGGAAAAGGTTTTATGGTGGATGTGTGGGAGTACTGTATATTGTATATATGAATTACTGTGATCTAAGGCTCTTGTGAAGAGAAGCTCAATAATTAGGGAAAAAAGAAAAGAAAAAGATAGTATGTGGAAATTTTTCCAAATCAATATGTACTCTAGATCTAACCTTTAAACTCATCGCTATATTCTATTTTACTAGTAAGGGAACCTGACATTATATTGGGATTCACTTTACAAGAAGTTTTGGATCACAGAGTGGTTCAACAATGGCGGCGGAGGAATGCTGGTATGGGATGTTATTGACAGGCTATATATGGTTGACAGGGAGTTATACAGGGCATATGTCCAGGGTGCATGGTAATGTTTAGATATACTCATAGTGGAAACAATTAAAAACAACAGCTGGGGTGTACTGGGTTCCTGGCCACGAGGGCTTTCCCGGGGTCCCTATGGGAGCAGTGGCAGTCCCCCAGGTGCAATGGTAAGGACCAGGGAGGAATGAGGTTCCAACAGTGGGCTCCTGATACTAATGACTATGCTTGTCAGCCTATATGCCTGCAATAAGAACAAGGCCTAGGGCAGCATTGTGCCTGGGAGTTTCCTCCTGACAGCCTTCATGTTACTCAAATGTGGCCAGTCTCGAAGCCAAACTCAGCATGTAGATGCAGTGCATTCTTCCCAGCGTGGGACATGACACCCGGGGAAGAGCCTCCCTGGCACCAAGGGATCACTACCAAATACCAGCTGTAGATGCAACTAGAAAATGACCTTGAATTAAAGGTTCAATGCAGATCAGCAGAATATCCCTGTCTACATATAATAACATGACTTTAAAATGCTGTTTGACCTAATGTAAGGGGGAAATGGAAAGGAGAAATGAGTTTATATGGCTACGAGTCTCTAAAAAAGAGTCTGGAGGTTGTCAGAAGTATTGCCCTTATGCACACCTGAGCAGAGTCTCAGAGACAGATAAAGTAGATACAACCCCAGGTGTTGGTTCTTTTGAGGGATAAAGAGACCCACGTGTTCTATGGTCGTGGCAGATGGGGTTCAGTGCCATATCAGATGGCCCTTCTTTGGAACTGGTGTTTCTGCGTGATGGAACTTGACTCAGATGGGATCTCTTTTCAAAAGACTTTCATGCTACTTTACTGGAATTGTAGTTGGTGTTGGGGTTTAAGATATATTTAGGGGATTTGAATCTCTGGACTGACAATATGATAGCCAGGCCCTGAGCCTCAACAGACTTCAGCTCCTACACTCTGATTTATTGGACTTACCCCACTCAGCTAACATGGAGTTGAAGAAGGTCAACCACCACACCATGGAGCCTAGAGTGCCTACAACTGAAAGCAGGAGGATTGCATCCAGTATCCATGTGCAATCTAAGCCCCCACTTGACATAGATGTGCAATGGACACAACCAATCCAATGTCCACAGAGAAAATGTGGCATTGGTGTGGGAAGGGTGGCCATGGTGGCTGCTGGGTGCGTGGAATGGGAGGAAGCGATGAGATGGGGAGGCGTTTTTGGGACTTGGAGTTGTCCTGGGTGGTGCTTCACGGACAACTACGGGACATTGTAGATCCCCCCAGGGCCCACTGGATGGAACGTGGGAGAGTGTGGGCTATGATGTGGACCATTGACTATGGGGTGCAGGGATGCCCAGAGATGTACTTAGCAGGTGCAATGGATGTGTCATGATGATGGGAGAGAGTGTTGCTGTGTGGGGAGTGGGGGGTGGGGGTGGTGGGGTTGAATGGGACCTCATATTTTTTGAATGTAATATTTTTTAAAGAAATGAATAAAAAATTTAAAAAAAAGAATTACTTATATTAGCCATATTTTCTTGGACTTGTGTTTGTCATATTTTGCTTGTTATTTTTTTCTTCTCTTTTTGTGTTTTTAGCTGGTCTCATACTCTCCTCCAATGCTACCTCTCCTGGTTTTTTCTTTCTTCCTGCAGAACTTCCTTTAGTATTTCTTGAAGGACAGGGTTCTTATTGGTATACTCTTAGTTTCTGTTTATCTGTGAATATTTTGAACTCACCATCATTTCTGAAAGCTAGCTTAGCTGGATAGAATATTCTTGGTTGGATTTTTTTTTTCTTTTAGTACCTTGATTATATCATACCAGTGCCTTCTTGCATCCATGGTTTCAGATGAGAAATCAGCACTTAATCTTATGTAGCCTCCTTTGTATGTGATGGTTCCTTTTTTTTGCGACTTTTAGAATTTTCTCTTTGTATTGAGCATTGGATAATTTGACAAGTATATGTGTTGGAGTAGACATGTTGGGATTTATGCTGTTTGGAGTATTTTGTGCTTCATGGACATGTACATCCATTTCCCTCAGTAGATTTGGGAAGTTTTCAGCCATTATTTCTTCCTACACCCCTTCTGTCCCCTTTCCCTCCTCTACTCCTTCTGGGATGCCTGTAATGCATACGTTTGTGCATTTTGCATGGTCATTGAGGTCCCTAAGTCCCACCTGGATTTTTTTTGTCTTTTTATCAATCAGTTCTAATATCTGTTTGGTTTCAGATGTACTGTCTTCCACATCACTAATTATCTCCTCTGCCTCTTCTAATATGCTGTTATTTGATGAGACTGTATTTTTGATTCCTTGAATTGTGCTGTTCATCATCATCATATCCATTATCTTTTTTGTGTATGACTGCAATTTCTTCTGTATTTTCTCCAAGTGTTTTCTTCATATTTTTAATCTCTTCCTTTACTTCATTAAATTGGTCACTAATGTATGTTTTGAGAGCTTTAATTTAATTACTTGTCCAATATTCTGCTCCTCTTCCTGGTTTTTAGTTTGTTCATTGGATTCAGCCATGTTTTCCTCATTATTGGTTTGTTTTGTAGTTTTTTGTTGCTGTCTGGTCATCTTTTTATCTTCACAGTTTTAATCAGTTCCTTAGCTTCTTTTTCTAGTCTTGGGGTTTAATTAGTTGTTGTTTTTGTATAAGTGTTTTGTCTTCTCATTGTCACTTTGTTCTTCTTATTCTATTTTCTTGTTGTTGGCTTAGTTTACTTTGAAGGAAAATATTAGGGCCAGGGAAAGCAAAATGAGTAAGAAAAGAAAATGTATTACATAATATTGATAATAAATGTTAACAAAGCAATAATGTGAGATCTTGGAGAAGGATAGTAGACTCATATAAATTGTGTAGAGTAATAGCTGTAGGTAGAGTACCTATAATGAGACATTCAACTGAATATGGGGAGGATTATAGTATAAATTAAAAGGCCAGTGTTTTCATGAGAGAGGGAAAGAGAAAAGAAAGACAATAATATCAAGAGTGAATAAAAGACAGAAAATAGAACAAAAGTGTTAGAAATAAAAAGTCAGACAATTTGGGGGCCAACAAAGGGAAGTGGAATGTAAGAGAAACAGTAGATTTTGGAGGATAGAAAGATGTAGAGGAAAGGTAATAGTGTAGTTTGCCAACATCAATATACACAGAAAAGAGCAAATGGAGAATGAGGATACACAGCAATTGTGAAGCACTCCCTACAGCACCTATTATATAAAAAAAAATAACAAAGAAGAAAAAGAAAAAAGGGGGGTGAAGCAAAAAAGAAAAAGAGAAAAAACTAAGGAAAAGAAAAAGGGCCTTTGTGGATAAAATGGGAGAAAAAAACAGGAGAAAATGCAACAATAGTGACCATGATAATAAAAAAAAAAGAACCAAAGTTTCATGCTAGGAATCCTCTTTGTAGTTATATAAAACACTTAGGGATCTGACATTCCCCCTTTCTCCCTTCCTCACTTCTCTCTCTCCCAGGGCAGCTGGAAAGCTGCATGATGTATACAGTAGGAGATTCAAGTGGGTCCTTGTGTCAACACAGAAGATGACACTTTATTTCCAGCATGAGAGCACCTAAGCTCACTAGAAACCCCAAATATGCTATTGGAATCTTGGATAGCATGTCCTACATTCCCTCCCCCTTAGGTGTCTAGGGGAGGTCTAATTGATTTTCTGACTCCACCTTCTCCCAGACCAAATTTCCTATCCCAGGACGTTTAGGTAAATTGTGTTTTCTCAGCAGATTCACCTCTCCTTTCTTCCCAGAGTCTCCCCAAGTCAGCTGATTTGCTCATCCAAGCTCAAAGGAAAAAAAAAAAAAAACAAATGTGGAGGGCTAGGGTAATCACAGACCTCAGACGGAGCTCTGGACACGTTAGATTCAGGAATGGGAATTCTAGGATATTGCACACTCAAGGTATGTGAGTCTGTGGAGCATGGTCTACCAGAGCTTAGGAGACACAGACCTGGGAACCACGCACCCGGTAAACATGGGGTTTGGGAATGCCGCAGCACAACAAAGTTTTCAGAGCTCGCCATGGCTGGGCCGCCAGCCCTAGGGGGAAGGGTCCCACCCAGAACTTCTGATCTACGTGTCAGAAACCCAAAATTCTATCTCCTGGAAGATCCTCTTCTGTCACTGTCTCACCAAATCTATGTCCAGACACCTCCTGCCCTGCAAGCCCCTGAAACAACCCATTCCAGCAGGACTCTGATGCTCCTCAGCTGCTTCTTTGCAGAAGAGATTATGAGGTGCACTCACTTAGGTGCCATCTTGCCCCACCTCCCAACCTTTATCTCTCCACTCAATTGTTTCCTTACTTCTGAGGTAAGTCTCTTGTAGACAGCAGATAGTTGGTTCATATATTATTTATCCATCCTGTTAGCCTATGTACTTTTTAAATTTTAATATTTATTTATTTGCTACAAAATACATTATGAAAGTTTTCAAACACACACAAGAAGGAAGAAGAAGTACAGTGAACCCCATGTTCCCATCACCTAGATTTAGCACACACTTTGTCACATTTGTTTCATTTCTCCCATTTTCTTTTCTCTTTTTAAAATTTTAAAGCCATTTTTTAGAGATATATTCACATACCATACAATCTATCCAAAGTGTATAATCAGTGACTCTTAGTATAATCACAATGTTGTGCATTCATCACCCAATAAAATTTTAGAAGAATTTCATTACTCCAAAAAGAAAAACTCCACACCCCTTAGCAGTCACCTCTCAATCCTTCTATACTTACAAAGACCCACATAAACACTAATCTAATTTTATTTTTATATATTGATTTATGTTTATATTTTTATATTAAATAAATGCAATCATACAATAAATAGCATGTTGTGTCTTGTTTCTTTGAATTAGCATAGTGTTTTTGTCTGATATTCACATCTAGAACACTAGCATCCACTTGTTCAGTTTCAAAGAAAAACAGTCATATATGCAACATTATCCATATTCATATTTCAAATGAGGTTTTACTCTGCTATTCAGTCCCATGTTATATTTTAAGCTTTCTTTTTAGTAATTTATATGATATTAGACTTTCCTTGTCAACCACTGTCATATCCATATAACAGCACTGCTAATTACCAACACTAAGATGTGCTTTCACCTTTCCTATTAATTTCCAAAGATTTACGCTTATCCTTTTTACCAATTCTGCACTAGTTAACTGTCAGTTTTCTGTTCTGTAAACTCATTCTGTTTTCTGGTGACCCACTTTCAACTTATTAACTCCATAAGATTACACATTATATTTAGTTCACAATAGCACAATCATTTAGTTTGTTCTTTTGTGTAGATCTTGCTTCACTCAACATAATATTGCCCAAGTTCACCCATATTGTCATATATTTTACAACTTCATTTCTTCTAACAGCTGCATAACATTCCATTGTGTATATATTTCACAATTTGTTTATCCATTCATCTGTTCATTGACACCTAGTTTTTTTCCAACTTTTGTCAATGATAAATAATGCCACATAGAACAACGATGTGCAGATGTCTGTTCATGTCATTCCCTCCCCCCCTTTTTGGTATATGTCTAGTAGTGGTATTGCTGTATTATGTGGCAAATCTATATTGAACTTCTTTAGGGACTGTCAAACAGTCCTCCACAGTGGCTGTACCATTCTACATTCCCACCAACAGTGAATAAATGCTCCTATCTCTCCACATCCTTTCCAATATTTGTAGCTCCCTGTCTTTTTAATAATTCTAATAGGTGTGAAATGATATCTCATTGTAACTTTGATTTGCAATTCCTTAATTACTAATTATGTTGAACTTTTTTTTAATGTTTTACTTTTTTTTGCCATTTGTACTTCTTTGGACAAATGTCTATGTAAGTCTTTTACCCATCTATAAATTGGATTATTTGTCTTTCTATTGATGAGTTGTAACATCTCTTTATGTATCATGGATATTAAACCCTCATCAGATATGTGATTTCCAAATATTTTCTCCCATTGAATTTCACCCTCTTGCCTAAGTCCTTTGAGGTGGAAAACTGTTTCATTTTGAGGAGGTCCCATTTGTCTATTTTTTCTTTTGTTGCTCATGCATTGGGTAGAAGGTCTAAGAATCCACCACCTACCACAATGTCTTTAAGATGCTCCCCTATATTTTCTTCTAGTACTTCTCTGGTACTGACTTTTGTAATTAGATTTTTGATCCATTTTTAGTTGATCCTTGTATAGGGAGTGAGATAAGGGTCCTCTTGCATTCTTTTGATTGAGAATATTTAGTTTACCCAATACAATTTTTTTGATGAGAATGTTTTGACTGCTATCAAGGACTTGGCAGGTTTGCTGAAAACTGGTTGGGCAAAAAGTGAGGGCTTATTTTTGGTTTCTTAATTCCATACCACTGATAGATGTGTCTATCTTTATGCCAATACCATGCTGTTCTGACCACTGTAGCTCTGTAATATGTTTCAAGATCAGGCTATGGAATTCCTCCCATGTTACTATTATTTTTTTATAATGCTTTTGGCTATTTGGGTGCAATTTCTCTTCTAAATGAATTTGGTAATTGCCTTTTCTATTTCTGTAAAGTAGGCTGTTGGAATTTTGATCGTTATTGCTTTGAATCTGTAAATCAGTATTTGTAGGATTGACATCTTCATGATATTTATTCCTCCTATCAATAAACATGGAATGTCTTTCCATTTTTTAGGTCTTTGTTGATTACTTTTAACATTGTTTTGTAGTTTTCTGCATATACATCCTGTACTTCCTTGGTTAAATTGATTCCTAGATATTTGAGTCTTTTTTATTGCTATTGTAAATGGAATTTTTTTTTCTGATTTCTTCCTCAGGTTGTTCAATACTAATGTACAGAAACATTGTTGGTTTTTGCATGTTGATCTTGTATCCTGACACATTATTGAACTAGTTTATTAGTTGAAGTACCTTTGTTATAGACATTTCAGAATTTTCTAAATATAAGATAATGTTATCTGTGCATTGTGAGAGTTTTACTTCTTTTCCTATTTGTATGCCTTCTATTTTTTTCCTATCTAATTCCTCTTGCTTGAACTTCTGGCACAATGTTGAATAACAGTGATGACAGTGGACATCCTTGTCTTTTTCCCTATCTTAGAAGGAAAGCTTTCAACCTTTCCCCATTGAGTACAGTCCCACCCATACTGGTAGGATTCACAGGACACATCAGACCAAATTTGTGGTTCAAAGCTGAATCAAACTAGGCTGTGCCCCTCTCTCTCCTACTTCTTGGGGAGGTGCATCCCTGTGGCCCTCTTTGTCTGTAGCTGCAGGCCCTAAGCTGAAGAATTTAATGCTTTCTCTCTGTAAGGTGAGGGAGTGGTGCCAGCAGCTACAGCTACAGTCTACTCATGGTCTTAACATCGAGGTTCCTTTCCTGTGCCTCTCTCTCTTTTGGGAGGTATCCAGCCTTCCTCTGGAATCCTACACTATAGAAATTTTTTTCCTCAGGTCATTTCTACCTGTCCTCTAGCGATTTTTATGTAAGAAGAGAGTGTCCTGTGTCTTTCTAATCTCATCATCTTCCCAGAAGTTTCATAGTCTGTGTGTTTTGATAGGGGAATTCAACCCATTAATGTTCAATGTTATTACTATAGAGACATAACTTTTATCTTCTGGCTTTCTATTGTCATATCTTAATTTTGTCTTTCTTTTTACCTTTTAAGTTATGCTTATTAATAATCTTCATTTCTACACTCTTCTCCAAGTCTCTTGCCATTGTTTTTCCCTTTAAGGCTGCAGCACTCCCTTTATTATGTCTTGTAATTCTGGTCTTTTCGTAAGAGATTCCATCAGTTTTTATTTTTCTTTGAAGATTTTAAACTCACCCTATTTTTTTTTTTACATATAAAATATATATTCTGAGTAAGTGATATGTTCCAAGAAAGCATTGTGCCTTGTGATATGATTGTGTGGACAGACAAAACCCTGGCATTATTTAAGTTGCAATATCAGGGTAATCATATATCTAGATAGTAATCAAGCTTTCAAATCAACAATTACTAAATGATGATTGTGTGAAATCATTCAAATGAAGGGTCTTATGTGAGTAATGGAAGTCAAAGAAGTCTGTTGAGCAAAAGATAATTTAGCTGAGATGTCCTATAGATGGGACCCTCTTGCTTGCAGTTGTAGGCACTCTTGGTCCCTTGGTATGTTGTTTGTGCATCATCTCCCTGTTAGTTGCCCTGGGTGAATCCATTGAACTGGACAGTAGGTGTTGCAACTCTGTTGAGATTCAGGGGTCACCTGGCACATATACAACCCAATGGTTTAAGTCTCTTGGATGTACACCAATCAACTCTAGTACTAATTTTAGGTTTGAGTAGAAGAATAGAAGAGACATGCATAGGGAAACCACTGCTGACTCCAACTCAGTCACACTGGGGAGCATAAAAAACAGATTAGGACCCACTTGCAAGAGCCAAATTCCTAAGCTGTCTGCTCTGATGATAGTGTCTGGATGTCTCCATATCCCTGAGGAGCTTCACTATTTCAGATTGTATCTACTTTGGCTGTTAATGAGATCCTGTTGAGATGTGCATAAGTGCTACCTCTGGGATGGCCTTCTGACTCACTTTGAATTTTCTTAGCCATATGAATTCGTTTGTCTGTAGCTTTTCCCCCTTTTGGTCAAGACGTTGTTGTTGTCGTTTTTGTTTTTATCCCCAGATGCATTGCTCGTTGAAGGACAGTTTTGCATTACCTTAAATACCTCATACCACTTTTTTCTTGCTTCTGTAGTTTCTGATGAAAGATAAACACTTAACCTTATTTTGCTCTTGTATGATATGCTTTGTTTTTCTCTTACTGTTTCAGAATCTTCTGTCTTAGGTATTTGTCATTCTGAATAGTAGGTGTCTCAGAGTAGGTCTGTTTGAATTTATTCTGTTTGGGGTGCATTGCCCTTCTTAGATATTAATACTTATGTCCGTCATAAGGGTTGAGTAGTTTTTGGTATTATTTTGTGAAGTATTCTTTCTTCCCTTTTTCCACACTCAGAAAGAGTTCTGGGATGCTGATAACATGTATTTTTGTGTGTTTCAAGTTGTCTTTCAAGTCCCCAAAACCCTGTTTCATTATTTTCCATTCTTTTCTCTTTCTGTTCTACTGTCTTTTCTAGTCAAGATGTTTATTCCTCCAGTTCCCTAATCCTGTTGTTCATCAATTCAAACCTGCTATTATATGCCTCTACTGTATTTTTAACCTCATCTATTTTGTCTTTCATTCCCATAAGCACTTTACTTTTATTTCTAGGCTTTCAAATTGTTCTTTATGCTCACCCAGTGTTTTCTTAATATCCTTTGTCTCTGTAGTCATATTTTCTTTCAACTCCGTGACTTGATTTAGGGGATTTGTGTGATTATCATTGATTAGTTTTCTTATATACCATGTCTCACCAGAATTTTTGGTTTATTTCTGTGATTGGGCCATCTCTTCCTGTTTTCTAGTGTGACTTATAATTTTTTGCTGATTTTTAGACATCTGAATATGTTGGTGAGTTTGCTCTGATAATATTTCTTTTTCATAGTGGTTTTGTTGCATGGCTCTTCTTTATTTTTGGTTCCATTTATTTTCAGTCTTTAAAATTGCCCAACTTAAGTTATCCATATAGGGCCAGGGACTCTGTAATTGGGCAAAGACCTGCTCCATGTTGTTTGGAATGAGAGACTCCTTAAAACAATTTTCTTCCTGTCGTTTCCCAGCTGGCCAGCAGATGGCACTCGGCAAATCTTTCCCTGGAGGTGTCTTTTTCAACCCCCACAGGCCTGTGATTATGGTTTGACGAGAGCCAAGATTCAAAGCAGACTCTGTTGGACAAACTCATCAAAGAGAAATCACTCTCTTCCCTCTGTCACATCATCCTTCTTCTCAGGGAAGAAAATGTCTATTCCCCTCTCCATTGGCTGCAATGAGTCAAAGGTTTTGTCTGGACTGTTTGCCTTGAGGGTGGGAGTGTGTGCCATTCCTGGGCCATGGTGATTCACACATATGGTTTTCATATCAGCTCTTTCATCTCTCTGTCCCTCTCCCTTCTGGAGGATGCACAGTACTCTCTTAGTCTTCAAATCCCCACAGAAGCTTCCTTGGACAGATTTTTGCCCTTCCTCTTTTGTTTTCATGAGAGAGTTGACTCCTGCCTACCTACTCTGATGCCATCTTCCTGAAAATCCCTTTCCCTCATTTTTGAAGGAAAATTTCACTGTATTAAAATTTGGGGGGTTCTGGCAATTTTTCCCTTTCTATACCTTAAATTTATCATACCACTGCCTATTCCCTTCCATGATTTCTGAGGAGAAATCTGCACTTAGACTTTTTTGAGGCTTCCTTGTATGTGAAAAATCCTATATTGTTCATTCACTATTTTCTTCATATCCTTTAGTTCTTATCTCCTTACATATTAAAGGTCATTTTTTACAAGTCTTTGTCCAGTACAGTCAATGTTTCTTCCCCTTTGTTGACTGTTTTTGGATTTTTATCTTGTTCCTTTTGGATGGGTCATCTTTTCTTGTTTCTTTGTCTTTTAATCTTCTGTTGGGCACTGTACATTTTTTTTGGTGATAATATGCATTATTTTTAGAAGAGTTTTAGATTATAAAATAGTTACCTCATAAGTATAGGGGATTCCCATATAACCCACCCTTCTACCACTCACAATTTCACATATTAAGAGTATCTTAGAGAGGTAGGGCAAGATGGTGTCTGAGTAAGCACACCCACATCATCTTTCCTACAAAAAAAATGGCTGCCTGGGGACAAAATCCTGCCTGAGTGAGATGTTTTGGGAACCCACAAAGCAGGAGGATTCTGGACATCAATCTGAAGAGTGTGACAAAAAGTGTGATTGCTCAAGTTAAAACCATGGGTTTCTGGAGATTGTGGCTGCAGCTGTGGGAAGGATAAGCCCCTTCTTTAGGGCAGATAGCCAAGGCATTCCCCAAACCCCATTGGTCACATGGTGGCATTCCCTGAACCTTATGTTTCCCAAACCCATGATCCTTGAATATGCCTTCCCCAAACCCGTCATTCACCGAATCCCAAACACTGCTGGTCTCTGACAAGCTCCAAGAGTGGGAGCGTTCTGGTAAAGGTTCAGAAGGGACCAACAAGTGTGGATTCAATTGTCTAGACCTCCTTTTTTGAACTTTGAGGAGAAAACCAGATGGCTTGAAGAGAAACTAGGAAGAGGTGAGAGGCAAATCTGCTGAGACAGCCTGATTTACCTAACTGCCCTGAGATAGGGAAAATCGGTCTGGGAGAAGGTGAAGTCACACAATTAACTAGGCCTGTGCAATACACCTAAGGGAGTGGGACAGTAGGAAGTGCTTGATAGGTTTCCAAGAGCATAGTTAGTGTTTCCAGCAAGGTGTGGGTGCTCTCTCTCAAAAAGACTGAGAGTTATTATTTTCAGTTGTGAGTTAGTTCACCAGGGTCCCATTTGAATCTCAGAGGGGAGCTCTCATATGGTTTTCCTGCTACCCTTGGAGAGAAGAAAGAAAGGAAGGGAGAAAGGGAGAAGGACAAATTCCTAATCAGTTTATTCAATTGCAAAGAGTCAATCCTGCCCCAGGAAGGGGACTCTTTTTGAGGAGCAGGCTGACCTAGAAGGAGGTTTTGGCTCAGTGGAGGAGTTTCAGCCATGAATGTGCAAGGTCTCTGGTTCAGTTTCTGACTCCTCTTAGAGCAGTGACCCACTGGAATATTAAACATCTAGCTGATACTTTGAGACAGGGAAAACATAGACATTCTCCTTGTATTAGCTTCCCTTAGGTCTCTTATTATTATTTTTTTTAAAGATTACTTTTGTCACATAATTTACCTTAGTTTACTCACTAAAATGCACTTCAAGATCTGCAGTGAGAAAGCTGCAGGGTAATTGATTGATAAACACCACCAGCCTGACAAGCTGAACAGTGATGTAAGAGGGAAGTCTGGTTTTTCTTAATGTTTGGTTGACTCCTTGCTCGAGGGCTTGCATGTTTTTTTTTTTTCCCTTGTCTTTCCTTCCTCTTTATCCTGCCACTCTTTTTTTCTCTTTATTTTCTTTTTTCTTTTTTTCTATTAGGTGCTGCTGGCTCATTTCCTGTTTGCTGTTCTTCATCCTCAATTTCCTCTTTTCTATGTATACTGATTTTGGCTGCCAGTGTTATCTCTTTTCCTTCCTACATCTTTCATCTTCCATCCTTTTTTGTTGCTCTTACATTCCACCTGTCTTTGCTTAGCCGCAATTTTTTTAGTCTTATTTCTAACATTTCTATTCTGTTTTTTTAATCTTTTATTAACTCTTTATGCTACTATCCTTTCTTTTCTCATTCCCTCTCTCTGCATCATACTGGCATTTTAATTCATACTACATCCTTCTCTACAGTCACTTTCCAAATTCACTGTAAGTACTCCACTTTTTTATTCCTATAACTCTACACTGCTTACATGAGTTTAATATCCATTCTTCTAGGTCTTATATGGTTCTTCTGCTAACATTTACTGTCAATACTACTATTATACTTTTTCTTCACCTACCTCTTTTGCTTTTCCTGGTGCTATTCTTTTTCCTTCAAGGGACCTTAGATAACAACAAGGAAATAGAATAAGAAAAACAAAGTATAAAAGAGAAAATTTAACACACATGTAAACAGCACCTAAATAAAACCTGAGACTAGATAGAGAAGCTAATCAACTGAAAAAACCCATCAAGATAAAATAATGACCAGACAGCAACAATAATTTGCAAACCATACCAATAATCAGGAAGACATGGCCCAATCCAATGAACAAACTAAAAACCAGGAAGAGGAGCAGAACATTGAACAAATAATCAAAGCTGTCCTAACAAATATCATCAACAACTTAATGAAGTAAAGGAAGTGATTAAGGATATTAAAAAACACTTGAGGAGCATATTGAAGAAATTTTAAACATAAACAAAAAGATAACGGGTATGGTGGTTATGAATGGCACAATTGAAGAAACTATATTCCAACAAAAATGACAATTGAGAGGAAATGGACAAATTCCTAGAAACACATAAGGAGCCTCTATTGATGAAAGAGGAAATTGAAGATCTCAACAAACCAATCACAAGTAAAGAGATAGAATCAGTCATTAATAATCTCCCAACTAAGAAGAGGCCTGGGTCAGACGCCTTCACAGCTGAATTCTACAAAACATTGCAGAAAGAACTAATGCCAATCTTGCTGAAACTCCTCCAAAAATTCGACACAGAAGGAATATTGCCTAACTCATTCCATGATGCCAACATTACTTTAGTATGAAAGCCAAACAAAGACATCACAAGAAAGGAAAATTACGACCAATTTCTCTACTGAACCCAGATGCAAAAATCCTCAACAAAATACTTTCTAACCACATTCAACGACACATTAAATGAATTATACACCATGACCAAGTGAGATTCATTCCAGGTATGCAAGCATGGTTCAACATAAGAAAATATATCAGTGTAATATACCATATAAAGATTGAAGGGAAAAAACCACATGATCATATCTAAAGATGCAGAAAAAGCATTTGACAAATTACAGCACCCTTTCTTCATAAAAACATTGCAAGAGATCAGAATACAAGGAAATTTTCTGAACATGATGAAGGGTATATATGAAAAACCCACAGCCAACATAATTTACAATGGTGAAATCCAAAATCTTTCCCTCTAAGATCATGAACAAGACAAGGATGCCCACTATCACCCCTTCTATTTAACATTGGCTTCAAAGTACTTGCTCAAACACTGAGGCAAGAACCAGATATAAAAGGCATCCAGATTGGAAAGGAAGAAGTCAAAATTTCATTATTTGCAGGTGACATGGTCCTATACATAGAAAACCCTGAGAAGTCTACAAGAAAGCTTCTAGAAATCATAAATGAGTTCAGTAAAGTCACAGGTTATAAGATCAATGCACAAAAATCAGTAGCATTTCTGTACACCGATAAAGAGCAATCTGAGGAGGAAATCAAGAAACAAATACCATTTACAATAGTAAATAAAAAAATCAAGTACCTAGGAATAAATTAAACTAAAGATGAAAAAAGGTAAACACAGAAAACTACACAACACTGTTCAAGGAAATCAAAGAAGACTTAAATAAATGGAAGAATATTCTCTGTACTTGGATAGGCAGACTAAATAGTATTGAGATGTCTATCCTACCAAAACTGATCTACACATTCAATGCAATCCCAATAAAAATCAACACAGCATTCTTTAATGGAGTAGGAAAACTAGCTTTGAAATTTATTTGGAAAGGAAAGAGGCCCCAAATAGCCAAAGACATACTGAAAAAGAAAAATGAAATGGGAAGTATCACACTACCTGACTTCAAAACATACTACAAAGCTACAATATTGAAAACAGCAAGGTATTGGCACAAGGATAGACACACTGACCAATGGAACTGAATTGAGATTTCTGATACAGATCTTCATATGTATAGTCATATAATATTCAATAAGGCCACCAAACCCTCTCACGTGGGAGAGAATGACCGCTTCAACAAATGGTGCCTGGAGAACTGCATATCCATATGTAAAAGAATGAAAGAGGATTACCATCTCACACCTTATACAAAAATCAACTCAAGATGGATCAAAGACCTAAATAAAAGAGCCAAGACCATAAAGACTTTGGAAAGCAATGTAGGGAACGACCTACAGGACCTTGTAATAGGAAATGACTTCATGAACTTCACGCCCAGTGAATGAGCAACAAAAGAACAAATAGATAAATGGGACTTCCTCAAAATTAAAGCATTCAGCACCTCAAAGGAGTTTGTCACAATAATGAAAAAAGAACCTATGCAATGGGAGAAAATATTTGGTAACCATATATCTGATAGGAGATTACATCCTGCATATATAAAGAACTCCTATATCTTGAAAATAAAAAGACAAAAAACCATTTAAAAAATGGGAAAAATATTTAAACAGACACTTCACAAAGGAAGAAATACAAATGGTTAAAAAGCACATGAAAAAATCATCACAGTCACTTGCTATTAGGGAAATGCAAATCAAAACTACAATGAGATACCATCTTACTCCCATAAGACTGCCGGTGCTGGAAAGGATATGGAGGAATGAGAACATCATCCACTGCTGGTGGGAAAGCATAAGGTTCCAGACATTCTGGAGGACAGTTTGGTGGTTTCTCAAAAACCTAGCTATAGATTTTCCATGTGACCCTGCAATTCCACTGCTGGGTATATACCCAGTAAAACTTAAAACAAGGACACAAACTGATACATGCACACCAATGTTCATAGCAGCATTGTTCACTATTGCCAAAAGGTGGAATCAACCCAAATGCCCATCAACAGATGAATGGATAAATAAAATGTGGTATATACATACAATGGAATACTACTCAGCTTTAAGAATGAATACACTACAAACACATGTGATAACATGGATGAATCTTGAGAACCTTATGTTGAGTGAAGCAACCCAGGCATTGAAGGACAAATACTACATGACCTCAGTGATATGAAATAAGCAAGCTGCCTCAGAGAGCTAGAGACTGGAAGATAGGCTTACAGGAAATCAGGGGATGGAGGAAGGATGTGAGCTGACGTATGCAGGGGTGGAATCTATGATGAGCTGGTGGTAAGTATGAGCACAAAGAGGAGATAAAATGGGGGTGTGGTGTTGCCTTTGGGTGGGGCTTTGCGGGTTTGAGGGGGGCTGGGGATGGGCGGATGGGTAATATTGCCCAAAAAATTGGGGGGAGGGAGGGGCAACATATGAACATAGGAGATTGTCAGGTGTTGGTTGAGAATAAAATGCTGAGAAAACCGTATCAAAATATAATTAGGAGGGTTACCTGTTTAGGATGCTCGGAGGGGATGGTCTGACGCGGGACAGACTCCTGGGGAATGTCTGAATGCTCATTTTACCAGGGTGGCTTGTACCATTGGGTAGAGACCCAAGAAGTGAGAGTGGGGGTGGACCCACATTCTGGGGAGGACTAATGCCATCAAATAGAGGGAACCGTATCTCTCGAGAGAAAGGGTGGCTCCCAGGGCATTAGGGCAGTTGAGCAAGTCAGGCCCTGAACACTGTTGCAAGTATCTCTGGATGTGGCTCCTCGGGAAATGGAGATTGGCTGTCGCTGTGCGCCCCAAGGGGAGGGGAAAATGGATATTGAATGGATGGAACCAAGGTAAATGTGGGGGCAAGAGAGGAGTTTCGCGAGAGTACACAATGATGGATATAAAACATGTAATATTACACCAAAAACATATAGGGGACGACAGACTAATAATGTAAACCATAATGTAAAACGTAGGATAACTAAAAAATTTAGAAAACTGTATAGCCTAAAGTATGGACCACAATGTAAGCACAGATGTCACCTTGTTTGAAAGCTATTGTCTCAGAGTCTGTACACCAGTTTCAGTAAATATGATATGAATAAGTTAAAAGATTATCGCTGTGGAAGGGAAAAGGTTTTATGGTGGATGTGTGGGAGTACTGTATATTGTATATATGAATTACTGTGATCTAAGGCTCTTGTGAAGAGAAGCTCAATAATTAGGGAAAAAAGAAAAGAAAAAGATAAGATGTAGAATTTTTCTAAATCAATATGTATTCTATATCTAACCTTTAAACTCATCGCTATATTCCATTTTACTAGTAAGGGAACCTGACATTATATTGGGCTTCACTTTTCAGGAAGTTTTGGATCACAGAGTGGTTCAACAATGGCGGTGGAGGAATACTGGTATGGGATGTTATTGACAGGCGATATATGGTTGACAGGGAGTTATACAGGGCATATGTCCAGGATGCATGGAAATGTTTGGATATACTCATAGTGGAAACAATTAAAAACAACAGCTGGGGGGGTACTGGGTTCCTGGCCGGGGGGGGGGATCTGTCGTGGGCCCTAGGGGAGCAGTGGCAGTCCCCCAGGTGCAACGGTAAGGATCAGGAAGGAATGAGGGTCCAACAGAGAGCCCCTGATACTAACGACTATGCTTGTGAGCCTATACACCTGAAATAAGAACAAGGCCTAGAGCAGCACTGTGCCTAAGGGTTCCCTCCTGACAGCCTCCGTGTTACTCAAATGTGGCCAGTCTTGAAGCCAAACTCAGCATGTAAATGCAATGCCTTCCCCCCAGCGTGGGACATGACACCCGGGGATGGGCCTCCCTGCCACCGAGGGATCACTACCAAGTACCAACTGATGACGTAACTAGAAAATGACCTCGAATAAAAGGTTCAACGCGGACCAGCAGAATATCCCTGTCTACATATAATAACAGGAGTTAAAAATGCTGTTTGACCTAAAGTAAGGGGGAAATGGAAAAGACAAATGAGTTCATATGGCTATGAGTTTCTAAAATTAAACCTACACTCCTTGGCCCCTCTGCACCTCCCACCTAAACTCTCCCACTTCCGGAATTAGTCTCTTTGGAGGGGTAGGGCAATGCCGGATTTCTGGTGGTGCTGGGGTCAGGAAACAGAGACCTGGAAGAATGTGGACTTGGGGTATATAGCAGTGGCCATGGGGGTTCAGGGGACACAGGCTTGGGGTTCATGCATTTGGGGGACATGGGGCTTGGAATCTCTGCCCCACCACCAGCAATTCTCAGTGAATGCCACGGCTCTTAGCCCTAGGGGAGAGGGATTTACCTTCACATAGCTTCGGAGTTCAGTGTTAGAAACCCGCAGTTCTACTTTGAGCAAACACCAACTCTGCTGCAGTCTCTCCAGATTGATGTCCAGATACCTCCCGCCCTGCGGGTTCCCAAAACAGCCTGTTCCGGTAGGACTCCATCACCTCACAGCTGGTCTTTTGTAAGAGAGATGATGACAGTGTACTTACTCAGATGCCATCTTGCCCCACCTCTGTTATATATATATTTTTTAAAGATTTATTTATTTATTTATTTAATGTCCCTCTCCCCCAGTTGTCTGTTCTCTGTGTCTATTTGCTGTGTCTTGTCTGTTCTCTGTGTCTATTTGCTGCGTCTTGTTTCTTTGTCCGCTTCTGTTGTCATCAGCGGCAGAAGTGTGGGCGGTGCCATTCCTGGGCAGGCTGCACTTTCTTTTGTGCTGGGCGGCTCTTCTTATGGGGCTCACTCCTTGTGCGTGGGGTTCCCCTATGCAGGGGACAACAATGCGCGGCGCGGCACTCCTTGCTTGCATCAGCACTGCACATGGGCCAGCTCCACACGGGTCAAGGAGGCCCGGGGTTTGAATCCTGGACCTCCCATGTGGTAGACAGATGCCCTAACCACTGGGCCAAGTCTGTTTCCCTGTTATATTTTTTAATGTAACATTTTTTGTGATCTATGTATTTTCAAAAAATACATTTAAAAAATGATGGGGTGGGGGATGGGGAGTGAGGTGTATGGGAACCTCATGTTTTTTTAATGTAATATTTTGTGTGATCTATTAATTTTATAAGAAGATAATTTTAAAAAGAAAATTAAATAATCCAAAACAAAAACCAGAATAGCAGAATTTGTTTAAAAAATGGCTGGTGGGTATACAAATATTCATTATATTATTTTTTATTTTGAACTGTAGGTTTGAAATATTTCACAACATAAGTACATTTAAAAAACATTCAATTGGAATTAAGTGGGGCTATTAAGTTGATGACTGCATGGTTTTTTGTTGTATTTCAGCTGATGTATGAAGTAGTATTAATAATAACTTGTATTTATTTGACGTATTACCATTAAGACTCTATGCTAAGCACTTCACTTTATCTTATTTATTTGTTTATTTGATCTTATTTAATTTTTGCAACAACCTTATGAGGTACATACTATTATCTCTGTTTTACAGATAAGAAAGATGAGGTTCAAAGAGGGTCGTAATGTCTTGGTGGAGCTGTGTTTCTTGTCCAGGTTGAACCCAGGGCTTGTACTTTTTAACACTATGCTGTAGATGGACTTATATATGAACTTATATAATGGCCAAAGAGTTTTCATTTGTTATATTATGAGCTATTGTTGAGGGAAAGTTGGTGCTGCCATGTCATTTTTGACAAATATCTCAATTTTGTGAGGCATGACTGTCATAAATTTTCTTTGGGCATTTATGTTATTCTTCTGAAGTAGTTTCAAGGAAATTGGATTAATTGGGAAATTATCTGATGGCTTTTATGTGAAGTTCATACTTTTTTTTAGAAGCAAAGTAAACAATAACATTGCCCTTTTCAAATTAGTAATTACACAAAATCTTGTAATTGTGCATCATTTGTAATCAGTTATAAACCTAATTGTGCATATTTGAGTGGGGTTAAAAGGGGAAATTTTAGGTTGTATATATGTTACTACAATAAACAATTTTTAAAAATCATAGGACTGTACAACAAAGAATGCTAATGTAAGCTATGGATGATAGCTAATAGTAAAATTACAATATTCTTTCATCAATTGTAACTAATTTACCACACTAATGTAAAGTGGTAATATACAGAAAACTGTGTATTTGAGGGGGTTATATGGGAACTCTGTATTTTCTGCATGATTTTTCTAGAAACATACAACTTTCCTAATTAAAAAAATATATACTGATCTTTATTCCCTTCCTATCCTAGGGGCTGGGCATTGGTATTTGTTAAAAGCTCCCCAGATAAGTTAAGAAATTATATTTCAAGTCCTTTCCTGGGGTAAAGTCCTGCTCTTTGATCCTGTACATTGGCTGGCTTCCAACTTTTGGTTGCCAAATCTCTCTGAGACTAACTAATATAGCAGAATTGGCTAGCAATCCACTAAAGGTTCATGTTCCCTTTCCTTACTGTAGAGTTTAATATATCCTATAGGAAGTGGATGTCCAGACACAACCTTCATTAATTTTCTGGGACTTCCATAACAATATACCATAAACTGGGTGGCCTAAAACAACAGATATTTCTTCTAAGGTTTGGCTGGGACATTCTCCCTCCAAAGCTTCTAGAGGAATAGCTTTCCTTGCCTCTTCCAGCTTCTTATAGCCCAAGGCATTCCTTAGCTTGTGGCAGCGTAACTCTAATCTTTGCCTCAATCTTCACATAGCCATCTTTCCTCTGTGTCTGTATCTGTGTCTCTGTTTTATCTCTTATCATGCTACCCCATTGAATTACAGCCCATCCTACTCCATTATGACCTCATCTTGCCTAATTACATCTGCAAAGACCCTATTTCCAAATACAATGACATTCTCTACTATCTGGGGTTAGGATTTCAATATATCTTTTTGGGGGACATCATTCAACCCACAATAGTTTGCCCACTGGCCCCTCAAAATTCATGTCCTTCCCACATACAAAATATATTTATGCCATTTCAACATCCCCCAAAGATTTATCTCATTCCAGAATCAACTTTGTATCCAAAATATCATCTAAATATAGTCAACTCAACATATCTCAAATCTCATCTTCTAAATCATCTGAAGCAGGTATGAGTGAGACCCTAGGTATAGTCCATAATGAGGCAAAATTCTTGTCTGTGAACATGTGAAACCTAGAAATCAAGTTGTCCCCTTCCAAAATACACGGATGGGATGGGCACATGATAGACATTCACATTTCAAAAGGGAGAATTTAGAAGGAAAAAAGGAGTCATGTATCCCAAGCAACTCTGATACACAATAGAGCAAATTACATTAGGTTTCAAGACCCCTTGATATCTTCTGTAGTTGGATGTTCTGTCCTCTGGGCCCCGTGGTCATTCCCTGTCTGCTCAAGGTTGTGGTCCTGCCCTATCTGGCATCTGCATCCATGGTTCTGACCTAGAAGACATTCTTTCTTCATTTTTTTCCCATTTCTGTCCTATTTAGGCAAGACTGGCAGTGTTTCTCCTGGCATAAAATTCTCAAAAACCTTGTTGGTCTTTCATGCACCGTGAGGGAATTCACATCATTAGACAGGAGGCTTCTTCACAGATCCTTCCTAGATAACCCTGTGTGATGGGTTGAAGCTGTATGTACCCAAGAAAAACATACTCTTAAACTTAATCCATTCCTGTGGGTGTGAACTCTTTGTAAGTAAGGCATTTTGATGAGGTTATTTCAGTTAAGATGTGGCCCCGCCCAATCAGGATGGGTCTGAGTCTGTGACACTGGTCCTTTTTTTAAAATTTTTGCTATTGAATTTTTAAATTTTTTATTTTTATTGCCTTCTTTTTGAGAAAATATGGACTCTTTAATTAGTGGTGTCAGTATAACTGGGTAGCCACAAGGTGAGAAATTATCTTTTTTCTTTCTCTCTTTCTTTATTTTTTTAAATGTTACATTAAAAAAATATAAGAGGTGCCCACATACTTCCCACCCCCCTCACTCCAATCCTTTCAAATCAGCAACATCTTTCATCATCATGGGACATTCATTGCATTTGGTGAATACATTTTGGAACACTGCTGCACCACATGGATAATGCCTTTTTTTAAAAAAGAAAAATATATCACACAAAATGTTATGTCAAAAAACATAGGAGGTTCCCATATACTACGCTCCTCCCACAGCAACATCTCCTTTCATCAGTAAGTCACATTCATTGTATCTGATCAGTACACCCTGGAGTGTATTGGGCCATAGTTTACATTGTAGTTCACACTCTTCCCCAGTCCATCCAGTGGGTTATGGCAGGATATACAATGTTCTACATCTCTCCCTGCAATATCATTCAGGACAATTCCAAGTCCAGAAAATGACCCACAGCACACCTTTCCCTCTTTCTCCCTGTCCTCAGGAACTCCCATGGCCACCAACTTCTTCCATTGTTACTGTCGCAAAGTTTTATAGTATAATATTAGCAAGTTCACTCCTATCCATATTATATTCCTTGATGCTTTGGACCCTGGGATGGCAATGTCCACTGCACTTATAAATTGAGAGGGGGCTTAGATCCCACATGACTGATGGATACAATTCTCCTGCTTGCAGTTGTAGATACTCTCAGTTCCCTTATGTGGTGGTTAACCATCCTCACCTCTCTGTTAGCTGACCTGGGTAAGCCGACCTGGGTAAGCTAAATGAATAGGAGAGTGGGTGTTCTAACTCTGCTGAGGCTCAGGGCCCAGCTGGAATATGACCAGTCCAGAGATTCAAGTCTCCTGAGTATACACCATCCCAACCACCAACCACAGGTTCAGGAAAAGTGACAGAAGAAGCATGTGTGGAAAGGTCACATCTGAGTCCAACTCCATCACACTAAGGAGCACAAATTCCAAAGTAGGGCTCACTGGCAAGACACTGAACTCCAGAGTCATCTGTCATGACCATAGGACCTGGGTGTCTCTGTAGCCCTCAGGAACACCAGTACCTGGGTTGTATCTACTTTGGCTGTCTCTGAGATCCTGCTGAGACTTCCTGACTCATTTTGAAGTCCCATAGCCATAAAAACTCATTTGTCATTACCATTTCCCCATTTTATTCAAGGTATTTTTCCAGTTGCATCACCAACTGGTGATGATTACTCTAGTCCTTTATAAGCAAAATGAAATTCAGACAGTGAGAGAGAGAATGTCACAGAAAGCAAGAAGCTGGACATTAATCCAGAAGAGAAGAGTGAGATCAGGAGACACTGCCATATGCCTAGACATATGAAAAGCTAAGGAGAAAAAAACACCAGCATCCATCCCCAGAATGCCAGTCTTCAGGAAGAAAACACTGCCTTGATGACACCTTGATTTGGACTTTTTCCCAGCCTCAGACCATGAAACAAATAAATTCTCATTGTTTACTCCATCCCATTTCATGTTTTTTGTTTGAGCAACATAGGAAACTAAAACATCCAATCTCTATTACTGGCTTATGCAGAGTTGGTTGATTGGATTCATAAGTCACATGCCTAATTTCTTTTTATTTTATTTTTAAAATGTTTTTTAATTTTTACTTTATTTTTATTTTTTGTTAAATTGTCTTTTTTTATAAGGTACATAGATCACAAATAATGTTACATTAAAAAAAATAAGAGTTTTCCACATACACCACCCCCCCATACCCCACTCCTCCCACACCAACAACCTCTTCCATTATTGTGGCACATTCATTGCATTTGGTGAATACATTTTGGAGCACTGCTGCACACATGGATTATAGTTTATATTGTCGATTACACTCTCCCAGTACATTCAGTTATGGCAGGATATAAAATGTCCAGCATCTGTCCCTGCAATATCATTTAGGACAACTTCAATTCCCAAAAATGCCCTCACATCTCATAACTTCTTCCCTCTCCCTGCCCTCATCAACTACTGTGGCCACTCCACCTGTATATCGAGAGGGGGCTTAGATCCCATAGGTTGATGGATGTGATTCTCCTCCTTGGAGTTGTAGGCACTCTTGGTTCCCAGGTGTGATGGTTAACCATCTTCACCTCCCTGTTAGCCAACTTGTGTAAGTCCAACAAACCAGAGATTAGCAGCTACAACTCTGCTGAGGCTTATGGCCCAGTTGACACATGGTCAGTGCAGAGATTGAAGTCTCCTGTGTATACATCAACCCCAGTGCCAACCACAGGTTCAGTAAAAGTGACAGAAGAGGCATGTGTAGAAAGTTCACATCTGAGTTTGACTCTATCACACTCAGGAACACAAGTTCCAAAGTAGAGCCCACAGACAAGGCACAGAACTCCAGGGTCAACTGCTATGATTGTAGAACTTGTGTGTTTCTGTAGTCCTCATGAGAACCAGTACCTACGATTGTATCTACTTTGGCTGTCTCTGAGATCCTCCTGAGGCATGTGTAAGCACCACCCCTCTGATGAAATCCTGACACTTTTTTGAAGACTCTCAGCCATATATACTCATTTCCCTTTACCATTACCCCTTTTAGTCATGGTCTTTTTCTAGTTTAATCCCCAGTTAGTGATTGGTAGTAATCCCTTGGTGTCAGGGAGGCTCATCCCTGCGAGTCATGTCCTATGGTTGGGGAATGTAATGCATTTATGTGCTGAATTTGGCTTAGAAAGTGGCTACATTTGAGCAACTTGGAGGCTTTCAAGAGGTAACCCTTAGGCACCCTGCAGCTCTAGGACTAGTTCAATTTTCAGGCACACAGGCTCATAAGCATAGTTATCAGTATTGAGGGCTCATCATTGGACCATCTTTCTTCACTGTTCTTTGTCCTCTCACTTGGGGGATTGTTGCTGTTTCATTGGGGAATGTGATAGAGCTCCCCTGGATAGGAACTCAGCACTGCCTCAGTTGTCATTTGGAACTGTAATAACTATGGAAATACCCAAGATATATCTGAACATTTTTATGTACCCTATATACTTGCCCTGGAGAACTTCCCCCCAACCATGTGTCCCCCATCAATAACAGCCCACACATGCATTCCTCCCATGCCATAGTTGAGCCCCTCTGTGTTCCAAAACTTCTTAAAAATGAAAACTAATATATTGCCAAATTCAATTAATAGGAAAAGGAAATAGTAATGATAGGTTTAAAGATTAGAAGTAGGCTATACACTAATTTGGAGAAACTTAAATAAAGTAAAAATAAATGGGGGTATTAAAAATGAAAAATATCATAAAACTTCATTTTTGACATTTTGCCTTTCATCACTGTAATAGGTGTTACCCCATAAGTATAGTGGCAAGGCAATTTTTCTCATTCCTTCCTCAATGTCTAATTCCTTTTTTTCTTCTGATTTTCAATTATGTCTTCAAAAAAGTTTTAGATCACTGTCAAGTCACATATACAATATAGAGGACTCCTATATGTCCAACACCAAGCCATTTTCCCCCTTCCCCAGCAATGATCTTTTTACATGTTCACATTATATTTGTTGCAGCTGATGTACGGATATTGAAACAAAGCTATCAAACATAGTATTGTTTGGGTTTACATTATGATTTTTATTTTAGTTTGTGCAAATTTCTAAATTTTTAGTTTCATTATGTTTTGCACTATGGTTTACGTTTTAGCCTACAGACATTTTTACATTTTTGGTGTAATTTAACTTGTCCTATATCCATCACTGCACAATCTTGTGGAACATTTCCATTGCCCCCCAGTTACCCTGCATCCATCTATTCTATTACTCTCTCACCCTCACCTTAGGGTCCACAGTGACAATCAGTCTTCACTGCTTGAAGGACCAGATTCACAGATACTTGCAACAATGCTGAAGGCTTCACAAAGTAGACTGTCCTCCCCACTTGGGAGCGACCAATTCTCTTGACAGACACAATTCACTCTATTTTAGAAAATCATGCCTCCCCAGGATGTGGTTACACCTTCCCACCCATTGTATGGGTCTCCACACAATGATGTAATACACTATGACAAGAAGATAACTCACACACTCCCTAGAAGCCTGCCCTGTACCAGATGCACCCCTTTAAGCACCTTCAATAGGCCATACTTCCTTATAATATTTTTTAAAGAGTTTTCTCAACATTATAGTTTCAACCACATACTCAACAACATTCCATGATCAAATCTCCCCCAGCCCTCCCCCCAATTCCTTGGGCCATCTGACCCATCCTCCCAATGCTAGCCACCCTCAAGCAGGCAAAGCCCCACCCAAAGATATCCCTATGGACCCATCTTATCCATTCCCTGTCCAAATACATACCTCCAATTTATCATAGATTTCACCAATCTAGGCATCAGCTCACAACCTTCCTCTCCCCCCCAAATTCCTGTAAGACTATCATCCACCCTATAGCTCTCTGAGACACCTTGATTTGCTTTTTTCATATCAGAGATGTCATGTAATATTTGTCCTTCAACACCTGGCTTGCTTCACTCAACATAAGGTCCTCAAGATTCATTCATGTTATCTCATGGGTTTGTACCGTATTCCTTCATATAGTTGAGTAGTATTCCATTGTATGTATATAGCACATTTTGTATATCCATTAATCTGTTCATGGGCATTTGGGTTGATTCCAGTTTTTGGTGATAGGAAATAATGCCTCTATGAACATTGGTGTGCATATATCAGTTTGTGTCCTTGTTTTTAGTTCTACTGGTTATATACCCAACAGTTGAATTGATGGGTCAATGGCAAATCTATAGCTAGTTTTTTGAGAAACCACCAAACTGTCCTCCAGAATGACTGGATCCTTCTGCATTCCCACCAGCAGTGGATGAGTGTTCCCATTCCTCCACATCCTCTCCAACACTTGTAGTCTTCTGTTTTTTTGATAGCCACCAGCCTTATGGGAGTAAGATGTATCTCATTGTTGTTTTGTTTTGCATTTCCCTAATAGCTAGTGATTTCAAGCATCTTTTCATGTGTTTTTAGCAATTTGTATTTCTTCTTTAGAGAAGCATCTGTTCAAACCTCTTGCCCATTTTTTAAATGGGCTGTTTGTCTTAATTTTCAAGATATAGGAGTTCTTCATATATGCAGGATATTAGTCTCCTATCAGATATATGGTTACCATATATTTTTTCCCATTGCGTAGGTTCTTTTTTCACTTTTGTGACAAACTCCTTTCAGGTGCTAAAGGCTTTAATTTTGAGGAAGTCCCATTTATCTATTTGTTCTTTTGCTGCTTCTACTTTGGGTGTGAATTTCATGAAGCCATTTCCTATTACAAGGTGCTGTAGATGCTTTCTTCATTGTTTTCCAAGGTCTTTATGGTATTGGCTCTTATATTTAGGTCTTTGATCCACATTGAGTTGATTTTTGTATAAGGTTTGAGATGGTAAGCCTCTTTCATTCTTTGCCTATGGATATCCAATTCTTCAGGCACCATTTGTTGAAGAGGTCATTCTCTCCCAGTTGAGTGGGCTTGATGACCTTCTCAAATATCAGATAACTGTATTTATGAGGATCTTTATCTGAAATCTCAATTCAGTTCCATTGGTCAGTGTGTCCATACTTGTGCCAAAACCCTGCTGTTTTCACTACTGAGGCTTTGTAGTAAGTTTTGAATCAGGTAGTGTGATTCCTCCAATTTCAGTTTTTTTTTTCATTGTGTATTTGGCTATTTGGGGTCTCTTTCCTTTCCAAATAAATTTCGTATTTACCTTTTCTAGTTCATTAAAAAATGGTGTGTTGATTTTTATTGGTACTGCATTGAATCTGTAGATTGGTTTTTGTAGGATAGATATCTTAATGATATTTAGTCTTCCTGTCCATGAACAGGGAATATTCTCCCATTTATTTAAGTCTTCTTTGATTTCCTGGAACATTGTTGTGTAGTTTTCTGTGTATAAGTCTTTTACATCTTTAGTTAAATTTATTCCTAGGTATTTGATTTTTTAATTTGCTATTGTAAATAGTATTTGTTTCTTGATTTCCTCCTCAGATTGCTCTTTACTATTGTACAGAAATGCTACTGATTTTTTTGCACATTAATTTTAGAGCCTGTGAATTTATTGAACTCATGTATATGTTCTAGAAGCTTTGTTTTAGACTTCTCAGGGCTTTCCATGTATAAGATCATGTCATCTGCAAATAGTGAAATTTTGACTTCTTCCTTCCCAATTTGGATCCCTTTTATATCTCGTTCTTGCCTCAGTGCTTGAGCAAGTACTTCTAACACAGTGTTAAATAGAAGGGGCAATAGTGGGTGATTTCGCCATTGTAAATGATGTTGGCTGTGGGTTTCTCATATATACCCTTCATCATGTTCAGAAATTTTCCTTCTATTCCTATATTTTGCAGTGTTTTTATCCGGAGAGGGTGCTATATTTTGTCAAGTGCTTTTTCTGCATCTACAGATATGATTGTGTGATTTTTTCCTTCAATTTGTTTGTGGTGTATTACATTGATTGGTTTTCTTATGTTGAACCATTCTTGCATTCCAGGGATGAAACCCCCTTGGTCATGGTGCATAATTTGTTTGATACATTGTTGAATATGATTAGCAAGTATTTTGTTGATTTTAGCACCTAGATTCATTAGACAGATTTTGGACTGTAATTTTCCTTTACTGTGGTGCATTTGTTTGGCTTGGGTATTAGGGTAATGATGCATCATAGAATCTGTTTGGCAATATTCCTCATATTTTGATCTTTTGAAAGAGTTTAATCAAGATTTGTGTTAGTTATTTCTAGAATGTTTGGTAGAATTCACCTTTCAAGCCATCTGGTTCAGGGCTCTTCTTCATTGTGAGGTTTTTAATGACTGATTCTATCCCTTTACTTTTGGTTGGTTTGTTGATATCATCAATTTCTTCTCTCATCAATGTAGGCTGCTTATGTGTTTCTAGGAATTTGTTCATTTCCTCTAAATTGTCCTCCTTGTTGTCACATAGTTTTTTAATATTTCCTCTTATGATAGAATTTTTTTGTGGGGTCAGTGGTGATATATCCTTTCTCCTTTCTGATTTTTTATTTGCATCTTCTCTCTTTTTTCTTTGTTATTCAAGTTAATGGTTTGTTAATTTTATTGATCTTCTCAAAGAACCAGCACTTTGTTTTGCTTTCTTTTACTAGCGCTTTCTTATTTTATATTTCATTTAGTTCTACTTTCATGTTTTTTTTTCTTCCTCATTTGGTGTTAGTTTTTTTTTTTTTTACTAAGTCTCCAAGTTTGCAATTAGGTCTTTGATTTTAGCTCTTTCTTCTGTTCTGACTTATGAATTATGGCTATGGATTTCCCTCTCAGTACAGCTTTTGCTGCATCCTATAAGTTTTGATATGTTGTGTTTTCATTTCCATTAGTTTTTAGGTATTGATTTCTGTTGAGATTTCCTCCTTGACCCACTGTTTTTCTAAGAATGTCTTGTTTAGCTTCCATATTTGGTGCCAAATCTGGGTCTCTGGCACTTGCAGCTTTCCAGCTTCATTCCACTCTGGTCAGGGAAATTATTTTGTGCAATTTTGTGGCCTGTCATGTGGTCTATCTTGGTGAATGATCCATGTGCACTTGATAAGAATATATATCCTGCTCTATTTAGGTGTAATGTTCTGTATATTGTCTATTAGGTTCAGGTCCTCTAATATATTGTTCAAAGTCTTTGTTTTTTTATTGATTCTCTGTTGAGATGTTCTGTCCAATGGTGACAGTGGTGTATTAAATTCCTCCACTGTAATTGTTGAGGCATCTATTCCTTCACTTTGTTTTTCCAGTATTTGTTTTACACATTTGGAGGAACACTTGTTAGGGACATAAATGTTTATGATTGTTCTTTCTTCATGAAATATTATCTATTTCACTTATATGTAGTGTCCATCTTTGTCTCTCACAATAGTTTGCATTTAAAGTCAATTTTGTCCGATATTAATATAGCTACACCTGCCCTTTTTTGCTTATTGTTTGCCTGTAAGATTGTTCACTTTCAACCTCCTCAAATCCCTGTGTCTAAGATGTGTTTCTTGTAGACAATATATAGATGGTTCATATTTCCTTATCCATTTTTCCAATCTGTGTCTCTTAAGAGGTGAATTTAATCCATTGACATTCAGTATTATTACTTTCAAGGAATTACTTCTATTAGCCATATTTTCTTTGGATTTGTGTTTGTCATTTTTTTTTCTCTTTTTGTCTTTTTGTTGTTCTTATACTGTCCTCCAACTTTGTCTATCCTGTTTTGTCTTTCTTCCTGCAGAACTCCCTTTAGTATTTCTTGAAAGGCAGGCTTCTTGTTGGCATACTCTCTTACTTTCTGTTTATCTGGGAATACTTTGACCTCTCCATCATTTTTGAATGCTAGTTTTGCTGTATAGTGTATTCTTGGTTGGAAATTTTTTTCTTTAATTACCTATGTCATGCCACAGTCTTCTTGCTTCCATGTTTTCTTATGAGAAATTAACACCTAATCTTATGGAGCCTCCCTTGTTTTTGATGATTATCTTTTCTCTTGCTGCTCTCAGTATTTTCTCTTTGTTTTGAGAATTGGATAATTTGAGAAGTATATGTCTTGGGGTAGGCCTGTAGGGATTTATGCTGTTTTGGGTGCATTGTGCTTCCTGGACATGTATATCCATCTCCCTCAATAGGTTTTGGAAGTTTTCAGCCATTATTTCCCCCAACACCCCTTCTGTCCCTTTCCCTTCTCTTCTCCTTTCTGGGACCTAATAGAAAAAAAAGAAAGAAGAAGACAAAAAGAGGGGGAAAAAAAAGAAAAAATCCAAAAAAAAAAACCATGCAAGCAAAAATATAATGCATATGTTTGTGGTTTCTGTGTTGTCATTCAGGTCCCTAACGTCCCTGCTGGATTTTTTCTATCTTTTTATCAATCAATTCTAATATCTGTGTGATTTCTGATGTATTTTCCTCCACATCACTAATTCTGTCTTCTGCCTCTTCAATTCTGCTGTTTTTTGCTGAGATTGTATTTTTGAGTTCTTGCAATGTGCTGTTCATCATCATATACATTATCTTTTTGCATATATTTACAATTTCTTCTGTATGTTTTCAAGTGTTTTCCTAGTATCTTTAATCTCTGCCTTCACTTCCTTAAACTGGTCTATGATATTTGTTTTGAGAGCTTTGATTAGTTCTTCAATGTTCTGCTCCTCTTCCTGGCTTTAATTTGCTCATTGGATTGGCCCTGGCTTTCCTGATTTTTGGTACGGTCTGTAATTTTTTGTTGCTGCTTTTATCATTATTATATGTTGACGGATTTATTCAGTTACTTAGCTTCTCTGTCTAGTCTTGGGGTTTATTTAGGTGTTTTTGCATGCATGTTAAGTCTTCACTTAGACATTTTGTTCTTTTGGTATTTCCTTGATTTTTAAGTTCTCTTGAAGGAAAATATTCAGGCCAGGGAAAGCAAAAGGTGTAAGAAAAAAATAAATAATGGTAGTATTGAGAGTAAATGTTAGCAGAAGAACCATTTGAGATCTAGCAGAATGGATATTACACTCTTGTAAGCTGTGTAGAGTTATAACAGTGAAAAAGTGGAGTACCTACAATGAGATGGTAAACTGATTATGGGCAAGAATGTAGTATGAATTAAAAGGCCAGTGTGGTCAGGAGAGAGGGAAAGAGAAAGAAAGGACAATGACATAAAGAGTGAATAAAAGATAGAAAACAAAATAGAGGTGTTATAAATAAAAAGCCAGAAAAATTGGGGGCTAAACAAAGAGAGGTGGAATGTAAAAAAAAAAAAATAGATGATGGAGGATAAAAAGATGTAAAGGAAAGGGGATAGCATTGGCAGCCAAATTCAGTACACACAGAAAAGAGGAAAGTGAGGATGAGGAAGCACAGCAAATAAGCAAAACTGCCTGCAGCACCTAATAGAAAAAAGAAAGAAGTAGACAAAAAAAGAGAAGAAAAAAAAATAAACAAAAAAAGCATGCAAGCCAAAAAAAGGGGGGGGGGCGGGGCATGGGGGGATAAAGAGGAAGGGAAAACAAGAAAAAAATTATAAAGAAGACCAGGCAAGTCCTCAAGAATGGAATCCTCTTTGCAATTGAATAAACTGCTTAGGAGTCTGACCTTCCCCTCTTTCCCTTCCTCAATTCCCTCTCTCCCAGGGCAGCAGGAAGTCTGTGTGAGAGCTCCCCTCAGAGATTCAAATGAGAACTTGTTGAACCAACTCACCACAGAAAATAATGACTCTTAGTTTCTTGATAGAGAGCACGCACACCTTGCCAGGAACCCTAAACCTGCTATTGAAAGCCTACAAAGCATGCCCCATTGTCCCTCTCCCTTAGGTGTACTACAGGGGGCTAGTTAATTTTCTGTCTCCACCTTCTCCCAGAACAAGTTTCCCTATCCAAGCATGTTTGGGTAAATTGGACTCTCTCAGCAGATTCACCTCTCCTGTCTTCCTAGTCTCTCTGCAAACCAGCTGGTATGCTCCTTCAAGGTCAAAAAAGGTGGGGACCAGAAAATTTAATCTGAACTCCTTGGGGCCCTCTGCACCTCCCACCAAATCCCTCCCTCTCCTGGAGTTTATCCAAGACAGGAGGGCTAGGAGAATGCTGGAGTTTGGGGAATGCTGGGTTCAGGGAACGTGGGCCTGAGAGAACGAAAGCTTGGGGCATGCAGGTTTAGGAATATGGGTTACTGGGAATGTGGCATTCCGGGAATGTGAGGTTCAGGGAACACCAGTTCAGGGATTACACATTTGGGGAACACAGGGCTCGGGAGCACCTCCTTGGATTTTGCCTTCCCACAGCTTCGAAACCCGTGGTTTTACCTTGAGCAAGCCCTATCTTTGTTGCACTCTCTCCAAATGGATGTCCAGACACCTCCTGCTTTGGAGGTTCCCCAAACTGCCAAGTCAGGCAGGATTCTGTCCCCACTCAGCCAGTTTTTTTTGCAGGAGAGATGACGAGGGTGCACTCACTTTGATGCAGTCTTGCCTGCTTCATTTCTTTAGCAAATGGATGTCCAGCTACATCCTTGGCCCTGTTTCCATAGGGCCTTTTTTCCATATCTTGATAGGCTGAAAATTTTCTAAATCATCAAGTTCTGGTTCATTTTTGCTTAATAGCTAATTTCTCAATTTATCTATTTCCTCTCACATTTTCTATAAGCAGCAGGGAGAGCCAGGCTGAATATTCCACACTTTGATTGGAAATCTCCTCAGCTAAATATTAATCTCCTCAGTTGAAATCTCCTAAGCTAAAAATATGCTTACAAGTTCTACTTTCCATCAAAAATGAGACCATAATTCAGCCAAGTTCTCTGCCATTTTATAAAAAGACCATCTTTCTTCCAGTGTTCAATTGCATGTTCCTCAGTTCCATTGGAGACCTCACCAGAAACACCACTAATGTTCATATTTCTAGTAGTATTTTCTTCATGATGATATATGTATTCTCCAAGATTAGAGAAGCTTTATTTACATCGCTCTTCTTTTTCTGAGTCTTCACCAGAATCACTTTTAATACTTACCATCTATTAACAGCCTCTGCAAATCATTCTAGTTTTTTTCAAGCATGTGTCTCAAAATTCTTCCAGCCTCTACCCATTAACCAAGTCCAAGGTCACTTCCACATTTTTAGATATTTCCTGTTGCTAGCAACTGACCCAGACTCCTATTTCATAGAAGTGTGAGCAAAAGTTATATATATTACTTCAGTGCCAATGTAGTTAAGAAGCAAGCATGTCTTTTCTACCCTATATTTTTCTTTTTCGTGGTGACCTCTGAAGCCATGTATTGAAAATATCTTGTAAGTTGCAAGGACCCTGGGCCCTTGAATTGCTGAAGAGAATGTATCTCACTGAAAACTACATTAGACAGTTCTAGAGACTGCTATTGCCTACCTAGCACCTATTCTCCCCTTCATCCTTACAAACAGAACTTATATACAGTTGGGGTGGCAATGTGCCAAGATAAAATGTTATATACCCCAGTCTCTTTTACAGATAGGAGTGCTATAAGCAGACATGTAAACAGAAGTAGTCAGGATTTTTTTCTAAGGAAATTGTTGTGCCCTTCATCACTTCATCTTATTTTCCTACATGAAGGCAGATGTAATTGCTGTAGTTTCAGCAACCATCATGAGCCTTGAGGACAAGGGTCACACACCCGAGGAATTACAAATACAATAAAAGAGACTGGTTCTTTGTTGACATTGAGAACTGCCATACCAGCTCTACCTTCAGAATTTTATTACAGGGAAAAAAATAAACTTTTATAAGCCAATATTTTTAGATTTCTAGCACCAAGAGAAGAATATGATTTTTAATTCAGATATTCCAAATGTCATACTACTTTTGCTTTCAGGAATCGCTAGCCATTATTACTTGCTGGTGCTTCCTGACACTACATCTCTACCTATCTGTATGACCTTCTGGGGCTTGCTGATTGGATCTCTATTATTTCCTCATGAATCTGTCTTGTCTCTTGATCTTGATCATTTCAAGTTTTGTCTGTCTCCAATAGAAACCTGTCATATCTGATCTAAGTTAGAGTATTTGACAATTACTTCAAAGAGGACTTTAAAATGTACCCATACTAATATAAATGCAGTAAATTTATTCTGTGTGTATGTTATTCTATGTCCACTTTTCTCAATACCAAATTTAGATAGTCTTGCCATCTCCATTTTCAGGTGAAAATGAAAGAACTACTAATATATCGATTATATGAAAGATAGCACCCTATGAAACTGTAGTTCAGGAAGAGAGGAGATTAGATAGTGTGGCCTATGATTTATAGGTGTGAAGACACCACTTATCATCTAGGAAGATCTGGTTATACCTGTTGGTTTTGCACATGCTGTGTAGTATATTGTTTTCCATGGGGGGGGGGGGCGTAAATCTCACATCCTTATGAACGTTGTTGATTTCCTTTGTGTAACTGGGAAAGTAGAACAATAAAAGATGCTCACAAGACAATTCATTGGCCAGTAACACTTATTCTCAATCTGGGAAGTTCAGAGTGAAAATATGAACTTGTGATGCCCATTACGTTACAGCATTGGCTGTTTGAAAAACGTTCCCTTTTGAGTGCAGTGATGATGGGTGAAGAGACAAAAACAAAAGGCAAAAGTGATATCTGTGGATGGTTCTATGGATTCATATTTGCCCATTCTTACCTTGGAAAAACCATCTGAAGGTGGGTATCTTTGTCTATTTATTAATTCAAATAATAAAAAAGGTAGTAATACCTACTAAAATGTCAGATCAAGAACATTGAAAACATTTTTCTAAGGTAAGTATATTTTCTCCAGAGTACTAATGTTCCTGTGCCTGCAATTTCTTGCAGTTTTGGTATAAATTTGTAAACTGTAGTGCTTAAGTTTGAGTAGATTAAAAGTAATTAGTCTGTGCAATAGATTCCATAATAAAGTTTAATTATTATTTAAATATTTTCACTTGTCTGTTTTTTTCTTTGTCAGTAGTCTTTTACACTAACATGACTCTTAGTTCCTCAAAATTCTGAAGTTATTCAAACTCTAATTGAAAATAAAAGTTTATTTAGAGATAATTTATAATCATCTTTGCTTATATGAGAAAGTAAAGTCAAAGATAAATGAAAAATAAGAACGCTTTCCCTGCTCTCAAACTATTTTAATCATTACCTTGGCCCTTATTAATCATATTATTTTGTGTTTTAAAAAATTGCTGGTAATTGGGTGTATAACACAGGGAACCCAGTGGTGGAAGATGGACTGTGGTTAAAAGAACAAATATGTGAACGTTCTCTCATGAACTACAACAAATGTATAATACTAATAAAGGGTGTTAATAATTGGGTGGGTTGGGAGGAAAATATACCAAATGTAAGAATGGACTATAGTTAGTAGTAATATTTTGGTAATGTTATTTCATAGTTTGTAACAAATATTTCACAACAAAGCCAGGTGTTGGTTGGGGTGGTGTATGGGAGCCCTGTATGATGCATCCTTGTTTTGTAAGTTCACAGCTTTTACTATATATTTATTATTTATGTATATTCATGTATGAAAAATATACTTCAATAAAATTTTCTTTTAAAAATTGCCAATAAATAGACAAACTGACCATTTTATTCTTAACCAGTATACCATTTACTAATCATTTCTTTGAAATTTGGGTGCAAATACACCCTTAGTGTATTTGGGTGTCCTAAATCCCCTACATCTCTTTTGCATTATTTTGATCAATAAGCAGGAGGTAGTAGTGAGTAGAGAGAGAAAGGGAATGATTGATGTGTTATACTATGGGTCCCAACATCAAAGTCAGGCCCATATTCATTCCTACTGAGACAGTACCTAGTTTAGTGGTAGATAAAAAGGAAAGCATGGTAAAGGTATAGCCTAGATACCAGAACTAGGAAGTCAGCCAGAAGACTAGAAGTTCAAACAGGTTGAAGTTTAGTAAAAATGGGGCCAAAGGAAAGACATGAATTCTTGGAGATTGTTTTAGTTTGTCAAATAGCTGCCAATGCAAAGTACAAAAAATGGGTTGGCTTTTAAAAAGGAGATGTATTTGGGGTAAGAGCTTACAGTTCAAAGGCTGTGAAAAGTTCAAGTTAGGCACCATAAGAGCCACTTTCTCACCCAAGTCAGCTACCCCATGTTGGAGCAAGATGGCAGGCTATCCTTGCCTAGGTCTCTGCCTTTTGCTCCAGGCTGTATCATCACCTGGAGCTCAGCTGTGGGCAACCAGGCATAGGGCTTGTCTCTCCTGGGCCTCTTCTGTCAGGCTCAGCTTCTCCACTTTCTTCCCACGATCAGCTGCAGTCTATCAGGCATATGGCTCATCTCTCCCTGGGCCACAGCAATTTGAGCCTCTCCTTTCTTTCATATAACAGCATCAGATATGGTGGAGTTCCCTTTTCCTGTGTATCTCCATTTATATCAGACCCAGCAAGAGGGCAGAGACTCAACCTGAGGCACACCTCACTGAAGAAGTCCAATTTAAAAGGGTTTCACAACCACAGGAATGGATTTAGTTCACAAACACAATCTTTCCCTTTTTGGGATTCATAAAATAGTTTCAGACTGCCACAGAGGTAGATGTAGGTGAAGTAACAGGTCAAAACCTCAAATTGCTCTGAATGGACATAAAGATGGCACTGAAGCAAATCTGTAGATATTTATAGTCAGCTTTAAGGTTGACATCATCCCTGCCTACAGTAGAAAGTTTAGGGTTTAAAGCACTGGCACCTTTGGATTTAGACAAAGTCTCCTTTTAAGTTCTGGGGAATTTCATCTGGTAGTATCATAACCTGTATGGCTTTCACAACTAAGCTTGTTGAAACTTTTCTGTGGGTCATTGGGAAAAGAGAGAGGTGAATGGATGGGTCCAGGACCAGGGGGAATAACCAAATTTTGGTACTGACTCCTACAGAAAATAGCTACTGATACAAATCTCAGTATCCAAAGAATTAGACGTAATTCAGACTTGTTCTACATGTTAACAGCTAATGAGTCACCACAATCCATTTCTGGGAATTTACCGTATAGAAATAATCAAGGATGTACCTCAAAAGATAACTATAAACATGTTCTTTTTAGTATTTTATTCATGATCATGAAAAAAGCTAAATGCCCAATAAGGGGACAGTTATATTGGTATGGCCCCTGCATCTGTATAAGGGAATATATATGCAAACCTGAAAATACTGTTTTAGAAGGTTATTTAACAAAGACAAATAAACTTTAAAAGCAGATTACATAAAAGTATAATATACGAAAAATAGCAATACCCTCCACTCTCTGTCCCCATGATCCTGTATTAATCCCTCTAATGGTACTTCTATTTCACATTATGTATTTATTTATTTGTCTATATCCCCCTTCCCTCATTAGAAAGTGGACAGGGACTTTGTTTTGCTCATTGTCCTAACGCCCACTCCTAGCACAATGCATGGTACACAGTGGTGCTTAATAAATATTTGTTGAATGAATGGCTGATTAATTACAGTAGGTGTTGGAGACCAGCAAAATGTATAGAAGCTCAGAAGAGTGTCTCAAATACTGTCTGGAGGGTGATTAGGGAAGGCTTCCTGGAGGAGGTGATGCTTGACTCTATATTAAAGCATGGGCAAGAAAAAGACTTTTGGAGGTGTTCTATTATACACACACACACACACACATATACTGATTGTTATATATATTTATTTTATTTATTTTCCAGAATCCAACTTTCGACATGGATTCCTGTGGCTGTGATCCATTCATCTAGTTGTACTTCCTCAGAGTTGTCTGAATGGATCCTGAAATGGATTGCCTGGCTCTGCTGGAGAGTTATTTTCCCATTTTGTCCTTAACTAACTTCTCTTTCTCGACTGGCTCCTGATGCGGAAGTTGTCACTTGGCTTTTTTCTCAGCCCATCAATGTTTTGATGTTTCCCTCTTTCAGTTTCCTTATTCTCCAAAAATCTTACAACTAATATGACATTATATAGGGAGCTCATAATCTTTTGATATCATATTTTGAAATATTCCATTATGACAATTGGATAAAAATGGAATTATTTTCTAGCAAAGGTACTTGCCTTTTCTATATCAGGCTTCATAATACCTGCACAATAATAATATCTACAACAATGATAGCAGCATCAGCCCTTATATTTGCATAAGCCTTCTACATATTTTTAAGACCCTACTGTATGCTATCTCATTTGAACCTCACAAAAACCCCATGAAGTAGTCAAGGCAAGGATAATTATCACCCTTTTACTGATGAGGAAAATAGATAAGAATATGGACTGTGACTTTCCCAATATCACATAACATCTCAAACCTTGGTCATATGACTTTTAGAAGAAAAAACTATTCATGCAAATTAGGATCTCACAGTTTTATCGAGTGATTCATGAATCAGGCAGCATTCCATACAGAAAGTAGAAGGGAGCTCCGCTGAGTAAGTAAAAGAGAGTTTATGTAGGGCAAAGGCAGAAACAAGGGAAGAAATTTTCTGATTGATTAAAGTTTTTTTTCATTTTTACATGGGGGATATCTACAAAATGGGGAGCAGTTAGCAGACACACGTTGATTAGTATGGCATACTTGTCCATTCTAATATGTATTCTCCTGGACTGAAACTGATTTATCACCAGGTATTGCTTACCTGCAGTACTGTAGGACACATTGCATTGTTCTATTTTCTCTGAAAGCCCTTGCAGGTCAACTGTTTTTGTCTTCTGGAAAACCCTTTCTTGGAAAAGGGTCCCCATCCCAGCAATGCCCAATGCAGGTGGCCATTTTACTTTACTTAACATGACTTAAAGTCTTGAGACATACTAGAAATTAGGTAAAAATAATTCTCATGTGGCAACTTACTTCTAAAGGAGAAAACTGCACATACTGTGTTAATACTCTATAAATGGGGGGATAGCTCAGGGAACTTGTGCCAAAATATAAAAGGCGATTTTTTGTTACCATTGCATGATATGATAAAGTCACATACGTTTAATTTAGTTTGAAATTATATAAATAAAAATGGATCAAGTTCACATAATTTCAAGTAAAGTTGAATTGGGAAGAGTGTTGAAATAAACTAAATCTACCCAATTAAAGAATTATCTTTAAATATAACAAAATAGTTGAGTGCCACTAAAAATAATGGAATATAAGAGAAACACATTTAGAAATGAAAATAAAATTCCATTTTAAAGCAGTCCTTGGCTATCATATTAGGCAACAAAGAAAACAAAATGAAACATTTGTTTATCAGGGTAAGATAAAATAAGATCTATAGTGATAAAGTGGATTTCTTCATGGATTAAAATATAAACATTCAATCTTCAGGTTGAAATAGTAAACCTTAAAAATTAAAGTGCCCATAAATTAATCAATATATGGCCCTGTCTTCAATATAGAGTGAAATTTATAATTGCTGTATCATATTGAACACTTTATAATTCAATATAAAAGTCACAAAATGAAATACTGGAATGTGAGCTAAATGCATTTACATTCAAGTATCACATTGCCAATATTAAAATTTCAGGATGGAGTTAAAATTTGGTTATCAGTATTAAAATTAGACATAGTCCATTTAATTATTTAAAAGAATTATAATATCATCAAGGTTAATTAAGTAGGAAAGTCAATTATATAGGACCTGTTTAAGCCAGCCAAAGGGGTGCTGATGCAAAATATCAGAAATTGGTTGGTTTTTATAAAGGGCATTTATTCAGGGTAGTAGTTTACAGATACCAGATCATAAAGCATAAGTTACCTCCCTCACCAAAGTCTATTTTCACGTGTTGGAGCAAGATGACTACTAATGCCTGCATGGGTTCAGGCTTCCTGGGTTCCTCTGGGCTCAGCTCTTCTTGTTTCTCCAAAAGATCAGCTGTAGACTATGAGGCTCTCTAGGCTTTGCCTCTCTCCACAAGGTCAGCTGTTATCAGGTGAACAGCACTGTCTCTCTTCGTGGGGCTCCAGCTTAAGACTTCAGCATCAAACTCCAACATTAAAAGCCCTCTTACTCTGTCCTTTGCCATGCCTTTTATCTGTAAGTCCCCACCCACCAAAGGGTGGGGACTCAATGTCCTACTGGCACAAGAAATTTACATAATTACTTAATCAAGTAAACCTATGAATCCAATATAATCTAATATGCCCAGAGGAAAAGATCGGTTTACAAACATAATACAATATTCCTTTTTGGAATTCATCAATAATATCAAACTGCTACAGGATCCATGTAAAGTTTTAAAATAAAAAGAGCAGTTGGTATATATCCAGTACAAATGCCCCTGGTATTCAGCCAAGGCAAAAGTACCAAGAAAATTACTGCTATGATTTATGTAAAGTAAAATTAAATGGTATCTAGGTGTACTGTGGTAATGGTGACATAAAAAAGAGATGTTAGTCTTTTGGAGGGGAAGACAAATATATTTTAAAATATTTTAAATGCAGGAAGCATTTTATTGAGTGCACATTGTAAAGTATAATATGAAAATAGACTGAAAAGCTGATGGAAGAGGTTCTTCAGATGAATACCCCTTTTTTTCATACCCTATATCCAGCAAAGTGTAAGATCCTTTTTAATATGGTTATGCTCTGCTTTCATGTGGAAATATTATAATAAAGATATCATCAAAATATATAGCAGAATTATAGACTCTCTGTGTTGAAGGGAGCCTCATGTACCATCTGATTAGTTTACCAAGGAAGAACTTTAGCCAAGAGATGTGGAGTGGCTTTCCATGGCTACAAGGCCAAGCTGGGACTAAAATTCAGATATTCTCTCTCCTGTTCCAAAATTCATTTCTCTGTAACATATTGCTGTTCATTTGAGACAAAGATGTGATTTACAAATCACCCAAGAGTTTTAAAATTAAAGTTAGGCATAAAGATAACAATTTTCAGAATACCAAACACATAAATGACCCCCTTACACTGATTGCCAATGAAGCATGCTTATAAAAATTCTATCCTTCTTAAGGCCATTGCATCAATTCACCTTTATTCTCCCAAATCAAGGAATGTAAACCCTTTCCTTATTTTGATTTGGATGATCTGTTGGGGGACAGGTCACATGTTCAATGAAATCCTTTTGATTTCAGTCAATGAAATTCTTCATCAGCTCTAAAATAGCATTTTAAAAAATCAATATTTAGATCACTTCACCTGCATCCAAATTCATTGTGAAGATGACTGAAATCATTGGAACAATTGCACATTGATTCAATTTAGTGGAAGTATAAAATTATGGCTGGGGTCTAATCTTGTCCTATGTCCAGAAAGTCCTTGATTTTCCTCTGAAATTTTTTTTCCTGAATTCATGGGTATGTTTCATGTTTTTATAGACTTCTGGCTTTCTCTGGAATCACATTTCCATTTATTAGACATATCCTCACATTTGGTAATACACTGCTTTTTCATAATTCACTAAAGTTTCATGTGAGATTGGTGGCCATGCCCCTTCCCCCCAACATACACGTGCACACACACACACACACACACACACACACATACTTCTCAAGAGTGGAAAACAAAGAATTAAGATCCAAATCCTTGGTAGATAGCTAGATATCATCTTCACAAGTTAAATGGCTCACTCTACCACATGGCAGGACTGCATATTAAGGTCATCTGAGAATAAACAGTACATCCTCAGATGTTAATTCAGTGAATGTCAAGTGTTTTACTCTACACACCATAATAAGAAACAGTGCAAGGCCAAGGTATGCTCAGAAGCCCTAAAGATAATCACTCAGAAATTGCCTAGCTAAAGTTTTCAAGCAAAAACCAATGCTTTAATATGTCACTTTGAAAGTTTTTATATTGATTAATCAAAGGTCATAAAATAGGACCTACAGAAATGACACCTGATAGTATTTAGGTTAACTAAGAGATCCCTAAGCTAACTGGGAGATTCAGTTAAACAAAACCTCAATTTCTTAACCTGGTTTTATAATTCAAAACATATTTGAGGGGAGTAGATGTGGCTCAAGCAATTGAGTGCTGCTTCCCACAGGAGAGGTCCTGGTTTCGATCTCTGGTGCCTCTTAAAAACAAAAGTAAACAACAAGCAAGCAAATGAAACAACCAACTCAGGGGAGCTGATGTTGCTCAGTGGTTGAACATTATTTTATCCTCTAAGACTTAAACTATAAAAGCTAGGCCTAATGGACCAGGTCATAAAGAGAATGACTCTCAGATCAGTGAAGCTTTCCACATTCTACGTTCTGGCCCTGGTACCACTGTACATATATATATGCATCTGGCCCTGGTACCACTATATATATATATATATATTTGAGTGCCTCCTAAAAGTCATGTACTAGAACTACAGTGGTAAACAAAAATCAGGTAAGGTCTCTGCTATCATGAAGCTTAGTCTTTTGGAATTTAAGTATGTATGTTTATTTTTCAATTGAACATGCCAAAGTGTGGGAAGCAACAGGAAGAGAACCAACATCTGAAGCCTACACATATATTATCTCATTTAATTTTTACAACAGTTCTATGAAATACTTATTATCTCCAATTTTAGAGTTGAGGAAGCTGAAGCACAGATAAAATAAGAAACTTGCTCTTGGTTACACTGATGAGAAGTAATAGAACTGAGATTCAAACCCAGATCTAGCACCAACAACTTTGTTTGTTCCACTAATCTACATTTTAGGAAGAAAGGGAGAAAGAGAAAAGTAGAATGTGTACACCTACATGATCCATACAGTACTACATATGTATATTTGGGAATGGGCTGCCAGTGCAGGTATATCTAAGGTGAATATTAAGTAAAGTTCTACATCTGAGAGTTGGATTTAGTTCAAAGATACCAATAATATCTGAACACTGATTTAAAAAATCTTACCATCTAAAGCCATTCTCCCTTTTTAGCACCACATTTCTATCAATAGCACACTCTATTTTATCAGTTACACAGTTTTGTCATGTAGACTATATAGAAATTACTAAGGTTTTGCTTAAGTAAATCTATTCCCTTTGAATGTGAATAAATGGCACTTTTCAAGTTTGGCATTGGTGGATTCATCAAGCCTCAGAAACCTGATTAGTCTACACCTAGAGAATATCTCTGTGGCCCACAAGTGAAATCATATTGACTAAACTCAAAAAAGACAATCCAGAATGTCAAATAATTAGTTTACAACAAAAAAAAACAGCTCTAATAGTAGATAGAATGCTCATATTGAAATGACCAGTGTTCTCTCCATATAAGAAGCCCTGCCAAACAGGAAAATAGCTTGAGGAACAAGCAAGGAGTATTCCTGGTGTAGTAGCAGAGAAGTTGGGTGTACACAGTATTGAAGGCCAGGGCACGAGAACTCTGAGAAGGAAGATGACTTATTTTGACCAGCCAGACTCAGCGGACTCCTGTCCTGATAAAAACTGAGCCCCAAATAAAGTTTTGGGGGTCCTTTTTAAACAGACAATATAAGTATGGGAAGTCAAATGGTACTTTTATTTTTCTTTGCTGGTCAAATGTTTGTCCGAGTACCAGATAGGTCTTGAATTACCATATCCCCCATATTCTGTCTGGATGCAACTTTGAATACACATTCAATCTTACATCCTTTCTGAACATTCAAAGCTTATAGGGTCTATATCACTTAACTGGATTTCTAAAGACTAGGCACACTTGGATACAGAATTAGATAATTTTTAATTCATGCACAGGCTATATTATATCCCCCCATTGAGGCCAAGCTTAAGTTATTAAGCTTCGGCATTACTATTGTCAGAGTCTCTCTGGACTGACTGGTATGTATATAGAGTCATGAGATGGGCAGATGTTTGTGTTTTTATATACCATTTATTAAGGTATGCATTCTGTTTATGACAAAAGGGAGGAGGCAAGGAAGTATGATGCGTCCTCCTACCAGGAAGGCAATTATTCCTAGTAGAAGTTTGAAATTGATTGCTATTGACTGCCAGCTTCCAAAGGAATTACTTAAATTCCAACCATTCCATGTCTGCACTGGAACATGAGCAATTTTTACCATTTTGCTTGTAATTTCATCAATAAACTTTCCAGTGCTGTCTAGCTCAAGGCAGCAGTTAGCAAAATTGAATTTTCCACAAACTCCCCCTTCAGCTGCCAGGAGATAGTTTAGGGTGAGATGGTTTTGATAGATAGCATTCCTGAATTTAGTTTGCTGTTAGGCTATTAAGTTTAGTGCATAGGCAGTTTCATTAGTTATTATTTCTACCTTGGCTTGTAGGTGGGTGATTCAGTTTAGCATATAGATAGGGGTTTGATAACCCCACATGCCATCTTATGCTCAAGTTGCTGGCCCATAGTATTGTGTTACATGCTCAGGGGGTCATTCTTCACTCCCAGGTAACAACAGCCCTTTTTCTCTTATGTTTTGATATACTGACTGGCTTAACTCTTTCCCTTCTGTTAAAGAAGAAGGAGGGTTTTATTGTACGGAGCATACAAGTACCACACCAGTTTCAGGGAAGTTCTTGGAATGCAACCTTTCCACAAACCCAGTACAGGCCTTTTGGGGTCATAAAGGGGCCCTTTGCAATAGAGTTCCAAACTGTGATTAATTTCAGGAAAGTACGATTTATGCGAACGAGGTCAGATTTGTTCTATGTTCCCCATGGCTTCTGTTGTATTGCTGGTATAATTTTGGAATTTTCCCCTGTACTTGTTAGGTTTCCAACAGATATAGAGAAGTTTAGGCAGGCCCTTGAAGCACAATATTTTCCTATGACAGAAGTTTGCAAGGGCCACATACTATCTCAGGGGACAGCCAGGAGGCCAGTTTCATTATATGGTTGACTGTAATTATATTATCTAGTTTCCCAGGGCCATTGGTCTCCCATATTAGTATCTCCACATACATAGCACAAGGAAACATTTAAGGCTGCCCCTACTTCAGCTAGGTTTATGAAGAGATTTCTTGCTGCTTGTGGAATGGAAAAGGGCTTTTCCATTTCTTCACAGGAGTGGAATATGGAATGGGCTTTACTTGTGAGTGGGTATTCCTGACCCAACCCAGATGTAGGCTCCTGGGTCTATTCCTCTACTATCAATGCGGAGGCCCATTTGGACTCCCTGAGTCACCAGGATTCAGGTTTAAGGATGGTGAGATTTAAGGAGTTACAGTGACCACGTGGACAGTTAGCCAGGGCCATACCCTTGGAGAGGATGGCAGTTTGTTTAGTTGTGTCTGCTTTCCAGGTGGCCCAGGTGACACAGGACCATAGGGGCAGTAGTATGCACCTATGTATTTGCTCCTGAAGTCTCCCCCTGCCCTTGGGCTGCAGTTTTCATTTCTGGAGTGCACATATACTTATTGTCATGAATATATTTCTGCTCCCAGCCGAGCCCTCCACAATCAGTGTTCTATAGTATCCTGGAGTCTATAACTTGACATGCGTCAAATAGGAGGGACACTTGTTGTTTCCAGGTAGTGACTGGGGTGGAGGAAAGTAGCTCCCCATCTTGATCAAACATTTTATTTCCCATTTACGGGAGACTGTTGGGGGTCTGGGGTCATAGCAGGTTATTTGGCCAGATGCATTATAGGAGATTCCCTGAAACTGGCAGGTGGTTATCTGGTCCTTGGAGGTGTAATGGCTATGATATATTAATGTGTTATTGATATGGGCCCCTGTTCACGCCTTTTGAATACATAGCTCACACTCTGGTTTCAACCTGGGAATGGGGGGGGGTCAGGGCTAGGAGTAGGGAAAATAACCGAAGGGGCATTGTAACTGGGATTAAACTGGATTCCTATTCTTCAGCTGTGCATAGAGCAATCAGCTTCTGGGGTGTGACTGCAGCAGAGCTTGGTATTCAATCCTCAATCTTCAGCCATGCATGGACCTGTCAGCTTCTGGGGTGTGATGGAGCAGGGCATGGTGTTTTGTTCTTTTGCAAGATGAGTTTGGTTGAGTTGTGGGTATCTGGAATACAGGTACAGGACTCTGGAGCAGCTAACTTGGCCCAGCTATGGTGTATCCATGGGGTGATTTCAGCTACTTTAACTGCAATGGGGGTGGATAAAATGACAAGATAGGGTCCTCACCATCGAGGGGTTAGTGGAACTGATTTCCAGTCTTTGACCCAGACTGCATATCCTGGCTTGTACGGCTGTATGGAGATGCTTAAGCTAATGGGTGCCCTTTCTTGGAACCAGTTGTTATCGGATTTTATCTAGGTTCTTGACTATGCTTCAGAAATGAATTTTAAGAGCATACTGGGTGAATTATGCCAGTAATTTATTCAGGTATGTAGGGAAGAGAAATGGGAGAAAATAACAGAACTGGGGTTCCAGGTAGTGAGGAGGGGGATGAAAAGGGATGAGGAGGGCTAACATAAGTTACAATTTCCCATTATAGATCATAAGTTCCCAGGGTTACTTGCATGGACACATGGCAGAGGAAAATAGCGACAGTGGTGTACAGAGGGCAGGACAGGTCCACAGGCAAAAGAGTAAGGCAAGAGAAAGTGCACTCAAGTCTCGTGGTTTGCTTTTAAATTGCTAATTATTTCACCTCTTTGCTAGTGGCAGGGGAGGGAGTTTCAGCTGTTTACTGTTTTGATTGATTACTCCACTTATCAATCCCTTAGTGAGGACCCAATGATAAAGTTGCTAGAGAACATCCAGGTTTTTACTTGTTCCCAGGAAGAAGTTTTTGTTCTAGATAGCAGAATCCTGGGGGGTAGGGTTCCTCAAGCAGCCATCTTGGGGGATTCTGATGTCCATTTGAACTCTGTTAGGTTCGAGATCCATCTATTAATTCCCTATCTTATTAGCCTGCTTCACAGTGATGAAGGTTTTGTAGGGTTTTTCCTAAGCTGATCATTTGTGGGGTTATTCATAAGTTTCCTCTTTCTCTGAGATCTCCTTCAATATTTTGGATTAAGGGGGGGTCTCCCAAAGAAAATTTCATAAGGGGTTAGGCTTAGCTTTCAGCTTGGGCTGGTTCAAACTTGGAGGAGAGCACTCAGAAGTACTTGCACCCGTGTTAGCCCAGTTTCTTGGCAAATCTTGGCAAGGTAAGTTTTTATTGTATGGTTCATTCATTCTATTTTTCCTGAGCTTTGAGGATGATAAGCTGTGTGCAGTTTCCATCAGATGCACAGAGCTTTTGCAATCTTTTTAGTGATTTCAGAGATGAAGGCAGGTCCATTGTCAGAGCCAATTGAGAGGGGTAGCCCCTATCAAGGAATGATTTCCCTGAGGAGAACTTGGACTACTTCTTCAGTTTTTTTCTGTTCTAGTGGGAAAGGCTTCCATCCAGCCAGAAAAGGTGCAGAGGAGAACTCGGAGATATTTGTAGCTTCCAAAGATCATGACATTTCTGTAAAATCAACTACTAGATCTTTGAGAGGCATACTGCTAATTCTTTGGACTCCTGGGGCTCCTTTGAGCCCCTGGTGAGTGTTATTTTTTGCACATGTCACACACTGCTGGCACACAGCATGGGTGATAGCAGCTAGACAGGATGTAGAAGCATCTTTCTAACACTTCTTTAAGATGGATTTTTCCCAAGTGCATGTACTTGTGGTAGTCTTGAACTACATTTGTAGCTAATATTTGTGGCACAACTATTCTGTGATTGGCCAATGTCCACCACCAATTTGCTCCTTGTGTTCCTCTCTCAGAGAGTATCCACTCTCTCTCAGCTTGAGTATATTGCAGTTCCCGATGATTCAGAGGCTGCAGGACTACAGCAGGCAGTGTATACTGGGGTTTCTGATAATTAAGAGGTTGAAGAATGAGAGCAGCAGCCAGGTTTTCAGAAAGGGATCCTTCCCATGCCACGCTTTTTGCTTCAGCGTCTGCCCTCCAATTTTCTCGGGTGATGGGGCTGTGGTTTGTTTGGTGTTCCTTGCAGTGAATTACAGCCACTTTGATAGGCTCCCAAACTGCTTCTAGTAGTTCCAGAATCTGTGTGCCATATTTAGTGCTCTTTCCTCCTGAGTTAATGAGTCCTTTTTGTTTGTATAAGACTCTAAGAGCATGCAGGGCAAGGAAGGCATATTTGGAGTCTGTGTAGATGTTAATTTTGGCTCCAGCCATAAGCTGTAGGGCTCAGGTGAGGCAATGACTTTGGCTTTCTGTGCTGATATGTTATCCGGGAGGTGCCAGGCCTCTACTGTGGTCTCAGGTGTTACTACATTGTATCCCACATGCTGATAAAGCTACTCCCATCCGTGAGGTACTCCATGTCAGGATTTGCCAGTGGCTGGTCTTGGAAGTCTGTCCAGCTGGAATATACTTCCTGCAATGTTTCCAGGCAGTTATGGGCTGGAACCCCTGGCTCCATGGGTAGCAGGGTGGCAGGATTTAGGGCTTTTACAAGTTCTAGTTGGACAGATGGATTTTCACATAATAGGGTTTGATATTTAACCAGGCAGCTGTTAGTAAGCCAGTGTGTTCCTTTGGCTTCTAAGGTTGTGATAACTGTATGCAGAACCCTAACAATTATAGGCTTCCCAAGAGTTAATTTAATAGTTTCTAATGTGAGCATGGCTGCAGCTGCTACAGCTTGCAGATGTGAGGACCATCCCTGGGCTACAGTGTCCAGGTAGTTGGATAGATAGGCTAGGGGTCTTTGCCAGGAACTGAGGTATTGAGTGAGTACTCCTACTGCTATGCTTTGGTGGTTATGAAAATAGAGGTAGAACAGTTTACTAAGATCTGAAAGACCGAGGCTCAGTGCTTCCATTCGAGCTTGTTTGAGAGCAGTGAAAGCAGTTTTCTGTGGGCTTTCCCAGAGCAGGGGATTATGATCTCCCCCCTTTGTGGCTTCACATAAAGGGCACTTGAGGACCCCAAAATTGGGGATCCAATTGCAGCAGAATCCAGCCACTCCGAGGAACTCTCACAGCTTCCACCATTTGTTGGGCTCAGGGAGACTACAGATTGCCTTGTTTCTTTCAAGTCCCAATTCACGGTGCCCCTGTGCTATTTAATAACCTAGATACTTGACCTGAGGTAGGCAGATTTGGGCTTTTTTCTTATATACCTGATAGCCTTTTTGCAGTAGATGCTTTAAGAGGGCCTAGGTTCCATCATAACAGTCTTGGTAGTTGGGACTTCCAAGGATGAGGTCATCTACATATTGGAGGAGAAAACAGTTATGGCTTTCTGGTTTAAAGGATTTGAGATTGCTGACCAGGGCTTGTCCAAAAATAGTGGGTGAATTTTTTAATCCCTGAGGCATTCATATCCATGTTAGCTGCTGCTTTTTGCCTGAGTTCAGATTGTCTCACATAAAGGCAAAAATTGGTTGGCTCTGGACCTGGATGCAAAGAAGACATCCTTAAGATCTAGGCATGAAAAGTAGATTGCTGATGAGGGTATTAAGCTGAGAAGAGAATATGGATTAGAATGTGCAGAATGGAGACTCATTACTGCTGAATTAACTGCTCATAAATTCTGGACCAGGTGGTAATCCCCATCAGGCTTTTTTACTGGAAAGAGGTGGGTATTCCATGGAGACTGGCATGGCTTCAATATGCCTTCATCCAGCAATCTCTGAATATGCAGCCAGAATTTTTCTTGTGCTTTGCATGGAACTGGATATTGCTTTATGCTTACTGGACTGGCTGTGGGCTTTATTTCAATGATAATTGGAGGAATGTCATGTGCGATCCCCGTTGCATTGCCCTCTGCCCATACTTCGGGAACGTCTTCAAAGGGGAGCTGCATGACCATAGATTGGCCATTTTCACTGAGACAAAAGTCTCCATTCCTCCTGCAGAAGGAGGGTTAGTGCTATCTTCGGAGGGTTTTGCAGTCCCACTGTCAGTGTGGATTGCCCTGTGGCATTAAAGTTAGTTTGAGCCTGCAGTTTAGACAGCAGGTCTTGACCCAGGAGGGGTCTGAATACTTTGGGAGGTAAAGGAATTCATGAGTGACCTCCTTACCTCCAATGTTACAGGTCCTGGCTTGGAGGAAGGATCGGCGGGTACTTTTGCCAGTTGCCCCTACAATAGTGGCTTGACTTTTTGATAAAGGCCCAACTGACTTGGTCATTACAGAATGTTGAGCCCCAGTGTCAACCATCAAATATATGGTGTGACCCCCAATTTGTACTTCAACCACAGACCCTGTGGGGTCAAGAGAATAGGAGTCCGGTCTGTCCTAATCTCTATCAGAGTCCTCTATTTCTGCCAGCCCAATTATCTGATTGGTAGGTTTTTCTCCTGAATTTTTACAAACCCAGGGTTTAGTTTATTATGCCCCACTAGCTTTCCTAGTTAATGTTTTGGCTCCAGTGGTAGGGTCAAGTGGCTGGCTGGGACACTTTTGCTCCCAGTGCCCATCATCTTTGCAGTACACACACTGATTTCATCCTAGATGTGGGCCCTTCCCTCTCCTTGGGGCAGGGGCTTCCCCATTTACTCTCCTTAACACAGGTATTGATTTTCCCACTGTTGCCGCTGCCAGAAGATCTGCCTTCTTTCTCACCCTCCGATTTTCTTCCCTCCTTGTTTCTACATCATGGTTGACATAGACTTTAGTGGCTATTTCCATGACCTGAGAAATATTCATACCAGCAAACCCATCCAACTTCTGCAGCTTTCTTTGGATGTCAGCCTGTGATTGGGCAATGAACGCTGCATTGACCATGGTTTGGCTCTCAGAAGTGTCTGGATTAAAGGGCGTATATAAACAGAATTCTTTGCACAATCTCTCATAGAATTGAGCAGGATTCTCATCAATAGCCTGTAGGATTTGGGCGGGTTTTACTATGTTTACTGCTTTCTGGCTCCCTGACCTGAATCCTTCAACTAAGGCCCTATGGAATGTTTCTAGATGGTTGAGCCCAGTTGCGTTATTGGGATTCCACAGGGGGTCCTCCTCTGGGACTTATGCATGGGCATATTGGTCACTGTCCAAAGTTCCCACATGTGGGTGTTCTCTAAGCCAGGTTAGAGCCCCCTGAATGACACACATTCTTTTTTCAAAGTTTAGTACAGTCATTATAGGTTGTTTACAGTGAGCCCGGGTGGGTTTGTGGGTCTGCATGATGGACTGGAAAAGATCAGTCATGGCTTGAGGCTTCTCTGAGAATGGTGGAGTGTGGCTTTTCCAGTTAAAGAGGCCCATTGTAGTAAAGGGCTGATAGATGAATGCCCGGTCCCCCCCCAAACGTAGCCATCTGAATCATAAAAAATTGGGACCTAGGCTTCACAGAGAGGTAACTGGAAGGCAGCCTTTCTTTCTGCTCCCTCTGCCCCTGGGGCTCCCCATAGTCTGAGTTGCCAGTTTTCAGCAGCTTCTTCCTGACTAGCAATCAGTGCTGCATTGCCAGGGCCAACCAATTGTGGAGGCATCTGGGCTGCATTTTCCCATGTGGAAGGTGACACAGACAGCTGTGGAGATGGTAATAGCAGCTTCAGGGATGGCATAGGGCTCTCTGGTGCCCATGGTGATAAAGGCAACTGCAGGCATGGTATAGGCACCCCCTCTGATGTGGATGGCAATAAAAGCAGTGGTGGGGATGGTGTGGGTATTGCACATCCCAGCATGGATGATGACAATGGGGCATTGCTTAGAAAGACTTGCTCATTTTCATTCCTTAATACTGCTGGGATAGGAGCAATCACATAAAGTGGCAGGAGGTCATTTTCATTTTGCCCTTCTAAAATGGGTGGGTTGGCACTGGCCTTGGGGTGCACTTTCTCTGGGCCCTTTGCATGGTGACTGTTTGGTCTGGTCCCTGGGATGGCACTCCGCAACTTTTGTATTAGGCAAATCCTGGCTTCCTTAGTCACACATTTTCCTAACCAGGGCAGACAGGCAGCGTTTTTCCAGGTATTGATGTAGGGGAACTGGTCTGGGTGCCCTGGGTTTCCAGTTACTGCATTGTGGACTTTATGGATGATCCAGGGATCTAAAGTGCCCTCCTGGGGCCAGCCCATGCTGAAAGTCAGCCATTCTAATTCACAAAGCATTCTAAGCTTTCCTGGCTGGAACCTTATACCATATACATCTGCATGGAATGCGTGGGGGAAGTTTTTCAGCATACAACCTAAAGGGGTCCTACTTTGTGTGTTTCCCATGTTTCCAGCCTATGCCAGTGGTGCACAACACTCACTCAAGCCTTACACTTCATCGGTCTCCAGCCACTTCACTCACGGGAGGTTTCAGCACCTTTTGACCTTAGCGGATCGGTATAAACCCCTGACTCAGAAGAGGATCCCTTTGCAGGGACCCCCCAGACCACCCTTGATTGTATGAGGTCACCACAGAACCATGGATTGGGACTCAGCTCTCACCCCACTGAAGTGGTTTTCAGTCGCCACAATCATACGCACACAACCACCCCCCTTTTCCTTTTCTCGGACCTAGAAAGGAGATGGCTTCCTCCCATATTTTCAGGAGTACTGGGGCCTCCTCCTTTAGAGAGCTGATCAGGCTCCCCTCCTAATTTTAGAATTACGCTTTTCCTGCACTATGCCCCTGGGGGTCTTAGCCGTCTGACATGCAGAGCTCCTTGCTTCATTCTCAGGGTCTCTCAAACCTTCTATGTCCCCAGTTCCTCAAGAGTGCTCAGGCAAATTCCACAACCTCTTTTTGGGTCAAAATGGGGTGTCCAAGTGTTCCCAGGGCTGGGTTTTGCCTGGGCCCTCCCAGCTTTCTCAGAGATGTCTGGGAGGGGCAAACAACCATTGCCACCTCTGACCTTCTCAGTGTAATCCTGGATGAGCCCCCAAAATGTAGTAGCAGAGAAGTCAAGTGTATGTGGTATCGACGGCCAGAACATGAGAACTCTGAGAAGGAAGATGATTTATTTCAACTGGCTGGACTCAGCAGACTCCTGTCCTGATAAAAACTGAGCCCTGAATAAAGTTTTGGGTCCTTTTTATACAGATGATATAAGTGTGGGAAGTCAAATGGTGCTTTTATGAAAGAAAATGATTTTTCTTTGCTAGTCAAGTGTTTGAGTACGAGATAGGTCTTGAATTAACATATCCCCCACATTCCAGGTAAGCTTGAATTAACATAACCCCACATTCCATCTGGATGCAACTTTGAATACACATTCAGTCTTGTATCCTTTCTGAACACTCAAAGCCTGTAGGACCTATATCACTTAACTGGATTTCTAGAGACTAGGCACACTTGGATACAGAATTAGATAATTTTGACTTCATGCACAGGCTATATTAGTGGGATGAAATTAATGAGTAATAAATGACTCTCCATTTCTGGAAGAATCACATACCTGTTGAAGGGACTAAAGAGCCTTATGGCCCAGACACTCTTTCCTCTTTGCTAATCTTATCTTCCTAAGCTATCTTGTCTGTCTAAGCCCCTTTTTTGGGGAACCATTCTTTCTTTAGGTATGCTAATATGTAGTTTGTCTTGCTCTGACCTGGGAGACATTCTCTGTTTTTAAATTAGTCTTTGCCTATTTATGACCTGCTCCATTAAGCCTAGATTTTATAGTTTGACTCATAGAGGATAAAATAATTTCCAATTTATTATAAGTTAACTTACTATTGCCTACACATACTCATTTTCCTTCATGGACCTTCTACAGTAAGCAAAAGTGTACGTCATTACATTTCAGACAGAAGTTCTCTCTTTTGCAATTTTTGCTTTCTGTTTTTTTTTGGTGTGTGTGTGATGACTTCCTGGTTATTTTTAGAGGCTTCTATAGAAAGCCTGCGACGGCTTGCTCGGTCGGTAGAGGTGGGGTCTGGCTGCGGACGAGGTGTCGGTCCAGCTCTGGACGAGGGGTCGGTCCCGCTTGGGACGAGGGGTCGGTCCCACCTGGGACGAGGGATCGGTCCGGCAGCAGACGAGGGATCGGTCTCACAAGGGGTTGCACGGTTCGGCTGACGGGGTCGCCCGGCGAAGCCGGCGACGAAGGGGTCGCCCGGAGAAGCAGGCGACGAACTGGGGACAAGGGAGGCCAGGCCCTTGTCGGGGGCTCTCAGGACTGGAGGGCGCACGGCAGAAGAACTACCGCGGAGACAAGGTAAACACGCAAGTCCACTTTACTGAGGGAGAGGCAACAGTTTTATAGGGGCTGGGGAAGGCTGATTGGTCGAAGCCACGCCCTGTTCTGATTGGTTGCCGGCGAAAGGTCAGTGGGCGGTACTGGATGGGGGAGGGGTGGTGGTTAGGGATTGGCTGTCGCTGTTGCTGGGGGAAGGGGCAGGGTTTAGGGATTGGTGGCTGCTGTTGCTGGGGTGGAGGGCAGACTTGAGTTTCCCGCCCACGCCTGGCTGTTGCTGCTGTCAGGGGAAGGGAAAAGGGCAGACTGGATTTTTCCGCCCACGCCTGGCTGTTGCTGTTGTTGGGGGAGGGGAAAAGGGCAGACTGGAATTTTCCGCCCTGCACCTGCGCAGGGAGAAAGAAGGCATCGTGTGGCACTATCTGGGAGGAGGGGTTGCTGCGGCTTGCTCGGTCGGTAGAGGTGGGGTCTGGCTGCGGACGAGGGGTCGGTCCAGCTCTGGACGAGGGGTCGGTCCCGCTTGAGACGAGGGGTCGGTCCCACTTGGGACGAGGGGTCGGTCCGGCAGCAGACGAGGGATCGGTCTCACAAGGGGTGGCGCGGTTCGGCTGACGGGGTCGCCCGGCGAAGCCGGCGATGAAGGGGTCGCCCGGCGAAGCCGGCGACGAAGGGGTCGCCCGGAGAAGCCGGCGACGAAGGGGTCGCCCGGCGAAGCCGGCGACGAAGGGGTCGCCCGGAGAAGCAGGCGACGAACTGGGGACAAGGGAGGCCAGGCCCTTGTCGGGGGCTCTCAGGACTGGAGGGCGCACGGCAGAAGAACCACCGCGGAGACAAGGTAAACACGCAAGTCCACTTTACTGAGGGAGAGGCAACAGTTTTATAGGGGCTGGGGAAGGCTGATTGGTCGAAGCCATGCCCTGTTCTGATTGGTTGCCGGCGAAAGGTCAGTGGGCGGTACTGGACGGGGGAGGGGTGGTGGTTAGGGATTGGCTGTCGCTGTTGCTGGGGGAAGGGGCAGGGTTTAGGGATTGGTGGCTGCTGCTGCTGGGGTGGAGGGCAGACTGGATTTTTCCGCCCACGCCTGGCTGTTGCTGCTGTTGGGGGAAGGGAAAAGGGCGGGCTGGATTTTTCCGCCCACGCCTGGCTGTTGCTGCTGTTGGGGGAAGGGAAAAGGGCGGGCTGGATTTTTCCGCCCACACCTGGCTGTTGCTGCTGTTGGGGGAGGGGAAAAGGGCAGACTGGAACTTTCTGCCCTGCGCCTGCGCAGGGAGAAAGAAGAAGGGTGCCGCCCCACAAGGCATCGGGTGGCGCCATCTGGGAGGAGGGGCGGCCGCGGAAGCATGGCTGCCGAGAAGGGGAGACCCGAGGGCACTCTGCGCCCATGCCGAGCTTCCTTCAGGGGTGGCGGTGGGCCCGACCAACCACCCTATTATGGGGGCAGCGGAATTAGGCCTACCGTGGCCGCTCCCCTGCCAGGCCAGCAAACCACACTTCAGCCCGAGGGGTGACCGCATTTCCCCCTTCTTTTCAAATAAGGGCCAGGATGGCAGCAGCAACAAGTAGCCGAGGCCCAAGAGGCAGTAAGCAATGAGGGAAGCGGGGCTGAAGAGGGAGGTGAGTATGACGGGGATACAAATGTACAATTTGGGGGGCAGTATCTTGCCGGTGCAAGCAAGGGTGGCCAATGTCCAATTCTTGTTGATCTCGGTGGCTATAAGGTCCATCTGCTTGTTAAAAGTCCAGGATGACAGCGCGTTACAGGGAGTTGATCTCTTTTTGGCGGCGAAGAGCGGTAGAGGCAGACTGTGTGATGGTCTGGAGGATCGCAGCGGTAAGGACAAGTCGCGTCAGGGCACCAGCGACGGTGGTGGCGGCAGCGTCGGGAGTGGTGGAGACGTCGGCGAGGACAATAAGAAGGCCAAAGTCTTCACGGGCGCGAGAGAGGCCGATGTTAATGGGGCGGGCCGACATGGGGCGGCCCAATCTGCAACGCAGTAGGGGTTCAAGCGAAAAAAGGAGAGGGGCGGGGGACGAGAAAGGACGCTTTGGACGGCTGAGAAGAGGAGTGAGGTCGAGACAGGAGGAAGCTCCGCAAGCTGCGGGCCGGGGAAAGCGGGTTGTGGGCCGTTTAGCGGGGCTGGTGAGAGGGGTTAGCTTGGCCAGAGGTGGCAAGGGAGAGCATAAGGAGAAGGAGAGAGACTATGTTAATTGGCTCGGCAGCATGGCAAGGGTTGCGGCGTCTGCACTGACGGTAGAGTGCGAGCAGTGAACGGACTTCAGGGTTGGATGGTTGCCTCTCGGGGTGGAGGGTGAGCTGGCTCAGTTGGTGCTGGATCACTCGCATCTGGCGCCGCGCCCTGCGGGACATCCGCTGCTGAGGTGGCGGGTTTGACGTATCTCCCGGGGACCCAGATTGGCTGAGCGGCATCCTGCGGGAAGACACAAGCGAAACCTCGGCCCTGGGTAAGAAGGGGGCACGGGCCACGCCACTGACCTGTTTGAGGGTCCTTCCAAAGGACCAGGGGGGCCTGTGTGGGGCGATACGAGGGGCCCCAATGCCTATGGACTGCCGAGAGACCATCCTTATCAAAGGTCAAGAGATTTAGATGGATTAGGACAGCGGTGATGATGTCTCCGGGAGGAGCGTGAGGGAGGATTTCCCTCTGTTTTTCAATTTCTTGTTTCAGACGGCGATGGGAGCTCTCCACAATGGCCTGTCCTTGTGGGTTATATGGGATACCAAAATGGTGGGCGATTTGGTAGAGCTGAAGGAACCTCGCAAAGGACTCACTGCGATAAGCAGGGCCGTTATCCGTCTTTAGGTCCCAGGGGACCCCCATGAAGAGAATCCCTTGCCGAAGGGCCTTAATGCAGTGCTTAGCAGTCTCCCCAGGCAAGGGGACTGCATAGCACATGTGGGAGAAGGTGTCAATTATAACGTGCAAGAACTTAAGGCGTCCAAAGGACGGGACATGCGTGACATCCATCTGCCACCTGGAATTAGGCCTAAGGCCGCGGGGATTCACCCCCTGCGGTTGCAGAGGCCCCAGAGGCAGGAAGGGGGCACAGGTTTTGCATGTCCGCACTAGGTGCTTACAAGTCTCAATTGGCAACTCAGGCAAAAGGTGGTGGAGTGAGGCGGCAGAAAAGTGAAACCTCGAATGTAAGGACTTAGCCTGATTGATAGCATCTCCGACCGAATCAAGGGCAAGGGCAGAGACCGTCTGATCCGCGGTGTCGTTGCCTGCCGCTAGGGGGCCAGGCAGCCCGGAGTGGCTCCGGATATGAGCAATATACCAGGGTGCCATGCGTTTTTCAAGAAGGGTCTTAAGGGCATCCAGTGCCTCATCAATAGGAGAGGAGGTCGGGAAGAATGTAGCTAATGCCAAGACCCTGCAGACTTGCAGAGAATAGAGGCTATCTGTAAAGATGTTAACGGGTTCACAGGGGAAGGCGCGAAGCGCTTCTACAATAGCCAAAAGCTCTCCCGTCTGGACGGAGTGTAGGTTAAGATGTGTAAAGACTTTCGGCTCTGCGACTCCATCCAGGTACACAACCATGGAGTACTTAGTTCTAGACGCATCCGTGAAAATAGTGACGGACCTCGGAAAGGGGGAGGAAGACGGGAAGGGGAAAAAAGGACTTCGGAAGGGAAATTTGGACACGCCTTGGAGTAGGCGGTGACTAGGGAAATGGCAATTGAAATCGCCTGCAAATCCCTCACACAGCACCTGCATTTGCTCATTATCCCTAATGAGGGAGGTGGTTTCTTTCGCATTAAGCGGCCAAACAATTACGGCAGGCTGAGTTTCAAACGTATGGACGGACAGCTGCACTAAATCGGCTGCGAGAGCGATCCATAGTCTTACTGCGGGGCAGATCTTTTGCATCTTGCTTTTAGAAGGATGGAGCCAGAGGAGGGGCCCGTCCTGCCAAAGAACTCCAGTGGGCGTTCCCTTGGTGGGGAGGACCAAGGCCTGGAGAGGCTGCTGGGGATCGAACCGCTGGAGGCAGCAGTTATTAAGGGCCTTATCTACAGCGGTAATGGCGGCTCGAGCTTCGGGTGTGATGGCTATCTTTGCGGACACGGCAGAGGGGGGTTTATGACTGGTTTGTAAGAGAGCAAATAATGGCTGGAGCTGTGCCGTGGTAACAGACAGAGCCGGACGGACCCAATTGATATTCCCACAGAGCTGCTGGAGCTCTGTGAGGGTGACTCGGTCTGGCACATTTAGTCGCACAGCCATTGGGGTTACATGCTGGGAGATATGGAACCCCAGGAAGGTTAAGGGGGGTTCAAATTTGACCTTGTCATTCTGGATTGTTAAGCCAATGGCGGACAGATTATGCCGAAGTTGAGAGAGGACATACTGCAGCTTCTCATGGGTCTCACATGCGACCAGGACATCATCCATATAGTGAATGAGGTAGCCCAGATCTCGCAAGGGGGCGACTGCCGCGTTCACATACAGCTGGCAGATGGCCGGGCTATTGCGCATGCCTTGTGGAAGGACTTTCCACTGATACCTATCGGCTGCCCCTCGGTGGTTGGGGACAGGAACAGTAAAGGCAAAGCGCGGGCGGTCCTTTTGGTGAAGCGGAATGGAAAAAAAGCAGTCCTTAATATCTAGAGTAGCCACAAAAAAGTGTTTAGGAATGGCCACTGGGTGAGGGAGTCCCGGTTGGGGAGTTCCCATGGGGAGGATATGCTTATTAATCTCCCTCAAATCATGTAGGAGGCGGTATTTGCCAGTGGCCTTCTTTTTAATAATAAAAACGGGCGAATTGTAGGGACTTGTGGACGGTTCTATATGTCCAGCTTCAAGCTGCTCTCGAACCAACTCACGAAGAGCTTGGAGTTTGTGGGATGGCAAGGGCCACTGCTCCACCCAAATAGGCTCCTCTGTATCCCACCGCAGAGGAGTGGGTGTGGGAGGTGTTAATTGAGCAGTGGCACAAACTATTGGGGGGGCTGAGTGGTTAACTGAACACCGCACTCCTCCAGGACATCTCGCCCCCAAAGTATAGTATCAAGGGTGCTAAGGAAGAGGGGCCGGAATGTGCCCACACGTCCCTCACTGTCTTCCCAGGCAATAGGGTGACTGGCGCGAAGGGAGGTAGAGGAGCCAGTGGCCCCTTGGACGGAAGGGCCTTCTTGAACAGACCACTGGGCGGCGAAATGAGCAGGGAAACAAGAGACCTCTGCACCCGAGTCGAGGGTCCCAGAGTACCAGCGGTGGTGAATCTTAAACCTCATGGTAGGCCTGGTGGACGTGATGGGGACTGTCCACATCAGGGCTTTGGAAGGTTGGGACGGGGAGCCTCTTTGGGGTGGGGCTGAGGCCTGCCCCTCTTGGAGTTTAAAGATGGCTGTTGCCGCTGCAGGGGAGGCTGCATACGGCAGTCGCGAGCCCAATGGTACCCCCGGCCGCAGCGGGGGCAGGGGGTAGAGGGGCCCCGTCGGGGCGGTGGGGGAGGAGGAACAGGAGGGCCCGGCGGTGCAGAGACTGCCGGGCATTCACGGGCGAAATGTCCTGGCTCACCACATCTAAAACAAGAGGAGTTAAGTGCCATGGCTGTCGTGACAGCCTTGGCGAAAGAAGCAGCCTGTTGGTCAAGGCCGTTACAGGCAATTACCCAATCGTCTATCGACTTTTCTCTCACGGGAGCGATCGCCTGTCGACAAATGGGGCTGGCCCCTTCAAGGATAATTTCACGGGCGAGGGCGCACTGAGCCTGTTCATCGTGGACCCTGCGCTCACATGCCCGGAGGACTCTGGAAACATAGGTAGAAAAGTCCTCATCCTTGGTCTGTGTGAGCTTAGTGAACTTGTCAGCACTACTGGCAGTGCAGGCGCGAAAGGCCCGTAGGGCGACCTCGCGAATCTGAAGCCAGAAGCCAGCCGGAGCACGGTAGTAGGCCGCAGCCTGGCTAAACTGACCGGTGCCGGTGAAGGCTTCTGGTGGGTGATTAACACCCCTTGCGACGTTGGCCGCAACCTGCTTTTCAGCCTCGGCATGAAAATGGGCGCGCCAATTTATAAACTGGCCAGGCGTGAGGATGGCACGGGCCAGTTGGAGCCAATCGAGGGGGATGCACAGAAGGGTGGACATCTCCTCTAACAAATGCTGAGCATAAGGGCTGCCTAACCCGTCCTCCTTAACGGCCTTGCGGAGCTGTTTAACACTTTCCGCATCATGTGGGTACCATGGAAAGGGGCGCTGAGGGGTGGGAGTTACGTTAAGGGGAAAGCAGGTGGTAGGAGGCGGCAGGGAGGTAGGCGGAGGTGCCCCGACGGGGGAGGAATACGGGTCCAAAAATAGGCTAGAGGGGGCCGCGCATGCGGCAGCTTGCCACGGATCGGATGGAGGGGGCTGCCAGGGGGAGGCGGAGCCGGGGGGGGCCGCTGGCGCGGAGGGCGCGAGAGGAGCCGTTGCCCATGCGGTGTTACAAAATGGCTGCGGGCCGTCCCCAGCAGTGCTACAAAATGGCGGGGAGGGAGCTTCCGGCCCACCCAGGCAGGAAGTCGTTGGGGGGAGGGAGGGGCAAAGAGACCTCCCCTTTTCGAGCGAGGAAGAAGGCGGAAGTTCGCCATCTTCACCGGCGCTCGGCACTGCTAGATTACATTGTTTAGGGGGACAATTTTTGAGCGCGTTATTAAGGCGCTCAACAAGCGACTCAGAGTCGGAATCGGAGTCGGTATCAGAATTCCAATTAGGGTCCCTGTTAAAGTCGCCGTCCTGACAATCACGGCAGCGGCGGTGGCTCGGCCGGGGGGAGTCGATGGTAGGGGCGCCTTGAAGGCAGGAGCGGATGGTAAAAAGCACCGGTAATAAGCCAGGAGGGAATCTTTTACCTTCCTGCTCCACAGCAGAAGTGACCCTATCTATAAGGCGAGTATAGGTGTCCGGGTCCCAAAGCTGACACGTGGTTAGCCACGGATTAAAGGGGAGAAGAAGGTCCCAGTACACTTGAAGCTGTTTCAAAGAGATCTTACACTGGTAAGTGTCTAGGAGACCAGCAAGAGCCCGAACTTGTGGGGCTTGCTTAGCAGATAGGATGTTACCCATTGCTAATGGCCTTTTGGAGCCGATAAGAAAAGGGGCCCTTACCTTGAGAGCGCGGCGATGGGAGCCGAGGTGCGCGGTGAGACGAGGGGTCGGAGCCGGTGGGGCTCCGACGGTGGTCGCGGGCCAAGAGAAGGCCCCGACGAGGGGAGGGCGGGACGACGAGCAGTGGAGCAAGGCAAAGGGGAGCAAGCGCAGAGGGGAGGAGGCAGAGGTGAAGGCAGGGGTGGAGGTGCTCAGGCACGCGCTCCTGAGAGTTTTATTGGTGCCTCTTAATCATAGCGGGTCGGTATAAGCCCCCGACATGGAAGGAGAAAGCCATCCAGCGATTCTCCCAGACCGCCGTGGATCGTATGAGGTCACCAAGGTTCAGGAGCAGCAATGCAGAGCGAAAAGATAGGGGTGAGAAGAGAGGAGAGCGTAGGGCTATGGTAGGATTACTTCAGACGTGCAAGCGCGCGCTCCCGAGAAATCCAAGGCTCCTCTTAATCATAGCGGGTCGGTATAAGCCCCCGACATGGAAGGAGAAAGCCATCCAGCGATTCTCCCAGACCGCCGTGGATCGTATGAGGTAGCCAAGGCTCAGGTAGCAGCAATGTTGCATGAGAGAAGTCCCAAGGTGAGAAGAGAGGAGGGGGTAGGGCTGTGGTAGGATTACTTCAGACGTGCAAGCGCACGCTCCCGAGAAATCCAAGGCTCCTCTTAATCATAGCGGGTCGGTATAAGCCCCCGACATGGAAGGAGAAAGCCATCCAGCGATTCTCCCAGACCGCCGTGGATCGTATGAGGTAGCCAAGGCTCAGGTAGCAGCAATGTTGCACGAGAGAAGTCCCAAGGTGAGAAGAGGGGAGGGCGTAGGGCTGTGGTAGGATTACTTCAGACGTGCAAGCGCACGCTCCCGAGAAATCCAAGGCTCCTCTTAATCATAGCGGGTCGGTATAAGCCCCCGACATGGAAGGAGAAAGCCATCCAGCGATTCTCCCAGACCGCCGTGGATCGTATGAGGTAGCCAAGGCTCAGGTAGCAGCAATGTTGCACGAGAGAAGTCCCACGGTGAGAAGAGAGGAGGGGGGGGGGGGCGTCAGGTTATGGAGTGAGGCTGTGGTGGAGTTGCCTTGCCCCACGTTGTGCTGTGGTGGGGTTGCCTTGCCCCACGTTGGGCGCCAACTGCTGCGGCTTGCTCGGTCGGTAGAGGTGGGGTCTGGCTGCGGACGAGGGGTCGGTCCAGCTCTGGACGAGGGGTCGGTCCCGCTTGAGACGAGGGGTCGGTCCCACTTGGGACGAGGGGTCGGTCCGGCAGCAGACGAGGGATCGGTCTCACAAGGGGTGGCGCGGTTCGGCTGACGGGGTTGCCCGGCGAAGCCGGCGACGAAGGGGTCGCCCGGCGAAGCCGGCGACGAAGGGGTCGCCCGGCGAAGCCGGCGACGAAGGGGTCGCCCGGCGAAGCCGGCGACGAAGGGGTCGCCCGGAGAAGCAGGCGACGAACTGGGGACAAGGGAGGCCAGGCCCTTGTCGGGGGCTCTCAGGACTGGAGGGTGCACGGCAGAAGAACCACCGCGGAGACAAGGTAAACACGCAAGTCCACTTTACTGAGGGAGAGGCAACAGTTTTATAGGGGCTGGGGAAGGCTGATTGGTCGAAGCCATGCCCTGTTCTGATTGGTTGCCGGCGAAAGGTCAGTGGGCGGTACTGGATGGGGGAGGGGTGGTGGTTAGGGATTGGCTGTCGCTGTTGCTGGGGGAAGGGGCAGGGTTTAGGGATTGGTGGCTGCTGCTGCTGGGGTGGAGGGCAGACTGGATTTTTCCGCCCACGCCTGGCTGTTGCTGCTGTTGGGGGAAGGGAAAAGGGCGGGCTGGATTTTTCCGCCCACGCCTGGCTGTTGCTGCTGTTGGGGGAAGGGAAAAGGGCGGGCTGGATTTTTCCGCCCACACCTGGCTGTTGCTGCTGTTGGGGGAGGGGAAAAGGGCAGACTGGAACTTTCTGCCCTGCGCCTGCGCAGGGAGAAAGAAGAAGGGTGCCGCCCCACAAGGCATCGGGTGGCGCCATCTGGGAGGAGGGGCGGCCGCGGAAGCATGGCTGCCGAGAAGGGGAGACCCGAGGGCACTCTGCGCCCATGCCGAGCTTCCTTCAGGGGTGGCGGTGGGCCCGACCAACCACCCTATTATGGGGGCAGCGGAATTAGGCCTACCGTGGCCGCTCCCCTGCCAGGCCAGCAAACCACACTTCAGCCCGAGGGGTGACCGCAAGGGGTGGCCGCGGAAGCATGGCTGCCGAGAAGGGGAGACCCGAGGGCACTCTGCGCCCATGCCGAGCTTCCTTCAGGGGTGGCGGTGAGTCCGACCAGCCACCCTATTATGGGGGCAGCGGCTTGGCCTGCCGCAGCCACTCCCCTGCCAGGCCAACAAACTACACTTCAGCCCGAGGGGTGACCGCAAAAGCCTAAGTCACTTTTATAGAAATTTTAATGTCCTTTAATGTGAGAAGCTTTACCATATTTTTAATGAGCATTCTTATTTATTTGAGAACAGAGACTTTCCTATGCAAACTAATTTCAGTTTTGAAATGTTTATTTTTTTCTACTTACTCATCTATATATAAATAATATACTTCAATAAGTATGTATGTAAATTTGAATTCAATATTGGAATTATTCTTTGCTTTGTTTTGTGAAATATATGGATCCCTGGAAAGTGCATCATAAAATGTAGAGCAAATATCCTAGCTCTCGGGCCAGCATTCCTGGGTTCTTAACTTGCTTCCTGTACTGGTTGGCTGTGTGGCTGGCCTCTGGCAAACACTGGAACACATAGTACCCTGACCCTTTTGCCTATAAAATGAGTGCTAAGCTAGGGCACAGGTGACAGCAGAGCAAAGGTCTTTTAAATTTGACTGGGATCAGGAGTCTGACTGGGGGATGGGACAGTGGTGCTAGAACTACCAGGAAGGTCTTATAAAGGGAATAATGCTTTATTTATCTAGCTCAAAGAGCACTTGTGAGGAGGAGTCCATTAAACTGGGTAAGAGGAAGTACCTTGAAAAGTATTTGTTAAAGTCTTTTTGAAAGGAAGGAATAAGATGACTTTCCTTCTGACACTGTACATGTTGTAAATCAACCATGCTAAATCTGCCTTATCTGGAATTTCACTTTTTCTTGAAAAACATTTCCAGATTTTCTTTTTTCTCTATAGTCATTCATATCAACCATCACTTCTGTGTAGATAACCCACAAATGTATCCAAACATAATTTTTACCTTGAACCACTTAATGGCATTCCCAACTACATGCTGGATATCTCCACTTGGATGTTTGTAAACTACCACATACTCAGGGCCATTAAAGAGCCATCATTTTCTGCATCAATTTTTTAATTATACCTTTCTTCTCTTAATACCTCAGATGAATAACCTCAATTCTGTATGGTCCAAAATTACATCTCTTACTTTTTAAAAATTTATTTATTATTTATTTATACATTTTTATTTTATTAAAGTTAATAGATCACAAGGGATGTTACAATGAAAGACATCAAAAAAAAAAACATAAGAGGTGCCCATATAATCCACTCAACCACCCCCCACCTCATTGTTTTTATAAATTGTATTTTTGAAGATATATACATCACAGAAAAATTACATTAAAAATATAAGAGGTTCCCATATACCCCCAAATCCCCCCCACTACTCCCACACCAACAACCTCCCCCATCATTGTGGCACACTCATCACACTCGGTGAACACATTTTGGGGCACTGCTACACTACAAAGATAATAGTTTAGCCTGTAGTTCACACTCTCCCCCAGTACATTCAGTGGGTTATGGCAGGATATATGAAGCCCAGCATTTGACCTTGCAATATCATTTAGGACAACTCAAAATCCCCAAAATGCCCCCACATCACATCTCTTCTTCCCTCTCCCTACCCTCAGCAATTACTGTGGCCACTTTTTCCACCTCAATGCTAGAATTTCTTCTATTACTAGTCACAATAGTTTTATAGTAAAATATCAGTAAGTTCAATCTAGTTCATATTTTATTCCTGCATTCTGTGGACCCTGGGATGGCGATGTCCTCTCCACCTCTAGATCAATAGGGGGCTTAGGTTCTATATGGATGATGGATGCAATTCCTCTGCTTGCAGTTGTAGGCGCTCTTCTTTCCCTGGTGTGGTGGCTGACCATCTTCACCTCCCTGTTAGCTGGCCTGAGTAAGACCAACAAACCAGAGAATAGCAGTAGCCACTCTGATGGGGCTGAGGGCCCAGCTGGCTGAGGGCCCAGGTGGATGGCTATGCACCATCCCAAGCACCAACCACAGGTTGAGTAAAAGTGACAGAAGAGCCATGTGCAGAAAAGTCACATCTGAGTCCAGCTCTATCACACTCAGGAGAACAAATTCCAAAGTAGGGCCCTCTGCCATGGCACAGAACTCCAAGTCCATCTGCCATGACCATATACACTCTGGATCTCTGTAGCCTACAGGAGAACCAGCATCTAAGGTTTTATCTACTTTGGCTTTTTCTGGAGTCCTGCTGAGGTGTGCATAAGCGTGACCCCTCTGATGACCTCCCTACTCTTTTTGGAAGACTCTTAGTCATATAAACTCATTTATCTTTGCCATTTCCCCCTTTTATTCAAGGTCAAAAAGCAGTTTTTAATACTTGATGCAACATGAAGTTTGAGATATTCTGCTGGTCTGAGTTGACCCTTTTATTCGAGGTCTCTTTCTAGTTGCTTCACCAGTTAGTAATTGGTAGTAATCCCTTGGCACCAGGGAGTCTCATCCCCAGGAGTCATGTCCCATGCTGGGGGGAAGTTAATGCATTTACATGCTGAGTTTGGCTTATAGTGGCCACATTTGAGCAACTGGGAGGCTCTCAGGAGGTAACACTTAGGCGTCCTGAAGCTCTAGGCATAGTTCATATTTCAGGCACAAGACACCTAATTATAGTCACCAATATCAAGGGCTCATTATTGGACCATGCTTCCTTGTCAATCTTTGCCATTGCACTTGGGGGATTATTGTTGTTTCATTGGGGAATGTGACAGAGCTCCTCTGGAAGGAACTCAGCACTCCCTCAGTTGACATTTGTAACTGTAACTACTATAAAAATACCCAACATATATCCTAACACATTTATATCCCCCATATACATGACCTGGAGAACTCCCCACCACCCATGTGCCCCCATCAATAACACCCCAGACCAGAGTTCCTTCCCTGACATAGTTGAACCTCTCTGTGGTCCAAAACTTCTTCGACAATGAATCCTAATATATTGCCAAATTCATTTACTAGGAAATTGAAATATAGTGATGGGTTTAAAGTTTAGAAAAAGAATACATAATAATTTAGAAATACTAAAATAAAGTAAAAATAAATTGGTGTACTAATAAAATGAAAATATTACAAATCTTTGTTTCTAACATTTTGCCTTTCATCACTGTAATACATGTTGCCCTGTATGTACAGTGGTAAGGCACTTTCTTTCATTTCTTCCTCAGTGTCTATGTTCTTTCTTTTTTTCTAATTTTTAATTTTGTCTTCAAAAAAGTTTTAGATCACAGTAATTCACATACACAATATAGGGGACTCCCAGATATCCAACATCAAAGCCTTTTCCCCTTTCCCCAGCAATGATCTTTTTACATGTTCATGATATATTTGCCACAGCTGATGTACAGATTTTGAAACATAACTGTCAAACATGGTTCCATTTTGGTTTACATTATTGTTTATATTTTAGACAGTAAAAATTTCTAAATTTTTAGCTTCCTTATGTTTTAAATTTTGGTTTACATTTTAGTTTATAGGCTTTTACACACTTTAGTTGTAAGTTAACATGTCCTATATCCATCATTGCATGATAGCATGGAGCACTTCCATTGCCCCCCAGTTGCCCTGCTTCCCTCTATTCTATACCTCTCTCCTGCTCCTTGCAGGGCAACCATGACAACCCACCTTCACTACTTGAGGGACCAGATTTACAGATGCTGCAATAATGCTGAGGGCTTGACATAGACTGCCCTAACTAAGTGGGAGCCAGCGATTCTCTTGAAAGACACAATTCCCTCTATTTGGGAACATCAGGTCTCCCAGGGATGTGGGTACATCTTCACACTCATTGTATGGATCCCCACCCAGTGATATCACACACTATGACAAAATGAGCACTGACATACTCCCTAGAAGATTGCCCTGTACCAGATGCCTCTCCTTTAAGCACCTTAAGCACGTGATCCTTCCTTATTATATTTTCTAAAGTGTTTTCTCAAAAGCATACTTTCAAACATATTCCTGACAATCTCCCATATTCAACTGTTCCCCCAGCCCTTCCCCCAATTCCTTGGGTCATCTGACCTATCCTCTGAACCCTAGACCCCCTCAAGCCCACAAAACCCTACCAAAAGTTATTCCTATGTCCCCATTTTATCCCTTCCCTGTAAAAATACTTACCTCCAGCTTATCATAGACTACACCCATGTAGACATCAGCTCACAACCTTCCTCTCCTCTGCAAATTCCTTTAAGCCTATCATTCAGTCTTTAGCTCTCTGAGACAGCTTGGTTTGCTTGTTTCATATCAGAGAGGTCATTTAGTATTTGTCCTTCAATTCCTGGCTTGCTTCCCTCAACATAATGTCCTCAGGATTCATCTACGTTATCACATCTGTTTGTACTGTATTCTTCCTTATAGGTGAGTAGTATTCCATTGTATGTCTATACCACATTTTATTTATCCATTCATCCATTGATTGGCATTTGTGCTAATTTCAACTTTTGGCAGTAGTGAATAATGCTGCTCTGAACATTGGTGTGCATATATCCGTTTGCATCCTTATATTCAGATCTTCCGGGTATATACCCAGGAGTGGAATTGCTGGGTCACATGGGAAATCTATATCTAACCTTTTGAGAAACTGCCAAACTGTCCTCCAGTATGGCTGGATCCTTCTGCATTCCCACCAGCAGTGGATGAGTGTTTCCTTTTCTCCATATCCACTCCAGCACATTTACTCTTCTACTTTTGAGAGATGCCAGGCTTATGGGAGTAAGATGGTATCTCATTGTAGTTTTGATTTGCATTTCCCTAATAGCAAGTGACTTTGAAGATTTTTTCATGTGCTTTTTAACCATTTGTATTTGGAGAAGCATCTGTTCAAATTTTTTCCCCCATTTTAAAAATGGGCTGTTTGTCTTTTTATTTTCAAGACATAGGAGTTCTTTATATATGCAGGATATACATCTCCTATCAGATATATGGTTACAAAATATTTTCTCCCATTGGATAGGCTCCCTTTTCACTTTCATGACAAAATACTTTGAGGTGGAAAATGCTTTAATTTTGAGGAAGTCCCATTTATCTCTTTGTTCTTTTGCTGCTCGTGCTTTGGATGTGGAATTCATGAAGCCATTTCCTGTTATGAATTCCTGTAGATGCTTCCCTACATTGTTTCCCAAGGTCTTTATGGTCTTTGCTCTTACATTTAGGTCTTTGATTCATCTTGAGTTGATTTTTGTAGAAGGTGTGAGATGGCAATACTCTTTCATTCATATTTTGTCTTTATTTATATTTTTGATGTTACATTAAAAAATATGAGGTCCCCATATACCCCACACCCCTCACCGTACTCCTCCCCCCATAACAACAGTCTCCTCCATCATCATGAGACATTCATTGTACTTGGTGAATACATCTCTTTCATTCTTTACATACGGATATCCAGTTCTCCAGGCACCATTTGTTGAAGAGGCCGTTCTCTCCCAGTAGAGAGGGTTTGGTGGCCTTATCAAAAATTATATGACTGTATATATGAGGATATATATCAGAACTCTCAACTTGGTTCCATTGGTCAGTGTGTCTATTCTTGTGCCAATACCATGCTGTTTTCACTATTGTAGCTTTGTAGTATGTTTTGAAGTCAGGTAGTGTGATTCCTCCAACTTTATTTTTCTTTTTCAATCTGTCTTTGGCTATTCAGGGTCTCTTTCCTTTCCAAATAAATTTCATATTTACCTTTTCTAGTTCATTAAAGAATGCTGTGTTGATTTTTATTGGCATTGCATTGAATCTGTAGAACAGTTTTGGTAGGATAGGCATCTTAATAATATTTATTCTGCCTATCCATGAACAGGGAATATCCTTCCATTTATTTAGGTCTTCTTTGATTTCCTTGAACAGTATTGTGTAATTTTCTGTGTATAAGTCTTTTACATCTTTGGTTAAATTTATTCCTAGGTATTTGATTTTTTAAATAACTATTGTAAATGGTATTTGTTTCTTTTTAAAAAAATATTTATTTATTATTATTTATTTATTTCTCTCCCCTCCCCCCCATTGTCTGTTCTCTGTGTCTATTTGCTGCATCTTCTTTGTATGCTTCTGTTATTGTCAGCAGCATGAGAATCTGCGTTTCTTTTGTTGTGTCATCTTGTTGTGTCAGCTCTCCATGTGTGCGGCACCATTCCTGGGCAGGCTGCACTTTCTTTCGCACTGGGCAGCTCTCTTTATGGGGCACACTCCTTGCACATGGGGCTCCCTTATGCGGGGGACAACCCTGTGTGGCAGGACATTCCTTGTGCACATCAGCACTGCACATGGGCCAGCTCCACACGGGTCAAGGAGGGTCAGAGTTTGAACCACAGACCTCCCATGTGGTAGAAAGACGCCCTAACCACTGGGCCAAGTCCACCGCCTGTATTTGTTTCTTGATTTCCTCCTCAGATTGCTCATCATTGGTGTACAAAAATGCCACTGATTTTTGTGCATTGATCTTATACCCTGCGACTTTACTGAACTCATTTATAAGTTCTAGAAGCTCTGTTGTAGAATCATCAAGGCTTTCTATGTATAGTATCACATCATTTGCAAATTGTGAAATTTTGACTTCTTTCTTCCCTATTGGATCCCTTTTATATCTGGGTCTTGCCTCAGTGCTCGGGCAAGTACTTCTAATGCAATGTTAAATAGAAGCAATGATAGTGGGCATCCCTGTCTTATTTCTGATCTTGGAAGGAAAGATTTTAGGATTTCACCATTTTAAATGATGTTAGCTGTGGTTTTTCATGTATGACCTTTATCCTGTTCAGAAAGTTCCTTCTATTCCTAGCTTTTGCAGTGTTTTTATCAAGAAAGTGTACTGTATTTTGTCAAATGCTTTTCTGCATCTATAGATATGATCGTGTGATTTTTCCCCTTCAATATGTTTATGTTGTGTATTACATTAATTGATTTTCTTATGTTGAACCATCCTTGCATACCAGGAATGAAACCCACTTGGTCATGGTGTATAATTTGTTTAATGTGTGGTTGAATATGTCTAGCAAGTATTTTGTTGAGGGTTTGCATCTAGGTTCATTAGAGATATTGATCTGTGATATTCCTTTCTTGTGATGTCTTTGTTTGGCTTTGGTATTAGGGTAATGTTGGCCTCATAAAAATGAGTTAGGAAATGGCCCTTCTATTTCAATTTTTAAAAAGAGTTTAAGGAAGATTAGTGTTATTTCTTTCCAGAATGTTTGGTAGAATTCACCTGTGAAGCCATCTGGGCCAGAGCTCTTCTTAGTTGGGAGGTTTTTAATGACTGATTCTCCCTCTTTACTTGTGATTCATTTGTTGAGATCATCAATTTCTTCTTTCATCAATGCAGGCTGCTTATGTGTTTCTATGAATTTGTCCATTCCCTCTAAATTGTCTTTCTTGTTGGAATATCATTTGTAGCCTCTTATGATGGTCTTTATTTCAGTGCGGTCATTGGTGATATCACCCTTCTCATTTCTTATTTTTTATATTTGCATCTTCTCTCTTTTTTTCTTTGTTATTCTAGCTAAGGACTTGTCAATTTTATTGATCTTCTCAAAGAACCAGCTCTTGGTTTTGTATATTTTTTTAAGTGCCTTCCTATTTCATTTACATTTGCTCTGATTTTTATTTCCTTCTTTCTTCTTTCTTTGGATTTAGTTTGTTGATTTTGTTAATTCCTCCAATTGTTCCATTAATTCTTCAATTTTAGCTCTTTCTCCTTTTTTGATGTATTAATTTTATGACTATGAATTTCCCTCTCAGTACATCTTTTGCAGCATCCCATAATTTTTGATATGTTTTGTTATCATTTTCATTAGTTTCAAGGTAGTTGTTGATTTCTGTTGAGATTTCCTCCTTGATCCATTGCTTTTCTAAGTATGTGTTGTTTGTCTTCCATATCTTGGTGCCAAATCTGGGTCTCTGGCCCTTGCAGATTTCCAGCTTCATTCCACTGTGGTCAGAGAAATTATTTTGTATGATTTCAATCTTTCTGAATTCATTGAGACTTTATTTCTGGCCTAGCATGTGGTCTAACTTGGAGAATGATCCATGTGCACTTGAGAAAAATGTATATCCTGCTGTATGTGGGTGTAATGTTCTGTATATGCCGATTAGGTCCAGATCCTCTAATATATTGTTCAAAATATTTGTTTCTTTATTGATTCTCTTTTGAGATGTTCTGTCCAATGATGAAAGTGGTGTGTGAAAGTCCCAAACTAAAATTATAGAGGCATCTATTCCTTCACTTAGTTTCTGCAGTATTTGTCTCATGTACTTGGAGGTGTCCATGTTAGGGGCATAAATATTTATGATTGTTCTTTCCTCTTGAAGGATGATCCCTATTACTAATATGTAGTACACATCTTTGTCTCTCACAACAGTTTTGAATTTAAAGTCTATTTTGTCTGATATTAGTATAGCTACACTTGTCCTTTTTTTGGTTTCTGTTTGCCTGTGAGATTGTTTTCCAGCTGATCCCTTTCAATCTCCTTGATTCCCTGGGTCTAAGATGTGTTTCTCGTAGACAGCATGTAGGTGGGTCATATTTCCTTATCCAATCTTCCAATCAGGTGAGTTTAATCCATTGACATTCAACAGGTGAGTTTAATCCATTGACATTCAGTGTTATTACTTTCAAGGAATGACTTATAGTAGCAATATTTTCTTTGGATTTGTGTTTGTCATATGTTGTTCAATTTTTTCTCTTTCTGTAGTTTTAGTTGTTCTTACACTCTCCTCCAACTCTGTCACTCCTTTTATTCCCTTTCCCCCTGCAGAACTCACTTTAATATTTCTTAAAGGGCAGGTTTCTTGTTGGCATACTCAATTAGTTTCTGTTTATCTGTGAATATTTTGAACTCTCCATCATTTTTGTCTTTATTTTTTTTCTTTATTTTTTTAATGTTACATTAAAAAAATATGAGGTCCCCATATCCCCCCACCCCCCTCACCCCACTCCTCCCCCAATAACAACAACCTCCTCCATCATCATGAGACATTCATTGTACTTGGTGAATACATCTCTGAGCACTGCTGTACCTCATGGTCAGTAGTCCACACCATAGCCCACACTCTCCCACAGTCCACCCAGTGAGCCATGGGAGGACATACAATGTCCAGTAATTGTCCCTGCACCACCACCCAGGACAGCTCCAACCCCTGAAAATGCCCCCACATCACATCTCTTCCTCCCACATCCTATCCCCAGCAGCCACCATAGCCACTTTCTCCACACCAATGCCACATTTTCTTCTAATACTAATCACAATATTTCATGAATAGAATTTCAATAAGTCCACTCTAATCCATACTCTATTCCTCCATTCTGTGGACCTTAGAATGGTTGTGTCCACTCGACATCTATATCAAGAGGGGGCTTAGATTCCACATGGATTTTGGATGCAATCTTCCTGCTTTCAGTTGTAGGCACTCTTGGCTCCCTGGTGTGGTGGTTACCTACTTCATCTCCATGTTATCTCAGCAGGGTAAGCCCAATAAAAAAAGTGTAGGAATTACAAGTCTGTTGAGGCTCAGGGCCTGTCTACCACATGGTCAGTCCAGAGTTTCAGATCCCCTGGGTATACACTAAACCCCAGCACCAACTACAGATCCATTAAAAGTAACAGGAGAGGCTTGTGGACAAAGATCACATCTGAGTCCAGCTCCATCACACAGAAACACAAACTCCAAAGTAGGGCCAACTGACATGGCACTGAACTCCATCTGCCATGACCATAGAACCTGTGGGTCTCTGTAGCCCTCAGAAAAACCAATACCTGGGGTTGTAGCTACTTTATCTGTCTCTGGGACTCTGCTCAGGTGTGCATAAGGGCAACCCCTTTGATAATCTCTGGGCTCTTTTTGGGGACTCATAGCCATATAAATACATTTGCCCTTTCCACTTCCCCCTTTTATTCAAATCAAAAAGCATTTTTAACTCCTGGTATTATATGTAGACTGAGAGATTCTGAAGATCTGTGTTGATCCTTTTATTCAAGGTTATTTTCTAGTTACATCATCAGCTGGTACTTGGTAGTAATCCCTCAGCGCCATGGAGGCTCATCCCCGGAGGTCATGTCCCATGCTGGGGGAAAGGCAACACATTTACATGCTGAGTTTTGCTTTGAGACTGGCCACATTTGAGCAACATGGAGGCTCTCAGGGGGTAAATCTTAGGCACCCTGCAGCTCTAGGCCTTGTTCTTATTTCAGGTGCACAGGCTTACAAGCATAGACATTGGTATTAAGGGCTCATTGTTGGACCTTCTCTTTTGGTCTTTGCCATTGCACTTGTGGGATTGTTGCTGTTCCTTTAGGGACTGTGAAAGAGCTCCCCTGGCTAGGAACTCAGCACTCCCTCAGTTGTTGTTTTTAATTGTAATCACTATGAAAATATCCAAACATTTTTATGTACCCTGGATATATGCCCTGGAGAACTCCCTGCCAACCGTGTGTCCCCTGTCAATAACATCCCACACCAGTATTCTTCCCCTGCCATTGTTGAACCTCTCTGTGACCCAAAACTTCAAAAATGAAGCCCAGTATATTGTCAGTATCCATTAATAGTAAAATGGAATATAGTGAGGAGTTTAAAAGTTAGATATAAAATACATATTAATTTAGAAAAATTAAGAAAAAATAAATGGGGGTATGAAAAATTTAAAAAATGCAAAAGCTTTATTTTTGATGTTTTGCCTTCCATCATGCAATAAGTGTTGCCCTGTATGCAAATTCACAAGACAACTTCTTTCGTCCTTTCCTCAGTGTCTAGTCCTTTCTTTTCTTTTTTTGCCCTAATTATTAAGCTTATCTTCACAAAAGTTTTAGATCACAGTAATTCATATATACCATATACAGTACTCCCACATATCCAACATAAAACCCTTTTCCCTTGCACAGCAATAAACTTTTTACATGTTCATACTATATTGACTGAAATAGATGTACAGATATTGAGACAATAGCTTTCAAACAAGATAACATTTGGGTTTACATTGTGGTTTATATTTTATACTATACAATTCTCTAAATTTTTAGTTATCTTATATTTTACATTAAGATTTACATTTTAGCCTATCAGCCCCTATACATTTTTGGTGTAATTTAACATGTCTTATATCTATGCTTGTGTAATCTTGTGGAACACTACTATTGCCCACACAGTTACATTGATTCCATCTATTCAATACCTCTTTCCCCCTCCCCTCAGGGCCCACAGTGACAGTCAGCCTTCATTGCTTGAAGGGCCATGTTCAGAGATACTTGCAACAGTGTTGAGGGCTTGACATGCTCAACTGCTCTAATGCATTGGGAGCCACCATTTCTCTCTAGAGATACAGTTCCCTCTATTTGAGGACATGAATCCTCCCCAGGATGTGGTATACCTTCACTCTCATTATATGGGTCTCTATCCAATGATATAACCACTATGGCAAAATGAGCACTCACACACTCCCTAGGAGCCTGTCCTACTTCAGATTATCCCTTTGAAGCATCTTAAACAAGTAACCTTCATTATTATATTTTTGAAAAAGTTTTCTCAGCATTATACTCTCAACCAATTACCTGACAGTCTCCTATGTTTGTATGTTTCCCCACTCTACCCCCAATTTCTTTAGCAATATTACCCATCCTCCCATCCCCCACCTCTCCCTCAAGCATGCAAAGCCCCACCCAAGTTAACCCTATGCTCCCATTTTATCCCTTCCTTGTACAGATACTTACCTCCAGCTTATCATAGATTTCACCCATGTATGTGTGAGCTTACATCCTTCCTCTACCCCCAGTTTCCTTTAAGCCTATCTTCCAGTCTCTAGCTCTCTGAGGCAGCTTGGTTTACTTGTTTCCTATCATTGAGGTCATGTAGCATTTGTCCTTCAATGACTGGGTTGCTTCACTCAACATAAGGTTCCCAAGTTTCATCCATGTTATCACATGTGTTTGTAGTATATTCTTTCTTATACCTGAGTAGTATTCCATGGTATGTATATACGACATTTTATTTATCCATTCATCTGTTGATGGGCATTTGGGTTGATTTCAACTTTTGGCAATAGAGAACAATGCTGCTATGAACATTGGTGTGCATATCTGTTTGTGTCCTTGTTTTCAGTTCTACTGGGTATATACCCAGCAGTGGAATCACTGGGTCATATGGCAAATCTATAGCTAGTTTTTTGAGAAACCGATAAACTGTCCTCCAGAATGTCTGGATCCTTCTGCATTCCCACCAGCAGTGGATGAGTGTTCCCATTCCTCCACATCCTCTCCAGCATTTTTAGTCTTCTGTTTTTTTCATAGCTGCCAGTCTTATGGGAGTAAGTTGGTATCTCATTGCAGTTTTGATTTGCAGTAACCTAATAGCTAGAGATTTGGAGCATTTTTTTTCATGTTTTTTTTTTAGCCATTTATATTTCTTCTTTGGAGAAGTGTCTGTTTAAATCTTTTTCCCATTTTTTCAAATGGGTTGTTTGTCTTTTTACTCTCAAGATATATGAGTTCTTTGTATATGCAGGTTATAAGACTCCTATCAGGTATATGGTTACCAAATATTTTCTCCCATTGTGTAGGCTCTCTTTTCACTTTCTTGACAAACTCCTTTGAGGTGCAGAAGGCTTTAATTTTTAGGAATTTATCTATTTGTTCCTTTGCTGCTCGTACTTTTTGTGTGAAGTTCATGAGGCCATTTCTTATTGTAAGTTCCTATAGATGCTTCCTTACACTGCCTTCCAAAGTCTTTATTGTCTTGGCTCTTATATTTAGGTCTTTGATCCATCTTGAGTAGATTTTTGTATAAGGTGTGAGATGGTAATCCTCTTTCATTCTTTTACATATGGATATCAGTTCTCTAGGCACCATTTGTTGAATAGGCCATTCTCTCCCTGTTGAGAGGGTTTGGTGGCTTTATCGAATATTATATGACTGTATATATGAAGATCTATATCAGAACTCTCAGTTCGGTTCCATTGGTCTGTGTGTCTCTCCTTGTGCCAATATCATGCTGTTTTCACTACTGTAGATTTGTAGTATGTTTTGAAGTCAGGTAGTGTGATTTCTCCAATTCCATTTTTCTTTTTCAATATGTCTTTGGCTACTCAAGGCCACTTTCCGTTCCAAATAAGTTTCATAGCTAGTTTTTCTAGTTCATTAAAGAATGCTGTGTTGATTTTTATTAGGATTACATTGAATATGTGCATCAGTTTTGGTAGGATAGACATCTTAATAATATTTAGTCTTCCTATCCATGAACAGGGTATATTCTTCCATTTTTTTTAGGTCTTCTTTGCTTTCCTTGAACAGTGTTTTATAGTTCTCTGTGTATAAATTTTTTACATCTCTAGTTAAATTTATTCCTAGGTATCTGATTTTTTAATTTACTTTTGTAAATAGTATTTGTTTCTTGATTTCCTCCTGTGCTTGTTCATTATTTGTGTACAGAAATGCTACTGAATTTTGTGCATTGATCTTATAACCTCGGACTTTCCTAAACTAAACTCTTTCTTGAGTTCTAGAAACTTTGTTGTAGACCTCTCAGGGTTTTCTTTTTACAGGATATTGTCATCTTCAAATTATGAAATTTTGACTTCTTTCTTTCCAATCTGAATCCTTTTATATCTGGTTCTTGCCTCAGTGCTCGAGCAAGTACTTCTAAGACAATGTTAAACTGAAGAGGTGATATTTGGCTTCCTTGTCTTATTCCTGATCTTAGAATGAAAGATTTTAGGATTTCACCATTGTAAATTATGTTGGCTGTGGGTTATTCATATATACTCTTTATCATGTTCAGAAAATTTCCTTTTATTCCAATCTTTTGCAGTGTTTTTATCAAGAAAGTGTGCTGTATTTTGTCAAATGCTTTTTCTGCATCTACAGATATAACCATGTGATTTTTTTCCTTCAATCTGTTTATATGGTGCATTACATTGATTGATTTTCTCATGGTGAACCATCCTTGCATATCCAGAATGAATCCCACTTGCTCATGGTGTATAATTCATTTAATGTGTTGTTGAATACAGTTAGAAAGTATTTTGTTGAGGATTTTTCTGTTTAGTTTCATTAGAGAAATTGGTCTGTAATTTTCCTTTCTTGTGGTGTCTTTGTTTGTCTTTGATACTAGGGTAATGTTGGCATCATAGAATGAGTTCTATAATGTTCCTTCTGTTTCGATTTTTTGGAAGAGTTTCAGCAGGATTGGTGTTAGTTCTTTCCAGAATGTTTTGTAGAATTCACCTGTGAAAGAGTCTGGCCCTGTGCTCTTCTTAGTTGGGAGGATTTTAATGACTGATTCTATCTCTCTACTTGTAATTGGATTGTTGAGATCATCAGTTTCTTCTTTCATCAATATAGCCTGCTTATGTGTTTGTCCATTTCCTCTGAATTGTCATTTTTGTTGAAATATAGTTTTTCAAGGTATCCTCTTATGATAGTCTCTATTTCTGTGATGTCAGTGGTGATATCTCCTTTCTCATTTCTTATTTTGTGTATTTGCATCTTCTCTCTTTTTTTCTTTGTTAGTCTAGCTAAGGGTTTGTCAATTTTATTGATCTTCTCAAAGAACCAGCTCTTTTTTTTTTAATGAACTCATTTTCTTTTTATTTATATTGTGGAAACTTGAATTAAACATTTGCTACAAAGAGAATCCTTATGTATGGTACATTTGCCTTTGATCATATGTAAAATTGTAAACCACAGAAATAAGAAGTAAATTAATTTCTACTCTATTTCCAATGTAAGAATAATCCTAGCCATATGCTCCTTGCTCTTGACACTCATAGATTGTTGACTGTTTATGACTATGAATAAAGCTGACTTCAGAATATGATACATGTACAAATATACTTATATTCACACCAAGGAATCTCACCAAGTAGATTGGGAGATTGAACTTAAGGACTTTTCTGATTCTAGAGCATATAAGCTATTGAGCCAGTGTGTTAAGAAGGAAGAGTATAGAAATTTACCTCAATAATATATTATTAAACAAAATATCAGTTCTGTTTTTCTAATTATAAGGGCAAATACTTGAGATTTATTTAATTTTGTTTCTTTTTTTCCAAATTCTACTCAATTTATTCATTTTTTAAAAAATATTACATTAAAAAAATATGAGGTCCCCACACAACCACCACCCCCACCCCACCATTCCCCCCACAGTAACACTCTCCCCCATCATCATGACACATCCATTGCATCTGGTGAGTACATCTCTGGGCATCGCTGCACCCCATGGCCTGTGATCCACACCATAGCCCACACTCTCCCACGTTCCATCCAGTAAGAACCAGCTCTTGATTTTGTTTATCTTTTCAAGTGCTTTCTTATTTCTATTTCATTTAGTTCTGCTCTTATCTATTTTCTTTCTTTCTTTCTTTCTTTCTTTCTTTCTTTCTTTCTTTCTTTCTTTCTTTCTTTCTTTCTTTCTTTCTTTCTTTCTTCTTCCTGTGTGGTTACTTTGTTGTTTTTTTTTAGTAATTCCTCCAATTGTGCAGTTAGTTCTTCAATTTTTGCTCTTTCCTCTTTTTGATGTATGAATTTATGGCTATAAATTTCCCTCTCAGTACTGCTTTTGCTACATCCCATAAGTTTTGTTATGTTGTGTTATCATTTTCATTTGTGTAAGGTAGTTATTAATTTCTTTTGAGATTTCCTCCTTGACCTACTGTTTTTCCAAGAGTGTGCTGTTTAATTTCCATATCTTAATGTGAAATCTGGGCCTCTGGCCCTTTCAAATTTCCAGCTTCACTCCACTGTGGTCAGAGATATTATTTTGTATGATTTCGATCTTTCTAAATTCATTGAGCCTTTCTTTGTGGCCTAGCATATGGTCTATCTTGGAAAATGATCCATGTGCACTTGAGAAAAATATATATTTGCTGTAATCGGGGGTAATGATTATATATGTTTATTAGGTCCAACTCCTCTAATATACTGTTCAAAGTTTTTGTTTCTTTATTGATTCTCTTTTGAGATGTTCTGTCCAAAGTTGATAGTGGTGTATTAAAGTCTCCCAGTATAATTGTAGAGGCATCTATTCTTTCACTTAATTTTCCAGTGTTTGCCTCACATATTTTGAGGCACCCTTGTTAGGAGCAAAAATGTTTATGATTGTTCATTCTTCTTGAAAGTTTATCACTTTCACTAATATGTAGTATCCACCTTTGTGTCTCACAATTATTTTGCATTTAAAGACTATTTTTTCTGATATTGATATTGTAACTCCTGCCTTTTTTTTGGTTATTGTTTGCCTATAAGATTTTTTTCCAGCCATTCACTTTCAACCTTCTTGAATCCCTGGGGCTAAGATGTGTTTCTTATAGACAATATATAGATGGGTTATATTTCATTATCCAATCTTCCAGTCTGAATCTTTTGACATGTGAGTTTAATCCATTGACATTCAGTGTTATTACTTTCAAGGAATTATTTATGTTAGCCATATTTTGTTTGGGCTTGTGTTTGTCATATTTTGCTTGTTTTTTTTCCTTCTCTTTTTGTCTTTTTTGTTGCTCTTACACTCTCCTCCATCTCTGTCTCTCCTGTTTTTTTCTTTCCTTCTGCAGAACTCCCTTTAGTATTTCTTGAAGGGCAGGGTTCTTGTTGGCATACTCTTTTAGTTTCTGTTTATCTTTGAATATTTTGAAGTCTCCATCATTTTTGAATGCTAGCTTAGCTCAATAGAGTATTCTTGGTTGGAAATTTTTTTCTTTTAATACCTTGGCTATATCATACCACTGCTTTCTTGCCTCCATGGTTTCAGATGAGAAATCAGCACTTTATCTTATGAAGCCTCCCTTGTATGTGATTGTTCTCTTTTCTCTTGCTGCTTTTAGAATTTTCTGTTTGTCTTGAGCATTGGATAATTTGACAAGTATATGTCTTGGTGTCGACCTGTTGGGATTTATGGTGTTTGAGGTGTGTTGTGCTCCTGGACATGTACATCCATCTCCCTCAGTAGATTTGGGATGTTTTCTGTCATTATTTCCTCCAACACCACTTCTGTCCCCTTTCCCTTCTCTTCTCCTCCTGGGATGCCTATAATATGTATGTTTGTGCATTTTGCATTGTCATTCAGTTTCCTAAGTCCCAGCTGGATTTTTTCTATCTTTCTATCGATCAGTTCTACTATCTGTTTGCTTTCAGATATACTTTTTTCCATATCAGTAATTCTCTCCTCTGCCTCTTTTATTCTGCCTCTATTTGCTGAGAGTGTATTTTTGATTTCTTGAACTGTGATGTTCATCATCATCATATCTATTATTTTTTTCCATATGTCTTCAATTTCTTCTGTATTGTCTCCAAGTGTTTTCTTCATATTGTTGATCTCTTTCTTTACTTCTTTCAGTGGGTCTCTAATATATGTTTTGAGATCTTTATTGTCCGATGTTCTGCTCCCCTTCCTGGTTTTTAATTTGTTCATTGGCTTCTCTCTATCATTTTAAATGCTACCTCTGCTGGATAGAGTATTCTTGGTTGGAAATTCTTTTATTTTAGTACCTTGATTACGTCATACCATTGCCTTCTTGCCTCCATGGTTTCAGATGAGAGATCAGCACACTTAATCTTATGGAGTTTCCCTTGTATGTGAGGTTCTCTTTCCTCTTGGTGCTTTCCCTATTTTCTGTTTGTCTTGCACATTGGATGATTTGACAAGTATATGTCTTGTGGTAGGTTTGTTGGGGCTTATCCTTTTGGGGGTGTGTTGTGCTTCCTGGTCATGTACATGCATCTCTCTCAATAGGTTTGGGAAGTTTTCAGCCATTATTTCCTCCAACACCCTTTCTTTCCTCCTTGTGGGATTCCTATAATGCACATGTTTTTGCATTTTGCATTGTCATTGAGGTCCCTAAAGTCCCTGCTGGATTTTTTTCTACCTCTTTATTGATTAATTCTACTGTATGTTTGATTTCAGATGTACTGTATTCTACATCACTAATTATTTCCTCTGCCTCTTCAAATCTGCTGTTATTTACTAAATGTGTTTTTTTTATTACTTGGATTGTGCTATTCATCCCCATCATATCTGTTATCTTTTTGTGCATGATCAGAATTTCTTCTGCATGCTCTCCATGTGTTTTCTTAATATGCTTATTCTCTTTCTTCACTTCATTGAATTGGTCCATGATAGATGTTTTGAGAGTTTCAATTACTTTTTTGATGTTCCACTTCTCTTCCCGGTTTTTAGTTTGTTCTTTGGATTGGGCCATGCTTTCCTGATTATTGGCAAGGTCTGTAGTTTTTTGTTGCTGTCTGGTCATCATTTTATCTTTTTGGGTTTATTCCATTGATTATCTTCTTTGTCTAGTCTTGGGTTTTAATTAGTTGTTGTTTTTGTGTGCATGTTAAATCTTCTCTTTGTTCTTATTTTATTTCCTTGTTGTTGGCTATGTTCCCTTGTGCAAAAGCACCAATTCTGCTGCAGTCTCTCCAGATTGACGTCCAGACACCTCCTGCCCTGCTGGTTCCCACCTTACTCACTTACTTTTATCCTTTCCTTTCTATTCTTATAATTACATCCTATTTTACTCCTTCATTACATATTATCTTTATTATTAAAAATGTCCTCTCAGGGACACTTTAACCTCTATCTAATCCATCTTCCACAAACCTGGGGAGTAAACTAAAATACAAATCTGTCCATAGCATTCCTCTAATCAGTCCCTCTGGTGGGTTCTTATAGCATACTATGCTGAATATCCAGCCCAAAATCAACCTCACATTTCACCTTTTAGCTACAAATATGTTTCAGTCACACTAAAAAACTTTTAGACACTCTAACTTGATATGCTGTTTCTTGCTTAAACTTGTTGGTCCATCTTGAAATACTGTTCTTGCCATCTTGCTTACCCCTTACTAGCTCTTTTCAGATCTTCAAGACTCAGTTCCTCCCACAAGGTCCCTTAATATCCCTTTATATGTATGCATTGCTATGTTTATATAATGCTTTTATAACACATTGTATTAGTTAGCCAAAGGGGTATTCATGCAAAATACCAGAAATTTGTTGGCTTTTAAAAAGGGTATTTATTTGGGGTAAAGCTTATTGTCACAAGGCCATAAAGAGTAAGTTTCTTCTCTCATCAAAGTCTGTTGCCACATATTGGAGAAAAATGGCTGTTGATCTCTGTGAGGATTCAGCCTTCCTTAGGTTCCATGGCCCCAGCTTCTTCCAATCTCTGCTATAGACTGGCATATGGTTCATCTCTCTTCCTGGGGCTTATTTCTTTCCAGGCTTAACTCTCTGCTCTCCCCACATGGTCAGCTATAAACTCTCAGGCAAATGGCTCAGCTGTCTCCCTGGGGCTCCAGCATCATAAAACTAAACTCTCTCCTCTTCCTTGTTGTTTTCTGCATGAGTGCCTGCCCTCCAAGGGTGTGGGGACTCAATGTCCTACTGACATGGCCAAATCAAAACTCTAATCTTAATTTAATCAAGTAAAGGTGAAACCTTTGAATTTAATACAGTCAAAGGGTATCACACCCAGAGGAACAGACCAGTTTACAAACATTATATTTCTTTTCTGAATTCATCAATAAAGTTAAACTGCCACGTACATCGTATTACAATTGTTTATTTACTTCTCTGTATTCTTCACTAGATTGCAACTTCTTTGAGGACAAGGATGTTGTCTTGTATTTGTATCACCAAAGCTTAGAGTGAGCCTTGCAGAGGTAAATACATTTGTTGAATGAACAAATGAAAACAAATTTCATCTTTAGGATTCTGACCTGCATACCATGGGACAGAAATTGGGAGACATGTAACCCAGAGATTAAGCAAAATAATTTACTAGAATCAAGGTTGGTAGAGGTTTGCAATAATTAACAAGCTGTAGCTCAGTTTTCCCTAATATGCACTGGGGAAAGAGTAACCCCATCCCCCATAAGCCTAAATACCTAAGGGCACAGCACTTCTCCCCAGGTTAAACAAAGAAACCACATAAAGTCAGGAGTAAAAGGAAATAGGGAACTTCCCTACCTGCATATCAGAGGGATATAATGAAATCCTTTAATCCCTATAGATCAAAAAAACATCTGCTCCTGCAGCATTCCAAGAAACCCTAAAACTCCCTAACCCACTATCCTCTAGTCTTTATCAGGGAAAATTTTCACCTCTAGGGATTCCTATTGGTCCCTGTACCTCACTCGCATCCTCAATCCCCTCCCACCAACTATTATTTCCCTGCCTAGGAAAGTTTCATATAAATTCAAATCCCCCCTTCCAGAAGTGGGCTGAAGTCTCTCTTCAGACCCCCACCATGCTGGTGGGAGGGCTGAAGTCTGTTCTTCAGAACTTCTCCACTGGTAGAGCTTCTCAATTAATTCTTTCTCTGCCTGTAGTCATATCAGTCTCCATGTCCCAGTAAGTGCTGTTTTTCTCCAACAAATGTATCAGGCAAGAGCAAGGCAGAAAGAAATGCAATCTGAAAATGATTAAGATACTGACCCAGGGATTAATTTACTGGAGACAGAGAATAAAAGCCAGGTTCATAAACCAGGAAAAGTTTTAATCTGAGAAAGGTTAAGATTGTGAGTACCAAAACACAGACAATGAAGGGAGGCTGTTGTTGAACCAGTCCAGGCCAAAACACAGACAATGAAGGGAGGCTGTTGTTGTTGAACCAGTCCAGGCCCTCAGACTTTGATGAGAATTCTACAGTTATAGACTAGATGTTGAGTGGGAGTGACTAAAAGGCAGGTATATTATGTCTGGCTTCTGGGCCTCAAGTATGGGCAAGAAAAAGTTCAGCTAGCAGATGCTAGTGACTGAGTTGTATCTAGAGATAAGGCAAATGCAGATACATGCCACACTAGGTTAACATTTGCATCAGCATTACTTATAAAGACTGGGCCAAAGTGATCCTGTTTATAAGAGGTGAGCTTAATACAACAAGTGGTTAAAAAAATTAAAATTGTCATAATAAGTTGGCCTTTAAAAGGTCTTTTTAATGGTGATGTTTATAATTAATAATGTCATTAAGTACCCAAGAGGAGTGACCTTATCATATGCTTTACATTTTAGCCTTAAAGTATAAGACAGTACACAATTGATTTAATTAAGAAGCTGCAGATAGTTCTTTCACAACATGATGCACTTTACATTTGCAAATATTTCAACTGCCAAGAAATTGACTATGAATTGCATGACTTTTAAGAATCTTAAACAAGATTTTAAATAATTATGCATTGGTTCTATGTTAAGTGTAGATCAGAACATGTTGGGATGAGTTCCTTAGGTCTTAATCTTCTTCATTTTGCTCTTTTAGATTTCCTACTCTAGGCGTGCATTTTGGACAATCACATTAGCTTAATTAACTTTCTTTTGCTCCAAAGAGGATGCTTTTAGTTCAGCCAACATGAAAATTCTTATACTCCGTAGGGGGTGGTGTATGTGTGTGTATATTAGCAAGAAAATGTGTAAATAAAGTTACTTGAATAATTCTTGCAAATCACAATTGATAGCTTTTGGAGAACACCAGTATAGTCTGTCATCTTGCATTAAAATTTGGTTACTCTGTTGTACTATTTCATTCATAATGTTTTGCAACCTACCTAGATTATAAGTTCCTTTAAGTCAGAGGTTATATTTGATTGTTTGGTTTATCCTGTGCTTTAAAAGTGTTGGCACATAGTTGGTACTCAATAAATAAATATTGGCAAAATGAATATAAGAATATGGCTTTACATGACAATTATGCTGCTGTAACAAAGAGTGGCAATCCAATTATTTAACATTCTTTTTATTTAACTTCTGCAATATTTATAAGCTATTCTCCTTCCTCCAACTCTTTAAGTATTAATGTTCAAATGGAAATTTATATGACCTAAGGCTAAAGTCATCAAATTTGGATTAAATCTTAGTCATTCATTACAGTGAATAATTTCACTAAAATCATTATTTTAGATGGCATGTTTTTCTGGACAGAAAAATATAATTTGTAGCATCAATTATATTTTAAAGAAAATATTAGGCTTCCTTTTTAGAATTTCTTTATTAGAGGGATGGAGCTTATATCTGGGGGAGGGAAGAATGGGTCACTTGGTAAATGCATAAGGTTGAAAATGAGAACAACCTTGGGAAACTATCCAGAGCATTTTTTGAACATACACAATAATCTCTTCAAATGGTTCAGACCAATTTGTATTAATAGTATTATGAGATCTCTCCCTGCTGAGCAAGTTTCTTTTGTAACCCAGTCTGAATTTCACCAGAACTTCTTTTTTATGTATCATCTAAATCTCTTCTGGGAAAATGCCAACCTGTTTTTTCCCCCTCTATAGTCAGTGAAGGTAGAGAAAGAATTGGCCTGCAACCTTTTAAAACAGCACTTTATATAATTGATGGAATTTTTGAAGTTATCTTCAGTCTTCTTGCCTTTGGGGTATTTATCTTCACTGTTAATATTTACTTGTATTGTTGTCTCTATGCCTTTGCTTCTTCTGCCCCCACAATCTTGAATATTCTCTTCCATACTTCCAGTTTAATATTTTTTTCATTCACTTCAAAAGTGCTTATTGGAATTTGTAGTCTCTGCTTGAAATGAAAAAAAAAAACAACCCAATATGTATCTCTATATCTCTATCATCTCTCTCTCTCTCTCTACCTATCTCTATACCTATATCTATTGTCATCTAAATCTATGTATCTCTATCATCTCTATATCTCTACCTATCTCTATACCTATATCTTTCATCTATCTATCTATCTATCTATCTATCTATCTATCTATCTATCTATCCATCCCTGGATCTATTCTTGAAGCACTTGACATCTAATATGACACAATAAAATGATAATAACAAAAAAGTGACAGTAATCTAAGCAATACCTTCACCCCCCCACCAGTCAAATAAAGTTTTATTGGAATAAAATGAAGCTCATTCATTTACATATGATCTATGACTAATTTTGGCTCACAACAGCAGAGTAGAGTGGTGGTGCCAGAGATTGTATGGCCCACAAGCCTAAAAAATTTAGTGTCTGACCCTTTACAGAAAAAAATTGCTAACCTTTGATTTAAGGCAATGAATAAATAAGGGCAACTGAGTGGAAAGACTTAGTAGGTACAAGTAGAAAGTGGCAGAGGCATGCCATTGAACAGAGATTGACCAACTGTGTGGTAATGGACCAGTTTTTTTCCTGCCATCCAATCCATCATGGATGAATACCTTTGTAAAATAAAATATAAATAAATTATTAGAAAAATGAAACTAAAAAAGAAACAAAGACATACAAAATACAAGCTCAGATGTTTCATTACTAGATTCAATCAATAAAAATTACTCTGTCATTTTGCAATAGACATTTCTAATTATTTCAAATTTCAATACCTCTTTCCTCATGGACAGGTAACAAATGGTTGACATATCAGTACCCAACTAAGGATCACACTTTGAGCAGCACTTGTCTAGACAATGTCTGACTGAACCTCCTTTTGCTGGAGACACTATTTATGATAATATTTCCAATGAGAGGCCTGGGGGATATTCTGTCTCCTTAAGATAACTTTTGTCCCAAATGCCATATGTGTAACATTTTGTATAATCTAAATATCTTTTAAAAATTAGAAAATATATCTGAAAAGGTAACTTTTTGTTATTCTGATCTGAGACATTATGTCTTGATATGATTTAAGTTTGAGAGGATACTTTTTTGTCTCTCATGTTCAGAATTATGTCAACATATTAAGAATGGACTCATTTTAGCTAAGCTAATAACAAAGTATTGTTTTATATTGAAAAATAATTGTTGCAGGCATATCTTCATAAACAATGCATATTTCTCTTCTTGACAGACCTACACAATATATTAAGTCATACATTCTACATCTTTGTTCATGTGGTGGTTATACTACTGTATGCATTTGATGAATCTCATGGAACTCTACCCTTAAAATGGGTCATTTTTACAGTATATAAATTATACTGCAATAAAACTGACTTTAAACATTGCAGATTGTTGAGCCCTATTCACTGGAGATGCTCACTCCGTGGGTAGGAAATACTGGCAACAGTGGGATCAGAAACATGTGAAGTCTACTGACTAGAAGCACCTGCATGCTCTCTACAAGTAGGATGCCTTACCTTAAGGAATAGAAATGGACCCAAGACCCCCAACTCCCTCTGCCCAGGAAGGTACAGTCTGGGCAAAGTCAGTTTTAGCTTTTGAGATTTATCTCTATTTTGATTAGCACATGCTTCTCTAAGATAATGTAAACTAATTCTGTTTAGATGCAGTCAATGCTGGAGGCCCATGTGTCATTCTGATTATATAAAGTGATTTTGCATATTTCTGTCCTCCTTTATTTGGAATTTTTTCTTCATGACCAAATTCTTGGGATGGGAGTGGGGATTGATAAGTGATATCTGACTGGAGCTATGGAGTAATGACAACATTAAGTGCTAAGAGTAGTCAGTGGAGGAAGAAGGTTGGGGTTGCTTTAGCCAGGAAGAGGATTAATAAATTGGCTACCCATCATTACCATTTGTACAGAAAATTATTCTAGATGAGAAAACTTGAGGTATACTGTATGATATTCTAGCTGTACCAGAAGTTACAGGATATGCCATGGGATCAGGTGAGATAAACAGATTTATTCTGTAGGTAATGTAGGCTTTTCATAAGGGATGCATAATCCTTTTTAAAAACTCAGTTAAAATCCCACTTGCTTAAGCCTGTAATTAAAGATCATCTTGTATAAGACCTGATAGCATTCTATTTTCTGTGAGTGCTCTTTGTTTTTCTGGTTAGTCCATGAGCTCTTGTGGGCAAGAAATCTCTTACATTTGCTTGTGTTGGAGTGAGTAGGACTTTCTGAATTAGCTGGAAAGCATTTTTTATTCTTTTAATCCTTTTCAGTTTCATATGTTGGTCTTTTAATTGAATCAGATTTTCTTTTTCCTAAGTGTTGTTGGAATCTTGTAAGACTGTGGCTTATAGTTGAACAGTTCATAGATAAAATATTCCAGTTAATAAAAGCCATTTTCATGCTTTTTTAAACAAATAGAGATGCATTGCTCACTCGTGTTTATCTTGAGTTTATACAATCTCAAGTTCTTGGCCAGGGGCCTAGATATTTGTTGTGAAAGGCAATTTTTGGAAACTTACCATAAAATGCTCACTGGATGTGGAAACTATGTTATGAAAGGCTAGCACTCTGTAAAAGAGTAGATTTCCTGCAAGTTTTACAACACAATCTGTTGTCAATTCTCAGCTTGTCCTGCAGAACAAACTTGTCAAACCTCATATTTATGATTTTGGGTTGACAAGCTTGAATTATAATCAGAAAATGTTGTGGTAACATAAATTTTGGTGGGTCAATTTTAAGTTTGGAAGAAATAATCTATTAAGGAATTTACCTTCCTTAATGGGAAAAGGCAATGGAGATAAAGTTATCTTTGGAATTTTCCATATCAAAAGTACCCCTCTCCCCCAATCTTTCCTCCTCAATCTTGGATCAAATGAACTTCCTCTGTATGCTCACAGCATCCAGCAATTATTCTTTCAAAGCACCAACAAAATTGTATTCACATTATGGACATATGGGTGAGATTTTTCAATGGCTGGTTCTCAGTCATCTCTATATCACCAACATTGCTAGTAGAGTTTCTGATGCACAGTGGCTAGTTAATGGATGTTTACTTACTTAAGACTAATGATAATAATAATAATAACTAATATTGAGAACAATTATTTGCAACAGGAACTGTTTTTAAGCACTTTACAGGTATTGATTCATCTAATCCTCCCTATAATCTTTTGTGGTATCTACAACATACAGATGAGAAAAATAAAGAACACTTTCTTTATGGAAGATGTGGAGACAGTGACCATGGCAGTTGCTGAAGGCAGGGAGAAGGAAGAAGAGGTGTGATGTGGGGGCATTTTCAGAACGTAGTGTTGTCCTGAATGATATTGCAGGGACAGATGCATTATATATCCTGCCATAAACCACTGAATGGACTGGGGGAGAGTGTAAACTACAATGTAAACTATAATCCATGCGGTGCAGCAGTGCTCCAAAATATATTCACCAAATGCAAAGAATGTGCCACACTGATGAAAGAGGTTGTTGTTGTGGAGGAGCGGGTGGGGTGAGGGGTGGAGTATATGGGCACCTCATATATATATCTTTTTAATTATATAATATTTTTTCTTCTTCTTTATTTTCTTTTAAATGTTACATTAAAAAAATATGAGGTCCCCATATAACCCCACCCCACCCCACCCACACCACCCTTTCCACATCAACAAACTCTTCCATTATTGTGGCACATCCACTGCCCCTGGCGAATACATTCTGGAGAACCACTGCAGCACATGGACAGTGGTCCACATTGTACTCCACATTCTCCCCCAGTCCAGCCAGTGGGCCACAACAGGACACACAACGTCCAGTGTCCATCCATGCAGCACCACCTAGGACAACTCCAAATCCTGAAAATGCCCCCACACCATCTCTTCTTCCCTCTCCCGACCATCAGCAGGCACCGTGGCCACCCTCTCCACATCACTACTACAATTTCTTCCCCTACTAATCACAATATTTCCCCAGCAAAACACCAGTAAGTGCACTCTAATCCATACTCTATTCCTCCATCTTTTGGACCGGAATGGCTATGTCCAGGCCCCCTCTACATCAAGAGGGGTTTAGATTCCACATGGATGATGGATGCAATTCTCCTGCTTGCAGTAGGCACTCTTGGCTCCCTGGTGTGGTGGTTGGCCCTCCTCATCTTCCTGTCAGCTGGCCAGGGTAAGTTCAAGAAACCAGAGGGTAGGAGCTGCAAGTCTGCTGAGGCCCAGGGCCTGGCCATCACATGGACAGTTCAGAGATTCAGGTCCCTGAGTATACACCAACCCATATGCCAACCACAGGTCCGGTAAAAGTAACAGAAGAGGCATGTGTAGAAAAGTGATATCTGAGTCCAATTCCATCACATTCAGGAACACAAACTCCAAAGTAGGGTCAACTTACATAGCCCTGAACTCCAGAGCCATCTGCCATGACCATAGAACCTGTGGGTCGCTGCAGCCCCCAGGAGAACCAGTACCTGGGTTTTCATCTACCTTGGCTGTCTCTGGTACCCTGCTGAGGCATGCATAAGCATCACCCCCTGATGACCTCCTGACTCTTTTTTGGAGACTCATAGCCATATAAACTCATTTGTCCTTTCCGTTTCCCTTTTTTATTGAAGGTCAAATTGTAGTTTTTAACACCTGCTATTACATATAGTCTGAGATATTCTGCTAGTCTGAGTTGACCTCTTTGTTCATGGTCTTTTTGTAATTACATCATCAGTTGGTGCTTGGTAGTAATCCCTCAGTACCAGGGAGGCTCATCCCCAGGAATCATGGTCCATGCTGGGGGGAAGGCAATGCATCTACATGCTGAGTTTGACTTAGAGAGTGGCCACATTTGAGCAACATGGAGGCTCTCAGGAGATAACTCTTAGGCACCCCACAGCTATAGGCCTAGTTCATATTTCAGGCACATAGGCTCATAATCGGAGCCATCAGTATCAAGGGCTCATCATTGGAACATCCATCATTATTGGTCTTTGCCATTGCACTTGGGCAATTGTTTTTCCATTGGGGAATGTGATAGAGCTCCCATGACCAGGAACTCAGCATGCTCTCATCTGCTGTTTCCAACTGAAACCACTATGAAAATATCCAAAACTTTCTATGTACCCTGTATGCATGCCCTGGAGAACTCCCTCCCAACTGTGTTTCCCCACTAATGACACCCCACACAAATGCTCCTCCCCCACCATAGTTGAACCTCTCTGTAGTCCAAAACTTCTTCAAAAAGGAAACCCAGTATATTGCCAGGTTCCATTAATAGAAAAATGGAATATAATGATGGGTTTAAAGGTTAGATATAGAATACATAGAAATTTAGAAAAATTAAATAAAGGAAAACTAAATTGGTGTATCAAAGAAATGAAAAATGAAAAAACTTTGTTTTTGACATTTTGCCTTTCATCACTGCTACAGGTGTTGCCCTGTATGTACAATGGCAAGGCAATTTCTTCCATTTCTTCCTCAGTGTCTACCTCCTTTCTTTCTTTCTTTCTTTCTTTTTTCCTGATTATTAAGTTTCTCAAAATAAGTTTTAGGTCAAGGCAATTCACATATACAATATATGGTACTCCCACATATCCAACATCAAACCCTTTGTCCCTTCCCCAACAGAGATCTTTTTACATGTTCATATTATAATTGCTACAGCTAATGTACAGATATTGAAATGATAGCTTTCCAACATGGTTCCATTTGGGTTTACATCATGGTTTATATTTTAGACTCTACAATTTTCTAAATTTTTAGTTATCTTATGTTTTACATTATGGTTTACATTTTAGCCTATAGACTTTTATACATTTTTGCTGTAATTTCACATGACCTATACCCATCATGGCATGATCCTGTTGAACACTTTCATTGCCCCACAGTTACCCTGATTCCATGTATTCAACACCTCTTTCCCCCTCCCCTCAGGGCCCACCATGACAATCAATCTTCATTATTTGAGGGACCATATTCAGAGATACTTGCAAAAATGTTGGGGGCTTGACATACTTGACTGCCCTAACCCACTGGGAACCACCGATTCTCTCAAGAGATACAATTCCCTCTGTTTGTAAACATCAGTCCTCCCCAGGATGTGGATATACCTTCACTCTCATTGTATGGGTCTCCACCCAATGATATTATCCACTATGAAAAAATGAGCACTCATACGCTCCCCAGAAGCTTGCCCTGTGTCAGATGCACCCCCCCCTTATGCAACCCAAACATGCAGCCTTCCATATTACATTCTCTAAAGAGTTTTCTCTGCACCAAAATTTCAACCACATACCTGACAATCTCCCATGATCAAATATTCCCCTCACCCTCTCCCCAAATTCTTGGGCAATCTGACCCATCCTCCCATCCCTAGCGCCCCTAAAGCCCATGCAGCCCCACCCAAAGTTATCCCTATGCCCCCATTTTATCCCTTCCCTGTACAAATACTTACCTCCAGCTTATCATAGATTTCACCTAAGTAGCTGTCAGCTCACAACCTTCCTCTACCCTCCAACTACTTTAAAGTTTATCATCCAGTCTCTAGCTCTCTGAGACAGCATGGTTTACTTATTTCATATCAGAGAGGTCAGTAGTATTTGTTCTTCAATGCCTGGGTTGCTTCACTCAACAAAAGGTTTTCAAGATTCATCCATGTTATCACATGTATTTGTACTGTAATTGTTCTTATAGCTGAGTAGTATTCCATTGTACGTATATACTACATTTTATTTATCCATTCGTCTGTTGATGGGCATTTGGGTTGATTCCAACTTTTGTCATATTTTTTAATGTAACATTTTTATGATCTATGTATCTTTAAAAAAAGACAACTAAAGAAAAATTTAGAAAAGTAAAAAATAAATAAACAGGCAAGGAACACATATGGTGATTAAGATCAGTAGGCAAACACAGAATGTCCTGGTATTTTAACAACATTATGTGAAGATGATTTAACCTAAGAAAGGCCATAGATGGTACATTTATTAAACACATAAAAGGAGAAGAAAAGAAAAAGAAAGAACAATGAAGATGAGTATCAGGTATGTTCAACATTCTGTAGCAGTTGAATGGCAGAGGCAGGATTCAAATCCATGATCCCAGAGATGTAACCACTATGCTATACATGTGTTTCAAGGGAAAGAAATATTCTGTCTTTTAATAAAATTGCATATACAAGAAACCTAATAACATAAAGATGGATTATGACTGGCCAAGAGCAGGAGTTCCTTCTTTTCTTTTGGAGTGTAGCTATTCTTTTTCCATTCCAATTTCCTGCTTCTTTTATATGGTTGTTTCCAGTCAGTCTATTTGGCTTACATTTGTGAGGTTGGCTTCTTTTGGATTGTATCTGAGTAATGTATAAGTTGAACTAAGATATGGGTTTGTAGTTGAAGATCTTGCACCTTTATTTGGGACAATATTTGAGGACAGGTTGAATGTTGAAATTCTATTATGCATGGTCTAGTAGAAAGAACATTTTGAAATCACTTGTGCTTTCCTTTATTTTTTCCTAAATAATTATATTTATTTTTAATTATGTGGATGATACAGAAATAAATTCTCATTGCAAAAAGTTCAAACAACATTATGTGAAAATCACTCTTTATTCCCACCCCCTACCGCAATCCTTTCACAGGGTTAAATATTTTATTAGAGTGGTGTGTATCCTTCCAAATTATTAACTTTGCATTTGTGTACATATATGTACTTGTAGAAATGTGTACTTTTGTGTGTATGTGTGTGCTTTACATAAATGGAATATACTGCATGTATATTCCCGGCATGCTTTGTTTGCTCAAAAATATGTCCTGGTTAATTGCTCTGTGCCAAGACATGTAGACCTACCTCATACTATTTAACTGTTGCACAGGATTCAGAAGTATGAATCCTATTTATCTCGTGTTTATACAATCTCAAGTATAAACTTGAGTATATACCTTTTTAATAAAGTGTAAACTTTTCCCTGTCAATGGATATTTATGTTATTTCCCATTGTTTTGCTACTATAGAGAACAGTGTAGGACTTATTAGAGTATGGCTATTTCTTCAGGATTGATAAGGCAGATTGGAATTGCTGGCTCATAATGTGTGCACAGTTTTACTGAAATATATATGGCCAAATTGTCTTCTAAAATGGATTCAATAATGACACTAGTAGTTTTTCAACCAAAAAGAAAACTTGAATAAATGGAAAACTATATCATGTGCCTAGATGGAAAAATCTCAATTTTGTAAAAAATGACAGTTTTCATCAAATGAATAGAAATCCTATGCAAGTCCTACTTAAAGTGCAACCAAAAATTTTTTATGGAGCTTGACAGGATGGTTCTAAATTTTAAGATGTATGGAAAATAAGTAAGAGGAGCCCAGAAATTTTGAAAACATAACAAAAATAAAAAGGGACTTGACCAACTAGATATCAAAGTATGCTAAAATGTTACATTATTAAAAGGAGTGATAATGTTGTAAGATATATTCACAGTGTTTAACGGAAAAGAATAGGATCTCATATATACATAACAATTGGTAAATTGAAAAAATTGAAATTCCCAACCCATGGAGCAAAAAAGTAGTTCATTTAACAGTGCTGGTAAATTAGTCTATCTATTTGGAAGCAAAACTCAAAAGACTTTCTGCAAAATAAGAAAAAATAACCAAACAAAAAATAGGCAAAGGAGATGAATAAGCATTACAAAGAAGAGGAAATGCAATGACCAATAAAAAATGGAAATATATTCAACCTCATTAGTCATCAAGAAAACACAAATTATAGCAACGATGAGATATCATCTTTTGCTGGTCAGTTAGCTAGGAAAAGGGCACTATCACATATTGCAAGTAGAAATTTGAATTGCCACTGCCTTTTAGGGAAGTACTCTTGCTAAAAATATTGTGGTGGTTTGGAACTGTCTGTACCCCAGAAAATCATGTTCTTAAAGCTGATTTCATTCCTGTGAGTGTAAACCTATAGTAAGAAGGTTTTCATGAGGTTCCTTCCATTAAGGCATGACCCAGAGCATGTCTTAAACTTTTCACTATATAAACGGGATGAATACACAGAGAAAGCCATGGAAGTAAGAAGCTGAAAGCAACTAAATTGAGAAGAGAAGGGAGAGACTAGCATATGCTGCCATTTGCCTTGCCGTATGACAGAGGAGTCCAGGATTGCCCACAGGTAATCTTCAGGAAAAAAGCCTTGTATGATGATGCCTTGATTTGGACATTTTCACAACCTCAAAACTTTAAGTTTGAAAGCTAATAAATTCATGCTGTTAAAAGCCTACGTATTTCATGGTATATTGTTTTCAGCAGGCTAGCAAACTGAAATAATTATTAAAATTGATAATCAGATGCTATGAATAAATATCTCTGGAAAGTTACACTTTTAATAGTGATTCTCTTTGGTGAACAGTATTGGGACACTAACACCTGGGTAATTTTTGCAGTTTGATTTCCCCCCACACATGTATATATTACATATTGCCTATTAATATTACCTATTAAAGTAAAACAAAACTTTTGAAAACTTTAGAAATACATACTTCAATCCAGCCATCTCATGCCTGGTACTCTACCTTATTTTACTTTTATTTTTAATCCTCCTCTTGTGGTTTGCTTGCTGTCTGCTCTCTGTGTCCATTCACTGTGTGTTCTTCTGTGTCTGTATTTATTTTTATTTATCCCCACCCTTGCGGCTTGCTTGTTGTCTGCTCTCTGTGTCCATTCGCTGCGTGCTTTTCTGTGATTTTTAATTTTCTCCCTTTTTGTTGTATCACCTTGCTGAGTCAGCTCTCTGCAGTGCTTGTGGGCTGGGTGGCACTCTGCAGCACTTGCGTGTGGGGCAGACTCTGTGGTGTGTGAGTGAAACTGCCTTCAAAAAAAAAAGAAGAACACAGAGGAATAGAGACAGCTTCTTAGAAACAGCGAAAGCCCTGGAGAGAGAGACAAAGCCAGTCACCTGATAGTCTACAGTGGAGAGAGGCAAAGCCTAGAGAGCCTCATACTTTACAGCTGACCTTGTGGAGAAAACAGAGATGCTGAGCCCAGAGAGAAATGAGCCCTGGGAAGAAAGGAACCCAGGAAGTCTGAACCCAGGCAGACATTGGTAGCCATCTTGCTCCACCACATGGTAAAAAAACTTTGGTGAAGGAAGTAATTTATGCTTTATGGTCTGGTATCCGTAAGCTACTACCCCAAATAAATACACTTGATAAAAAAAAAAAAAAAAAAAAAAAGGAGGTCCTTGGATGCAAACCCAGGGCCTCCCATATGGTAGAAGCGAGCCCAACTGGTTGAGTCACAGCTGCTTCCATACCTTATTTTACTTTTTTAAAAAAAGGTTTTGCATTTGTAATGACTGAAACAAAAAAATATCTAAAATTACAGCCTCTGAAAAACCACTTGTTTTTGCCTGCCTTCAATGTCCTCGAAATTGACCTTGGCCTCACACTGGGTGTTTAAGAGCCAGGTCTCTGAAGACAACCATGTGGACAATGGTTTTGTCCAAGGAACTATCCACGGAGTACCTTGTGGGCATGAAATGATTGTAGTTATACACTTGATCTTTGTCCTCTTGATGATTTTCTTCTTGCCCATGGCAGCTGTTACTGTGTGGGAGTAGCAGTCAATTCCAGCCATCAGAGTATAGCTATAGGGGAAGTCTGAGGTGCCTTTATCAATTTTCTTCATGATAATGGCTTTGCCTCCAGAGTAGTGTCTGGCCAGAACCCATACCACCTTTCTGGGTTTCATAAACTTGCCCATTTTGACAGCAACGACTGGGGTCTGCATCAGAGATTATTTAATTTTTTTAAAGTATGTAAATATACATCATTGATTCTTGTTCCCTTAGGACAATATGTTTTATAATCTGGAAGCTGTGAGGATTTTTTTCCCCATTGTTCTGAAATTTTACCACAGTGTGTCTGGATATGGATCTTTATATATACATCCTAAGTGAAACTTGATGGGCATTTTAAATCTGAGAACTCATATCTTTCTTTAGTTCTGGAAATTTTCTTCTATCATTGCTTTGTCTTTTCTTTCTGTAGCAGTTTGATATAATTGATGAATTCCAAAAAGAAATATTGCATTATGCTTGTAATCTGATCTGTACCTGGGCATGATTGAGTTATGATTAGGGCTTTAGTTGGGCCACATCATTGGGACATTGAGTCTCCACCCCTTGGTCAGTGGGGACTCACAGATAAAATGCATGGCAAAGAGCAGAGTTGAGGGTTTCTGACGTTGGAGTTTTGATGCTGGAATTTGATGCTGAAGCCTTAAGCTGGAGCCCCAGGGAAAGAGATGGAGCCATTGGTCTGGTAGTCTACAGCTGACCTTGTGGAGAGAGGCAAAGCCTAGAGAGCCTCATAGTCTACATTTGACCTTGTGGAGGAAACAAAGAAGCTGAGTCCAGAGGAACCCAGAAAGCCTGAACCCCCACAGACATCAGCAGCCATCTTGCCAGAACATGTGGAAATAGACTTTGGTGAGGGAAGTAACTTAGGCTTTATGGCCTGATAACTGTAAGCTCCTACCTCAAATACATACCCTTTATAACACCCAGCAGATTTCTGGTATTTTACATCAGAACCCCTTTGGCTGACTAACACACCTTCCTATGCATTATTTTTCCTATTCTGTTTCTTTTGGCACTTATAGTAGAGAGATGCCAGAATGTCTAGATATATAATCCTTGTTCCCTAACATTTCTTTCTTGTTGTCCTGTATTGCATTCTTAGAGACACTATTCGATGGTGGGGTGTTTGTGACTGGAAGGGAGCAGCCTAAAGATGGTTTCTGGAATATTAAAGTTTTATTTCTTGATTTTGGTACTTAGAACATAGGTCTGTTTAATTTGTGAAAATTCTTCAAGCATTAGATATGAGATATGTGTTCTTATGTCAATAAACATTGAAAAATAAGAACCTCAAATTGTTTGACCTGAATAACTGGATGAATGGAATTTCCATCTGCTGAGATGAGGAAGGCTACAGGTAAAGTAGGTTTGGGAGTGAGATAACGAGTTCAGGTTTGAACATGTTGAGTTAGAACTGTCTCAGGTATGCAAGAATAGATGTAAAGTATTGTGCTAAATCTTCCCAGTATATCATATAAGATGAGGACTGAGAATTAACCATTAGAGTTAACAATTTGCAGTTTATTAGGGGCCCTGGTAAGAACAGGTTTGGTGGAATTCAGGGAAGGGCTAGAAGTTGATTAGAGTGGTCTTAAAAGTATGGAGGAGGAAAAAAATGGTATAAGCAAGTCTGTTTGCATTCTGGTCCAGGGTTGTGATAGGGGCATTAAGGTGTGGTCAAATCTAACTGTTGCTTTTGTAATGGTCCCATGGCCACTTATATTCCCCATCTCTCATTTCCATACTGGAAGCACTCCTGAACCTCTCCCCACTTTTCAAAAGCCCTCCTGTGTACCTTTGGACAGTTGTTCATTTCTTTCTATCTCTTTTTAATTTGATCCCATCTGACTTCTATCTTTTGGCATTTATTATTTTTCTTTTCCCCAATGGCACCTGTTCTTATTTCCTAGTGTTTCATGCAGGTTCAATCTCTCTCATTTTGCTTTTTGGATCCTCAGTTCCTTTCCAATAAATATGCAAAATAATGGCTGCCTTAAGAGTTACCTCCTGAGAGCCTCCATGTTGCTCAAATGTGGCCACCCAGCAGGTAAATGCATTACATTCCCCCCACCATGGCACATGACTCCTGGGGATGAGCCTCCCTGGTGCTGAAGGATTACTCCCAATCACTAACTGGTGATGCAATGAGAAAAAGACCTTGAATAAAAGGGGGAAATTTTAAAGACAAATGAGTTTATAGGCTAAGAGCCTTCAAAAAAGAGTCAGGAGGTCATCAGAGGGATTGTGCTTATGCACACCTCAGCAGGATCCCAGAGACAGCCAAACTAGGTACAAGACCAGGTACTGATGCTCCTGAGGACTATGGACACATACAACTTCTACCATCATGTCAGTTGGCTCTGGTGTTCAGTGCCTTGTCAGTGGGTCCTACTTTGGAATTTGTGTTCCTGAGCATGATGGAGTTGGACTCAGATTTGACCTTTCTACACATGCCTCTCCTGTCACTTTTACTGAACCTATGGTTGGCACTGGGGTTGGCGTATACCCAGGAGACTTGAATCTCTGGACTGGCCGTGTACCAGCTGGGCCCTGAGCCTCAGCAGATTTGAAACTCCTACTTTCCAGTTTGTTGGACTTACACAGGTCAGCTAACAGGGAGGCGAAGACAGTCAACCACCACACCTGGGAACCAAGAGTGCCTACAACTCCAAGCAGGATATTCGCATTTATCATCCATGTGGGATCTAAGCCCCTTCTCAATATAGAGGTGGAGTGGACATCATCAAACCAGGGTCCATAGGATAGAGGAATAAAATATGGATTACAGTGAACTTACTGGTATTCTACTATAGAATTTTTGTGAATAGTAGTAGAGCAAACTGTAGCATTGATCTGGAGAAAGTGGCCATGGTAGTTGCTGAGGGCAGGGAGAGGGAAGAGGAGATGAAATGTGGAAGCATTTTTGGGATTTGGAGTTGTCCAAAATGATATTGCAGGTACAGATGCTGGACATTATATATACTGCCATAACCCACTGTACTAGGGTAGTGTGAACTACAATGTAAACTATAATCCATGCAGTGCAGCAGTGCTCCAAAATGTATTCACTGAATGCAATGAATATGCCACAGTGATGAAAGAATTTGCTGATGTGGGAGGAGTGTGTGTGGGGGTGGGGTGTGGGGAACCTCATATTTTTTAATGTAACATTTTTGTGATCTATGTAACTTAAAAAAAGATAATTTAATTTAAAAATGGGTGCTTAATTTATGGTGAGGATCAAGGGAAATTATATAAAATATTTTGTAAATATAATACTCTAAAATATTAATTTTATGTTAGCTAGTATATTCAGTTTTTAAAGAGGCATTGATTCCATTATTTTGATACTGTCTTCCTTCTGCTTTCTAAATGTAATAGCTTTCAGTAAGTTTGGGTGCTGCATTTTAGTGGTAATCTACTTTACATCTCCAATTTTGATTAATAGTACTATTGGAAATAGGACAAAGGGTATTTATAGCCATTTCTGATCCCAAGTTTTCTTTTCTGCCAAGTGACAAATTGAGTTTAAAACAACAGACCCCCTCGTATTCTTTATAAATGTATACAAGTCTCCCCCCCACAAACTATTAGCTACTTAAGGGCAGGGATTAAATCTTATTTATTGTTGTATACCCCAGTGCACAAAGCACCTGACACAGTAGGAATTTATTTCATGGTTCTTTTGTTGAGTAATTGAATGGAATTGAGCAAAATTTTTGTTTGTATTAACTGGGGATATTATTATTGGGATAAAGATTTTGCTTTAATATTCTTTTTTTTGGTCTTTATTTATTTATTTTTTTAATGTTACATTAAAAAATATGAGGTCCCCATACACCCCCCACCCCCCTCACCCCACTCCTCCCATAACAACAGCTTCCTCCATCATTATGGGACATTCATTGCACTTGGTGAATACATCTCTGAGCACTACTTCAGCACATGGTCAATGGTCCACATTATAGTTTACACTCTCCCTCAGTCCACCCAGTGGGCTATAGGAGGACATACAATGTCCAGTAACTGCCCCTGAAGTACCACCAAGGACAACTCCAAGTCCTGAAAATGCCCCCACATCACATCTCTTCTTCCCACTCCCTACCCTCTGCAGCTACAGTGACAACTTTCTCCACATCAATGCTACATTTGCTTCCATTACTAATCACAATAGTTCTAGAATAGAATATCAGTAAATTCACTCTAATCCATACTCTATTCCTCCATTCTGTGGACCCTGGGATGGTTATGTCCACTTCACCTCTATATCGAGAGGGTGCTTAGATTCCACTTGGATGATGGATGCAATTCTCTTGCTTGCAGTTGTAGCTGATGATGTAACTAGAGAACGACCTTGAATAAAAGGGTCAACTCAGACCAGCAGAATATCTCAGCCTACATGTAATATCAGGAGCTAAAAATGCCTTTTGACTTTGAATAAAAGGGGGAAATGGAAAGGACAAATGAGTTTATATGGCTATGAGTCTCCAAAAAAGAGATGGGAGGTCATCAGAAAGGTCGCCCTTATACACACCCCAGCAGAGTCCCAGAGACAGCTAAAATAGATATAACCCCAGGTGTTGGTTCTTCTGAGGGCTACAGAGACCCACAGGTTCTGTGGTCATGGCAGATGGAGTTCAGTGCCATGTCAGTTGGCCCTACTTTGGAGTTTGTGTTCCTGAGTGTGATGAAGATGGACTCAGATGAGATCTTTATTCACAAGCCTCTCCTGTTACTTTTATTGGACCTGTGGTTGGCGCTGGGGTTTAGTGTATACTCAGGGGACCTGAACCTTTGGACTGTCCATGTGATAGCCAGGCCCTGAGCCTCAACAGACTTGCAACTCCTACCCTCTGGTTTATTGGACTTACCCATGTCAACTAACAGGGAGGTGAAGAAGGTCAACCACCACACCAGGGAGCCAAGAGTGCTTACAACCGCAAGCAGGAGAATTAATATTCGTTCTAACATGACTTTGTTGGTAGGTTTATATTAATAGTATCTATGGTGTGGGTACTAGTTTTAGGCAGATCTATTGCCTTATTTAGAGTAAATGCTGCTTGGAAGTCTGCAATCTAAACACAAATTATAACTTGAGAAACTGGAAAGTCTATATTTATTGATAGATGCTATTTATTGATATTGTCTCTAATGTCACAGGATCCCTGAAATCTCATCTCTAGTAAGGCTTATATCCTGGTCTACCTTACTCCAAAACCAGTGCTCTCAACTCTAAACTCCATTGGTTCCAATTTGTTTCAAGCAAGTAGGTAAGGATTATCAGTCAGCTGCCTCATACAATTTCAGTTTTCTTTTGTTAGGGAGCAGTATTTATAGTTTATTTTGTTTGTTTTTGCACCAGTATTTTTCTCTGTTTATTCATTTTTCCCAGGGTTTTAGTAATAAAGAGTGGTACTTGGTCATTTTATTCGGTTTCATGCTGACTTGCTTTTTTTTTCTTTTAGTTGTTCTGACGCACATTGTGGCTCTGGAAGGTCCCACTAGTTTTAAACCCTAATTTTTCCACAAGAAGAAGATAAATGGCTTTTTTTCCACAGGACTGTATCTAATTTTAGCACTGTTTATGTCATGACTTTGAAAGTATGCTTTCAAGTTCCTGTTAATCTCTTTGTGTAGCCCTGTGGCCTAAGCAATGATTAAATTTAAATGTTAATACATTTACATAGGGAAAATAGTCTGATTATAGGTCTTGATATTCTTGGTATAGCAAAATTCTACAAATATTCATTGAGTGCCTACTATATGCCTGCATAGTTCTAGGCCTTGGGGAACACAGCAGTGAAAAAAACATCCAAAAAATAAAGATGAAAAAAGGATATATTTATTTCAAAAACTGATTTAATGTCAATGAAAATTGCACTTTAAAATTCTTCAACAGATGATGTAATTTCTTCTCCTCAAAACAGATTATACTGTGGTTGCAGTATCTGCTGTATAATCATTTTATTTTAAGCTAAGTAAAACCAAATAGTAATGTTACTTGTCCATTTTTTCTTTTTCTCTTTTGGTTGCCTCAAATAATTTTCTAAGTATACATTTTCAACTTAGTCTTTTTGAAATTAGTATTAATTTAAAGTAATTTGGAGCACTGAATACTTTCACCTGGATGAGGACTTATGCTCAAAGCTTACTCTATATTTTTCTGGAGTTAAAGCAAGCTATGTATTTGCCATAAAAAGGAGAATATAATATTTATCATATGTTTACTAGATCTAAGTTCTTAGATTTAGAGTTGAGGAAATTACTGACTAATGCTTTGACAGATTTTAATAAATACACGTTAAGAGTACAGCTTTTTTCCCTGCCTTCCTGCCTGCCTTCCCTCCCTCCCTCCTTCCCTTCCCTCTTTCCTTCCTTCCCTCCCTCCCTCCCTCCTTCCTTCTTTTCTTCCTTCCTTCCTTCTTTGTTGTTGGGCTGGATTTAAAATCCCTTAGCAAACTTCAATCCTCCTCAACTTTTCTGTATATATATCCTGTGAAGTAGGTGAATATAATATGTTTTTTAAATTCCTGGTATATTGGTAATGACACATGGCCTTGTCAATAAACAGCTCCTCAGAGCAACATCTAGTAGCTTTGAAGCAAATAGTACATACTTCCTTACTACTGCCCTATATAGTTTCTATGCTCTATCCTCATTTCTTCCCTAGTCCACACCCTTCCATATTTACTACTTGATTATGTACTATCTGATACTATTATTACTTGGGGGAAGTGGACTTGGCCCAGTGGTTAGGGCGTCTGTCTACCACATGGGAGGTCTGTGGTTCAAACCCCGGGCCTCCTTGACCGTTGTGGAACTGGCCTATGTGCAGTGCTGATGCGTGCAAGGAGTGCCGTGGCATGCAGGGGTGTCCCCCACGTAGGGGAGCCCCCACACGCAAGGAGTGTGCCCCATAAGTAGAGCCGCCCAGTGCGAAAGAAAGTGCAGCCTGCCTAAGAATGGGGCTGCCCACACGGAGAGCTGACACAACAAGATGATGCAACAAAAAGAAACACAGATTCCCGTGCCGCTGACAACAGCAGAAGCACTGACAACAACAGAAGCAGACAAAGAAGACGCAGCAAAAAGACACAGAGAACAGACAGCCAGGGCGGGGTGGGGGTGGTAAAGGGGGGGAGAAATAAATAAATAAATAAATCTTAAAAAAAATACTTGGCAAATGCTTCTTGTATGCTAACCTCACATAAGTATTAATGCTTGGCAAAAGGGGCCATGTCTTAGTGCAATAATGACTAGTGGATTTATTCTTTTTGTCAGGATATAATTAGCAGTATGGTGCTGTAGAATGAGCACTGGAGTTAGGAGACATTAATCCTAATCCCAGTTTAACCGTTTAGTAAATAAAACCTTAAGCTCTTCGTAATCTCTCTGAGATGCAGTTTCTTCCTTATGATGAGGGGCTCTTACTAAATATTTTTTCAAATTCCTTTCAATTTCATGATCCAGTGATCCAATGGAGAGGGTAAGATTTCTCCATATTTCTAATTTCCTATCCATGTCTTACCATTACAGAATGTTTTACCATCCCCTGGGACTTATATATATGGTTCTGCTTGATGGTATATGACAAAATGATTTTTTTAAAAAGTGCTTGAACACAGTGTAATATAATTAGTATATTAGGAATACATGGGCAGATTTTGTTTCTGAGAGTACATTTTTTTTCCAGGAAATGCTACCAATGTTTTCAAAACATATCCGTCAAAGAATAACAAATCTTTCTCTCTTTAATGTTTTCTCTTACATATTTGCTTTATTTTTAGCTGTGTAGAGGACCTAAGTATTATAGGCCAAAATTTCTCAAGCTGGCTTCCTTTTGACGTATACAATCTTCCTAATCACAGTTATTTGTGAGAACAAATTGCATATGCTGTTAGGAAAGATAGCAGAATCAGCCAATTTTAAGAATTAGACCCATCATGAAAATAAAGATGGTATATATACATATGGCCTGAGAAGAAATCAGTCTTGGATGAAAAAAAAAAAAATATATATATATATATATTCTTTTTTTATGCTTAAAAAATGTTTTTATTTGTTTATATATTTCTCCCCACCCCCTCATTGTTTGCACTTGCTGTGTGCTGTATGTCTTTAAGAGGCACTGGTAACTGAACCTGGGACCTCCGATGTGGGAGGGAGGTGCCTAATCACTTTAGCCACCTCCATTCCCTGCTTTTTGGCATCTCTCATTATGTTTTTTCTACTTGTATCATCTTGTTCCATCTGCCCATCACATCAGCTCGCTGTCTTGCTCGTTTTCTTTTTTTAGGAGGCACCATGAACCTCTACTCTCTGCTTTGTTGTGTCTCTCATTATGTTTTTTCTTTTTGTGTTTCTTATTGTGTCATCTTATTGTGTCAGCTTTCCATGCCTGCTCATCATGCCAGCTTGCTGTCTCCTTTTTATGAGGCACCAGGAACTGAACCAAAAAACCTCCCATGTGGTAGGCAGGAGCTCAGTTGCCAGAGCTACATCCATTTCCCATATATATATTCTTGATCAAATCAAACTAATGAGAAATTAAATATTCTCAGCTTCACTCTCCTACCTCATTGAGTTGTTGCAAGGATTTCACATGGCAAGATCTAGCATATAGATTTGTTCATGTTGAATGATACCCTAGGCTTCTCTCCTCACCACTGATGCCTATTCTGTGGTAAGGGGAAGGGAGCTCTATTCAGTGCCTCTGGCAGACCTTAAGTTGCAATTGGTGAAGCTCTCCTAATCTGCATTCCATCCTTGTCTCCTACCTTAAATTCCATTTTGACATTTCTGTGTATCAGGAATTGCTTATTTTATGATAGTGAATCATTAGAAAATCAGCAGAGTCACAGTCAAAGTGATTACCTTCCTCCACATACATTTCTTTTCCCTCCCAAACTTCCTAATTTTTGTTCAAGTCAATTTTTCCCAGTCCAACTGATAAAAGGAAACATGCCTTCTTGGGCTTTGCCTTTGTCTGAACTGTAGGGAGCTGTAGCTAGAAAGTAAAGTAGTTGAAGTCTGGGATGTTGGAGAAGCAAAGCAGGAAAGGAGCCAGGAAATGAAGGAGATTTGGACACTGAAGGAGATTTGGAAACTGAGTGATTCAGAGGCCAGCAAAAGCTCAGAGGAATTGAAGGTCAGTTCAGGAACTAATTACACAAATTTGGTTAATCTGTTTCAGCATCCGTCTTGTGTGGCTCAAGCACCTTTGGGGTTTAGAGACTTATTTTTATAGGAACCAGAAGGTAGAGTAAAATTTCTGTTAGTATGAACACTTCTCTCTGTTTTTGAATATGATAACCTGGAATCCATCTTTAAATCTTCACTACCCATAAATTCTACTAGCTAAACAGTACTCAACAAATGCTTGCTAGAATGAATGGATAAAAATTTTATTGTGTTTCCTTCTCTAGGCCTTTTGAATTCATCCTTTTAACCCCATTCCCATTCTCACCCTAGCCCAAGCCAAATAATTTCAATGCCACACTCTCCAATTTAGTATTTGAGTTCCTCTAAAATCAGACCCCAATTTATTTTCTACTTTCTTTTTCCATACTGCTTATGGGTGTCTTTCCATTTATCTAATCTAGTCTCCATTCATTGTCTCTTGGTCATGTTCATTCTGTTGTTTACTCTTCCTTGTGCCTATCAACTTAATCTAATATCCCTTAAGACCCAGTTCACATCCTATCGCTTCTGTGAAACCTTCTATGTACATTTCAGTGAACCTGCATCTCTTATTTTGAAATTCTGTTGTAGCTTCTGTTACCATATGTGTTGGCACATAAACATTTTTTACCCTAAATCATATATGTGTTTTAACTTCCTATTGAGTATGTGTCTTTGAGGGCAAACACTATACATTATACTTATTTCGTGTCTCCTACAATGCTTAGCAAATATATTTATTTAATGAATGTTTCATCTTGAAAATAGAAAGACAAGAAAAAATAAGGTATGACAAAATAATATAAGCCTCAATTTCATTTTATTATGCAAGAGATCAGCAAATGGCCTTAAAGACTGAAAATATCCTTGACATCTCAAGTTTATTGTTACACACAGTATAATTTTATAGAACATCTTTACAATATGTAATTGTTGAGAAAAGACAGGGTAGAGGACTTTCTAAAAGAAGTATTTAAAAATTGAAACCAATTCAACAAAAAAAACACATTTTGCCTTATATACATATTTGGAAATTTGGAAGGGGTTTTATGCTTTTTGATTTTAGAATAAATCTATTAGGTGTCTAATAACATATAAATAACACAGTAACATGACCTCTGGCACCAGTGTTTTTTAAAAAAGTCAAATCCAATGAACTGTTAATGAGATAAATGTTTTAATTCTTTCAAATACTGAAATAAAATTGCTGCAATTAAATGCAGATTCTGAGGGCAGTTATCTAATTATCCCCACATATCCCAGGGAACAATTTAAAATCTTGATAACAAAGGTCTTGGAAAAAATAAGCAAGCTATTGTAGGCAAGAAAAATGAGTCTAACTAGAAGGGTAAAAATAGATGAGACTTGTTATTGTTACAAATAATATGTTCTAGATAAGTAAACTTTAAGCAGAGAGATGACTTTAAATTAGAAAAATGTTACCAGAACACCTTTGAGTTAGAAACTGATAAATTGGGCTATAGATTATAAAATAATAATAAAATTAGCTTATTATGAACAAAAAGCTAATCATGAACCACTTCATGAAATTGACATGCATACTTTTAATAGCTCATTTTCTTTTTTTTCTGAATTTTTTCTCAACATTTCATAAATATCATAATACACATTAATAATCATGATGCCTCCTTTGTATTTCTGAAGTCATTATCTTGGATATTACTGTATAATTTCAAACATTTGAAATACTGACATTGATTGAAAAAGTTATTCATTATAGATGCCTATTACTGATTTAATTACTTTGGGGTTAAATGCAGAAGTATTTTAAATGATGTGCTCTAATACAGTTCATTTATTGAAAAACAAATCAAACAAGAATTATGGCTTAAAAAAGAAAGATGATAAAAGGACACCATTCATGTGAGAAGCTTTATTTTTAAATTTAGAATATTTATAAATTAATGGCACACAGAAAAGATAAATTACTTGCCCTTTATCTTTAAATATCGGCATCATCAAATATTAAGTGTTTGTAAATATCTACTCTAATTGATCTAATGCTTTTCCTTGACCTTGATACATAGTTGGACGTTTCCCTAAAGACCTAAATACCCATCCTTCTGTTTTGCTGGATAACTGGTTCCTTCCTGTTGCTAAATCACTTGTTCCCAAAACTCTGTTCCTACTAGGATTTAACCTCTCTTCTAAAAAGTTTGTGATATGCCACTGCCCATCATACGAATGCTGCCCGCAAGATTGTCTGTAAAACAAGCCTGTAATAATGGTGCTGCAGCTTTCAATGCAGCTCCATGCATAACACAATCAGCTCATTTCCGGAGATGATGTAAGATGAAGTTTCAGGGCTGTGATGAAGAGGTCTTCAAAACTAAATAGCTTCTATAAGGCAAATAGTTCTGTGTTTCTCAGGTAATTTTAATCTCTGAAATCAAACCACCTCTCAAGTTGTGCAATGACATGGTTATCAAATGTTTTCAATGATTTTTTGAGCATCAGAGCTGAGAAGAATGACAGGTTTAGATCTGTTCAAAATTCGTATTTGTCATTCAGCCTCTCAACCACCTTGTTCTTATCATTTGGAATGGGGCTATACAGATGGCAACCACTTGAATGCCTTTTTTTCTCCTGAAAGAGACTGCTGTCCAAGAATTATAGCAACATATTAAAGAAAAAAAATTAGACCCTTTAAAAATAAATTTCCCAGCTCCGGTGGGTTCTACCTTGAAAAAAAAATTGATACTTTATTTAAAAAAAAACAACAAAATCTCATGTACAACAATATCTCAAATCAGTTAAGTATGTGTTCAGAATGGGAATTTCCTTAGGTGAATTTTATCTGTTTCTAGTTTGAATTTTAAATTTATTCATTTTAGATATGTCAAGTAAAATTAAATTTTATTAATAATAAGATTAATTCTACTCTAACATAGTTTACCAACAATAAACTTATTTTGATCTTGAAAGCTATGATATCAAAAATAACTTATCTGTGCTAACCAGTGCTAAGCAGTGAGAGATAACAAATTGTATTTAAGAGTTAACATCTGTTTTAGTTTCCTATCTGCTAAAACAAATACCTCACAATAGATTGGCTTAATTACAGAAACTTATTGGTTCATGGTTCAGAAGCTACCAGATTTACTGCCTTCTGGGGTCAGTACCTTCTGGCTGGCCATCAATCTTTGGGGTCCCTTCATTTTTCTGGCAATGCACATGGCAGCATCCCTTCCTTTCCTGCTGCTGTGGCTTCTGTCTCCCTGTGGTCTTGTCTATTAAGGCCTCCAGTAATAGGATTAAGAACCTTTCTGAATGAGTTGGGCCACACCTTAATTGAAGTAACATAATCAAAAGGTCATAGTCACCATGGGTTCATTCTGACAGGAATTGATTAAGATTAAGAACATGTTTTTCTGGAGTGCATAACTGCAAGCCATCACAAAATCATTTTAAAAACATGCCACTGATGACTGTTCCACTCTAATGCTGGTGCTTAAGCTACTTTAATGAAGATTTGACTTTTTAATCATAAAACAGATAACTGAGTACAAAATATGTTAATTTGTTTCTCAGTTAACCACCCATATAGGTAAAATAGCCATTCAAGTCAAAGAGCACATCCATTCACTGCTGATCATAAGTTGACAATGTCTCCAATTTGCTGGCACAGTATATTGGAAATGAAAAGACATGCATTTAAGCCATTCTTCTTTTGTGCTCATCTCTTTATGGTATTGTACTATTTTGCAATTGTTGGTTCTCAGGCATGCCTCTTGCTTAGACTATGTGCACCTTGAGGTTAGAAACCCTGACTTTCATCTCCATAACTGCCTTAGCATAGTGACTAGCATATTTGATGCTGAAATAAGGTCTATTGATTGACTCTCTTCTGTTGTAAAGTACATGAGATTAACAACTCTGTTGAGTCCATTTTTATACCTTGAGCACCTAGTGTATTTCCTGGCTAAAAGAATGTGGAATAGATGAAGAAATAGCTTATACTTTGTGAGCAACTGTTACACATATTATCTCACTTTAGCCTTATATAGGTGTTACTGGATTTTGTCTATGTTCTTGACTATGCTGCAGAAATGAATTTCAAGAGCATGTTGGGTAATTCAGGCCAGTAACTTATTCAGGTAGGGAGGGACAAGAAATGGGAGAAAATAACAGACCATGGGTTCTAGGTGAAGAGGTAAGGGCTGAAAATGATAAAGTGGGCTGATTTCCCACTTATAATTTCCCATTATAGATTATAAATCCCCAGGTTTATTTGCATAATGATCCGAAAGGGGGGAGAAGGTGGCCAGAGTCAGGGTCCAGAGGTGAGAGAGCAGTCAGGCCAGGAGAAAGAGTGAATTCAGTCCTTGTGCCTGCTTTTTGAACTGTTAATTATTCCACCCCTTTGCTAATGGTGGGGGGAGTACTTCAAGCTGTTTGTTCTTTTGATTGGTTACCCCACCCATCATTTCCCCATGAGGCCCCAATGATAAAGTCCTTGGGAAATATCCAGGGCTTCTCCTGACTTCCAGAGGAGGTCTTTGCTCTGAATGGCAGAATCTTGGGGACAGTCTTCTTGCAGCCATCTTGAGGTTATTGATGTCCACATGAACTTCTTGCCAGATTCCAGATCTATCTTTTTTATTCCTTATCTTACTAGCTTCATTCCCCCCTCAGAGAATTTATACATTTATTTTTAAAGGGGTGCTGAAGGGAGATGATCATTCTTCTGTAGCTACATCCTACATGTTAGGGACAGTAGGCCCTACCTGACAGGGTGTAAAACCCTCCTGCTATTCTATCTCAGTTGGAGGAATATGGATCTGGCATCCTGGGTAAAGCTAGATGAAGTCCCTATATGGCTAACAAGATGTTGATTCTGGAAGAAATAAACTTAATTAGAATTTTGAGAATATGTGGTCCTACTAAAAGGACACTGGACCACAAAAGTAGAAAAGGCCAGGTGCCTACAAAGGCTGCATTTTCCCAAAGTTGATGAGAAAGAGTATTTTTCCTTCAGTAGAATGGGAATAATCATTTCCCTGTTTAGTTACATTAAAATAGATGAAAATAAACAAGGTTTCTTAAAGGGATGTGTGGATTGCCCTCCCTCTAGCAATAGGCATGTAGGCTAGAGTTAGAGGGAATAGCTGACTTTCACATTGACATTATTTAGCCTTTTCTTTGAAGAGCTATTTCAGGTGGTCCAATGACTGACATACATACACCCCCTCAGGTGCTTCTGGTGAACTGGCACTTTCTTGGACAGCTGGTTTCACCCAGGATTAGTACTCTAAGCTGGAAATTCCTTTAACTTTAATAGCTGTGGGAGTGACCAGAACTACAGAGTAAAGTTCCTTACATTTTGGCTCTAATTGAGAATAAGGCTTGTTTTCTTGTCAAGTTTTGATCAGAACCTGGTTTGCAGGTCTTGGGTGAAGAAATGTGGTTTATGGGCCATCTCAAAGAGGCTAAGTTGAAGTGTGTCCTAGCCACCACATTTAATGTTACCTTTCTGGTGGGAAATCACTTAGCCCTGGTAGGATGACATGTGAATCTGTCAGTACTCTCCAGAGTATGAGTGGGACAGGTTCAAGAACAAGGGCTAAGAGGGATACCTGGGTGTATTAGTCAGTCAAAGGGGTGCTGATGCAAAATGCCAGAAGTTGGTTAGTTTATATAAAGGGTATTTATTTTGGGTAGGAGCTTACAGACACCAGATTCCCTCACTGAAGTCTATTTTTGTGTGTTGGAGCAAGAAGGCTACCGACATCTGTAAGGGTTCAGACTTCCTTGGTTCCTCTCTTCCAGGGTTTTGCTTCTCTCTAAGTTCAGGATTCCTCTCTTCACAGGGCTTGCTTCTTCCTGGGTTCAGGGTTTCTCTCTTCCTGGGGCTTGCTTCTCTTTCCTCTGTGTGCTTACTTCCTGGGGATCCAGCTTAAGGCTTTAGCATCAAACTGCAACATAAAAACTACAACATCAAAAACCCTCAACTCTGCCCTTTGCCCTGTCTTTTATGTGTAAATCCCCACCCACAAAGGGGTGGGGACTCAACACCTTAATGACATGGCCCAATCAAAGCCTTAATTATAACTTAATCACACCCAGGTACAGACCAGATTACAAACATAATCCAATATCTATTTTTGGATTTCATAACTATATCAAACTGCTACACTCCACCCTCTGAATTCCAAAAAGACATTACAATATTTAAAAAAACAAACAAACCTTAAATCGGTAACAATGCAATGAAGTGGATTTGGCTCAACTGATAGAGCATCTGCCTACCTGGATCTCATGATCCAGGGTTCAAACTCAGGACCTCCTGACCCATGTGGTGAGCTGGCCCATGTGCAGTGCTGATATGCGCAAGGAGTGCCATGCCATGCATAAAATACCAGGAGTTAATCTTGCTAAGTTCTTTGCAACTTTAAAACATGAATTGCCTTTCCTCCAGTTTCCAATAATACTTTCGTCATTTACCCCCAAGCCATCATGAAAAGCCTCTTTAGCATGCATATTGCTATAAAAAGTCTCTTCAAAGCACTGTAGGTCTTTTCTTCCAAGCATCTCACAATTCCTCCAAAAAATACCCCTTAACCATTTATAAAACCATTCCAGCATTTTGGTAATTGCAAAAGCATTTCCCCACTCCTTGGTACCAAATTCTGTATTAGTCAGCTAAAAGGGGTGGTGATATAAAATACCAGAAATTTGTTGGTTTTTATATAGGGTATTTATTTGAGGTAGGAGCTTACAGCTACCAGGCAATAAAGCATAAGTTACTTCCATCACCAAAGTTTATTTTCATGTGTTGGAGCAAGATGGCTGTCGATGTTTGTGAGGGTGCAGGGCTTCCTGGGTTCCTCTCTTCCAGGATCTTGCTTATCTCTGAGTTCAGAATTCCTCCCTTCCCAGGGCTTTCTTCTTCCTGGGCTCAGGGTTCCTTTTTTCCTTGACTTGCTTCTCTTTCCTCTGTGTGCTTACTTCCCAGGGCTCCCGCTTACGGCTTCAGCATTAAACTACAACATCAAATCTCCAGCATCAAAAACCCTCAAGTGTCCTTTGCCATGCCTTTTATCTGTGAGTCCCCTCCCACCAAGGCATGGGAACTCAATGCCCTAATAATGTGGCCCAATCAAAGCCCTAATCATAACTTAATTATCTCCAGGTTCAGACCAGATTACAAACATAATCCAATATCTATTTTTGGAATTCATAACTATATCAAACTGCTACACTGAGTTAAGAACATTCATTAACTACTTAGAAAATGATGTTTACAAGGACATTTAACATTTGCAATATTTCTCTGCATATGATCTAGAATAAAAAAGTTATCACTAAAATCATCAGGCATGTATCTATAATAGAATGTAGGTATATAGTACTTAATACTAATTAATGTACCATCCAATGCATAAGTTTTTCTTTGAGCTGCAATTAATAGATTTAATTTCCAGGTTTACAGTACCATACATGTTATCTCTCCATGGGAGCAGGCCATGAAGCCAATTGTATTTAAGTTCTACTTACATTACTCTGTTGATAATTGCTCCACTTGGTATGTCCTTCACACAGCCAGCAAGGGCAGCACCATTGACCTTAGAGAGAAATTAGTAAGATAGGTTCCAGTAATCTACTGGCCTGGTGCATAGCACTCTTTGGCACTATGAAACAGTGCCAGTCTGGAGGTGATATCCACTGTGCATCTGGCTATATCAAGCCATCATTGACTCCTGCAGGATTTTAAAACTGTAATGTAGTCTCTATCAACCTCAAGAGCAAAACCAGAGATGTAGTAGAAAATCCTTTTTTTGTTATAGGGGTCATTCTCTAAACTGGCCAATAACTCAAATGGAGAAGCAACCTGCAGTCTATTGAAGGCCTGATTTGAATGCACAAGAGAGTTGGACAATGCTGAAGTCTATCTCTTGATTTTTATACACTTTTTAAACACTTGCAATGCAATGTGTAAAATATAATGTGAACTTTTTAGTGCTATGCTTCTTACTTTTACACTTTTACCATGATGATGTTAAGTAGCAGGTATTTTACTTTAGCAGTAGAGGAAAAGCTACATCTTCCACTTTTTAAAACTGAAAATTGGAGATTCCCAATGGAATAAAGGTAACTTTTCATTACCACCACTTGAATATGCACATTGAAGTGGCTCCCAGTAAGTTTTCACTGCTATGAAGTTATTTTTTGAACAACTTCATGAGGTTGCTCTATTTTTCTAGTAGTTGAATTAATTCCACTTGTGGTTTATACATTAAATCCACTCACAAGACAGTATTGACATTTAAGGACTCTTTTTTAGGTTATCATTCACTGTTATCCAAGTTGTCACAGGTGAACCCCAAATCTGATTTCCTAGGCACAAGAAAACTTACAAAGTTAAACAGATTTTAAAGTTGAACACAAAGTTAAGCACAGATTAAAACAGAAGAGAGAATTTTATACCTTTAGCATTTCTAGGAACTCTTTGATCTTAATTGATGGCACATAAGGTTTCTTATTTTCCAGGAGGGGTTTAGTAACCAGTCTAGATCTTGATCTCTATTCACACCCTTTATAGGCAAACCAAGTTTAAACTAATGGAAGTTTGAGGCTTATTTCCTCACTTCTTTAAGCAGACATGACATGATGTTTCTGGGCCTCAGCTCTATCTGGTCTCCTTTCTTACACTGGTTTAACAGGAATTCAGGGTTTCATACAGAGGCTACTCTTGGCTATTCTGTGGCCATGTGGACCAGCAGTGGAAGAATTTCTTGATCCCTGAGAAGATATTCCTATAGTGAGTTTGCTGGTATGCTAGAGGCTGCCCCTTTTATTCTAGGAAGAATGAAGAAGCACCTTTTAGTTGATCACTATGGCATCCCAGAGTCCTAGTCTGACTAAAACATTCACCACTCTGCATAATTTGGACCTGATGCTCTGTTCCCAGCATCCTGAGAATTTTAATTTTTAGTACCTGCCTGGCCCACAGGGTCCCTGTTTGTGACCTGGGTCTTGGGGGATATCTGATTCTGGATATCAGATCAAAGTGCCCAAGCCAGTTTCAGGAATTTTGCAGGGCAGGAGGTTTCTAGACATTGATTTGGTGGGAAGATGACAGAGAAAATTCATCTATAAGATATAATTGAGGCTCTATTACACGGGGCTGGGAGCTGCGTGTGGGACGCTCCCTCCTGGGGTGGGTGGAGCCATGGCACCGGCGCTGCGGCGGTGATTTCTGGAGCCTCTGTGGTACTGGGGAATTCATAAGCCCTGAGCGGACTATTGGGAGGTTAACAGGACAGGAGGCCTTTGCAGACCAATTTGGGGAGACAAACGGGAGTTTTATTGCGAAGCGGGGAGTTTTTTATTGCAGACACAAATAGTAGTGCTTCTGCCTAGAGCCCCAGCCCCCCAAGCCTGGCTGCTGATCTGCAGCAGACTTAAATTGCTAGCAATAAAGAGAAATCATCAGGAGGCTGTTACAGGGACTGGCAGGGTGGGAGACGTCTGGAAGCCGATTCGGGGAATATTGTGCGAAGCATGAGAATTTCAGTTTTGGACTCTGTTATTGGCATTTCTGGCTGGAGCCTCACCCCCGGGCCTGGCTACTGATCTGCGTCATTAAATTGGCTACAGTGTAGAGGCGCCCCCAGGTGGCCATTCCGGGGGCTTACAGGGTGGGAGGTGTCCTGAAGCCGAATTGGTGATACATCCACAGAATAGACCCCAGTGAGTGAGTGAATTGCAGGGTTCAGACACATAAGATAGAGTTTGCGGATGTGACCTCACCCATAGGGCTGGCACCCAGCTGTGGGGATCACTGAAGGCTGTGTTGCACTGTGGTGCTCCCAGGCTCCCTGTTAACCAGATTTGAGGTTGCCAGGTCTGAGTCCCCTAAACCCTGGTGGCCCACACCCCAGAGACTCACACCTTTTGAGTCTTCAATATATCAGAACTTTCCATCCCTGAATCCATCATGCCCTGAGGTCATTCTGAGGTCCTTGAATGTCCTAGCCCTCAACGTTTGCATTTTTTCTTTTTTCTTTGCTTTTTATTTGTTTTTATTTTTATTTTATTTTATTTTATTTTATTTTTTTAATGTCCTGATGGCTAACATTGCATTATCTCCTAGTCTTTTCTCCCAGAGTATCCGCCAAAGTCTTCTCTTGTCCCTCATTTTCTTCTTATTTTATTTTATCTTAAATATACAATAGGTGCTGCAGGGAACACCTCACATTTGCTAGGTTTCCTCATCCTCCGCTGCCTCATTTCTGTGTGAATTGATTTTGGCGACCTACACTATCCCCTTTCCCCTACATCTTGATATCCCCCATCACCTACTAATTCTCCTATATCCCACCTCCCTTTCTTTGATCCCCATAGTGTCTAACTCTTAATTTCTAATACCTTTGTTTTGTTTTCTGTCTTTTATTCACTCTTGAAGCTATTGCCTTTCTTTTCTCTTTCCCTCTCTCACGAAAACATTAGCTTTTTAATTCATACCATATTCCTCCCATATTCAGTCGACTACCTCATTATAAGTACTCTACCTACTGCTATAACTCTACACAACTTATATGAATCTAATATCCATCCTCCCAGATCTCATATTGTTGCTCTGATAACATTTATCACCAATATTACTTTACACTTTTTCCTTGCTTACACAATTGCCTTTCCCTGGCCCTAGTACTTTCCTTTAAAGTGAACTCAACCAGCAATAAGAAATTAGAATGAGAAGAACAAAGTGACAAAGAGAAGATATAACACTTATGCAAAAACAACAGCTAATTAATCCCCGAAACTAGACAAAGAAGCTAAGGAACTGATTAAACCCATCAAGATAAAATGATGACCAGACAGCAGCAAAAATCTACAAACCAAACCAGTAATCAGGAAAACATGGCTGAATCCAATGAACAAACTAAAAACCAGGAAGGGGAGCAGAACTTCGCACGAGTAATTAAAGATTTCAGAACATTTATCACCGACAAATTTAATGAAGTAAAGGAAGAGGTTAACAACATGAAGACAACACTTGGAGGGGAAATTGCAGACATATGCAAAAAGATAACAGATAAGATGGGAATGAACACCACAGTTCAAGAAATCAAAAATACACTTGCAGCAAATATCAGCAGACTAGAAGAGGCAGAGCAGAGAATTAGTGATGTGGAAGACAGTACATCAGAAATCAAACAGATAGTAGAACTGATCGATAAAGAGATAGAAAAAATCCAGCTAGGACTTAGGGACCTGAATGACAATGCAAAATGCTCAAACATACGTATTATAGGCATCCCAGAAGGAGAAGAGAAGGGAAAGGGGTCAGAAGGATGTTGCAGGAAATAATGGTTGAAAACTTCCCAAATCTACAGAAAGAGACAGATGTACATATCCAAGAAGCACAGCGCACCCCAATCATCATAAACCCAAACAGGCCCACCCCAAGACATATACTTGTCAAATTATCCAATGCTCAAGACAAGGAGAAAATTCTAAAAGAAGCAAGAGAAAAGAAAACCATCACATACAAGGGAAGCTCCATAAGATTAAGTGCTGATTTCTCATCTGAAACCATGGAGGCAAGAAAGCAGTGGTATGATATAGTCAAGGTAATAAAAGAAAAAAATTTCCAACCAAGAATACTCTATCCAGCTAAACTAACATTCAAAAATGATGGAGAGTTCAAAATATTCACAGATAATCAGAAACTGAAAGAGTATGCCAACAAGAAACCTCCCCTTCAAGAAATTCTAAAGGGAGACTGTCGCTGCTCCCCTAGGGACCACGACAGAGCACCACTGGCCGGGAACCCAATACCCCCCCTACTGTGGTTTTTAATTGTTGCCACTATGAGTATATCCAAACATTACCATGCACCCTGGACATATGTTCTGTACAGCTCCCTGTCAGTCATATATCATCTGTCATTGGTATCCCATACCAGTATCCCTCCATTGCCATTGTTGAAACACTCTGTGATCCAGAACTCCCCGAAATTTGAAGCCCAATATAATGTCATGGTCCTTACTAGGGAATGGCATATAGCGATGAGTTTAAAGGATAGATAAAGAACTTGGATAAAGTTAGATAAGAACTTAGATAAAGAATGTTGACTTGAAAAAATTCCACATCATAAAGGTGCAATGGACACAACCAATCCAGTGTCCACATAGAAGAGGTGGCATTGGATTGGGAAAAGTGGACATAATGGACAAAGGGTATGGGGAAAGGCAGGAAGAGATGAGAGGTGGAGGCGTCTTCGGGACATGGAGCTGCCCTGGATGGTGCTTCAGAGGTAATCACCGGACATTGTAAATCCTCACAGGGCCTACATGATGGAATAGAGGAGAGTATGGGCCATGATGTGAACCAATGTATATGAGGTTGCAGAGGTGCCCAAAGATGTACTTACCAAATCCAATGGATGTGTCATGATGATGGGAACGAGTGTTGTTGGGGGGGGGGGGAGAGGGGGGTGTGGGGGGGGTGGGGTTGAATGGGACCTCACATATATATTTTTAATGTAATATTATTACAAAGTCAATAAAAATAAAAAAAATTAAAAAAAAAAAAAAAAAAAAGAAATTCTAAAGGGAGATCTGTAGGAAGAAAGGAAAAATCAGAACAGGCAGAATTGGAGGAGAGTGTAAGAGCAACAAAAAAGACAAAAGAGAAGAAAAACAAACAAACAAAATATGACAAACACAAGTCCAATCAAAATATGGCTAACAAAAATAATTCCTTGAAAGTAATGATACTGAACTGTCAATGGATTAAACCCACCTATCAAAAGATTCAGACTGGGACACTGGATAAGGAAATATGACCCATCTGTATGTTGTCTACAAGAGACACATCTTAGACCCAGAGACTCATGGAGGCTGAAAGTTGAATGGTTGGAAAACAATTATGCAAGCAAACAATAACCAAAAAAAGCAGGAGTAGCCATATTAATATCAGACAAAATAGACTTTAAATGCGAAACAATTGTGAGAGATAAAGAAGGATACTACATATTAGTGAAAGGGACAATCTGTCAAGAAGATCGAACAATCATAAATATTTATGATCCTAACAAGGGCGCCTCTAAATACGTGAGGCAAACCCTGGATAAACTAAGTGAAAGAATAGGTGCTTCTACAATGATAGTGGGGGATTTTAATACAACACTATCAACTCTGGACAGAACATCTCAAAAGAGAATCACTAAAGAAACAAAATATTTGAACAGTATATTAGAGGAGCTGGATCTAATAGACATATATAGATGATTACAGCGAAACACTGCAGGATATACATTTTTCTCAAGTGTACATTGATCATTCTCCAAGATAGACCATATGCTAGGCCACAAAGAATGGCTTAATGAATTCAGAAAGATCGAAATCATACAAAATAATATCTCTGAACACACTGGAGTGAAGCTGGAAATTTGCAAGAGCCAGAGGCCCAGATTTCACACCATGATTTGGAAATTATACAGCACACTCTTAGAAAAACAGTGGGTCAAAGAGGAAATCTCAAAAGAAATCAATGACTACCTTGAAACTAATGAAAATGATAACACAACATACCAAAATTTATGGGATGCAGCAAAAGCAGTACTGAGAGGGAAATTTATAGCCATAAATTCATATATCAAAAAAGAAGAGAGAACAAAACTTGAAGAACTAACTGCACATTTGGAGGAATGAGAAAAAAAACAACAAAGTTTTCCAACAGGAAGAAGAAGAAAGGAAATAACAAAGATAAGAGCAGAACTAAATGAAATAGAAAATAAGAAAGCACTTGAAAAGATAAACAAGACCAAGAGCTGGTTTTTTGAGAAGATCAACAAAATTGACAAACCTTTAGCGAGACTAACAAAGAAAAAAAGGGAGAAGATGCAAATACACAAAATAAGAAATGAAAAAGGAGATATCACCAGTGACCCCACAGAAATAAAGACTATCAAAAGAGGATACTTTGAAAATCTATATTCCAACAAAAATGACAATTCAGAGGAAATGAACAAATTCCTAGAAACACATAAGCAGCCTATATTGATGAAAGAAGAAACTGATGATCTCAACAAACCAATCACAAGTAAAGAGATAGAATCAGTCATTAAAAACCTCCCAACTAAGAAGAGCCCAGGGCCAGATGGCTTCACAGGTGAATTCTACAAAACATTCCGGAAAGAACTAACACCAATCCTGCTGAAAATCTTCCAAAAAATTGAAACAGAAGGAACATTGCCTAACTCATTCTATGATGCCAACATTACCCTAGTACCAAAGCCAAACAAAGACACCACAAGAAAGGAAAATTACAGACTAATTTCTCTAATGAACCTAGACGCAAAAATTCTTAACAAAATACTTGCTAATCATATTCAACAACACATTAAACGAATAATACACCACGACCAAGTGGGATTCATTCCAGGTATGCAAGGATGGTTCAACATAAGAAAATCAATCAATGTAATACACCACATAAACAGATTGAAGGAAAAAAATCACATGATTCTATTTATAGATGCAGGAAAAGCATTTGACAAAATACAGCACCCTTTCTCGAGAAAAGCACTCCAAAAGATCGGAATACAAGGAAATTTTTTGAACATGATAAAGAGTATATATGAAAAACCTACAGCCAACATTGTTTACAATGGAGAAATCCTAAAATCCTTCCCTCTAAAATCAGGAACAAGACAAGGATGCCCACTGTCTCCCCTTCTATTTAACATTGTCTTAGAAGTACTTGCTCGAGCACTGAGGCAAGAACTAGATATAAAAGGCATTCAAATTATAAAGGAAGAAGTCAAAATTTCATTATTTGCAGATGACATAATCCTAACATAGAAAACCCTGAGAGATCTACAACAAAGCTTCTAGAACTCATAAATGAGTTTAGTAAATTCGCAGGTTGTAAGATCAATGCCCAAAAATCGGTAGCATTTCTGTACACCAATAATAAGCAAGATCAGGAGGAAATCAAGAAACAAATACCATTTACAATAGTAAATAAACAAATCAAATATTTAGGAATAAATTTAACTAAAGATGTAAAAAACTTATACACTGAGAAATATACAAGACTTCAAGGAAATCAAAGAAGACTTAAATAAATGGAAGAATATTCCCTGTTCATGGATAGGAAGACTAAATATTATTACGATGTCTATCATACCAAAACTGATCTACTCATTCAATGCAATCCCAATAAAAACCAACACAGCCTTCTTTAAGGAACTAGAAAAACTAACTATGAAATTTATTTGGAAAGGAAAAAGGCCCCAAATAGCCAAAGACATAATTAAAAAGAAAAACGAAATTGGAGGAATCACACTACCTGACTTCAAAACATACTACAAAGCTTCAGAAGTGAAAACAGCATGGTATTGGCATAAGGAGAGACACACAGACCAATGGCATCGAATTGAAAGTTCTGATATAGAACCTCATATATATAGCCATATAATATTCGATAAAGCCACCAAACCCTCTCAACTGGGAGAGAATGGCCTATTCAACAAATGGTGCCTGGAGAACTGGATAGCCATATGTAGAAGAATAAAAGAGGATTACCATCTCACACCTTGTACAAAGATCTACTCAAGATGGATCAACGACCTAAATATAAGAGCCAAGACCATAAAGACCTTGGCAAGCAGTGTAGGGAAACATCTACAAGACCTTGTAATAGGAAATGGCTTTATGAATATCACACCAAAAGCACGAGCAGCAAAATAACAAATAGATAAATGGACTTCCTTAAATTTAAAGCCTTCTGCACCTCAAAGGAGTTTGTCAAGAAAGTAAAAAGGGAACCCACACAATGGGAGAAAATATTTGGCAACCATATATGTGATAAGAGACTTATAACTTGTATATATAAAGAACTCATATATCTTGAAAATAAAAAGATAAACAACCCATTTAAAAAATGGGAAAAAGATTTAAACAGACACTTCTCCAAAGAAGAAATACAAATGGCTAAAAAGCACATGAAAAAATGCTCCAAATCTCTAGCTATCAGGGAAATGCAAATCAAAACTACAATGAGATACCATCTTACTCCCATAAGATTGGCAGCTGTTAAAAAAACAGAAGAATACAAATGCTGGAAAGGATGTGAAGAAATGGGAACACTCCTCTACTGCTGGTGGAAATGCAGAAGGATTCAACCATTCTGGAGAACAATTTGGCAGTTTCTCAAAAAACTAACCGTAGATTTGCCATATGACCCAGCAATACCTCTGCTGGGTATATACCCAGCAGAACTGAAAACAAGGACACAAATCAATATATGTACACCGATGTTCATAGCAGCATTGTTCGCTATCGCCAAAAGTTGGAATCAACCCAAATGCCCATCAACAGATGAGTGGATCAATAAAATGTATTATATACATACAATGGAATACTACTCGGCTTTAAGGACAAATACACTACAAACACACGTGATAATATGGATGAATCTTGAGAATCTTATGTTGGGTGAATCAACCCTGCATTGATGGTACAAATACTACATGACCTCAATGATATGAAATAAGCAAGCTACCTCAGAGAACTAGAGACTGGAAGACAGGCTTACAGGAAATTGGGGGGTGGAGTAAGGATGTGAGCTGACATCTGCAGGGGTGGAATCTATGATGAGCTGGCGGTAAGTATGAACACAAAGAAGAGATAAAATGGGGGCAAGGGGTTGCCTTTAGATGGGGCTTTGCGGGTTTGAGGGGGGCTGGGGATGGGCGGATGGTAATATTGCCCAAAAAATTTGGGGGAGGGAGGGGCAACATGCGAACATAGGAGAGTGTCAGGTGTCAGTTGAGAATAAAATGCTGAGAAAACCGTATCAAAGATAATTAGGAGGGTTACCTGTTTAGGATGCTTGGAGGGGATGGTCTGATGCGGGACGGACTCCTGGGGAATGTCTGAATGCTCATTTGCCAGGGTGGCTTGTACCATTGGGTAGAGACCCAAGTAGTGAGAGTGGGGGTGGACCCACATCCTGAGGAAGACTAATGCCATCAATTAGAGGGAACTGTATCTCTTGAGAGAAAGGGTGGCTCCCAGGGCATTAGGGCAGTTGAGCAAGTCAGGCCCTGAACACTGTTGCAAGTATCTCTGGACGTGGCTCCTCGGGAAATGGAGATTGGCTGTTGCTGTGGGCCCCAAGGGGAGGGGAAAATGGATGTTGAATGGATGGAACCTAGGTAAATGTGGGGGCAAGAGAGGAGTTTCACGAGAGTACACAAGGATGGATACAAAACATGTAATATTACACCAAAAACATATAGGGGATGACAGACTAATAATGTAAACCATAATGTAAAACATAGGATAACTAAAAAATTTAGAAAACTGTGTAGCCTAAAGTATGGACCACAATGTAAGCACAGATGTCACCTTGTTTGAAAGCTATTGTCTCAGAGTCTGTACATCAGTTTCAGTAAATATGATATGAATAAGTTAAAAGATTATCGCTGTGGAAGGGAAAAGGTTTTATGGTGGATGTGTGGGAATACTGTATATTGTATATATGAATTACTGTGATCTAGGGCTCCTGTGAAGAGAAGCTCAATAATTAGGAAAAAAGAAAAGAAAAAGATAGGATGTAGAATTTTTCTAAATCAATATGTATTCTATATCTAACCTTTAAACTCATCGCTATATTCCATTTTACTAGTAAGGGAACCTGACATTATATTGGGCTTCACTTTTCAGGAAGTTTTGGATCACAGAGTGGTTCAACAATGGCAGTGGAGGAATACTGGTATGGGATGTTATGGACAGGTGATATATGGTTGACAGGGAGTTATACAGGGCGTATGTCCAGGGTGCATGGAAATGTTTGTATATACTCATAGTGGAAACAATTAAAAACAACAGCTCTGGGGGGGTACTGGGTTACTGGCCTGGGGAGGCTCTGTCGTGGTCCATCGGGAGCAGCAGCAGCCCCCCAGGTGCAATGGTAAGGATCAGGAAGGAATGAGGGTCCAACAGTGAGCCCCTGATACTAATGATCATGCTTGTGAGCCTATACACCTGAAATAAGAACCAGGCCTAGAGCAGCACTGTGCCTAGGAGTTCCCTCCTGACAGTCTCCGTGTTACTCAAATGTAGCCAGTCTTGAAGCCAAACTCAGCAATGCAATGCCTTCCCCCCAGTGTGGGACATGACACCCAGGGATGCGCTGCCCTGGCACCAAGGGATCAGTACCAAGTACCAGCTGATGATGCAACTAGAAAATGACCTTGAATTAAAGGTTCAACGTGGACCAGCAGAATATCCCTGTGTACATATAATAACAGGAGTTTAAAATGCTGTTTGACCTAATATAAGGGGGAAATGGAAAGGAGAAATGATTTTATATGGCTATGAGTCTCTAAAAAAGAGTCTGGAGGTTGTCAGAAGGATTGCCCTTATGCACACCTGAGCAGAGTCTCAGAGACAGATAAAGTACATGCAACCCCAGGTTTGGTCCTTTGAGGACTGAGGAGACCCACAGGTTCTATGGTCATGGCAGATGGGGTTCACTGCCATGTCATTTGGCCCTTCTTTGGAGCTGGTGTTTCTGTGTGGTGGAGCTGTGTGGTGGACTCAGATGGGATCTCTTTTCATAAGCCTTTCATGTTACTTTACTTACTGGAATTGTAGTTGGTGCTTGGGTTTAAGATATATCTAGGGGATTTGAATCTCTGGACTGACAGTGTGATAGCCAGGCCCTGACCTCAACAGACTTCAGCTCCTACACTCTGATTTATTGGACTTACTCCACTCAGCTAACATGGAGGTGAAGAATGTCATCCACCACACCATGGAGCCTAGAGTGCCTACAACTGGGAGCAGGAGGATTGCATCCAATATCCATGTGAAATCTAAACCCCCTCTTGACATAGATGTGGAATGGACAGAACCAAGCCAAGGTCCACAGGAAGGAGGAATACAGTAAGGATCAGAGTGGACTTAATGATATTCTATTCATGAACTATTGTGGTTAATAAGCGAGAAAATGTGGCATTGATGTGGAAAAAGTGGCCATGGTGGCTGCTAGGTGCGGGGAAGGGTAGGAAGAGAAGAGATGTGGAGGCATTTTCGGGACTTGGAGTTGTCCTGGGTGGTGCCCCGGGACAATTGCCGGATGTTGTATGTCCTCCCATGGCCCACTGGATGGAACATGGGAAAGTGTGGGCTATGGTGTGGAACACAGAACATGGGGTGCAGCGATACCTGGAGATGTACTCACCAGACGCAATGGATGTGACATGATGATGGGGGAGAGTGTTATTGGGGGGGGGAATGGTGGGGTGGGGGTGGTGGGGGCGAATGGGGACCTCATATATTTTTTAATGTAATATCTTTTAAAAAAATGAATAAATTGAGTAGAATTTGAAAAAAAATAAAACAAACAAACAAAACAAAACAAAACAAAAACAAAAAGAAAGTGCCCAAGCCAAATTGGTGGGAGACTTTCGAGCAGTTGTCTCAAATCAAAATGCCTGAGACATCTGTCTCAGAGGATATTCGGCTGCCCTCTGAATGGATGGGCCTAAGGAATGGGGGCCATTCAGAGCTTACTGCTCTCGTTCTCAGCATCTCTGAGTTCCAGGGTCCAAGAATGACTGCACTTTTCCTCAAACAGAAGTTCCTTAATTAAATCTCAGAAAATGTTTGGCTGCTCCCTGAATTGAAGATCCCAAGCCTCCAAGTGTTGGGAGACATTCAGAGTTACTTCTCTGGTTCCTGCCACCCTTGGAAATGGAGATCCTGCCACCAGGCATTTCTGTAGGAATCCTGAACTTGGAAGACAAATCAAATAAATCACATGCCCTCCAAGCCAAATACTGTTCCTGCCCCAGAGAAGGGGCAGAAACTTCTTCCTTCTATCCTTCCAGAAGTCTTAGATGCAGTCCTAGTTTTACGACTTTACTGTCTGATAGTTTAGCAGTGAGACAAGCCATCAAAAGGCCATTAGGTGATCAATTGTTCTAGTCAACAGGCCTTGGGGCCCTGAGGCAATAGCTTCCTTGCTAGCAAAGGCATTTTCCCAGATTCATAGTTTTTAAGACATTCCAAAGCATTCTAACACAAACCTGTAAAGAGAAATTTAGTAGCAAGAAGATGGAAGGTAGAACATGGGTAAAGGTTAATTATACAAGGGTATCTTGGCCTGTGACTCCCCTGGGGAAGGGAACCCCATGGCATGCATTTTGGCTATGCCCACCACCTTCCCACTTCATCCCCCAGGTAGCTGGGTATGGTTGATAGGAAGCTGCTTGCAAAGGTGTGGACCCAAAGGTAGTGGCAAGCCCTGGCTCTTTGTCATTGCTGTGCACACTTTAGTGGAGAGGATGGGAGAAGGCAATGGCCACCGACCCTGATGGCAGAGCCTCCAACTACTAAAAGGGCTAGAAACAGAAGCTTCCCAGTGCCCATTGCTCTGCTGGGGAACCTCTGTCTTGGCAGGGCCATGATTTGAGCTGCTGTCCTGTGCCACAGCCCTTCCTGCTGTGGTCAGATCTAATAAGCCTGGGTGTACAGCACAGATGCAGAGAATTCCTGTGCCCTTGTCTCTTCCCTTTCATGATTACTTCCTGTGCGGCCTCACAGATGAAACCGTTTAAAATGGAAAAGAAAGGGAAAGGCATTAAACAGGCTGTTGGCCATAGTTTCACTCACCAATAAGCTCCCAGTATGGCTCATCAAATATGTGACTAGGTTTTTGTCTAGGTTCTTGACTAAGCTGCAGAAATGAATTTCAAGAGCATGTCAGATGAGTTAGGTCAGTAATTTATTCAGGTACAGAGGGAAGAGAAATGGGGGAAAATAACAGACTATGGGTCCCAGGTAAAGTTGAAGGGGCTGAAAAGTGATACAGCAGGCTTATTTACAGACTACAATTTCCCATTATAGATTATAAATCCCCAGGTTTACTTGCAGTGATCCAAGCGGGAGGGTCTGGATTCAGAGATAACAGAGAGCTCAGGCCATGAGTGAGAGTGAATTCAGGTCTTGTGCCTACTTTTTGAACTGTTAATCATTCCACCCCTTTGCTAATGGCAGGGGAGGAGTTCCAGTTGTTTGCTGTTTTGATTGGTTACCCCACCCATCATTTCCCCATGAGGGCCCAATGATAAAGTCCATGGGAAATATCCAGGGCTTCTCCTGGCTTCCAGAGGACCTTTGCTCTGAATGGCAGAATCTTGGGGAAGATATTCCAGCAGTGATCTTGGAGTTATTGATGTCAATGTGGAGTTCTTGCCAGGTTCTACATCCATCTATTGATTCCCTGCATAACATACATCTATTGATTCCCTATATTCCCTATATAACACCCCTCAGAGAATTTACACCTTTAATCTTAAATGGGTGCTGAAGGGAGATGATTTTTCTTCTATAGCTACTCCTTGCTAGTTAGGGGCTGTAGGCCCTACCTGTCAAGGTGTAGAACTCTTTTGCCATTCTATCTTGAATAGAGGAAGACAGATCTGGAAACCTGGGTGAAGCTGGATGAAGTCCCCATGTGTCTAACAAGATGTTGATTCTAGAAGAAATAAACTTAATTAGAATTTTGAGAATATATGGTTTTACTAACAAGTCACAGGACTACAGAAGTTGAAAAGGCCAGGTGCCTGCAAAGGCTGTATTTTCCCAAAGTTGATGGGAAAGAGTAGTTTTCCTTCAGTAGAATGAGAAGAGACATTGCCCATTTTAGTTATGGTACAGGAGATGAAAACACACAAGGTTTCTTTAAGGAATGTTTAGTTTGTCCTCCCCCTAGCAATAGGCATTTGGGCTAGAGTTAGAGGGAACAGCTGACTTTGACAAAGATACTACTTACTCTTGAAGAGATATTTCAGGCCATCCTGAAGTAGTGGCATTCATACATTCCATCAGGTGCTTCTGGTGAGCTGGCACTTTCTTGGGCAGCTAGCTTCACTCAGGATTAGTGCACTCAGCTGGCAATTCCTTTAGCTTTAACAACTGTGGGAGTGATCAGAACTACAGAGTGAAGTTCCTTACATTTTGGCTCTAATTGAGAACGAGGCTTGTTTTCTTGTCAAGTTGTGATCAGAACCTGATTTTCAGGTCTGTGTAAGGAAAGATTGTCCATGGACCATCTCAAAGGGGCTACACTGAAGTGGGTCCTAGCCATCTCATTTGCTGTTTCCCTTCTGGTTGGAAAACACGTATCCTTGGTATAATGGCATGTGGATCCACTAGTCCTTTCCAGAGTATGAGGACAGGTTCTGGGAAAAGGGCTAGGAGGGAGAACTGGGTTAAGCACATCCATTAACTATTTAGAAAATGACGTTTACCAGGACTTTTAACATGTTCAATGTCCTTCTGCACATGATCTAGAATACTAAAGATATCACTATAATCATCAAGCATATATCTAGAATAGGATATAGGTACAGCACTTATTACTAATCAATGTTCTATTCAATGCATAAGTTTCTCTTTGAGCTGTAATTAATAGATTTAATTTTCAGGTTTGCAATACCTTACATATTATCTCTCCATGGGAGCAGGCCATAATGCCAATTGCATTTTAAGTTCTACTCAAAGTACTCCAGTGATTATTGCTCCACTTGGTATGTCCTTTACAGAAGCTGCAGCATTGTTGACCCTAGACAAAAGTTAGGAAAACAGTTTTCAGTATTACACTGGCCTGGTGCATAGTGCTCTTTGGCACTATGAAACAGTGCCAGTTTGGAGGCAATATCCATTGTACATTTGGTAGTACTGAACCATCGTTGGCTGCTGCAGGAGTTTGAAACTGCAATGTACTCTCCATTGACTCTAGGGGCACAACCAGAGATGTAGTGGATACCTTTATGGTTTAGGGGTCAGTGACCAACCTAGCCAATAACTCATATGGACAGGCAACCTGCAATGTATTGAAGGCTTGGTTTAAATGCACAAGAGAGTTTGACAAAGCTGAAGTCTATTTCTTGAATAACTTTGTGAAGTTTCTCTGCTTTTCTAGCAATTATAATTTCCACTTGTGATTTATACATTAAATCCACTAGCAAGGCAGTATTGACCTTTAAAGACTCATTTTTAGGTTACCTTTCACTGTTATCCAATTTTTTAACAGGAGAACCCCAAATCTGATTTCCTAGGCACAAGCAAACTTACAAAGTTAAGCACAGATTTTAAAGTTGAACATGAAGTTAAGCATAAGTTAAATCAGAAGAATTTTATACACTTAGCATTTCTAGGAACTTGTTGACCTTAATTGATGGCACATGAGCTTTTTTAAAATTTTGATCACTATTTAGACCTTTTATAGGCATGACTGAATTTAAACTGAGAATTTTAAGATTTATTTCCTCATTTTTTAAGGGAAACACTACATGAGGTTTCTGGGCCTCAGATTTAACTGTTCTCTTCTCTTACACTGGTTTAACTGGAATTCAGTGTTCTATACAGAGGCTGCTCTCAGCTATACTGTGGCCATGTACACCTAGGCAGAATTTCCTGATTCCTAAGAGACTCCTATGGGGAGTTTGCTGGTATGCTAGAGATTGCACCCATTATTCTAAGAAGAATGAATAAGCAACTTTTAGTCAACTGTTCTGGCATCCCAGAGTCCTAGTCTGACTAAAACTGTTCACCACTCCACATAATTTGGAACTGAAGCCTTGTCTCAGCATCCTGAAAATTTTAATTTTCAGAGCTTAACTGGCCCACAAGCATCTTTATGGGGAACCTAGGTCTTGCTGGTATCTGATTACAGATATCAGATTAATGAGCCCAAGCCGAATTGGTGGCATACTGTTCAGTGACCCCAAATCAAAGCACCTAAGGTGTCTGTCCCAGGGGATATTTGGCTGCTCTCTGAATGGATGGACCCAAGGAATGGGGGCCATTCAGTTTCCTGCTCTGGTTCTTGGCAACCCTACATTCCAAGGTTCGAGACCAACTGCGCTCTGAATCAAAGCACCCAAGTTTTCCAAAGTCTTGGGGGACATCCAGGGTCATTTCTCTGGCTCTTGCCACCCTGGGAATCAGAGGCCCTGCCACCAGGCATTCCTGGGGCAGTTGTGGACTTGGGAGACAGGTTGAATAAATTTCAACCTGAAGTTGCCAAGCTGAATAGTGCTTCTTCTTCCTATCCTTTCATACATTTTATCCACAGTCCTAGTTCTATGACTTTACTGTCTGATAGTTTCCAAGTTAAACCAGCCATCAGAAGGCCATTAAGTGATTAGAGGTTAATTGTTCTAGCTAACAGGCTTTGGGGCCCTGAGGCAGTAGTTCCTTTGCTAGACAAAGGCACTTTCCCAGTTTCACAGTTTTTAAAACATTCAAAAATGTTTCAACACAAACTTGTAAAGAGAAATTCAGTAGCAAAAAGTAGAAATGTATAACATGGGTAAAGGTAATGTAAGGGTTTCATGGCCTGTGACACCCCTGGGGAAGGGAACTCCTATGGCATCCATTCTGGCTCTGCCTGCCACTTTCCTACTTTATTCCCCCAGGTAGCTGGGTGTGGTCAAATAGGAATGCCACTTGCAAAGGCATGGACCCACAGGGAGGAGCAAGCCCCCAGTTCTCCACCATTGCTATGCACCCCCTAGGGGAGAGGGTGGGAGAAGGCAATGGGAGGGAGGCCTGAGGACAAAGACTCCAACTCCAAAAATGGCTTGAAAAAGAAGTTTCTCAGGGCCCAGTGCTCTGCCAGGGAACCTCTATCTTGACTGTGCTATGATTTAAGCCAGTGCCCTATGACCCAGCCATCCTGGCTAGGGTCAGATTTCATAAGCTTGGGCACACAGCATGGATGCAGAGAATTCCTGAGCCCTGGCCCCTTTCCTCCTAGGATTATGACCTTTGGGGGCTCACAGGCAAACCCATTTAAAATAGAGAACCAAAGGAAGGCATTAAACAGGCTGTAAGCCATAGTTTCACTCACCAAAAACTCCTGGCTGGCTTGCCAAATATGTTACTGGATTTTATTTAGGTTCTTAGCTATGCTGCAGAAATGAATTTCAAGAGCACACCAGGTGAGTTAGAACAGTAATTTATTCAGGTAGGGAGGGAAGAGAAATGGGAGAAAATAACAGAATAGAGGTCCTAGATAGAGAGGAAGGAGATGAAAAGGGATAAAGAGGGCTGCTTTACAGGCTACAATTTCCTATTATAGGCTATAAATCCCCAGGTTTATTTGTGTGGCCACATGGTAGAGGAAAAATGGTGAGAGAAGTACACAGAGGGCAAGAACAGGCCCAGAGGCAAGAGAGCTGAGAGTGAGAGTCCTCATTTAGGTGCTTCCTGGCTTTCTTTATTTAAAAAATTTTTTTATATTTATTGAAGTATATCACTCATACATAAACATATATAAACAATAAGTGTATAATAATAGTTGTGAAATTACAAAGCAAACATATAATGTCATACAAAACAGTCATAACTCACCCTACCACCAATAACTTGCATTGTTGTTGAACCCTTTTAATTAATGACTAAAGAGCGTTGTCAAGATATTACCACTAACCAAAGAATTTTTCCGCCAACCAATCCTATTATTACTATTTTTATATCATTTATATATGAACATACATAAACAATTAAGTATATAGTGCAAAACTGTGAACTTACAAAGCAAACATGCATAACATCATACAGGGGTCCCTTAGATCAACCCTCCACCAACAACTTGCATTGTCGTGAGAGGTTTGTTACAAATTACGAGAGAATATTGTCAAAATCTTACTACTAATCATAGTCCTTATCTTACACTTGGTAAGTTTTTCCCCCACCCCACCTTATTATTTTTTAAATGTATTTTTTTGACAAAGGTGTAAATTTATAAAACAATCATGCACATGTGCAGAACTCCCAAACAATACCAACCCCCCATCATCACATCACAAGGTGGTGTGTCATTTGCTACAGGTAAAATAATATCATCTGATTGTTACCATGTCTGTAATATACATTTGGCTCACATTTTCCGTACTGTCTCAGTATCAACACTGCGGCGGCTTGCTCGGTCGGTAGAGGTGGGGTCTGGCTGCGGACGAGGGGTCGGTCCAGCTCTGGACGAGGGGTCGGTCCCGCTTGGGACGAGGGGTCGGTCCCACCTGGGACGAGGGGTTGGTCCGGCAGCAGACGAGGGATCGGTCTCACAAGGAGTTGCGCGGTTTGGCTGATGGGGTCGCCCGGAGAAGCTGGCAACGAAGGGGTCGCCCGGAGAAGCAGGCGACGAAGGGGTCACCCAGAGAAGCAGGTGACGAACTGGGGACAAGGGAGGCCAGACCCTTGTCGGGGGCTCTCAGGACTGGAGGGCGCACGGCAGAAAAACTACCGCGGAGACAAGGTAAACACGCAAGTCCACTTTACTGAGGGAGAGGCAACAGTTTTATAGGGGCTGGGGAAGGCTGATTGGTCGAAGCCATGCCCTGTTCTGATTGGTTGCCGGCGAAAGGTCAGTGGGCGGTACTGGATGGGGGAGGGGTGGTGGTTAGGGATTGGCTGTCGCTGTTGCTGGGGGAAGGGGCAGGGTTTAGGGATTGGTGGCTGCTGTTGCTGGGGTGGAGGGCAGACTGGATTTTTCCGCCCACGCCTGGCTGTTGCTGCTGTCGGGGGAAGGGAAAAGGGCAGACTGGATTTTTCCACCCACGCCTGGCTGTTGCTGCTGTTGGGGGAGGGGAAAAGGGCAGACTGGAATTTTCCGCCCTGTGCCTGCGCAGGGAGAAAGAAGAAGAAGGGTGCCGCCCCACAGGCATCGGGTGGCGCCATCCGGGAGGAGGGGCGGCCACGGAAGCATGGCTGCCGAGAAGGGGAGACCCGAGGGCACTCTGCGCCCATGCCGAGCTCCCTTCAGAGGTGGCGGTGAGTCCGACCAGCCACCCTATTATGGGGGCAGCGGCTTGGCCTGCCGCGGCTGCTCCCCTGCCAGGCCAGCAAACCACACTTCAGCCCGAGGGGTGACCGCATTTCCCCCTTCTTTTCAAATAAGGGCCAGGATGGCAGCAGCAACAAGTAGCTGAGGCCCAAGAGGCAGTAAGCAATGAGGGAAGCGGGGCTGAAGAGGGAGGTGAGTATGACGGGGATATAAATGTACAATTTAGGGGGTGGTATCTTGCCGTTGCAAGCAAGGGTGGCCAATGTCCAATTCTTGTTGATCTCGGCGGCTATAAGATCCATCTGCTGTTAAAAGTCCAGGATGACAGCGCGTTGCAGGTAGTTGATCTCTCCTTGGCAGCGAAGACATTGTAGGAGAGGATTACTTTTTCCTGCCAGAGGCTTACTGTCCAATTAAAAGGCTGATGGCTGGGGTTGGTGAGTGCAATGGGGAGTGTGAGGAAAAGAAGGGTGATGGTTTTGGACAAGAGGAGGCTTGGTGAAGTCATTATGGGAGGAAGATAAGGAGTAAAGCATAAAAGAGGATAATAAACAGAAAGGCGATGGAGAGTAGAATTCGTTGGCCAAGGTTCCAATCTTCTGGTGCGGTAGCGGCTAGAGAGATGGCGGAAAATATTATCAAGAAAGCAAAGGTTATGAGGAAGAAATAAAGTATTAAAGGCTGTGGGGGAAGTGAGAAGATCATTTAGAGGATAGGGTTGAGAATGGTATGTTTAAGACAGAAGCTTTGTGGTTTGTAGGAGACTGCTTTATAAACGAAGGAGAATGAGGGCAGTAAATATAGTAACGATAGATAGGAAGATGACAGTGAGGAGGAGTCTTTGTTTAAGGTTCCAATCGTCCGGCGCAACAGTGGCTAGGCCTATAGCGAGGGGTGTTGCTAAATAGACAATGGCTGCAAAGACAAAATCATCTTCTGTTTCCTTAAGAATAACTTTTCTTTAAATACTTAGTAGCATGCAATATTAGAAACCATTTCCTAAAAGCAAGTTGGCAGGGGAGCTTGGTTGCTGTTAATCTTTCCTGTTATAAAATTACCTTTTATTATTATTATCATCAATTTAGTTTTATATATATATATTTAAGAATGACCTTTTGGAATTAGCCATTTAATACCTTAATGTAAACTATTAAAGATAAATTTTATCTTTACAGAACACATTCCCTTACGTAAAGTTATCACAATACCTTTTACACTTGCAGCATGCAAATTAAATTTCAAGAGTTTATGAAAAATTAGCCATCTTACTTTAGGACAAAATACGTCTTTTTGCAAAACTTATTACATTTCCGTTAGCATTTTTACAAACTTTTAACCTTTTTAATATTCATATAAGTTTTACATTCTTTATATTATCCTGTGAAGAAAAATAAGTTATTCATTTTAATCTAGGCAAGAACAACTTTTTATGAAGACGTACAGTTAATTTTGTTAATTAAGACTTACAATTTTTTTTAATTGTAGATATCTTATTAACATTTAAACTTATGTAAAAGATTTCTAGTAATTTATATTTACCATCCGGAGGTATCACAATATATGTTGACATTGAACGAACAGACAGACAAACACAGAACAATTACAACACATTAACAGAAATATATAATTTATTTACAGTTGACTCATAATTCTTACTTTCTTGGTATAGCTGCTTTTAAATCCTTTTTTATATAGCATATCATAGATTATACCCTTCAAGATTTCTTCTGGACTTCATGTTGCCTGTAATAAGCCAGGAGGGAATCTTTTACCTTCCTGCTCCACAGCAAAAGTGACCCTATCTATAAGGCGAGTATAGGTGTCCGGGTCCCAAAGCTGACACGTGGTAAGCCACGGATTAAAGGGGAGAAGAAGGTCCCAATATACTTGAAACTGTTTGAAAGAGATCTTACACCGGTGAGTGTCTAGGAGACCGGCAAGGGCCCGAACTTGTGGGGCTTGCTTAGCAGACAGGATGTTACCCATTGCTAATGGCCTTTTGGAGCCGATAAGAAAAGGGGCCCTTACCTTGAGAGCGTGGCGATGGGAGCCGAGGTGCGCGGTGAGACGAGGGGTCGGAGCCGATGGGACTCCGACAGTGGTCGCGGGCCAAGAGAAGGCCCCGACGAGGGGAGGGTGGGACGACGAGCAGTGGAGCAAGGCAAAGGGGAGCAAGCACGGAGGGGAGGAGGCAGAGGTGAAGGCAGGGGTGGAGGTGCTCAGGCACGTGCTCCTGAGAGTTTTATTGGCGCCTCTTAATCATAGCGGGTCGGTATAAGCCCCCGACATGGAAGGAGAAAGCCATCCAGCGATTCTTCCAGACTGCAGTGGATCATATGAGGTAGCCAAGGCTCAGGTAGCAGCAGTGTTGCATGAGAGAAGTCCCAAGGTGAGAAGAGAGGAGGGGGGGGGCCGCCAGGTTATGGAGTGAGGCTGTGGTGGAGTTGCCTTGCCCCACGTTGGGAGCCAACTGCGGCAGCTTGCTCGGTTGGTAGAGGTGGGGTCTGGCTGCGGACGAGGGGTCGGTCCAGCTCTGGACGAGGGGTCGGTCCCGCTTGGGAGGAGGGGTCAGTCCCACCTGGGACGAGGGGTCGGTCCGGCAGCAGACGAGGGATCGGTCTCACAAGGGGTTGCGCGGTTCGGCTGACTGGGTCGCCCGGAGAAGCCGGCGACGAAGGGGTCGCCCGGAGAAGCAGGCGACAAAGGGGTCGCCCGGAGAAGCAGGTGACGAACTGGGGACAAGGGAGGCCAGGCCCTTGTCGGGGGCTCTCAGGACTGGAGGGCGCACGGCAGAAAAACTACCGCGGAGACAAGGTAAACACGCAAGTCCACTTTACTGAGGGAGAGGCAACAGTTTTATAGGGGCTGGGGAAGGCTGATTGGTCGAAGCCATGCCCTGTTCTGATTGGTTGCCGGTGAAAGGTCAGTGGGCGGTACTGGATGGGGGAGGGGTGGTGGTTAGGGATTGGCTGTCGCTGTTGCTGGGGGAAGGGGCAGGGTTTAGGGATTGGTGGCTGCTGTTGCTGGGGTGGAGGGCAGACTGGATTTTTCCGCCCACGCCTGGCTGTTGCTGCTGTCAGGGGAGGGGAAAAGGGCAGACTGGAATTTTCCGCCCTGTGCCTGCGCAGGGAGAAAGAAGAAGAAGGGTGCCGCCCCACAGGCATCGGGTGGCGCCATCCGGGAGGAGGGGCGGCCGTGGAAGCATGGCTGCTGAGAAGGGGAGACCCGAGGGCACTCTGCACCCATGCCGAGCTTCCTTCAGGGGTGGCGGTGAGTCCGACCAGCCACCCTATTATGGGGGCAGTGGCTTGGCCTGCCGCGGCTGCTCCCCTGCCAGGCCAGCAAACCACACTTCAGCCCGAGGGGTGACCGCACAACACAGAACATCTTCCACCTATATGCAAGAATATTATATTATTATTACTAACCACAGTCCATAGGTCACTCCAGCTGTATTTTTCCCATGCTTCTCAACATTCCCAACACCCTGCAGTAGTGATATACATTTGCTCTACCTAAGAAAGGACACACTTGCATTTGTACCATCAACCACAATTCTCATCCACCTCTTGGTGTACTGTGCTATCCAGTTCCTAGATTATTATCTAGCATTCTATCAATTGGCATTTACATAACTAGACTATCATTTTCAGTCATATCCCCTTTTATAACTAGCTGTTACTCACTGTGTGTTACCATCCACTTTATACATTTCCACATTTTTACAGTAAAACTAATTAAAACTTCTACATACATTAAACATCAGTAGTCCACTCAGTCTCATCTTATCTCCTTTAAGAATTCACCACCTACCACCAGGTCTTGAAGATATTTTCCAATAATTTCTTCAAGATGTTTTATGGTTCTTGCTTTTATTTTTAGGGTTTTTGACCCATTTTGAGTTAATTTTTGGATAAGGTGTGAGATAGAGGTCCTCTTTCCTTCTTTCAGCTATGGATATCCAATTCCTTCAGCACCATTTGTTGGATGGATTGTTCTGCCCGAGCTGTGTGAGTTTGACAGGCTATTCAAAGTCATTTGACCATACCTGTGAGGATCTGATTCTGAACCATCAATTTGGTTCCATTGGTCTATTGTGTCTGTCTTTAGGCCAGTACCATGCTATTTTTACCACTATAGATAGGTATTATGATGTAAAGTCTGGAGATGAGGGCTCATGTTTCCTTTTTATGATGTTTCTGGCTATTCAGGACTCCCTACCCTTCCAAATAAATTTAATGATCATGTTTTCAATTTTTTCTTTAATGCTGGTGGAATTTTTATTGGGATTGCATTAAATCTGTATATCAATTTGAGTAGAATTGACATCTTAATGATATTTAGTCTTCCAACCCATGAGCATGGAATGTTCTTCCTTTTATTTAAGCCTTTTTTTATTTGTTTTAACATTGTGTTGCAGTTTTCTGAATACAAGTGCTTTACCGTATTGGTTAAGTTTATTCCGATTTGAGTTTTATCAGTCATATTTTATTTTCATCATGCTTTTGATACTTTTAGTTACTTTTATTGATATAATCTTCATTTCTAGACTCTCTTCCAGGCCTCTCTCTCCTATCTTTTCTTTTCAGGCTCTATCACACCCCTTAGTTTTTCCAGAAAATCTGGTCTCTTACTTAGAAACTCTGTTTCAGTTTATCTGTGAATATTCTAATTTTGCCCTCATTTTTGAAAGACAGTCTTGCTGGATATAAGATTCTTGGCTGGAAGTTTTTCTCTGGTACTATCGTAAATATATCAGACCACTGTCTTCTTGCCTCCATGGTTTCTGGTGAGAAATCACCACTTAATCTTATTCGATATCCCTTATATGTTATTCATTGCTTTTCTCTTGCTGCTCTCAGAATTTTCTCTTTGTCTTTGGCATTTGACCTTCTGATTAATATGTGTCTTGGAGTTGGTCCATTTGGATTTTTTCAGATGGGAGTGCATTGTGCTTCTTGGACAGGGATATCTATGTCCTTCAATAAAGTTGGGGAATTTTCTACCATTATGTCTTCAAATACTCCTCCTGCCCCTTTTCCCTTCTCTTCTCCTTCTCAGACACCCATAACACATATGTTTGCACACCTTTTGCTGTCATTTAGTATGCTGAGACCTTGTTTAATTTTTTTCCATTCTTTTCTTCATCTGTTCTTTTGTATGTTCACTTTCAGAGGCCCTTTCTTCAAGTTCAGCAATCCTTTCTTCTGCCACCTAAAATCTGTTATTATATGATTCCAGTGTTTTAAAAATTTCATTTATTGCACCTTTCATTCCCATAAGTTCTGCTATTTTTCTATGTATGCTTTGAAATTCTTCTTTGTGCTCATCCAATGTCTTCTTAATATCCTTAATCTTTTTAGCTGTCTCATTGAATTTATTAAGGAGAGTTTTTTGAACATCTATGATTAGTTGTCTTAACTCCTTTATGTCTTATTCCTTTAACTGGGCCATAGCTTCCTGTTTCTTGGTGTGGATTGTAATTTTTTGTTAGTGTCTTTGTTTCTGGCTTACTAGAGTATTTTTTCTGGGTGCAGTTTTTCTCTTTAGTTTAGGCCTTTCTATCCTTTTCTCCCCTGCTGGTTGTGCAGTAGGAGCCAAGCATGTAGTTGGTGTTGTAAGCTGTGGAGGCTCAAGCTGCCCTCATTGCTCCAGGGACCAATGAAGCTTCTGCCAACTTTCTTCTTTGCCAGGGGTAGGGACAGAATCACATCTTTGTGGAATAATCCAAGTTCAGACCTAGACTGTAGCTTCCCGGAGAGAATGATGAAGCTTCACATCCCTTTCTCCCCTGCCTGTGATGGGGATGGAGCTGCAGGTGTCAACAGCAATCTATGCAGTACAGGTCCAAGATGACCACAGTTGCCCTGGTAGACTTCTGATTTTCAGTCTATGCCAGCCAAGGTTACCTGCAGTTACCTGTATAGGCTGGTGCAGGGCTTCTCAGCCTCCTCCCTGCCAGAGGCGGGGCTGAAGCCTAGGCTAACACTGTAGACTGATCTGCGTGAAAGAAACTGGTTCCTGCCAACATTGAGAGTTTCTCTCAGCCCAGCTTCCACTCGGGCTGGGGGCAGAATCAAAATGGCAGCTACTGGCTTCTTTCTGACTTGGACTGGTTCACACCCCAGCTGTTCCCAAGGTTATAGCTTAGCCAGGTGAGTCTACAAATCAATAGCCAAAATCAGCAGCCAACCATCTCCTCCTCCCCTGTTTCTGGGAAATGGAGCTTCCCATCCCAGCCACTAGATGGCTCCTGGGGTGACTCGTGCTGCCAAAGTAGGATAATTACTGGCCTCCTCATCTTGGCTGGTAATTTCCTGGAGGAGCTGGTGCAGGTCCCTGCAGTTTCCTCCCTGCTGGAAGTGGGGCTGGGGCCAAGGCTAGAGCTGCAATCTGATCTGTATGGAAAGAAGCCAGTCCCCACCAGCACTGTGATTTTCAGTCTTCCCCGCTTCCTCTCATGCCAGGCATGAAGTTAAGATGGCAGCTACCCATCTATTTCTGACTTGGACAGTCTCAATCCTTAGCTATTCTCAGGATTATGGTTTAACCCGCTGAATTTACTCATCAGTAGCTGAAGTTGGTGCCCAACCATCTCTCCCCCCCCTATTTTGGGGAAGTGGAGCTTTCAATTCCAGCCACAGAACAGCTCCTGAGGTGGATTGTGCCTCCAGTGGAGGATGGACACCAGTCTCCATGGCGTGGAGCACTCTACATATGAGTCTTCTCTGCAGATGGGTAGTCTCCTCCTTTGATTCCTTCAAGAATGTTGCAGAATGCTCTTCTGGTCTCCCAGAGGCCCCAAACAGGTGCTTAAGCTAGCTCGAGAGAGCATTGGGTGTTTACTAACTTCCCTGTAGCAGGAGATATCTCTAGGAGCTCCTTACTCTGCTGCCATCTTGCTGGTTCTCTCCTGCTTGGCTTTTTGAACTGTTAATTATTCCACCCCTTTGCTAATGGCAGGGGAGGGATTCCATCTGTTTTCTGTTTTGATTGATTACCCCACCCATCAATTCCCAAGCAAGGAAGAGAACAGTGTTTTCTCAACTTTGACACTATTGACATTTTGGCCCATATAATTATTTGTGTTGGAGGGCTGTCCTTTGCATTGAGGGTGCTTAGGAGCATTCCTGGCTTCTGCCCACTTTTGGAAGTTTGAGATTATTTTAAGAATGTTTGTAAACTAATCTATTCCTCTGGGTGTGGCACCTATTGACCACATTAAATTCACCTGAGGGCCTTTGATTAGATTACTTGATAAGATCACATTAGGGCTTTTGATTGGGCTACATCAGTAAGGTTGGGTCTCTGCTTCCTTGCTCAGGCTGATATAAACAAAAACTCAGAGAAAGATTGACTGAGAGACACACAGAGAGAAAACTCTGTCATTTTTTATCCTGCCTTGTGACAAAATACTCAAACAGCAGATGCCCCAGGAATAAATGAGCCATTTTGCCTGATAGCATACAGCTGAGATTAGGAAGAGACCAGAACAGCTGAGACTGATATAGGAAGACTTAAGAGACAAGCCCTATGCCTGTTTGTAGTTGAAATCAGGAAGAAATTAGAGAAGCTGAGCTACAGAGAGGAAACCCAAAGGGGAAGGAGAGACCAGGCAGAGATCATCCACCATCTTGATTCAACACGTAGCAGCTGACTGGTGAGAAAGCACCTCTTACGGTGCTTTGAGTTGGATTTTTCAAAGTCTTGAAACTGTAAGCTTTTACTCCAAATAAATCCCCATTATAAAGCCAACAAATTTCTGGTACTTTGTATCCACAGCCCTATGGCGGACTAATATAGCACTAGATGTCAGTAGCATTCCTCTCCTGTATTGGCCACCAAAAATATCTCCAGACATTTCTACATATCCTCTGGAAGACAAAATCTTCCAGGGTTGAGAATCACTGCTCTAATTATACCAAGATTCTTGGCATTTTTCCTATTAGTCATGATCTCTCCTGCCTTCAGAACTGTTCATATTCTTGCTCTGGTACATTTCCTCTCTGCAGTGGTTTGGAGTTGTAAGTACCCCAGAAAAACATGTTTTTAAATCTAATCCATTCCAGTGGGTGTTGCAAGTAGGACCCTTTTTTTAGAAACAATTTTATTGAGATACTGTCATATACCATATAATCCATCCAAAGTGTACATTAAATGGGTTTTGGTGCAATCACAGGGTTGTGCATTCACCACCACATTCCATATTAGAGCATTTTCATTACTCCAAAAAGAATACACCTAAACCAATTTTTTTTTTTAAAGATTTATTTATTTATTTAATTCCCCCCCCTCCCCTGGTTGTCTGTTCTTGGTGTCTATTTGCTGCGTCTTGTTTCTTTGTCCACTTCTGTTGTCGTCAGCGGCACGGGAAGTGTGGGCGGCGCCATTCCTGGGCAGGCTGCTCTTTCTTTTCACGCTGGGCGGCTCTCCTCACGGGCGCACTCCTTGCGCGTGGGGCTCCCCCACGCGGGGGACACCCTTGCGTGGCACGGCACTCCTTGCGCGCATCAGCACTGCGCATGGCCAGCTCCACACGGGTCAAGGAGGCCGGGGTTTGAACCGCGGACCTCCCATATGGTAGACGGACGCCCTAACCACTGGGCCAAAGTCCGTTTCCCACCTAAACCAATTTTGATGAGACTTTGTACTTAATATTGTTACTGGAATGACTTAAGGCTTTTGAGATGTTGTGATGGGATGCATATACTTTGAATATAGAAAGAACATGTCTTTTGGGGTCCAGAGTGTGAACTGTGGTGGTTTAAAACTGTATGTACCCCAGACAAACATGTTCTTTAGTTTAAATCTGCTCCTCTGGGTGTAAACCCACAGTTTGTAGACCTTTTGATGAGGCTACTTCAGTTAAGGTTTGACCCACCTTGATCAGGATAAGGCTTAGTCCTATTACTTAATCCTATTACCTTTATAAACAGAATGGAATTCAGAAAAAGACAGAAAATCATGGAAGTAAGAAGCTGAAATAAAGGAAACCCAGAAGAAAAGGGAGAAATCAATATTTGCTTCCATGTGCCTTGACATGTAGCAGAAGAGCCAAGGATCGCCAGCAGCTGGTCTTCAGGAAGAAAGCATTGCCTTGATGATGTCATGATTTGGACATTTTGATTGTCTCAGAACTATAAGCCAATAAATTCCCATTGCTTATACCCAACCCATTGCATAGTATTTGTTTTAAGGAGCCTAGGAAATGAAAACCCTTTCCTACTCTTACCATACTTCATATCTCAGTTGAGGCCTTTGGGGAGCTTTCTATGTCCCTTCAAAATTGGTTCTTAAAATAGATACAACCCTGGATATAGGTTCTTGTGAGGGCTACAGAGACCCATAGGTTCTATGGGCATGGCAGATGGAGTTCAGTGCCATGTCAGTTCGCCCTACTTTGGAGTTTGTGTTTCTGTGTGATGGAACTGGATTCAGATGAGATCTTTGTTCACAAGCCTCCCCTGTTACTTTTACCAGAACTGTAGTTGGTGCTGGGGTTTAATATACACCCAGGGGACCTGAATCTCTGGACTGACCATGTGATTGCCAGGCCCTGAGCCTCAACAGACTTCAGCTCCTACACTCTGATTTATTGGACTTACCCCACTCAGCTAACATAGAGTTGAAGGTCAACCACCACACCAAGGAGCCAAGAGTGCCTACAACTGAAAGCAGGAGGATTGCATCCAGCATCCATGTGGAATCTAAGCCCTCTCTTGATATAGATGTGGAGTGGACAAAACCATTCCAAGTTCCACAGGATGGAGGAATAGAGTATGGATTAGAGTGGACTTACTGATATTCTATTCATGAACTATTGTGATTAGAAATTGAAGAAAATGTGGCATTGGTGTGGAGAAAGTGGCCATGGTGGCTGCTGGGGGTAAGGAGTGGGAGAAAATGATGGGATGTGGGGGTGTTTTCGGGACTTGGAGTTGTCCTGGGTGGTGGTGCAGGGACAGTTACTGGACGTTGTATGTCCTCCCATGTCCCACTGGGTGGACTGTGGGAGAGTGTGGGCTATGATGTGGACCATTGACCATGAGGTGCAGTGGTGCTCTGAGATGTATTCACCAAATGCAATGAATGTCTCATGATGATTGAGGAGGTTGTTGTTATGGGAGGAGGAGTGGGGTGGGGGGGTATATGGGGACCTCATTTTTTTTTAATGTAATATTAAAAAATAAAGACAAAAAAAGAGTAAAAAAATTGGTTCTTAATATTTCCCTGTATTTATCTATATCAGCACTTCTTACGCTGTATTATATTTTATCTAATTATTTTCCAGTCTCTTCCAATAGGATGTAAACTGCACAGAGACCTGCATTATGATGTTCATGGACCCTCACCACTTTTACCTTCATGACCCTTCCCTTTCTTCATAGAAAAAAAATATAAAAACTTATAACTTCCTTGGTATAAAGCCAAATATAGAGTAGATTATGTTTACTTTTTAAATTATGAATTTAAGAGATATTAAAACATTTTTGGACCCCTAAAAATTATTGTGGGTCCCACGCTCTGTGCCTACTGTGCCTATTGTGCATACTGAACAAGTTGGCCCTGCCTCCTCAAAAGCAGGGACTACACCTGTCTTGGTTACCACTGTATCCCTAGTACCTTTCACATGGCCTAGTAACTTAGTAGGTACTCAATATATAGTTTTCAAGTGAATATGTGGATTAGAATTTTGTTAAACAAGAATCGGTTCTAAATGTTTGAGCCATAAAACACTTCAAAAATAATTTTGACTGAGTCAAAATATATTCATTTCATTAGAAGTTTTTTTCCCTCTAAATTAATGCTTTCATTGTGACACATACTTGAAAAAGATACTACATTCTCTCATCACATTTATTAATAAAATATTCGTGGCATGATTGATTTAAAATTTTAAATAGGTCCTTGCCCATCTAGTCTTCCACTTCATTCTGATTTCAAATACTTTGTGTCAAACTGAGTCCCATGGCATATATTAGATATATTATGTTTGTTTTTTCCTAATTTTCTACTAGTTTTCTTTTATTTTGGAAAAGAAAGTTATAATAGATTTGCAAGACTGGTAGATTATGTAAGAGTTAACTGAAAATTAATCCATTCTAATTCATTCTAATCCATTCTACATCCACTCAGTAAGAAATCAGTATTTCAGTCAAATGTATTAGAGTGAACTTACTGATATTCTACTGTAAAACTATTGTGATAGGAATAGAAGAAATTGTAGCAATGAGGTGGAGAAAGTGACCACCTTAGTTGCTGAGGGCAGGGAGAGGGAAGAAGAGATGTGCTGTGGGGACATTTTTGGGACTTTTAGTTGTCCTAAATGATATTGTAGGGTCAGATGCTGGACTTTATATATCCTGCCATAACCCACTGAATGTACTGGGGTAGAGTGTGAACTACAGGCTAAACTATTATCTGTGTGGTGCAGCAGCGCTCCAAAATGTGTTCACTGAGTGGGATGAGTGTGTCACAATGATGGAGGAGGTTGTTGGTGTGGGAAGAGTGGGGTGTGGTGGGATGGGGGGTACACGGGAACCTCTTATATTTTTTTATGTAACATTTTTTGTGTGATGTACATATCTTCAAATAATACAATTTAAAAAATGATGGGGTGGGGGTGGGGAGTGGGATGTATGGGAACCTCTTATTTTTTTATGTTTCTTTATGTTTTTTAATGTAATGTTCTTGGTGATCTATTAACTTTAATAAAAAAGTGTAAGAAAAAGAGTTAACTGAAAATTAAGGGTCAATTCTACTTTGATGATCCTTGGAGTGTTGGTTTTGTCAGTTTTGGGAATTTGCAGTTTTGTCAGGTTACCTAAAGCATCATCAAGCATTAATATATTTATCTATGGTAACCAGCATATAGTCTTTGCCTTAAGGAGTTGAGAGTTTAGTGGGACCTTTAAAATAGTTTTATTTCTGGGTTTATTTCTGGGTTTATTAGTTATTAAAACATTATTAGGTAATTACAGAATAGGAGTGACAGAATTGGTAGTATGCATCTCAGTCATGATTGAGTCCAGGAGGTTGCTCCTGTTCTAGTCTATAGTACACCTATTTCTAGTGATAGACTATCTCCTCCTGCTATTTAAGCAGTGTTCAAATTATTGTTTTTCTACAACTAAGAGTCATGACATCATGAAATATTTTATATTTTTGCAACATGTAGTAATTCCTATAGAATTGGATATTATTCAATAATTGCATTTTAGGTTGTATGAGTTCTGATATCATGGAGGAATGTTCTTTCTGTTTCATTATTCACATTCCTCCCATTGTGGGATGCATAAGCTCTGGTCAGGTTTCCCATCATGAGCTAAATCCAGCTTCAGAATGTGTTTTCTTGTGTGATTCCACAAATGTTGTCAATTAACCTCATTAATATGAGTCAATCGTCACCTCAAGTAAGCCTCTATTAATCCTCCTTGGTCAGAAACAATAACTTCTCCTGAGTTCCTTCAACAGAGTATCTGTATCTCTACTTAGCATTTACTTATTCTGCTTTAGTTATTTGCTGACTTCTTTTATCTTTGTTACAAGAGAGAAGGAGGAACTCTTTCACTTGTCTTTGTTCTCCCCAAGCATATAGGGTAATGCCTCACACACATTAGGTCACCCAACAATTTGTTTGGATTAAAAATAATTTCAAATATGAAAGAGTTTGTAATTCTAGTTTTATCTCAGATTTTGGTGTATGTTTTTAAAAGGTATGTGTTGTAACAGGATAGGTATGTGAGTGCATTTGGTGCAACTCCTATGTGAAATATGCCTGGATTTTTTTTTAAACAGAATTTTCATCAGCCAGGCAGCTTTTATCATTATCAGTGTTGTGGAATTTGAGAGAGATTCAATTATTTGCACATAGAAAGGCCAGGACTCAGGAATGACTTTGAGAAGGAAAAATGGTTTATTGATGGTTGGCTGGACTCGGGAGCTTTCTGTTTCAAACCCAAGCCCTGAACAAGAATTTTGAGTTCCTTTCATACAGAGAGGAAGGGTTAAATTTTTCTTTGTTTCAGTGCTCAATAGGCTTGAATTAGCATATATTTTCCACATTTTAGGTAAGCTTTTAGCATGGACCTTATACATTCTAGATAAGCTTTTAGCACATTTGGTTTGCATTTCCTGAATATTTAAAGTTTATAGAGTTTGCATTGCTAAAATGTTTCCTGGGACTAGAGTCATTGCCATGGTCACCAAGGGCAGGACTGCAGCCTCTTATCATCCCACATACACAAATCAGGACAGGCAGCTTTGGTTACCTCTGAAGAGACAAAGAGCCTCCTACCCATAGCTCACATCATCAGCAGTAAATTTCTTTGAAAATGCCAATGGAGGGTCACTAGGCTAATGGATTTATTCACTATGACATTCTAGGAAATTATACCATCTAACTTGCCAGAAGTTGCATCAAGTTCAAACACTGAAATATCTAAGATTACAAGGGTGCCTGGAAGATTATTTTTTGACAGTCTTGCCTATTTCTATATCCATATTCCCAACTCTGATTACATATTTCTACTGTCCAATGTTAAGATAGCCCCCCTTCTCAATTTCCTTCCTTCCTTCCTTCCTTCCTTCCTTCCTTCCTTCCTTCCTTCCTTCCTTCCTTCCTTCCTTCCTTCCTTCCTTCCTTCCTTCTTTCCTTCCTTCCTTCTTTCTTCTCTCCCTCCCTCCCTCCCTTCCTTCCTTCTTTCCTTCCTTCCTCCCTCCTTCCCTCCCTTTCTTTCTTTCTTTTTCTTTACATTATCACAAGTCTAAGGGGAATGGTAATTTAGTATTCAGTATGGTGCAGATTTTGGACTGAGATTGATGTGGGCTATGGGTGGGAGGCTCTTTGTCTCTTCAGAGATAACCTAAGCTCTCTGACTTGTGGGTGTGACGGTAAGAGGCTGCAGTCCTGCCCTTGGTGATAATGGCAACAACTCCAGTCCCAGAAAACAGTTTAACAATGCAAAGTCTATAAATTTTAAGTATTCAGGGGAAATGCAAACCAAATATGCTAAAAGCTTATCTAGAATGCCTGAGGTCCATGCTAAAAGCTTACCTAAGATGTGAAAGATATATATGCTATTTGAAGCCTATTGAAAACTAAAACAAAGAGACCATTTAGCCTTTCCTCTCAGTATAAAAGGAACTAAAAAATCTTGTTCAGGGCTTGGGATTGAAACAATAAGCTCCTGAGTCCGGCCGGCCATCAGTAAACCATTTTTCCTTCTCAAAATCATTCCTGAGTCCTGGCCTCTCTATACGCAAATAATTGAACCTCTCTCAAATTCTACAACATTTTTGGTGACCATGAAGGGACAGCAAACGAAGGTCAGAGACGGTAGCATTTTGCTGCCCTTTCCAAATCCCCGAAGAAGCCGGGAGGACTCAGGCAAACCCCAAATCTGGGTGACCCTGGATTAAATTTAATCCAGAAAAGATGTGGACTCCACCAGAATCTTCCCAAGAAAAATCGAGGGCAATGGAAGGTCTGAAGAGAAAGATTCTGGGAATGAAAAAGAACTCTGAACATGGAAGAAGGTAAGACTCCCGGGGTGAGCACAGTCTGGAAAGCCCTAGCTTTAATTGCTATGAAGGGGAGGCTGGTCACCTCTGGATAGAACCCTAGTAGCCCCAGAAAATTGGGGGGAAGCCATTCTCTCTAGGCCTGGGAAAAGGAGAAAAATCGGGAAAAAGCCCTGGTGTTTTAGGTTTGTCTAACTGCATGTTAAGAGCTGGTACTAGTCTCACATCCACTAAAGGAGTGGAGTCTTGATTTTAATAGGAAGGGCTGTTTATAGGTTCAAGTCCTAATGTCCTGGAGAAAAGCAGGGAAAAGCCCTGGTGTTTTGGATTTGTCTAACTGCATGTTAGAATCTGGCGCTAGTCTCATATCCCCTAAAGGAGTGGAGGCTTGATTTTAATAGGAAGGGTTGTTTATAGGTTCGAGTCCTAATGTCCTGGAAATTGGTCTGGATTAAAAAAAAAAAAACTTGGTTACAGGAAAATGGATCAGCTTTTCTAGTGGAGCTTGGTCTGGGTGTAAAGTTAAACAGTGGAAAAAGTCTAGCTGAAATCTTTTGTTATGGTGCTAAATTGTGAATGAATTTGCTTTATACCAAATGTTAAGTATTCTACGGCCATGCTGAAAAAATATACATATAGAACTTGTGGGTCAAATTAGTAACCTTTGTGCTTCTGTCTGTGTCAGCTCAATGCCAGTGTTAGAGTTGTGTCACTATGTAAAGTAGACTGCAGTAGAGCTAGAACCTCCCTTGCCATTGGCAAGGGGGTGAAATGATTATGGGGTAAAACTGAGGAGTTTGGATGTTTGTGGAGTCTAGATGTTTGTGCATGCTCTGCTGTCTTGTCTCTGGTCTGCCCCTTTGCTGGGGCTTGAAGGCCATCTGTGTCTGTGCCACACGCCCAAGTTTGTTGGGACTGTCCCAGGCAGGGTGGCTGGGTCCCTGGGAGAGTTGCCGAATTTCAGTAGGTTCTGTCTGCCCATTTTCACCTGAAAGCTGGAAGGGTGGGTGCAGCTTGCCCCTTTCCAGTGAGTCCACACCTTCTATTCATAAGCTGCATTCCTGTTTGATTGTTGTGCACCCAACTGCCTGGAAGGGGGGGAAGTGAAGGGGGTGAAAAGCAGAATCAGAATAAATGCAGTAAAGTTCCCTCCATAGGGTGTCGAAGCCAAAATACGTTTGCATTCTGCCCAGGTTCTTAGAAGGTATTGTAGTAACTTTAAGAAAATGTGTTCTCTGAAGGTAAAATTTGTCTTAAAGGTATAAATAATTATAAAAGTTTAACAAAGCATTGTTTAAATTAAGGTATTTAAATGGCTAATTGCAGAAAGTCATTAATAAACAAAAACTGAATTAATAATAATAATAATAAAAAGTAATTTTATAACAAGAGAACTTTTCTTTGGCAGCCAGCCTCCCCTGTCAACTTGCTTCCAAAAAAACTGTTTCTGGTATTACATCCTACTAAGTATTTAAAGTGAAAAAAAGTTCATTATTTTAACAAGCTTGTTTAGTATTAATGGCAATTATATGTTGTAAGAAGGTTGCCTGGTAACTTAGTATGTGGGATAGATGGAATGTGTTTTTATTGTTAAGGAAACAGAAGATGATTTTGTCCTAAGATAAAATGATTGATTATTGGAAAGAGTAGAGTGTGGAACAAAACCTGAATGAATACTAAAAGTGTAGAAGGTTTGTGGAAGGAAAATTTTTATGATTAAAATTGAGTAAGATCAATATACAAAAAAAAAATCTTTTATCAAAATAGCTTCTTGTGCTTTAACCTCATCATTTCCTCAGTGTTTGAAGAAGAGTCTTATCTCTTTTTTTAAAAAAAACCATTATGTTCTAGAAATCGAATCCTGAAAGTAGCTTTTTATTTCAAACTAACTGCATGAGATTTATTCTTTTACCTTAAAAGAAAAATTAAAGTAATAGTTAAGTTCATTTAGTATGTTATAAGTCAAATGAAAGGTGTTTAAAAGTGTTATAAAATTAACAGGTTCTTAAAAAAATTAAGAAAAACTGTACTAAGAGTTAGAATCATTTATAAATACATTTATATTATAAAACAGTGAAAAAATAATAACTGAAATTATAACCACGTAAATTTAGCCTGAAACTATTATTTAAGTGTAAATTCTAAACTAATCTTTCCTTTGTTTATGGTTACTTCAAGCCTAACCTCACCCCTTGCCTTTGCCTATGGTTATTTCATAAAAGCTTCTGCCCCTACAGGCCAGAGAAGAGCTGGAACATCACTGTCTCCTGTCCTGGTATTAGTAACCCTTTCTCTCATGAATTCAAGTGTAAACTAAATAAATTGCTGCCTGATGGAATAAGGTTAAACAACCACTGGAGTTTTATTATCTCCAAAATCAAAAAGTGGAGTGGAGGGGGAGAAGTCTCCTGCCCTGTCCATCAGTATTCCTAAGAGTGGCAATTCAAGAGAGAAACCAGTCTCCCTGAGGCTTCAAATAGCCTCAGTAAATATATATAAAATTAATCTTGTTGCTAATCCAAAATTCTGCTAAATTCAAAGTATAATATAATGTTCTAAAACAAAAAATGGTGCTAAAGCATTGAAAACATTTTAGTTACAGTCCATTAATTAAGAAAGAAGATTCTTGTGTAAAACTTCATAGTCATAGTATAAAACTACACAGTCATAGTGCAAATTAAGAAAAGTTTCAGGAGTCTTTGAAATGTTTTGCAGTCACACTTGTTTTGTAAAGATTAGAAGTTTAACTAAAGTTATGTTTTTGTGTCAAACTATTCATGTCTGCCTATTTGCTCAAATTGTTGAGGTTAAATATGCAGTTATATAAGTAATATATATTTCTGGACCCCAAATTAAGCTAAACAGTATATAAAATAATGCAAATTATAAGTAATATCAATGAGTTCTGTTTCTGTGTCTAACTCTTTGTGTCTGCCCATTTGCTCAGTGTATGTCTTCATATATTGGGATAATAATATCAAATTAACAAATGAAAATTCTTAAAAAAGCTCTATTCAAATTGTTAAAAATTAAATATGCAGTTATATATGTAAATATTCTTAAAGCCCAAATTAAACTAAGCAGGATGAAAAAGTCATATAGAAATCTAATTATAGAAACAATTGGGAAAGGGCCTCCTCTTTGCAAAAGCTTTAAAGGGAAGACTAGGTATGGCAGATCAAACCTATCTACTAGGCTAGGGAATTAAGAATCAGTTTGCCCAGTAATTTCCCAGTTTAAACCTTTAGTCTGCCATAAAATGTAAAAAGAAAAAGAAAAACAAAGATTAGGTTAGTTTTCACATAAAGGAAAAAAAAAAGTTGATTGGTGTAAACTGGCGGCCTGCTGCCTCAGTCTCCCATTCCAGGGTTGAACAGCAGTGGGGGAAACCAGCTTAAGCCAGTCCTATGGGCAGAGGAAGGATGCCCAAGAAGGAGCTAAGTTGGTGCCATTTCAGCACTAAATTCTATTCCTTATTTGACAAAGGGGAGCAGGTAAAAACTAAAATGGTTGGAATGTGATAGAGGAAGCAGTTAAATCACAAACTTTTGCACGGGAAAGTTAAATCTCAAACAAGCTGTAACTTCTGAAGTATCCAATCTATGGAAAAACAGAGGAAGAGCTTGCGTGCTAGGCTTAGGAGTATAAATTGTGTCATTTTTCTTTATTCGGGGCACCATCCATATCTGGCTCTGTGCCCCTTCTTGCAAGATTGAGAATAAATTCTTTTCTTCTCAACAATCTGGTGAGCCTTATTTTCTTCCAGAAGATTTCTTTCCAACAAAATAAAGGTAATTGGTGGCTCTATTAACAAATTCCAGTAAGTAAAAGAAAGTCCATAAAAACTATAGAAAGATCTTTCCTGGGTTATGATTAAACAAATTAAGTAATTGTGTAATGTGTTTTAAAACCTGGTAGTATGCTTTTAAGTTATTCATTTTCATAACTTGAACAAGGAAAAAAATTTTTAGCTTCCTGTAAAAGAAAAAGAAAACATTCCTTGCATAAACTATAATAGTTTCATTTTATTTAACTTGAGTGTAATCTCCCACAGTTAATTTATAAACTAAATTAACATATGTACAAAATCTTTAGAGTAATAAAAATATAAGTTCACATTGGTGAAATTAAGCTAAAGAAAAAAGATTATAGATATACTCTCTTAAATAAATAGAGTACATTTCTTTGGTTGGTAAATGTAATTTAATAAGTTTATTTAAACATGAGGTGGCTAGTCAATGTGGTTATAGTCAATTATAAAGACTTTGTAAAACATCTTCCAAACTAAAAATGCTAAAATAGTTCTAGTTCTAGAAGTCATTGTTAACTAAAAACTTAGATTGGTATTGGTAGCAAAAATAACTTCGTAATAATAAAACCTGTCTGAAGGCCACCGCAAAGTATATATTTAAGTAAATAGTAATAAAAAATTATCTTGATTCTATTAGAAATCTCCTGTTTTCATTTTAACAATGAAAAATAAATTTTTCCCCCTCTCTTACTAAGGTAAAGTACCTACTGTTATCTTCATAGTAAAATTGTGTAAGTAAACAATCATTTGATATATGTGTTGCATTAAATTGTTTAAAATATGTATTAAAAAAAAGAAAAAACTTTAACATTGTCAAACTCTTGTGCATTCAAACCAGGCCTTGAATACATTACAGGTGGCCTCTCCATGTGAGTTATTGGCTAGGCTGGTCACTAACCCCTCAATTAAAAATATTTGCTATATCAGCCTCTGGTTCTGCTCCTGAAGTCAATGGAAACTATGTTGCAGTTTCAAGCTCCTGCAGCAGCCAATAATGACTCGGTACAGCCAAGTGTACAATGAATATCGCCTCCAGATGGGCACTATTCCATAGTGCCAGAGAGCACTATGCACCAGGCTAGTAGAACACTGAAAAATCTAAGATCAAGAATGCTGCAACTTGCGCACTGCGTTGAAGAACATGCTAAGTGGAGCCACGATACCAGGATACTGTAAGTGAAACTTAAACACAATTGGCATTATAGCCTGATCTCATGGAGAGATAACATGTAAAGTATTACAAACCTGAAACTTAAAACTATTAATTGCAACTCTAAATCCTTTGCATTAAATAATAATACATTAATTAATATTAAGTGCTGTACTCTTATCCTGTGCTAAATGTATACCTAATAATTATAATGTTATCTTGGACATGTTAAATTCCTAGTGAATTCATTTTCTAAACAGTTAATAAACATGTCTGTAAAATGGGGTGGCAGTCTCAGCCAGGCTCAGTCAACTTACTATATTCTACTGTACTCTACTGTGTAGCAAGAGTGAGGCTTGCTTGCTAATGGTAAGTCACCTATTAAACAAATCAAAATTGCTAAAAATTGTACAATTAAAACCAAGGTGTAAAAAACCTTTATTCTGTAGTTCTAATCACTCCCACAGCTAAAAACTAAGGGAATTTCCAATTTGGTGTTCTAATCCTGAATGAAGCCCGTTGCCCAGTGAGTGCCAGTTCACCAGGAGCATCTAATGAAGCAAATGAGTGCCAATCATTAAACAGCTTGGAATGTGTCTTCAGACAAAGCTAAGTGTCTGTTGCAGTTTCTCTCTAAAGATAAATAACTTAAAAATATATATATATGCTGCTCCCACCAGCTTTTAAGGAGTGCCATCTTTCTAATCACCTAACCTTGTCTGTCTCTGTGGTCCAGTGTCCGCTCTTTTAAAAATGGGTATTCCAATTTTTTAATTAAGTTTGTTTCTTTCAAAATAAACCTCTTATTAACCATATGAAAACTTCATCCAACTTTGTACAGAATGCCAGATCCATCTTCCTCCAGTTAAAATAAAATAAGAGTTTTACACCTTATTAGGCAATAACTACAGCCCATGGCCAGCAGGAAGAAGTTACAGAAAAGAAATCATCTCCCTTCAGCACCCCTTTTAAATTAAAGGTGTAAACTCTTTAAGGGTAAAATAACCTGACTGAAAATCCACATGAGCACCAGTGGCCACAGAATGACTGCAAGAGGCCCCTGCCCCAAGATTCTGCTGTCCAGAATGAAAAGTTCTAAACTTCTAAAAACAGTCCTGGATGCTACACTAAAGATTAATAAATAATCAAAACAACAAACAGCTATCCACCTTATAACTCCAACAGTAATTATGCCAAAGCTTAGCAAGTTAAACTTTGGCAAAGGGGGGAAATGATGCGGGCTATGGACGGGAGGCTCTTTGTCTCTTCAGAGATAACTCTAAGCTCTCTGACTTGTGGGTGTGACAGTAAGAGGCTGCAGTCCTGCCCTTGGTGATAATTGCAACAACTCCAGTCCCAGAAAACAGTTTAACAATGCAAAGTCTATAAACTTTATGTATTCAGGGGAAATGCAAACCAAATATGCTAAAAACTTATCTAGAATGCCTGAGGTCCATGCTAAAAGCTTACCTAAGATGTGAAAGATATATATGCTAATTGAAGCCTATTGAAAACTAAAACAAAGAGACCATTTAGCCTTTCCTCTCTGTATAAAAGGGATTCAAAAATCTTGTTCGGGGCTTGGGATTGAAACAGAAAGCTCCCAAGTCTGGCTGGCCGTCAATAAACCATTTTTCCTTCTCAAAATCATTCCTGAGTCCTGGCCTCTCTATACGCAAATAATTAAACCTCTCTCAAATTCTACAACAGGATCACCTCTTTATCCTCCCTGTGACTCCTGGAATCTTCAGAAAATAGGGAGGGGTGTTCAAATTCTCATTGGATCAGTAATTTAGGTTTGCATCATTTTATAGTTTGTTATTAAATGAAAACCTCAGAAGGCTAGGATATTACAATATTTGGGTATTCTAGTGATTTTTTTTACTGTCTTTGTTGAAAATCCTGAGTTGGGTTTGAACCTGGTTGAAGAAGAAAATCAAAGAGGAGGGCAGAGAAACCATTCTTTTACCTCTGTGGCAAGGGAGCATGTGAGAATTGAACTCAAAATGAAGTACTAGATCCAATTCAGGAAAATTCAGAGACTAAATGCATGCTTCTAAAGTCCTAAGTTCTTTAGTTCAATGTCATCCTTTACTTACCAAGATGAATATGCCACATCTATATGCCTGTAAAGTAGAATTCTATGTTTACTTTGATGAGAAGGGCTGTGTATAATGAAGTAATTGGTGAACTCTACTTATTTTTCAAAGACAAGCAAGATAAAATAGTGAAACACAAACTTCTACATTTCAATTGAACATAGGATGCAGATCTTATTTATTGCCTCTTTGTCAAGAAATGGGAACATGTGGCTTAAAAAATGTTAAAACTGTTATCTTGTTCTCTTTCCTTCCTCTCCTATAAATTCTGTGAGCATTTTGTAAAGATGGAAAGGTTAGGAAAAACCTTTTTTTTAATGTCTAGACACTATTTAGTTAGAATCATAGCAAAGAAGTTTTGTTTTGAAGCCATATAGAACATTGTGCCAGTGATACAATAAAGTAAAAAATGTTAATATGAAAATGTTAAATAGTCTTCAGGCACTAATACTTTCAATTTGTAATAAGTTTTGGCTAAATGAATATTTAGGGTCAAGAGAAAAAAATGTGAGAACCAGGCTTGACTGTGACTGAAACATACTCGACCAAGGAAAAATATGCTTGTAAATTATATAGTTTAATTCTGTGTAATTTTAAGATATGTTTCCCTTATATTTTTCCTGAGCATAAAGAAGTACTAGAACAAGACACAATCTGTTCCTAAGCTAAATATGAGAAGTCATAAAGTGTTTTACATCAACATTTTATTTTTAAAGTCCTAATTGGTAAATTTTCAGTCTTGTTTCTTTTTTAATTTTTAATTTTTTTACATAGGGAAGTTTGGTTAACACAAAGCCTTGCCTGGGGACTGGAGGAAACAGAGATGCCTGTGGTTATGCTATTCAGGATTGTTTTCAGGGAGGAAATAATAATTATTGTGATGACTTGGCAGTTTCTTTTCTATGCAAGACTGGATTGGGGGTGGGAGTATTACATATCATTGTTTTGAGTTTAAGAGATTCAGTGATGATCAAGCACCAATAATTCAGGGGAAAAGAGAGCACTGGCATGAAATCAGACAATTATTTAGGTCCAATTCTCCATGTGCTGAAAATCAAAGGCCTGCATAGAATTATAGATACAATTTTCCTCTTTTCATAGGAAAGGAGAATGTGAGACAATTTGTTAAAATAACCATAAAGAGTTCTAAAAAATTGAGGGTGGTCATCAGTTTTTTTTACAAGGAAATTATTTATCTGTATTATGGTGGCAAGATTACCATTCATCTGGAGGATTTTGTAATTTTACATTGCTCAAGGAACTGGTCCTTAATTTCAAAGCTAGTGTATACAAATTATGCTGAAACTCTTGGGTAGTTAATATCTTATAACCTTACACCCCTACTTAAGCCCCTTACTATATATATATATATCTCCATATCCATATCCATATCCATAGAGTTAGGAATGTAAGAAGTTTCTCCTTTACCGGGTTTATAATGATTACCTGATCACAAAGTTTACAATGGTTAACAAACAGTGACTTGCATTCCCTTGACATAGAACAGTCTCCCATTCAGAGCCTATGTGCTCAGATACAGTTCATTTCCTCACAAGATGAGACAAAGGAGCCACATTCCATGACATAGAACAGCCCCCCATCCAGAACCTATGTATCAGATGCAGTTCACTTCCTCACAATAATAGACAAAGAAGCCTCATGGCACCACCAACCCCTCCTGCAACCCTAGAATTCACTACCCCTAACCCACCACCATCTAGCCATCTCTATTGGCCCTCAGGTCTTGCCCAAGCCCCAATTCCCTCCCACTGACTGAACATTTTCCCACCTATAGATGTACTGTATAAATTCATGACCACCTCTGCCCGAGGTGGGTTGAAGTCTCTCTTCAGACTACCACCATGCTGGTGGGGGGGCTGAAGTTTATTCTTTAGATCCCCTCCATTAGGAGATATTCCCAGTAAACTTCCTAACTGCAGTCATGTCAGTGTCCATACCCCAGTGAGTGCCATTTTTTTCTCTAGCAGAGGCCATTAGACACCATTGGATTTGCCAGAATCAAGCAGCATGAAATTAATAGATAGTTTTAAATTCTCACATCAAAGAGTAATCTCTTGATCTATAATTTTTCCTTCTTTATTTTACCTGTTCCCATTATCTTTAACTATTTAGGACTTAATATGTGCCAGGCAATATTCTAAGTATTTACAGTAATTCTATGAGGCAGGCACTGATATCAAGCACAAGCAGATTATTTTCTCCCCATGCATCTTTATTTTTTTTCTATTTTTAAAGGATACTTAGATTATACAGCTGTCACATAAAAAAATATAGGGGATTCCCATATGCCCCACTCCCCATACCTCCCACATTTTCCCACATTAGCTACATCTCTCATTAGTGAGGTACTTTTATTGCAATTGATGAACACATTTTGGAACATTGCCACTAAGTGTGGATTAAAGTTTACATTATAGTTTACACTCTCCCACCCAATTCTGTAGGTTATGGAAAGATATAAAATGGCCTGCATCAGTTGTTGCAATGTCATTCAGAACAATTCCCAAGTCCCAAAAATGCCCCCATATTATACCTGTTTTTCCCTTTTCTTGCCCTCAGAACCTCTGGTGGCCACTGCCTCCATATTAATGATATAATTTCTTCTATTGCTAGAATCACAATAACTCTATAGTAGAATACCAGTAAGTCTACTCTAGTTCATTGTTCTTTTCCCGATTCTGAGGATTCCGAAATGGTGATGCCCACTCCAACTCTAATTGAGGGGGTTGTGAGCCCATAGGACTGAAGGACAGGACTCTCTGGCTTGTGTCTTTAAAGCCAATTTCTGAGATACCGGAGTTTCAAAGAGATAAAGAATTTATTTGGTTGTGCAAACAATGGTTCACAGTGGCCTAACGGCCCCAAACTGCCTCCTGGATCTGCAGAATTCTAATATTTTATAATATTGGGGTACTACTGAATAATTGGGGTGGAGCTGGACACAGCTTCCTTCATTAATAAACATTAAAGGGCTGAAAAAGATGGGGGTGGACCCCAGAGCAATGGGAGTCACAAAGTTACAATCATTTTCAGAGATCAGGTTACTGGGATAGGAAAGTACAAAGTAGAAGTCAGTTACTAGGTTTTTACTGAAGCTAGCTAGTGCGGTCACCCCTGTTTATGGTTACTCTAGGTTTAACCTCACCCTTATGTATGCTTACTTTTGTGATGGTAATTCTAGATTGACTTTACCCTTGTTTATAGTTTAGGCTCACCTTTGTGTATGCTTGCTATTGGGATGGTAATCACTCCACCCTCCTTGGTTTAATATCCATATGAAAAATCTTATATCTGATCTTTGTTCTTATACCTCTGTCCCAGATCTATGTGCCTGATCTTGGTTCATTACCATACCCACCCCATCCTTTTCAGCCTTTTAATGTTTACTAATGAAGGAACCTCTATCTAGTTCTGTCCCAATTGTTTACTCACACTCCAATGTTATGAAATATTACAGTTCCTTCAGATCCAGGAGGAACTTTTTGGTCATTATGCCACTGTGCTCCTTTGTTTGCACAACCAAATAAACTCTTTCTCTGAAACTCCAATATCTCAGGAATTGGCTTTAAAGATGCATGGGAAGAAAAGAACCTGCCTTTGCTTGGTATCACTCTCAAGGCAGTTTAAATTTTCTCCCCATTACCTAAAAACTTGTGTTAATCGAGACTTTTAGTTACAAGTAATGGGAATCTATGTCAAACAGCCTTTTTTAAAAAAAGGAATACCGATGATTCATTTAACTGGGAAATTCAATGTGTTCCACCAGTGTCATTAGGAATCCCTTTGACACTGCTTGGCACTTCTTGACACTGCTTTGCACAATTTTGGCTTATATTGAAGCAGGCTATAAATTCAATCCTTTTAACACCTTAATAAGCTTTTTGCCAATTTGCATTTGGCCAGCTTTGTGGAGGTGGTAATCAAAGACAGGCATCTCTTTAAATCAAAGTCCTTGAATCTTGGCCTTAGAATTTCTGTCTTTAAGCAACAGACCTAGGCAATCTGTCCATTGACCTGCCCCTTAGGTATCGATATTGGCCTCTTTTTTGGGAAAATGCAAGTAATAGTAGTTTAGGTTGTGGTGGAGATATTATTACCTTCCCCTTGCCCAGGGCAGAATCCTAATGGATGGTTCTTTAAAATGCAGAAAATGTGCACTTCCTCACAGGATGAAGTCCCTCCTAAGGCCTTAGGGGATCAATACAAGTCTTATCTTTGCCATATCCCCTGAAGTTTGCTGGCAAGAAATTTAATTTGAACCATAGTATACAGCATTTCCAAACAGGTAAGATTCATGATTATCTGACTCTCAGCCATTTCTAGTTGATGATGATAAACAGAAAGTGTCTCTATTTTCCTCCCAATCTTCTTTCAGATACCAGAGTTGTTATCCTCCCAATAGGAACTTATTCAAGGTCAAAAACAATGGTTAATGAAGTCTAATATCCTGATATATTTATATCAAGTCCTTAAAGTGCAAACTTTGGTAGGCACAGGTCTGAGTCCTAAGGTAAACAAGAGGAGTTTAACAAACTACTGTTAAATAGAGCTTGCCAATTTCCTAGCCTGGAGCAGGAGAATCTTTACTTCCCCACATCCAATTGCAGTCAATCAGTTTATTTTTTGAGAACTGTCATTTCCCAATAGCTCTGTTTTAGGTATCAGTGTCAATATTATGAGCACTCTGGGCTACCAGGGGCAACAAAACAGAACAAAAAAGACCACCCCCTACAGAAAACATGCACACACACAATTCAAACTTGTTTACATTTATTAACTTATATACTGAAGAAGTTCTGGAATAGATGGATTCATACATTCAAATCATATCATAACAACACTCCCCCTCTCTAAGCAAAAGGCAATTAGAATATAGAGTAATAGAATTAAACGTAGGGTGCTATGCTAGAGTAGAAGTGATAAGAATAGAAAGCAAAATAAAATGGCCCTTTAACTTAAGCACTTCCTAATATGGTAGGAGACACATATAGATAGAAGAATCAGTCTATACGATATACAAAACCTTAAGAATGAAGAGGATGAGAGGTAGTCTTTGTAAAGGAAGTTGCACAAAGCTTTCCTGGAAATATAGGCAATTGAAAAGTCGTATTATATGTGATTCATGTATAATTCAATTGTACAGGCATATGCCATCAGTGTATGTTAATTTTCAGAGAGATATAGACATATACATGTTTGAGGCAAAGTATTATTTTATGAAGTCTTTTTTTATTAGGAGGTAACAGGGATTGAACCCAGGACCTTGTATATGGGAAGCAGGCACTCAAACACTGAGGTACATCCACTCCCCAATGACAGTTGGTGTTTTGGTTGGTTTTATTTTTAGGCAGCACTGGGCATCAAACTTGGGACCTCATACATGGGAAGTAGGCACTCAACCACTTGAGCTGCACCTACTCACCTAGTGAATTCTTGAAAAACAACTGAAATCTGGTGTCACCAGTTTCACGTCATCTGGTGGATTGATTGCCTATACTGTGCTGGGTGCTATGTTATTTGAAGCTCTACTTAGCCTTTAAAATAAACTCTCCAAAGTTGCTGACTTTTATAGTAGACAAGACTTTAAAAACACAACTTTTAATACACTAATATGACATGCCTCCTACACTGAAATGCTAAATTTTATTTTGATGATATCGTGTTGCAATTTTCCCAACATTCATTTAAACATATTTCCTCTAATAGTAAAGATGATGCTAAATTGTATTTGGAAATGTCTTCAGAATTCTCATTAGCAACAAGAGGAAAATTTTCATTGACTTCATTGAGGAAAATCTGAGCATTTCCATATATATTCTTGAAACTGAAGATAAAAGCATCTCTTCATCTGATGAAACTGAACTATTGAGTTTCACTGCTCTTTCTTTTCCATTTCTTAAAAGCATTGCTTCACTTAACTTCAGTTTTCTTTCCTCGACCAAATAACAAGAATGAGTTATGCTGTGATTGAGAACTAAACTGCCAGGCCCTGACTTGAACATGGGGGAAGGCAAGGCTTCCATTGTAATGTCTAGTTTATACTTATAGCTTGGCTTTTTGCTTGCATTTCTTTGTGGCAGACAAATAAATGATAAAATCTTGAGAAAGCTTTCAGGATGTCCCATAGGCTGCCTTAGAAAAAGCCAAATATCTGTTGAATTCGAGAAAGAAAACAATTCTGTGCATATGAAACATGGGGAGGATAGAGTACTGTGTTTACCACTTGGGGACTTGAAGAGTATTTGGGGAAAATCAGTTTCCCTGGGGTATGAACTAAGTTTTATTTGATGGATGATACCTATTGATGCAGCTCTATCTTTTGTAAAGAAACAAGCCAATTTATTATTGACTTATGAATATGAAGAAAAAAGACAGGGGAAAAGAAAAGAAGGCAACAGCATGCTTTCTACTTGTCAAGTCTACATGAATTTGATGTCAAAATAAAGATAATATTTGTCTTGGAAATCACTTTGAATAATTTAGAAATAGTATTAAATGATTAATACCTCATATGTTTTGTCACTCTTGTTCCTACCTGTTTTCATATAACATTATTATACATTGTGCCTCATCACAAAGGACTGCAGAGTGGTTTACAATCACAGCATAGTTTTAAATCATTCCAGGTCTTCTGGTTGAATAATGTATTTGGCATGGTAGAATTATAACATCCTTGCAGACCCATGCATAAGTCACTAACAGTATTTGTACTACAAAAGTCAGTTATACATATTACTCTTTTGTTCAATTAATATTTATTGATTTTAATTACACTATTGATTCAGGAATATATTCTCCTTGTGAAAAACAAAATCTTACAAATAAGGCTTAAATTCCTATGACCACCACCTTTTTTTTTAAATTAAAAAAGTTGTTGGTTTGTAGAACATTCATGCATAAAATACAGGATTCTCACATACCACCCCATTATTAACACTTTGCATTGGTGTACTACATTTGCTACAATTGATGAAAGCACATTTTTATAATTGTACTATTAATTACAGCTCATGGATTAATTTAGGGCCACTATTTGTGTTTCTCCACAGAGTTTTTAAATTCCAGTACCGTATATATAACCTAACATATTCCCTTTAAGCTATATTCAAATACATAATTCTATGCTGTTAATTATATTTGCAATCTTGTGCTACCATCACCATCAAACATTACCAAATGTTTACATCATCCCAAATAGTATCTATAGAATTTAAGCCTTAAATTCCTATACCCTACCACTACCCTGTCCCCTAATAAACTGTATTCTAGATTCTGATTCTATGAGTTTGCTTATTTTAATTATTTTGTATCAGTGAGATCATATTTGTCCATTCTTATCTAGCATATTTCACTTGACATTATATCTACGGGGTTAATCTATGTTGTCTCATGTATCAGAACTTCATTCCTTTTTACAGCTGAATAATACTACATTGTGAATATATCTTACGTTTTGTTTATCCATTCATCTATTGGTGGATACTTGGGTTGCTTCCATGTTTTGGCAATTGTGAATAATGGCTGCTATGAACACTGATGTGCAAAATCTGTTTGAATCTCTGCTTTCAATTTTTTTGGGTATATACCTAGAAATGGAATAGCCTGGTCATATGGTAAATCTATACTTATCTCTCTGAGGGCTGTCAAACTGTCTTCCACAATGGCTGCATCATTTTACATTCCTGTGAGTTATGAGTGAGTATTCCTATTTATCCACATCCTCTCCAACACTTTTCATTTTCTGTTTCTTTTTTAATAGTAGCTCTTCTAGTGGTTGTGAAATGTATCCAATTGTTTATTTATTTATTTATTTTTATTTTTTTCTGAGGTACCAGGGCCAGGGATTGAACTAGGACCTTGTATGTGGGAAGTCAGTGCTCAATCACTGAGCCACATGGGCTGCCCTCCCATGGTGATTTTTTCAAAAGATTTATTTATTTATTTATCTTCCCTTCCCCCCCACTCCCACCCCAGTTGTCTGTTCTCTGTGTCTATTTGCTGCATGTTCTTCTTTGTCCACTTCTGTTGTTGTCAGCAGCATGGGAATCTGTATTTCTTTTTGTTGCGTCATCTTGTTGTGTCAGCTCTCTGTGTGTGCAGCACCATTCCTGGGCAAGCTGCACTTTCTTTGGTGCTGGGTAGCTCTCCTTATGGGGTGCACTCCTTGTGCATGGGACTCCCCTATGTGGGGGACACACCTGCATGGCACGGCACTCCTTGTGTGCATCAGCACTGCACATGAGCCAGCTCCACACAGATCAAGGAGGCCCGGGGTTTGAACCGCAGACCTCCCATGTGGTAGATGGACGCCCTAACTGCTGGGCCAAGTCTGCTTCCCTTTCCATGGTGATTTTGATTTGCATTTTCTTAAAGGTTAATGATGTTGAGCATCTTTTCTTTTTTTTTAAAGATTGATTTTATTTATTTATTTCTCTCCCCTTCCCTCCCTACCCCAGTTGTCTGTTCTGTGTCTATTTGTTGCGTCGTCTTCTTTGTCCGCTTCTGTTGTTGTCAGCAGCACGGGAATCTGTGTTTCATTTTGTTGCATCATCTTGTTGAGTCAGCTCTCTGTGTGTGTGGCGCCATTCCTGGGCAGGCTGCACTTTCTTTCACACTGGGTGGCTCTCCTTACGGGGTGCACTCCTTGCGCATGGGACTCCCCTACGTGGGGGACACCCCTGCGTGGCACTGCACTCCTTGTGTTCATCAACACTGTGCATGGGCCAGCTGCACACGGGTCAAGGAGGCCCGGGGTTTGAACCGCGGACCTCCCATGTCGTAGACAGACACCCTAACCACTGGGCTAAGTCCGCCGCCTTGAGTATCTTTTCATAGGCTTTTGGCCATTTGCATATCTTCTTTGGAGAAAAGTCTTTTGCCCATTTTTAAAAAAAGATTTATTTATTTATTTTTATTTCTCTCCCCTTCCCCCCACCCCCAGTTGTCTGCTCTGTGTCCATTTGCTGTGTGTTCTTCTGTGTCTGCTTGTATTCTTGTCAGGGACACTGGGAATCTCTGTCTCTTTTTGTTGCGTCATCTTGCTGCATCAGCCCTCCATGTGTGCGGTGCCACTCCTGGGCAGGCTGCACTTTTTTCACATGGGGCAGCTCTCCTTATGCGGTGCACTCTGTGTGCATGGGGCTCCCTTATGCAGTGGCAGGGCACTCCTTGTGTGCATCAGCTCTGTGCATGGTTTTGCCCATTTTTAATTGTGTTTTTTGCTGTAGAATTGTAGGATTTCTTTACATATTCTATTTATTAACCCTTATCAGATATGTAGCTTCCAGATATTTTCTCACATTTTGTAGATGGGCATTTTAGTTTCCTGATAAAGCCATTTCATTCATAAAAGTTTCAAATTTTGATGAGGTCCCATTTATCTATTTTTCCTTTTGTTCTTTGGGTTTATAGTCTAAGAAACCATTGCCTAACTCAAGGTCCTGAAGTTGCTTCCCTATGTTTTCTTCTAGGAGCTTTGTAATTCTGGCTTCTATATTGAGGTCTTGATTAGTTTTGATTTGATTTTCACATATGGTGTGAGGTAGAAGGTCCACCTTCATTCTTTTGCATATGGATATCCAGTTTTCCCAGCACTATTTGTCAAAGAAATTATTCTTTCCCCATTCAGTGGTCTTTGCTCCCTTGTCAAACATCAGTTTGCCATAAATGTGAGGGTTGATTTCTGAACTCTCAATTTGACTCCATGGGTCTATATGCCTGTCTTTGTGACAGTACCATATTGTTTTGATTACTGTCACTTTTATTAAATATGTCTAAGATTGGCAAGTGTGGTCCTCCAACATCATTCTTACTTTTAAAGATGGCTTTGGCTCTTCTAGGCTCCTTACACTTTCATATAAATTTGATGATTGGCTTCTCTATTTCTGCAAAAAGGTTTGTGGAAATTTTGATCAGGATTGTGTTGAATCTGTAAATCACTTTGGGTAGAATTGACATTGAAACAATATTTACTCTTCCATGAATACAGAATAACCTCCCATTTACTTAGATTTTCTATGATTTCTTTTAGCAATATTTTGTAGTTTTACAGCTCCTTTACAATCTTGGATAGATTTATCCTAGAGATGAGTTTTTTGTTGCTTTGTAAATGAAATATTTTTCTTGATTTCTTCTTCAGATTGTTCATTGCTGGTGTATAGTAACTCTACTGATTTTGAGTATTGATCTTGAACCCTGCAACTTTGCCGAATTCACTTATTAACTCTAGGAGCTTCTTTTTGTGGATTTTTCAGTATTTTCTTTATATAGGATTATGTTATCTGCAAACAGGGAAAGTTTCACTTCTTCCTTTCCAGTTTGGATGCCTGTTATTTCTTTGTCTTGACTAATAGCTCTAGCAAGAACTTCCAGTACAATGCTGAATAGCAGTTGAGACAGTAGGAATCCTTGTCATTTTTGTGTACTTAGAGGCATAGATTTCAGTCTTTCATGATTAAGTATGATGTACGCTGTGGGGTTTTCATATATGCCCTTTATCGTGTTATGGAAATTTCCTTCTATTCCTAGTTATTGACATGTTTTTATCAAGAAGGGGTGCTGGACTTTGTCAATTATCTTTTCTGTGTCACTTGAGATGATCAGGTGTTTTTTCCCTTCCATTCTGTTAATATGATGTATTATATTAATTGATTTTCTTATGTTAAACTAACCTTGCTTACTTAGAGTAAATCTTACTTTATCATGGTGTTTAATTCTTTTAATGTGCTTTGGATTCAGTATGTTAGTTTCTTGGTGAGGATTTTTGCATGTATATTCCTAAGTGATATTGTACTGTACTTTTCTTTTCTTGAGATATCTTTATTTGGCTTTGGTGTGAGGGTGATGTTGACCATGTTGAATGAATTAGGGAGTGTTCCTTCCTCTTCAATTTTTTGGAAGATTTTGAGCAGGATTAATATTAATTCTTCTTGGTGTGCTTGGTTAAATTCTTCTATGAATCCTTCTGGTCCTGGGTTTTTGATTACTAATTCAATCTCTTTACTAGTTATTGGTTTGTTGTGGTCTTCTATTTGCTTCTGTAGGCAATGTACATAGTTTATGTGCTTCTAGGAATTTGTCCATTTCATCTAAGTTACCTAATTTAATCATGTACATTGTTCATAGTATCCGCTCATTGTCTTTTTTTCCAGTGGGCTTGGAAAAAGTATCACTTATGATATTAGTCATTTGTGTCCTCTCTCTCTTTTTCTTTGTCACTCTAGCTAAAGTTCTGTCAATTTTTTTGATCCTTTCAAAGAACCAACTTTTGGTTTTGTTGATTCTATTGCTTTCTTTAATTTCTATTTTATTTATGTCCATTATAAGCTTTGTTATTTCTTCTGCTTGCTTTGGGTTTAGTTTGGTCTTCTTTATCTAGTTCTTTCAGCTTTGAAGTTAGGTCTGTGGTTTGAAACCTTCTTTTCTAATCTAAGCACTTAGAGCTAAGAATTTCCCTCTCATCACTGCCATTGCTCCATCACATACATTTTAGTATGCTGTAATTTCATTTCATTCACATCAAGATATTTCCTAATTCTCTTGTGATTTCCTCTTTAAGCCATTGGTAAGTTAAGAGTATGTTGTTTAATTTTCATATATTTGTGAATTTTCTAGTTATTCCTATGTCATTGGTTTCTAGATTCATTCCATTGTGGTCAGAGAAGATAAAACGTAAAGGTATGATTTCAGTATTTTTTAATTTATTGAGAGTTTGATTAATAACATAGAGTCCATTGTTGAGAATGATCCATGTGCCTTCAATAAGGATGTTGTTCTTGGGTTCTACATATGTTTGTTAGGTCTAGTTGGTTTAGAGTATCATTCATGTCTTGTATTTCCTTATTGATCTTCTGTCTAGATATTTTATCCAGTATAGGAAATGATGTGTTAAAGTTTCTTATTATTAATGTAAAACTGTCAATTTCACCCTTTAAATCTGTCAGTATTTGCTTCATGTATTTTGGGGCTCTGCTATTAGGTACATATATTTTTATAATTTTTATGTCTTCTTGTAGAATTGACCCTTTTATTAGTATACAATTACGATCTTTTCCTTAGTAACAGTTTTTGATTTAAAGTCTATTTTATCTGATGTTAGTTTTGCTTCCTCAGCCATCTTTATGTTACTACTTGCATAGTATCATTTTTCCCTCTTCCTTACACTTGCAAGCTAATTTCTTTGACTTTAAGGTGAGTTATGTGGAACATAGAGTTGGGCCATGATTTTTTGTCCATTCTGCTAATCTCTGCCTTTGGCTGGAGAGTGTATCCATTTGCATTTAAAGTCACTACTGACTTCTCCTGCAAAGGACTGGCTGTGTGGTGATGGAATTCTGCCAGATTGGGAATCTACAGGGCAGGAGGTGTCTAGACCTTGAACTGGAGAAACTGCAGCAGAATTAGTGCTTGTTCAAGGTAGAACGGTGGGTTTCTAACGCTGAACTCAGAAGCTGTGGGAAATTAAATCCCTTCCCCCTAGGGCTAAGGGTGTAGCACTCCTGGAGAGCTGCTGGTCAAGTGGCAGCTTTCCCAAGCCATGTGTTACCCAAATGCATGAACCCCAAGTCCATGTTGCCTGAACCCCTGCAACCTACGTTTTGCAGACCTACATAACCTGAGTCCACATTCTCCTAGGGCTCTGTTTCCTAAACCCAGCACTCCTGGAAATCTGTCATTGCCTTACCCCTCTGGTTGCAGACTAATTCTGGGAGTGGAAGAATTTGGGTGGGAGGTACAGAGGGGCCGAAAGAGTGCAGGTTAAATTTTCTGGTCCCCACCCTTTTATTGAATTTGAAGAAACATATCAGCTGATTTGGGGAGAGCCAAGGAAGAGAGGAGAGGAGAATCTGCTGAGAGAGCCTGATTTACCTAAATGTCCAGGGATGAGAAATTTGGTCTGAGAGAAGGTGGAGTCAGAAAATTAACTAGCCCCCCAGTAACACACCTAAGGGAGGGGCACAGTAGGATGGGCTTTCCAGGCTTCCAATAACATATTTAGGGTTCCTGGTAAGGGGTGGGTGCTCTCTTTCAAGAAATCAAGGGACATTGTTTTCTGAGGTGATTTGGTTCACCAGGTACCCATTTGAATATCCAACAGGAGCTCTCACACAGCCTTCCTGCTGCCCTGGGAGAGAGGGAAGTGAGAAAGGGAGAAAGGGGGAAGGTCAAACTCCTAAGCAGTTTATTCAATTGCAAAGAGGATTCCTTGCCTGATGCCTTATCTGGTCTTTTTTGCTGGTTTGTTTTCTTGTTTTTCTTTCCCTTTATCCTCCCGACTGTCCTTTTTTCTTTCTTCTTTCTTTTTTTTATATTAGGTGCTGCAGACAACATTTGTTATTTGCTGTGCTTACTCATCCTCAATTTCCTCTCTTCTGTATGTACTGATGTTGGCTACCAGCGAACACTATCCACTTTCATTTACATCATTCTGTCCTCCATCATTTATTATTTCTCTTACATTCCACCTCTCTTTGTTTAACCCCCAATATTTCTTTTTATCTATAATACCTCTAATCTGTTTTCTATCTTTATATTACAGTCCTTTCTTTTCTCTTTCCCTCTCTCCTGACCATACTGGCCTTTTAATTCATACTATATTCTTCCCCATATTCAGTTTACTATCTCATTATAGGTACTCCACTTTTTTACAGTTATAACTATACACAGCTTATGTGAGTTAAATATCCATCCTCCTAGACCTCACATGGTTCTTCTGCTAACATTCACTATTAATACTGCTCTTATATTTTATTATCTTACCCATTTTGCTTTCTCTGGCCCTAATATTTTCCTTCAAGGGAACTTAGCCAACAACAAGGAAATAGAATAAGAAGAACAAAATGACATAGAAAAGAGTTAACATGCACACAAAAACAACAACTAATTAAACCCTGAGATGAAGAAGCTAATCAACTGAAGAAACCCAACAAGATAAAATGATGACCGGACAGCAACAAAAAATTACGACCATACCAATAATCAGGAAAACATGGCACAATCCAATGAACAAAGAAAAAACAAGGAAGAGAAGTGGAACACTGAACAAATAATTAAAGCTCTCAAAACATCTATCATGGACCAATTCGATGAAGTGAAGGAAGAAATTAAGCATATTAAGAAAACACTTGGAGAGGATACAGAAGAAATTGTAATCATGCATGAAAAGATAACGGATGTGATAGAGATCAACAGTACAATCCAAGAAATAAAAAATGCACTCTCAACAAATAAAAGCAGACTCAAAGAGGCAGAGGAAAGAATTAGTGATGTGGAAGACAGTACATATGAAATCAAACCGATAGTAGAACTGATCAATAAAAAGATAGAAAAAATCCAGCAGGGACTTAGGAACCTGAATGACAATGCAAAACTCACAAGCATATGCATCATAAGAATTCCAGAAGGAGAAAAGAAGGGAAAGGTGACAGAAGGGGTTTTGGAGGAAATAATGGCTGAAAACTTTCCAAACCTATTGAGGAAGGTGTATGTATGTGTCCAGGAATCACAATGCACCCTGAACAGCAAAAATCCAACAGGCGTACCCCAAGGCATATGCTTGGCAAATTATCCGATGCCCAAGACAAAGAGAAAATACTAAAAGCAACAAGAGAAAAGAGAACCATCCCATACAAAGGAGGCTCCATAAGATTAAGTGCTGATTTCTCAGCTGAAACCATGGAGGCAAGAAGGCAGTGGTATGATATAGTCAAGGTACTAAAAGAAAAGAATCTCCGACCAAGAATACTCTCTCTAGCAAAGCTAGCATTCAGAAATGATGGAGAGTTCAAAATATTCACGGATAAAGAGAAACTAAGCAAGTATGCCAACAAGAAAGATGCCCTTCAAGAACTACTAAAGGGAGTTCTGCAGGAGGAAAGAATAAACAAGAGAAACAGAGTTGGAGGAGAGTATAAGATCAACTAAAATGACAAAAAGAGAAAACAACAACAAACAATATATGACAAACAAAAATCCAAAGAAAATATTGCTAATATAAGTAATTCCTTGAAAGTAAAAACACTGAATGTTAATGATTAAACTAATCTGTTAAGAGACACAGATTGGAAGATTGGATAAGGAAATATGACCCATGTATATGCTGTCTACAAGAAACACATCTAAGACCCAGGGATTCAAGGAAATTGAAAATGAGTGGCTAGAAAACAATCTTACAGGCAAACAATAACCAAAAAAGGGCAGGCTTAGCTATATTAATATCAGACAAAATAGACTTTAAATGCCAAACTATTGTGAGAGACAAAGATGGACACTATGTATTAGTGAAAATGATAAGCTTTCAAGAAGAAAGAACAATCATAAACATTTATGCCCCTAACAAATGTGCCTCCAAATATATGAGGCAAACCCTGGAGAAACTAAGTGAAGGAATAAGTGCCCCTACAATTACAGTGGGGGACTTTAACACACCATTATCACCATTGGATAGAATATCTCAAGAGAGAATCAGTAAAGAAACGGTGAACAGTATATTAATGTATCTAAACCTAATCGACATATACAAAACATTACACCCAAATAGAGCAGGATACACATTCTTCTCAAGTATACATGGATCATTCATGAAGATAGACAACATGCTAGGTGACAAAGAAAGTCTCAATGAATTCAGAAAGAAATGAGAAAGTGGATATCACCACTGACCCCAATGAAATAAAGTCTATCATAGGAGGATACTATGAAAAGCTATATTCCAACAAGAACAACAATTTTGATGAAATGGACAAATTCCTAGAAACACATAAACAGCCTATATTGATGAAAGAAGAAATTGATGACCTTAACAAACCCAAGTAAAGAGATAGAATCAGTCATTAAAAACCTCCCAACTAAGAAGAGCCCTGGGCCAGATGGCTTCACAGGTGAATTCTACCAAACATTCTGGAAAGAAATAACACTAATCTTGCTTAAACTATTCCAAAAAATCAAAATAGAGGGAACATTGCCTAACTCATTTTATGATGCCGACATTACCCTAATACCAAAGTCAAGCAAAGACACCACAAGAAAGGAAAATTACAGACCAATCTTTCTAATGAATCTATATGAGAAAATCCTCAATAAAATACTTGCTAATCATATTCAACATGTTAAATGAATTATACCCCATGACCAAGTGGGTTTCATTCCAGGTATTCAAGGATGGTTCAACATAAGAAAATCAATTAATGTAATACACTATATAAACAGATTGAAGGAAAAAATCACATGATCATATCTGTAGATGCAGAAAAAGCATTTGACAAAATACAGTACCCTTTCTTGTTAAAAACACTGTAAAAGCTAGGAATAGAAGGAAACATGATAAAGGGTATATATGAAAAACCACAGCTAACATCATTTAAAATGGTGAAATCCTGAAATCTTTCCCTCAAAGATCAGGAATAAGACAAGGATACCCACTATCACCCCTTCCCTTTAACATTGTGCTAGAAGTACTTGTTTGAGCACTGAGGGAAGACCGAGATACAAAAAGGGGATTCAAATAGGAAAGGAAGAAATAAAAATTTCAGAATTTGTAGATGACATGATCCTATACACAGAAAGCCCTGAGAAGTCTACAACTAAACTTCTAGAACTTATAAATGAGTTCAGTTAAGTCACAGGATATTAGATCAATGCACAAAGATCAGTAGCATTTCTGTGTACCAATGATGAGCAATCTGAGGAGGAAATCAAAAAAAAAAACCATTTACAATAATTAATAAAAAAAATAAAATACCTAGGAATAAATTTAACTAAAGAGGTAAAAGACATATACACAGATAACTTCACAACACTAATCAAGGAAATCAAAGAAGACTTAAATAAATGGAAGAATATTCCCTGTTCATGGATAGGAAGACTAAATATTATTAAGATGTCTATCCTACCAAAACTGATCTACAAATTCAGTGCAATCCCAATAAAAATCAACACAGCATTTTTTTATAAACTAGAAAAACTAGCTATGAAATTTATTTGGAAAGGAAAGAGGCCCCAAATAGCCAAAGACATATTGAAAAAGAAAAATGGAATTGGAGGAATCACACTACCTGACTTCAAAACATACTACAAAGATACAGTAGTCAAAGGGGCATTGTTTTGGCATAAAGATAGACATATGGACCAATGGAACCAACCTGAGGGTTCTGATATAGATTCTCATATATACAGTCATCTGATATTCAACAAGGCCACTAAACCCTCTCAACTAGGAGAAAATGGCCTCTTCAACAACTGGTGCTTAGAGAATTGGATATTTATATGCAAAAGAAGGAAAGAGGATTACCATCTGACACCTTATACAGAAATCAACACAAGATGGTTCAAAGGCCTAAATGTAAGAGCCAAGACCATAAAGACTTTGGAAAACAATGTAGGGAAGCATCTATACTACCTTGTAATAGGAAATGGCTTCATGAACTCCACACCCAAAGTGTGAGCAGCAAAAGAACAAATAGATAAATGGGACTTTCTCACAATTAAAGCATTATGCACCTCAAAGGAGTTTTTCAAGAAAGTGAAAAGAGAGCCTACAGAATGGGAGAAAATATTTGGTAACCATATATCTGATAGGAGACTTATATCCTGCATATATAAAGAACTCCTATATCTCAAAAATAAAAAGACAAACAACCAATTTAATAAATGGAAAAAGATTTGAACAGATGCTTCTCTGAAGAAGAAATACAAATGACTAAAAAGCACATGAAAAATGCTCAAAATCACTAGCTGTTATGGAAATGCAAATCAAAACTACAATGAGGTATCATCTTACTCCCATAAGACTGGCAGCTATCAAAAAAACAGAAGACTATAAGTGCTGGAGAGGATGTGGAGGAATGGGAGCACTCATCCACTGCTGGTGGAAATGCAGAAAGTTCCAGCCATACTGGAGGACAGTTCAATGTTTTCTCAAAAAACTAGCTGTAGATTTGCCATATGACCCAGCAATTCCACTGCTTGGTATATACTCAGAAGAACTGAAGATAAGGTCACAAACAGATATATGCACACCAATGTTCATAGCATCATTATTCACTATTGCCAAAAGTTGGAATCAATCCAAATGCCCATCAACAGATGAATGGATAAATAAAATGTGAAATATACATACAATGGAATACTACTCAACTACAAGAAGGAATAAAGTACAATCACATGTGATGACATTGATAAATCTTCAGGACCTCATTTTAAGTGAAACAAGCCAGACACTGAAGGACAAATACTACATGACTTCTCTGATATGAAACTAGCAAACTGAGTTGTCTCAGAGAGCCAGTGTCTGGAAGATAGGCTTAAAGGAATTTAAGGGGGAGAGGATTGTTGGGAGCTGATGCCTACATGAGTGAAGTCTATCATAAATTGGAGGTAAGTATTTGTACAGGGAAGGGATAAGATTGGGAATAGGAATACCTTTGGGTGGGACTTTGTGGACTTGACGTTGGTTAGGGTTGGGAGAATGGGTCAGATGGCCCACGGAATTTGGGGAAGGGCTATGGGAAACAGTTTAATATGGGAGAATGTCAGGTATATATTTGAAGCTATAATGTCAAGAAAACTTTAGAAAATATAATAAGGACAGATTACATGTTTAAGGTTCTTAAGGGGGGGCATCTGGTACAGGGGCAAGCTTCTAAGGAGGATGTGATTGCTCATTTTGTCATAGTGTGTTATATCATTGGGTTGAGACCAATGTAATGAGTGTGAAGGTGTACCCACACCCTGGGGAGACCTGATGTTCCCAAATAGAGGGAATTGTGTCTCTCCAGAGAATCGGTGGCTCCCAATTAGTTAGGGTAGTCTAGTATGTCAAGCCCTCAGCATTGTTGCAATATCTGTAAATCTAGTCCCTTAAGTAGTGAAGACTGATTGTGGCTGTGGGCCCTGAGGGGAGTGGGAGAGAGGTATAGAATAGATGGAAGCAGCATAACTGGGGGACAATGGAAGTGCTCCACAAGATCATGGAATGACGTATATAGGACGTTAACTTACACCAAAAATGTATAAAAGCCTATAAACTAAAATTTAAACCAAAATTTAAAACATAAGGAAGCTAAAAATTTAGAAATTTTTACTGTAAACCATTATGTAAACCAAAATGGAACCATGTTTGAATAACTATATTTCAAAAACTGTACATCATCTGTAGCAAATATAATATGAACATGTTAAAAATCACTGTTGGGGAAAGGGGAAAAGTGTTTGATGTTGGATATTTGGTAGTCCCCTAAATTGTGTATGTGGATTACTGTGATCTAATACTTTTTTGAAGACAAAATTAAAAATTAGAAAAAAAAGAAAGGATGTAGACACTGAGGAAGAAATGAAAGAAAGTGCCTTGCCAATGTACATACAGGGCAGCACATATTGCAGTGATGAAAGGCAAAGTGTTAGAAACAAAGCTTTATATATTTTTTGTTTTATTAATATACCAATTTATTTTAACTTTATTTTAGTATTTCTAAATTATTCTGTATTCTATTTCTAAACTTTAACCCATCACTCTATTTCAATTTCCTATTAATTGAATTTGGTAATATATTAGGCTTCATTGTTGTAGAAGTTTTGGACCACAGAGAGGTTCAACTATGGCAGGGGAGGAACATTGGTATGGGGTGTTATTGATGGGGGGCACCAGAATTGGGGGGAGTTCTCCAGGACGTGTATATAGTGGACACAAAAATGTTCTGATATATGTTGGGTATTTTTATAGTAGTTACAATTACAAACATCAACTGAGGGAGTGCTGAGTTCCTACCCAGGGGAGCTCTGTCACATTCCCCAAAGGAACAACAATAATTGCCCAAGTGAATTGGCAAAGACCAACAAGGAAGGATGGTCCAATAATGAGCCCTTGATACTGATGACTATGCTTGTGTGCCTGAGATATGAACTAGGCCTAGAACTGCAGGGTGCCTAAGAGTCACCTCCTGAAAGCCTCCATGCTGCTCAAATGTGGCCACTCTCTAAGCCAAATTCAGCATGCAAATGCATTACCTTCCCCCCAGCATGGGACATGACTCCTGAGGATGATCCTCCCTATCACCAAGGGATTGCTACCAATCACTAACTGGTGATGCAACTAGAAAGAGACCTTGAATAAAAGGGTCAACTCAGACCAGCAGAATAGCTCAGGCTACATATTGGAGCAACTGTTAAAAACTGTTTTTTGACCTTGAATAAAAGGGGGAAATGGCAAAGTCAAATGAGTTTATATGGCAAAGAGTCTTCCTAAAAGAGCTGGGAGGTCATCAGAGGGGTCACAGTTATGCAAAACTCAGCAGGACCCCAGAAAGAGCCAAAGTAGATACAACTGTAGTTAGTTGCTGGTTCTCCTGAAGGCTATGGGGATCCACAGGGTATATGGTCATGGCAGATAGATCTGAAGTTCTGTGCCATGTCATGGAGCTCTACTTTGGAATTTGAGTTCCTGAGTTTGATGGAACGTGATTCAGGTGTGACCTTCCTACACACGCCTCTTGTCACTTTTACTGAACCTGTGGTTGGTGCTAGGGATGGTGCATACTCAGGGGACTTGAATCTCTGGACTTCCCATGTGCCAGCTGGGCCCTGAGCCTCAGCAGAGTTGTGACTCCTACTCTCTGGTTCTTTGGACTTCCCTGGGTCAGCTACCAGGAAGGTGAAGATGGTCAAACGCCACACCAGGGAATCAAGAGTGCCAAAAACTGCAAGCAGAGGAATTGCATCCATCATCTACGTGGAATCTAAGCCCTCTCTTGATCTGGAGGTGGAGTGAACATCACCATCCCAGGGTCCACAGAATGGAGGAATAAAATAGGGATTAGAGTGGACTTACTGGTATTCTACTATAAAACTATTGTGGCTAGTAATAGAAGAAATTGTAGCATTGAGGAGGAGAAAGTGACCACAGTAGTTGCTGAAGGTAGGGAGACGGAAGAAGAGATCTGATGTGGGGGCATTTTTGGGACTTTGAGTTGTCCTAAATGATATTGTGAGGTCAGATTATGGACTTTATATATCCCGCCTTAACCTACTGAATGTACTGGGGGAGAGTGTGAACTACAGGCTAAACTATTATCTATGTGGTACAGCAGTGCTCCAGAATTTGTTCACCCAGGTGATGAGTGTGCCACAATGATGGAGGAGGTTATTGGTGTGGGAGGAATGGGGTGGGGAGGTGGGGGTTGTATGGGAACCTCTTACATTTTTTAATGTAACATTTTTTGTGTGTGATGGATATATCTTCAAAAAATACAATTTCCAAAAATGATGGGGTGGGGGTGTGGGGAGCAGGGTATATAGAAACCTCTTATGTTTTTAAAATGTTTTTTAATGTAACATTCTTTGTGATCTATTAACTTTAATAAAAAATATAAAATAAAGTAAAAATAAAATAAAAATAAATAAAAATAAATGTTAAAGCACAAAAAAATAAATAAATAAAGTCAGTACTGATAATGCAGGACTTTATTCTGCCATTTTTCTTTTGAGTTTTTGTAAGACTCCCACTTCATGTTCCTCAATTCTTCTGTTAAAAATCTAATCTAATACAAGTAAGCAAATTTGGCTCAACGTATAGAGCATCCACTTACCAGATAGGAGGTCCAGCGTTCAAACCCAGGGCTTCCTTACCCTTGTGTTGAGCTGACCCATGTGCAGTGCTGAGGCATGCAACAAGTGCCATGCCATGCAGGGTTGTCCCCTGTGTAGGGGAGTCCCATGCACGAGGAGTGCACCATGTAAGGAGAGCCACCCCACATGAAAAAATGCAGCCTGCCCAGAGAGCTGACGCAGCAAGATGATGCAACAAAAAGAGACACAGATTCCCAGGGCCACTGACAAGAATACAAGCAGACAGCGAACACAGAGCAAATGGACACAGAGAGCAGACAATGGGGGGAGGGAAAGGGGAGAGAAATTTAAAAAAATAAATCTTTAAAAAACAAACAACAACAAAAAAATCAAATACAGACAACAAGCAAGATGATGGCAAAGTAAGGAGATCCTAGTCAGCTCATGCTACAGGGTAGTTAGTAATCACCCAGAGCTATCTAAAGCCCCTGTTTGGAGGCTCCAGGAGACCAGAAGAGCATCCTGCAACATCCTTGAGGGAATGGAAGGGGGAGACTGCCCATCTGCAGGGAAGAGTCATAAGAAGAGCACTCCATGCCAAGGAGGCTGGTGCACATCCTCCACTGGTAGCACAAGCCACCTCCGGAGCTATTCCATCATTGGAACTGGAAGCTCCACTTCCCAAAAATTGGGGAGGAAGAGATAAATGGGCACCATCTTCAGCTACTGATTATAAATTTGGTAGGCTAAAGTATAATCCTAAGAACGGTTCAAGTTTGAATGTGTCAAAGTCAGAAAGAGGCTGGTAGCCACAATTTTAAATCTGTCCCAGGCACAAGGGGAAACAGGGTTGAGTGAAAATCACAGTGCTGATAGGAACTGCTTTCTTTCAATCTAGATCAGATTGCAGGTTTAACATAAGCCCAGCCCCAACTCAAGTAGGGAGAAAACTGGGGAGGAGGGGGGGCTGTGCCAGGCTCTCTTTGAAAATACAGGCCACACTGCAGAGGCCAGTGATCATCCTACTCTGGTTGCACAAGTCACTCTAGGAGCTGTTCTGTGACTCGAATTGGAAGCTCCATTTCCTAAGAACAAGGGAGGGAGAGATTGTTGGCCACCAATTTCAACTACGGATGAGTTAATTAGGCTGGCTAAAGTATAACGCTAATAACAGCTAATGTTTGAACCTGTGCACATCAGAAAGAGGCCTGTAGCCACCATTTTGAGTTCACCCTCAGTATGAGGGGAAGCCAAGCTGACTGAAAATCACAATGATTGTAGAGACCCATTTCTTTCACACTGATCAGACAGCAGCCCTAGCCTACGCTGCAGTTCCACCTCTAGAAGGGAGGAAATTGGTGAACCCTGCACCAGCTTCTCTGGGTAACTCCAGGACCATTTGGCTGACACAGACTGAATAGTCAAAGACTACTGGGGCAACTGCAGTCATTTTGAATCTGCACAGCATAGATTGCTGCCCATACCTGCAACTCCATCCCCACCCCAGGTAGGGGAGAAAGGGGCCTGAAGCTTCATCAGTATCTCTGAGTAATTATAATCAAGGCCTGCACAACTTGGATTATTCCACACAGTTGTGGCTCTGTCCTTACCCACAGGAAAGAAGAAAGTTGGGAGAAGCTTCATTGGTCCCTGGGGCAATGAGGGTAGCTTGAGCCTCCACAACTTGCAACACCATCTACATCCTTGACTCCTGCTACACAACCAGCAAGACAGAAAGGGCAAGAAAGCCCTAAATTAAAGAGAGAAACCTCATCCAGAGAAAATACATCTAGTAAGCCAGATGCCAAGACACCAACAAAAAATTACAATCTATACCAATGAACAGGAAGATATGGCCCAGTGAAAGGAACAAGGTAAGCCTCCAGATGACTTAAAGGAGTTGAGACAACTAATTAGAGATGTTCAAAGAAACCTCCTTAATAAATTCTATAAGATGGCTAAAGAGATTGTGGATATTAGAAGACATTGGATAAGATCAAAGAAGAATTTGAAAGCACACATAGAAAAATAGCAGATCTTATGGGAATGAAAGATGCAATAAATGAAATAAAAAATATGTTGGAATCATATAATAGCAGATTTGATGTGGCAGGAGAAAGGATTGGTGAGCTTGAAGAAATGGCTTCTGAAAGTGAACATACAAAAGAACAGATGAAGAAAAGAAAGGAAAAAATTGAACAAGTTATCAGGGACCTAAGTGATAGCAAGAGACATGCAAAAATGTGTGTTATGGGTGTCTCAGAAGGAGAAGAGAAGGGAGAAGGGTCAGAAGGAATGTTTGAAGAAATAATGGTAGAAAATTTCCCAAACTTATTGAAGGGCATAGATATCCATGTCTAAGAAGCAAAATGTACTCCCCTCCAAATAAATCTGAATAAACCAACTCCAAGACACATACTAATCAGAGTGTCAAATGCCAGACTAAGAGAATTCTGATGTAGCTAGAGAAAAGCAATGCATAAAATATAAGGGATACCCAATAACATTAAGTGGCAATTTCTCATCAGAAAACATGGAGGCAAGAAGACAGTGGTTTGATATATTAAGATATGCAAGAGAAAAATTTCCAGCCAAGAATTTTATAATCCTGCAAGACTGACTTCCAAAAATGAGGGTGAGTTTAGAATATTCACAGATAAACAGAAACTGAGAGTTTGTAACCAAGAGACCAGCTTAGCAGGAAATACTAAAGGTGTGCTACACTCTGAAAAGAAAAGACAGGTTGAAGAGGCTTGGAAGAATGTATAGAAATGAAGATTATGTTAGTAAAAGTAAAGTTTCAAAAGATTGGTGAAAATAAAATATGACAGAAAATAAAACTGGAATAATTTGGAATAAACTTAACAACCAATGTAAAGCACTTGTATTCAGAAAATTACAACTCATTGTTAAAAGAAATTTTAAAAAGACCTAAATAATTGGAAGAATATTGCATGCTCACAGACTGGAAGACTTAATATCATTTAGATGTCAAATCTACTCAAATTCATATACAGATTCAATGCAATCCCAACAGAAATTCTACAAGCATTTTTAAAATAAATGGAAAGCATGGTTATCAAATTTACTTATTTGGAAGGATACGGTGTCCTGAGTTGCCAGAAACATCTTATAAAGGAAAAGCAAAATTGGAGGACCCTCACTTCTGGACTTTAATCATATTACCTAGGCACAGTGGTAAATACAGCATAATACTGGCATAAAGACAGACACACAGATCAATGGAACTGAATCAATGGTTCAGAAACAAACCCTCACATCTATGCTCAAGGGATTTTTGACAAGCCAGTCAAACCTACCTGGCTTGGGCAGAACATCCATTCTACAAATTGTTCTGAGAGAACTGAATATCCATAGCCAAAATAAGGAAAAAAGACCCTTATCTCACACCTTATACAAAAATGACTAAAAATGAATAAAAAACTAAATATAAAAGCAAGAACCATAAAGCTTCTAGAAGAAAATGTGGGAAAATATCTTCAAGACATGGTGATAGTTGGTGGATACTTAAAGAAGATAAGAGGAGGATTGAGATGGACTATTGATATTTAATTTATGTAGAAGTCTTAAGTAACTTTATTATAAAAGTTTAGAAATGTATAGAGTTGATGGTAACACATTATAGTGAGTCACAGCTGGTTTATAAATGGGAATGTGGTTGAAAAGGGTAGTCTAAGGATGTAAATGCCAATCGCAAGAAAGTTAGAGAATAATATAGGAAATGACTAACACAGTAAACCCAGAGGTGAATGAGAATTGTGGTTGATAGTACAGATGCAAAAGTGTCCTTTGTGAGCTAGAGCAGATGTCCATCACTATTGCAGGGTGATTTGAATGTGGAGAAGCATATGGGAAAAATACAACTGGAGTGACCTATTGACTGTGATTAACAGTAATAATGTAATATTCATGCATCTATATCAAAGATGTACTGTACTGATAATGGGCAGTATGGAAAGAAAGCTCCAAATGTATGCTATGGACCTAGTAATAGTCTGATGATATTATCTCATAATATGTAACAAATGATTTACCACAGTGTGGTGTGTTGATAGAGGGGTGTTGTATGGGAATTCTGCACATGTGCATGATTGTTTTCTAAGTTTACAACTTCTGCCATAGAAATATATTTTAAAAATAATAATAGGGTAGGTTGGGGGAAAGCCACACCAAATCTAATATAAGGACTACAGTTAAGAATAAGAATTTGACAATATTCTTTCATAATTTGTAAGAGATATTTCAGAACAATGCAAGATGCTGGTGGTGGGCTGGTGTATGAGATCCCTGTATGCTGTTATTCATATTTGCTTTGTAAGTTCACAACTTTTGCTATACACTTATTGTTTATATATATTCATGTATAAATGATATAGCAATAATAATAATAATAGGCTGGTTTTGGGGAAAATACACCTAATGTAAGATACTTTGGTTAGCAGTAAGGATTTTGTACTATTTTTCAACTATCCTGTAAGATTGAAATAATTTCAAAATAAAGTTTTAAAAAATAAAATAATAAAATACATTTGATTTTTTATTGTACCATATTCAGTCCCTTGTCATTTCTATCTAGATATATTTGTCATTTGCTTTCCTTGTGGTTATCATAGGGTTAAAATTTGACTTCCTAAATCTGTAATAATCATATTTTGTTTGATATTAACTTGACTTCTGTAGCATACACATACATTATTTTTATACCCCTTCATTCCTCCACCTTTTTTGTACTTGTTTCAAATTATGTGTTTGTACATTGTATGTTCCAAACCATAGATTTATCATTACTTTTTAATTCATTTACATTTTAGAACCTGAAGGGAATAAGAAGTGGAATTACATAGCAAAAAAATACAATACAATAGTACTGGCATTTATAATTGTTTTATTAGTTAACTTTGACAGAAGTTTTTATTGCTTTATGCTGCCTTGCAAATCTGTTTAGCGTCCTTTCCTTGCAGTCTGAATAACTCCCATTAGCATTACTTGTAGGGCAAGTCTAGTGGCAATGAGCTCCCTCAACTTTTGTTTATCTGGCAATGTCTTAATCTCTTGCTTATTTTTGAAAGAAATAATTGCTGAATGTAAAATTCTTGGATGGCAAATGTTTTCTTTCAGCCCTTTAGGTGTTTCAACCGACTGCCTTCTTGCCTCCATGGCTTCTGCTGAAAAATTGACATTTAATCTAATTAGGACTCGCTTGTACATAACTCATTGCTTTTCTCTTGCACCTTTCAGAATGCTCTTCTTTACCTTTGCATTCAATGGTTTTTTCAGTGTTTGACAGGGAGTATTTTTCTTCAAGCTTATCTTGTTTGGTGTTCTCTGGCCTTCTTGGATGTGCATATTCATGTCTTTTGCTATGTTAAGGAAGTTTTCTGTCTATTTCTTTGAGTATTCCTTCTGCCCCTTTCTCTCTTACTTTTCCTTCTTGCAATCCCTGAAGGTATATATTAATACTCTTGACATAGTCCCAGAGTTCTCTTAGGTTATTTTCACCTTTTATGATTTTTTTCTTTCTGTTCCTGAGCCTGACTCATTTCAATTGCCTTGTCTTTCAGTTAATTGATTCTTCCTTTTGGCAGCTTCAATCTGCAATTGAAGCACTCCTGGGAATTTTTCATTTAAGTTACTGTAGTCTTCAACTCCAGTCATTCTGCTTGGTTCCTTTTTAATATTTATATATCTTTACTTAGATTCTTATATTGCTCATTCATTATTTCCTTGATATTCTTTAGATCTTTCTCTGTATTTTCCTTCATTAACTAGAGCGTGTTGAATGTCATTTTTAAAAGTCTTTTTCCATTATGTACGAAGCAGGCTAGTAAGATAGGGAATCAGTAGATGGATCTGGAAACTGGCAAGAAGTCCACATAGACATCAGTAATCCCAAAATGGCTGCTGGAAATCCCTCCCCCAAGTTTCTGCCACACAGAAGACTTCCTCTGGAATGAGGAGTAGCCCCAGATATTCCTCCAAGGACTTTATGATTGGGCCCTCCTGGGAGATTAATGGGGGAAATAAGCAATCAAAACAGTAAACAGTTGGAACTCCTCCCCTGCCATTAGCAAAAATGTGGTATAATTAACAGTTCGAAAGCCAGGCCCAAGGCCTGAAGCAACTCTCTCTTACACTCTCTGCTCCCTTGCCTCTGGACATGGGCTCCAGCTGCGTCTGCCCCACTTGAATCACCACACAAGTAAAATCTGCACATTTATAACTTATAATGGGGAATTGTAGCCTGTAAATCAGCCATCTTTATCACTTGCTCCTTCCTTTCTACCTGGGACTACTGATCTGTTATTTTCTCCCATTTCTCTTCCCTCTTTATCTAAATAAATTATTGGTCTAACTCACCTGATGTGCTCTTGAAATTCATTTCTTAAGCATAGTCAAAGAACCTAAATGAAATCCAGTAACATGTACACGGTCTGATCTTTGTTCATTTTTCTGGATTTTTAACCCCTTCCTTTGAGTTGGCTATCATTTTCTGTTTCTTTGTCTTTTGTTGCATACTGTTCATTTTAATATTTTAAAATGTTGACTCTGGGATTTATTCCCTGAGATGTCTGTTTCTTCAGTTTGTAACCAGTCGGTCATATGGCAGAAGTTTTCTTGAGTGTCAGCCCTTCTACCAGGAAGGTACACCAAATGCAAATGCAAAGTGCAGAGTCCTCCTTTTCTGAGTCTATGCTTGTCTTGGACTGGTGATTGTGGGCATAGGAGTTCCCCTGTTTATGGGAATTTGAATGACCCATCTACTTCCTAGAAAACAGACCTTCTTCCTTTCCCTGGCATTCTACTGCCAGACTTAAAGTACGCAAACCATTGCCTAAGGCCATCTCCTTCAATTGTTTCTTAAACAGCTTTTGTTGTCTCAAGCTGCTTTTTCTTGAGGGACAAATTCTGGTAAGGGCACACACAGGAAATTAGTTTCCCAAAATCAATCTTTCCCATCCATAACAAGGCCAGGGACACACAAAGGGAGTGCTGACTGACTCCAAACTGCCCTGTAGTGGGTAAAGGAGGGGTCAGAAAGGGCATGAAAAGCTTCTTCCATCGCTCCCCAAAGCTGTGCTGTTTTGACCTTTCCAGCAAATGCAGCCCTTCAGCTGTCCTCCACAGCTCCAAGGAAGCATACCATCTTTAAATCTCCTCTTCTACCTTTGTTTGGGACAAATTGGAAAAATGGGTGCCCTCAGAGCCAGGCCCCCAGCAATCTGAAAGAGCTAAACAAAAGCCATGATCACTGATTGGCCCATACCCACCCAAAATCTTGGGCCAGTTGATTTTTATGTCCCTTTCTACAACCCTTGGGGCTGTACCTCACTGCTGCCTGCTATGAGTGTGGGGGCTGGGTGATGGTAGCTGCCATGCAGAGAGAGCAATTTAACTGGTATTTACCATAATTATCGGCCTCCTCTTCCTGCTCTTCCCTGGTTGCTGTACAGTGTTCTACTGGATTCTGGAGTTTCAAAATATTTGACTGAGTCAGTTCCTGCCTGTTTAATAGTTTTCCTGGTGGATAGACTGATTTCTGGAACTTTCTATTCTCCTGTCTTCCCCAATATTTCTAAATAATAGAAAAATTACTTCCTTAAATTATATGTATGTCAAATCAAGGGAGCAGGTGCAATAGCAATGTTGAGTAATAGCACCAAATTTGTGAAATTTCATAAAATTAAAGGATCGAAGTCACCATTATGCTCCCATCAGAGTTGGGTTTGTAAAGGATTATGTAAAGACAACATGTGTACCTAGTAAATTACACAGTTTATGAGTGGATACATCACTGAGTTATAATGCATTGCCATCAGTTCTAGAACTGTAGCTAGATTAATATATATTACTTTTTGAAGAGAATCCAGAGGTTGATTGTGGCAATTCCTTAGCCTTTAGGTGAACCATCCCAAGCATACTAAACATAGTTTATGTGCCTTGCCTACTCATTTTCTCCTACTCAATTCAACCTCCCTGTATTTAATTTAGGTGCTATCACTCATTTTCCTCATTTTTCTGATTTTCATAGATTGGCAGATATTAGAGAAGAAAAGAAAGCATGTGAGGCTTGTCAGTGAATATCTACTAATAACACTTAAGCTATAGTTTAGATGTTATAATAATTTGGGCTCAGTATAGTTCTTTTTGAGGAAAAAGTTCAAAATTTCTTCTACTTAGCAGTTTTATGGTTTGATTAAAGATTAAGGGGGATAAAAATTCAGTAGCTTTATCTAACCATAGTATATAAAAAATTAAGGCACATGAAAGGAATCTCATATTTCCTGATCTAAAATTGAATTTCAGATCTTACAATGCAGTGTTATATGCTGTCATTGATACGGACATTTTTTAAATGAATATTTTACCTGATTTCATAATATCATTTGTATCTTACTTTTTAAATGATGTGCCTGAAAGTACAAAATATATTTTAAAAATTTGTCTTTTTCACCAAACCAGAGAAGCTTTTTTCTAGTTATTACTATTAATGGAATTTTAATATTCATGTGTATTCAGGTACACATGCCCTTTTATAGAAAGGTTGGACTTGTGTACATAATTTTCAAAAATAGATCTAAGCATGATATATGATGTTACATAAATGACTTTATACAGTATATAACATTAAAGATGCAGAAATGCTTTCATGACAAGTGTAAGGAAACAGCCTCAGCTCTGTACCTTGTCTATTTAAGGGGATAGAGACTACTAAGGTAAAAGGCTAGTTTTTAAAAATAGGATTTCCCTGTAATGTGACTAGCTAGTACAGAAAACTGTGAAGAAACTAAGATTATTATTGGATGAGGTTAATATTGGTTTATTTTAATATTCATTCAATAAGAAACTCTTAATTGGCTGGTGATCACTCCCAAAATTGGAAGACAAGAATAGGGATTGAGTGAAACTCTTCTCTCCTTTTATCCTCTCTTCTTTTATATTTCTGAAGAATTAGAACTTTTCAGAACAGAAAATAGTGGTATGTTCCCTAAATCCTTAAAGTAAGCTGCTTCTGCCTCTGCTCTCTCCATCCCTACCTTTTTGCTTTGTGGTGGCTCAATTTAGAAAGCAAAGAACCCTAATAGAGGTAGTTTACCTTGTAGCTGATTAAATAGGAGAGGGATGGGAAGTGCTACTTATTTTTGCATGCTGTATTAGTTATCTAAAGTGCTTATCAAATTACCCCCAACCTTAGTGACTTAAAATAACAAACATTTATTATCTCAGTTTCTGTGACTCAGGAATCTGGGTGCATGTTAACTGGGTGTCCCTGGTTCAGGGAATCCCACAAGGTTGCAAAGTGTCTGTTCTGGCTGCCATAATCTGAAGGCTCAAAAGGGGGGGATTCATTTGCAAGCTCAATCATGTGGCTATTGGCAGACTTCAGGTTCTTGATTGGTTTTTGGTTGGGGACATTGGTTCTTCTCCATAACATAGGTCACAATGAGGCAGCTGGTTTCCCTCAGAGCAGAAGAAAGAGGGAGAAAATGAACCCAAGACAGATGCCACATACAGTCTTTCTGTAACCTAATCTTGAAAGAGACATCCCATTATTTTTGCCATATTCTTTTTATTAGAAGAGGGTCAGTAAGTCCAGCTCACTGTCAAGGGAAGGGAATTAATTTATTGACTGAATACCAGGAGGTAGAGATCATTGGTGAACATTTTAGAAGCTGCCTAAAATATGTGCACTTTTCTTTTTAAAGAAACCAATCTATTGATACATATTAATAAAGTATTGGGAAGTGGATGTGACTCAAGTGATTGAGCACCCATCTACCACATAGGAGGTCCAGGGTTTGATTCCCAGGGTCTCCTGGTGAAAGCAAGCTGGTCTCTGTGGTGAGCTGGCCCATGTGGAGTGCTGGCCTGTGCAGAGTGCTGCCCCTATGGAGTGCCAGTCTGCACAGGAGTGCTGGCCCACATGGAGAGCTGGTGCAGCAAGAGGATGCAACAAAAAGAGACACAAAGGAGAGACAATAAGAGATGCAGCAGACCAGGGAGTGGAGGAGGTGCAAGAGATTTAATGCCTCTCTCCCACTACAGAAAGTCCCAGGATCAGTTCCCAGTGCCACCTAAAGAGAAGAAAAGTAGACAGAGAAGAACACACAGTGAAGGGACACAGACAGCAGACAGTGAGTGCAAAACAATTAGGGAGGGAAATAAATAAATAAATCTTAAAAAAACATAGCTGGTGATGCAACTAGAAAAAGACCTTGAAGAGAAGGGAAATGATAAAGACAAATGAGTTTATATGTCTAAGAAACTTCAAAGTGAGTCAGGAGGTCATCAGATGTGTCATGGTTAGGTCCATCTCAGCAGGATCTCAGACAGCCAAAGAAGACACAACTCCAGGTATTGGTGCTCCTGATGGCTACAGAGACATACAGGTTCTGCAGTCATGGCAGATGGCTCTGGAGTTCAGTGCCTTGTCAGTGGGCCCTACTTTGGAACTTGTGCTCCTGAGTACTCAGATGTGACCTCACTACATATGCTGCTTCTGTGAATTTTACTGAACCTGTGGTTGATCCTGGGATTGGTGTATGCTCAGGAGTGGTGAATCTCTGGAAGGGCTGTGTGCCAGCTGGACCCTGAGCCTCAGCAGAGTTGCAACACCTACTCTCCAGGTCGTTGGACTAACCCAGGTCAGCTAAAAGGGAGTTGAGGATGGTCAGCCATTACACCAGGGAACTGAGAGAGTCTACAGCTGCAAGCAGAAGTCCATCCATCAGCCATGTGGGATCTAAGCCATCTCTTGATTTAGAGGTGGAGTGGACATCACCATTCCAGGATCCTCAGGATGGATTAGAGTGAGCTTACTGGTATTCTAATATAGAAATATTGTGACTCTAGTTAGCAATGGAAGAAACTATCTTTGAAGTGGAAACAGTGGCTGTGAGAGTTGCTGAGGGCAGGGAGAGGGAAGAAGAGTTATGATATGGGGGCATTTTTGGGACTTAGATTTGTCCTGAATGATGTTGCAGGGATAGATGCAGGACATTATATATGCAGCCATAACCCACTGAGTGGACTAAGAGAGAAAGTAAAGTGCAGCGTAAACTCTGATCCATGCTTTGTAGCAGTGTTCCAAAATGTATTAATCGAATTCAGTGAATGTGCCAAACTAATGAAAGAGGTTATTGAAGTGGGAGGATTGGGGTGGTGGTGGTGGGGTAGGGGTATATGAGAAACTCTTACATATATTTTTTGTCTTTATTTTTTTAATGTTACATTAAAAAAATATGAGGTCCCATATACCCCCCACCCCCCTCACCCCACTCCTCCCCCAATAACAACAACCTCCTCCATCATCATGAGACATTCATTGCACTTGGTGAATACATCACTGAGCACCACTGCACCTCATGGTCAATGGTCTACACCATAGCCCACATTCTCCCACAGTCCACCCAGTGGCCCATGGGAGGACATACAATGTCTGGTAACTGTCCCTGCAGCACCACCCAGGACAACTTCAACACCCAAAAATGCCCCCACATTACATCTCTTCCTCCCACTCCCTATCCCCAGCAGCCACCATGGCCACTTTTTCCACACCAAGGCCACATTTTCTTCAATTACTAATCACAATATTTCATGAATAGAATATCAGTAAGTCCACTCTAATCCATACTCTATTCCTCCATCCTGTGGACCTTGGAATGGTTGTGTCCACTCCACAGCTATATCAAGAGGGGGCTTAGATTCCACATGGGTGCTGGATGCAATTCTCCTGCTTTCAGTTGTAGGCACTCTTGGCTCCCTGGTGTGGTGGTTGACCTTCTTCAACTCCATGTTAGCTGAGTGGGGTAAGTCCAATAAAACAGAGTGTAGGAGTTGCAAGTCTGTTGAGGCTCAGGGCCTGGCTACCACATGGTCAGTACAGAGATTCAGGTCCCCTGGGTATACATTAAACCCCAGCACCAAACACAGTTCTGGTAAAAGTAACAGGAGAGGCTTGTGAACAAAGATCACATCTGAGTCCAGATCCATCACACAGAAATACAAACTCCAAAGTAGGGCCAACTGACATGGCATGGAACTCCATCTGCCATGACCATAGGACCTGTGGGTCTCTGTAGCTCTCAGAAGAACCAATACCTGGGGTTGTATCTACTTTATCTGTCTCTGGGACTCTGCTCAGGTGTGCATAAGGGCAACCCCTCTGATAAACTCCGGGCTCTTTTTGGAGACTCATAGCCACATAAACTCATTTGTCCTTTCCATTTCCCCCTTGGTTCAGGTCAAAAAGCATTTTTAACTCCTGGTATTATAAGTAGATTGAGATATTCTGCTGGTCTGAGTTGACTTTTTTATTCAAGGTCATTTTCTAGTTATATCATCAGCTGGTACTTGGTAGTAATCCTTTGGTGCCAGGGAGGCTCATCCCGGGAGTCATGTCCCACACTAGGGGGAAGGGAACACATTTCCATGCTGGGTTTTGCTTCGAGACTGGCCACATTTGAGCAACATGGAAGCTCTCAGGAGGTAATTAGGCACCCTGCAGCTCTAGGCCTTGTTCTTATTTCAGGTGCATGGTCTTAGAAGCATAGTCATTAGTATCAAGGGCTTATTGTTGGACCTTCCTTATTTTTCGGTCTTTGCTGTTTCACTTGGGGGATTGTTGCTGTTCCTGTAGGGACTGTGATAGAGCTCCCCTGGCTAGGAACTCAGCACTCCCTCAGTTGTTGTTTTTAATTGTAACCACTATGAAAATATTCAAACATTTTTTGTACTCTGGATATATACCCTGTAGAACTCCCTGCCAAACATGTGTCCCATGTCAATAACATCCCACACCAGTATTCCTCCCCTGCCATTGTTGAACCTCTCTGTGATCCAAAAATTCTTCAAAAATGGAGCCCAATATATTGCCAGGTTCCATTAATAGCAAAATGGAATATAGTGATGAGTTTAAAGTTTTGATATAGAATACATACTAATTTAGAAAAATTAAGGTAAAAATAAATTGGGGTATCAAAAACTTTAAAAATGCAAAAGCTTTGTTTTTGATGTTTTGCCTTCCATCAATGCAATAAGTGTTGCCCTGTATGCAAATTGGCAAGGTAACTTCTTCCATCTTTTCCTCAGTGTCTACACCCTTTCTTTTTCTTTTTCTTTTCCTAATTATTAAGCTTATCTTCACAAAAGTTTTGGATCACAGTTATTCATATATACAATATACAGTACTCCCACATATCCAACATAAAACCATTTCCCTTCCACAGCAATAATCTTCTTACATATTTATGCTATATTTACTGAAACTGATGTAGAGATATTGAGACAATAGCTTTCAAACAAGGTAACATTTGTGTTTACATTGTGGTTTATATTTTAGACTATACAATTTCCTAAATTTTTAGTTATCTTATGTTTTACATTATGATTTACATTTTAGACTATCAGCCCCTATATATTTTTGGTGTAATTTTACATTTGTTATATCCATCCTTGGGTAATCTTGTGGAACACTTATATTGCTCACACAATTACATTGATTCCATCTATTCAATACCTCTTCCCCCACCCCCTTAGGGCCCACAGTGACAGTCTATCTTCATTGCTTGAAGGGCCATGTTCAGAGATACTTGCAACAGTTTGAGGGCTTGACATGCTCAACTGCCCTAATCCATTGGGAGCCACCATTTCTCTCGAGAGATACAATTCCCTCTATTTGAGAATGTCAGTCCTCCCCAGCATGTTGGTATACCTTCACTCTCATTATATGGGTCTCTGTCCAATGATAAAACCCATTATGGAAAAATGAGCACTCACACACTCCCTAGGAGCCTGTCCTGCATCGGATTATCCCCTTTAAGCATCTTAAACAGGTAAACTTCCTTATTATATTTTTGAAAAAGTTTTCTCAGCATTATACTCTCAACCAAATACCTGACAATCGCCTATGTTCGTATGTACCACAGCCTATCCCCAATTTATTAGAAAATATTACCCATCCTCCCATCCCTAGCCCCCCTAAAGCCTACAAAGCCCCACCCAAAGGTAACCCTATTCCTCCATTTTATCCCTTCCTTGTATAAATACTTACCTCCAGCTTATCATAGATTTCACCCATGTAGGTGTCAGCTTACATCCCTCCTCTACCCCCCATTTTCCTTTAAGCCTTTCATCCAGTCTCTACCTGTGTGAGGCAGCTTGGTTTACTTATTTCCTATAATTGAGGTCATGTAGTATTTGTCCTTCAATGCCTGGGTTGCTTCACTCAACATAAGATTCTCAAGATTCATCTATGTTATCAGATGTGTTTGTAGTGCATTCGTTCTTAAAGCTGAGTAGTATTCCATTGTATGTATATACCACATTTTATTTACCCATTCATCTGTTGATGGGCATTTGGGTTTATTCCAACTTTTGCAATAGTGAAAAATTCTGCTATGAACATTGGTGTGCATATATGGGTTTGTGTCCTTGTTTTCAGTTCTACTGGGTATATACCCAGCAGTGGAATTGCTGGATCATATGGCACATCTATAGCTAGTTTTTTGAGAAACCACCAAACTGTCCTCCAGAATGTCTGGATCCTTCTGCATTCCCGCCAGGAGTGGATGAGTCTTCCCATTCCTCCACATCCTCTCCAGCATTTGTAGTTTTCTGTTTTTTTCAAGGCTGCCAATCTTATGGGAGTAAGATGGTATCCCGTTGTACTTTTGATTTGCATTTCCCTAATAGCTAGAGATTTGGAGCATTTTTTCATGTGCTTTTTGGCAATTTGTATTTCTTCTTTGGAGAAGTGTCTGTTTAAATTTTTTCCCCATTTTTAAATGTGTTGTTTGTCATTTTATTTTCAAGATAGAAGAGTTCTTTATACATGCAGGATATAAGTCTCCTATCAGATATCTGGTTACCAAATATTTTCTCCCATTGTGTAGCTCTTTTTACACTTTCTTGAAAAACTCCTTTGAGGTGCATAATGCTTTAATTGTGAGGAAGTCCCATTTATCTATTTGTTCTTTTGCTGCTTGTGGTTTTGGCGTGAAGTTCATTGAGCCACTTCCTATTACAAGGTCCTGTAGATGCTTCCCCACACTGCTTTCCAAAGTCGTTATGGTCTTAGCTCTTATATTTAGGTCTTTGATCCATCTTGAGTTGATTTTTGTATAAGGTGTGAGTTGGTAATCCTCTTTCATTCTTTTACATAAGGATATCCAGTTCTCCAGGTACCATTTGTTGAATAGGCCATTCTCTCCAAGTTGAGAGGGTTTGGTGGTTTTATCGAATATTATATGACTATATATATGAGGTTCTATATCAGAACTCTCAATTTGGTTCCATTGGTAACTTGTGCCAGTACCATGCTGTTTTCACTACTGTAGCTTTGTAGTATGTTTTGAAGTCAGGTAGTGTGATTCCTCCAATTTCATTTTTCTTTTTTAATATGTCTTTGGCTATTCATGGCCTCTCTCCTTTCCCACCCTGGGGGATAAAACAGGAGAAAAGACTAGGAGACAATGCAATTTTAGCAACCATGACAAAAAAAAAAAAAAGAAAGAAAAAAAAAGAACCAATGTTTTAAGCTAGGAATCCTCTTTGCAGTTTAGTACTGTGCTTTGGTATCTGACCTTCCCCCTTTCTCCCTTCCTCACTTCTCTCTCTCCCAGGGCAGCAGGAAAGCTTCCTGAGAGGTCCAGTAGGAGATTCAAGTAGGTCTTTGTTGAACCAACTCAACACAGAAGACTATGACTCTTTATTTCCAGTGTGAGAGCACCTACAACTCACCAGAAACCCCAAATATACTATTGGAAGCTTGGATAGCACCTCCTACAGCCCCTCCCCCTTAGGTGTGCTAGGGGAAGTCTAATCGATTTTCTGACTCCACCTTCTCCCAAACCAATTTTCCTATCCCAGGACGTTTAGGTACATTGGGCTTTCTTAGCAGGTTTGCCTTTCCTTTCTTCCCAGACTCTCCCCAAGTCAGCTGGTACACTCCTCTACACTCAAGGAGAGAGAAAAAAGAAAAACAAAAACAATAAAAAATGCAGAGGGCTAGGGTAATCAAGGACTTCAGACAAACCTAAGGGCAAGGTGGATTCAGGGATGGGAAGTCCGTGATATTGTAGACTCAAGGTATGTGTGTCTCTGGAGCATGGGGCACCAGGGTTTAGGTGACACAGACCTGGGAACCACGCATCTGGTTAACAGGGCGCCTGGGAACACTGCAGCACAACAAAGCCTTCAGGGATTGCTGCGGCTGGGCCGCCAGCTCTAGGGGGAGGGGTCCCGCCCACAACTTATGGCCTCCATGTCAGAAACCCAAAATTCCACCTCTCACAAGAATCTCTTCTGTCACTGTCTCACCAAATTGACATCCAGACACCTCCTGCCCTGCAAGCCCCCCAAACAACCTGCTCAGGGCTTGGGAACACTCCAGCACAACAAAGCCTTCAGGAATCACTGCAGCCGGGCTGCCAGCCCCAGGAGGAAGGGTCCTGCCCACAACCTCTGACCTCTGTGCAAGAGACCCAAAATTTCTACCTCTTGCAAGAATCTCCTCTGTCACTGTCCCACCAAATTGACGTCCAGACACCTCCTGCCTTGCAAACACCCTAAACAGCCTGGTCCATCAGGACTCTGACCCTACTCAGCCTCTTCTTTGCAGGAGAGATTATGAGGTGCACTCACTCAGATGCCATCTTGCCCTGCCTCCCATCCTTATATTTTTTAATGTAACAATTCGTGTGATCTATGTATCTTTAAAACAAAGATAATAAAAAACTGAAAAAAGCATAAATCAATCCAAAGTGTACAATCAATGGTATTCCATTTAATCATACAGTTGTACATTTATCCCTGCAATCATTTTTAGAGCATATTAATTATTCCAATAATAATAATAATAATAATAATCAAAAAATGAAAAAACAAACCTCCAAACCTCATCACCTCTAAATCTCTCTATGCTTTCCCTGCCATACATAGCTCCTATTCGGTTTTCCTTCTATCTAGTATATTTGTATTTATATTTTGTAAAAACGGACTTATATATGAAATATCAACCATATTCATTTTTTCCATGAGGTTTCATTATGCTATACAGTTCCATGTTACATTTTTAAGCTTTCCTTCTAGTAATACAAATGTCCTTAGGCTTTCCCTTTCAACCACTGTCTTACCCATATAATAGCTCTGCTAGTCACAAACAGTGTGATGTGCTCTCACCATTTCCATTTATTTTCACAGATTTATAACCAACCTTTTAACCAATTCTGCACAGATTAAACATCAGCTTTCCATTTTCTGGTGACCTGTATTCAAATGATTAACTCCATGAGTTTGCATACTATATTTAGTTCATAATAATGCAATGATACAGCATTTGCCCTTTTGTGTCTAGATTGCTTCACTTAACACGGTGCTACAGCTTCATCCATGTTGTGATATGCTTCATGACTAAATTGTTTCTTACTGCTGAATAATATTCCATCATGAGTATACACCACAATTTGTTTATCCATTCATCACTTGATGGACACCTGGGTTGTTTCCAACTTTTGTCTATCGTGAATAACACTGCTATGAACATTGGTGTGCTGATATCTGTTTATGGCACTGCTTGCACATATTCTGGGTAAATACATGCCAGTGGTATTGCCGGGTTCAATGGTAAGCTCATATTCAAATTCCTTAGGAATTGCCAAACCATCCTCCACAGTGACCGTACCATTATATATTGCCACCAACAGTGAGTAAGCATTCCTGTCTCTCCACATCCTCTCCCACATTTAAAATTTTTCAAATTTTTTTCTTTTTTTTTTCTTTTCTTTTCTTTTCTTTTATTTACTTTGTAATAATATTACATTAAAAATATATATATATATGAGGTCCCATTGAACCCTAACTCCCCCACCCCACCTCTCCCCCCCCCCCTCAGCAACACTCCCTCCCATCATCATGACACAGCCATTGCATTTGGCAAGCATATCTCTGGGCACCCCCGCACCCCATGGTCAACGGTTCACACCATGGCCCACACTCTCCCCCATTCCATCCAGTGGGCCCTGTGAGGATTTACAATGTCCGGTGATTGCCCCTGAAGCACCATCCAGGGCAGCTCCATGTCCCAAAGACGCCTCCACCTCTCATCTCTTCCTGCCTTTCCCCATACCCATCAGCCATCATGTCCACTTTTCTCAATCCAATGCCACCTTTTCTATGTGGACATTGGATTGGTTGTGTCCATTGCACCTCTATGTCAAGAGGAGGCTCAGATTCCACCTGGATGCTGGATACAATCCTCCCACTTTCAGTTGTAATCACTCTAGGTTCCATGGTGTGGTGGTTGTCCTTCTTCAACTCCATCTTCGCTGAGTGTGGTGAGCCCAATAAGTCAGATTGTAGGTGCTGGAGTCTGTTGAGGCTCAGGACCTGGCTATCACATTGTCAGTCCAGAGCTTCAAATCCCCTAAATATATCTTAAACCCCGACACTAACTGCACCTCCAGCACATTAGCATGAAAGTCTTATGAAGAGAGATCCCATCTGAGTCCAGATTCGTCACACATAAACACCAGTTCCAAAGAGGGGCCATCTGACCTGGTAGTTAACCCCATCGGCCATGACCATAACTCCCATGGGTCTCTTTAGCCCTCAAAGGAACCAATATCTGGGGGTTGTATCTGCTTTATCTGTCTCTCTGACTCTGCTCAGTTGTGCATAAGGGCAATCCTTCTGACAGTCTCCAGACTCTTTTTTAGAGACTCGTAGCCATATAAACTCATTTCTCCTTTCCATTTCCCCCTTACATTAGGTCAAACAGCATTTTAAAGTCATGTTATTTTATGTAGACAGGGATATTCCGCTGATCCGCGTTGAACCTTCCGTATGAGGTCATTTTCCAGTTGCATCATCAGTTGGTAGTTGATAGTGGTCCCTCGGTGCCAGGGAGACTCATCCCCGGGTGTCATGTCCCATGCTGGGGGGAAGGCATTGCATTTACATGCTGAGTTTGGCTTCGAGACTGGCCACATTTGAGTAACATGAAGGCTGACAGGAGGAAATTCCCAGGCACAATGCTGCTCTAGGCCTTGTTCTTATTTTAGGCTTATCAGCTCCCAAGCATAGTCATTAGCATTATGGGCTCACTGTTGAACCCTTACTCCCTCCCGGTCCCCGCCGCTGCACCAGGGAGACTGTCGCTGCTCCCCTAGGGATCACGACAGAGCACCACTGGCCAGGAACCCAGTACCCCCCCCTGCTGTGGTTTTTAATTGTTGCCACTATGAGTATATCCAAACATTGCCATGCACCCTGGACATATGTTCTGTACAGCTCCCTGTCAGCCATATATCCCCTGTCAATAGTATCCCATACCAGTATTCCTCCATTGCCTTTGTTGAACCACTCTGTGGTCCAGAAATCCCTGAAAGTTGAAGCCCAATATAATGTCAGGGTCCCTTACTAGGAAATGGCATATAGCTATGGGTTTAAAGGTTATATAAATAATACGTGTTGACTTGGAAAAAATTCTACATCCTATCTTTCCCGTCCTTCCAAATTATTGAGCTTCTCTTCACAGGAGCCCTAGACCACATCAATGCATATATATAGTATACATTCTAAACAGGTAACCCTCTTTATTATATTTTGATATGATTTTCTCAGCATTTTACTCTCCACCAACTCCTGACCCTCTCCTGTGTTCGCATGCAACCCCTCCCTCCCCCCACTTTTGGGCAACGTTACCCATCCATCCCTCCCCAGCCACCCTCAAACCCGCAAAGTCCCAAGCAAAGGCAACCCCTTGCCCCCCTTTTATCTCTTCTTTGTGTTCATACTTACCACCATCTCGTCTTAAATTCCACCCCTGCAGACATTGGCTCATATCCTTCCTCCACCCTCCGATTTCCTGTAAGCCTATCGTTCAGTCTCTTGCTATCTAGGGCAGCTTGTTTATTTCATATCTTTGAGGTCATGTAGTATTTGTCCTTCAATGTCTGGGTTGCTTCACTCAACATAAGGTTCTCAAGATTCATCCATGTTAGCACATGTGTTGTAGTGTGTTTGTTCTTACAGCCGAGTAGTATTCCATTGTGTGTATATACCACATTTTTTGATCCACTCATCTGTTGATGGGCATTTGGGTTGATTCCAACTTTTGGCAATAGTGAACAATGCTACTATGAACATTGGTGTACATATATCGGTTTGCGTCCTTGTTTTCAGTTCTGCTGGGTATATACCCAGCAGTGGTATTGCTGGGTCATATGGCAAATCTATGGCTAGTTTTTTGAGAAACCGCCATACTGTCCTCCAGAATGGTTGGATCCTTCTGCATTCCCACCAGCAGTGGATGAGTGTTCCCCTTCCTTCACATCCTCTCCAGCACTTGTATTCTTCTGTTTTTTTCATAGCTGCCAATCTTATGGGTGTAAGATGGTATCTCATTGTAGTTTTGATTTGCATTTCCCTGATAGCTAGAGATTTGGAACATTTTTTCATGTGCTTTCTTGCCATTTGTATTTCTTCTTCGGAGAAGTGTCTGTTTAAGTCTTTTTCCCATTTTTTAAATGGGTTGTTTATCTCTTTATTTTCAAGATATAGGAGTTCTTTATATATGCAAGTTATAAGTTTCTTATCAGATATATGATTGCCAAATATTTTCTCCCACTGTGTGGGCTCCCTTTTTACTTTCTTGACAAACTCCTTTGAGGTGCAGAAGGCTTTAATTTTGAGGAAGTCCCATTTATCTATTAGTTCTTTTGCTGCTCGTGCTTTTGGTGAGATATTCATAAATCCATTTCCTATTACAAGGTCCTGTAGATGTTTCCCTACACTTCTTTCTAAGGTTTTTATGGTCTTGGCTCTTATATTTAGGTCTTTGATCCATCTTGATTTGATCTTTGTATAAGGTGTGAGATGGTAATCCTCTTTCATTCTTTTTTTTTTTTTTTTTAATTTTTTTATTTTTTATTGACTTTGTAATAATATTACATTAAAAATATATATGTGAGGTCCCATTCAACCCCATCCCCCCACCCCCCCTCTCCCCCCCCCCCCCCAACAACACTCGTTCCCATCATCATGACACATCCATTGGATTTGGTAAGTACATCTTTGGGCACCTCTGCACCTCATATACATTGGTTCACATCATGTCCCATACTCTCCTCTATTCCATCATGTAGGCCCTGTGAGGATTTACAATGTCCGGTGATTACCTCTGAAGCACCATCCAGGGCAGCTCCATGTCCCTAAGATGCCTCCACCTCTCATCTCTTCCTGCCTTTCCCCATACCCTTTGTCCATTATGTCCACTTTTCCCAATCCAATGCCACCTCTTCTATGTGGACACTGGATTGGTTGTGTCCATTGCACCTTTATGTCAAGAGGAGGCTCAGATTCCACCTGGATGCTGGATGCAATCCTCCCATTTTCAGTTGTAATCACTCTAGGCTCCATGGTGTGATGGTTGTCCTTCTTCACCTCCATCTTAGCTGAGTGTGGTAAGTCCAATAAATCAGATTGTAGGTGCTGGAGTCTGTTGAGGCTCAGGATCTGGCTATCACATTGTCAGTCCAGAGATTCAAATCCCCTAAATATATCTTAAACCCCAACATTAACTGCACCTCCAGCACATTAGCATGAAAGTCTTATGAAGGGAGATCCCATCTGAGTCCAGATTCATCACACATAAACACCATTTCCAAAGAGGGGCCATCTGCCCTGGTAGTTAACCCCATCGGCCATGACCATAACTCCCATGGGTCTCTTTAGCCCTCAAAGGAACCAATATCTGGGGGTTGTATCTGCTTTATCTGTCTCTCTGACTCTGCTCAGTTGTGCATGAGGGCAAACCTTCTGCCAGCCTCCAGACTCTTTTTTAGAAACTCGTAGCCATATAAACTCATTTCTCCTTTCCATTTCCCCCTTACTTTAGGTCAAACAGCATTTTAAAGTCATGGTATTTTATGTAGACATGGATATTCTGCTGATCCGCATTGAACCTTCCATATAAGGTCATTTTCCAGTTGCATCATCACTTGGTAGTTGATAGTGGTCCCTCGTTGCCAGGGAGGCTCATCCCCGGGTGTCATGTCCCGCACTGGGGGGAAGGCATTGCATTTACATGCTGAGTTTGGCTTCGAGACTGGCCACATTTGAGTAACATGAAGGCTGACAGAAGGAAATTCCCAGGCACAAAGTTGCTCTAGGCCTTGTTCTTATTTTGGGTTTATCAGCTCACAAGCATAGTCATTAGCATCTGGGGCTCACTGTTGAACCCTCACTCCCTCCCGGTCCCCACCACTGTACCTGGGAGACTGTTGCTGCTCCCCTAGGGACCACGACAGAGCACCACTGGCCAGGAACCCAGTACCCCCCCTACTGTGGTTTTTAATTGTTGCCACTATGAGTATATCCAAACATTACCATGCACCCTGGACATATGTTCTGTACAGCTCCCTGTCAGTCATATATCACCTGTCATTGGTATCCCATACCAGTATCCCTCCATTGCCATTGTTGAAACACTCTGTGATCCAGAACTCCCCGAAATTTGAAGCCCAATATAATGTCATGGTCCCTTACTAGGGAATGGCATATAGCGATGAGTTTAAAGGATAGATAAAGAACTTGGATAAAGTTAGATAAAGAACTTAGATAAAGAATGTTGACTTGAAAAAATTCCACATCCTATTTTTTTCTTTTTTTTTTTTTTTTTCCCCCCCCTAATTATTCAGCTTTTCTTCACAGGAGTCCTAGACCACAGCAATGTATATATATAATATTCAGCACTCCCACACATCCACCAGAAAACCTTTTCCCTTCCACAGTGATACTCTTACGCCCTATTCATATCATATTTACTTAAAGTGATGTACAGAGTCTGAGACATTAGCTTTCTAACAAGGTGACATCTGTGCTTACATTATGGTGCATACTTTAGGATACACAGTTCTTTACATTTTTAGTTATCCTATGTTTTACATTATGGTTTACATTATCAGTCTGTCATCTCCTATATGTTATGGTGTAATATTACATGTTTTATATCCATCTTTGTGTACTCTCAAGAAACTCCTCTCTTACCCCCCATTTACTTTGGTTCCACACATTTAACGTCCATTTTCCCTTCCACCTTGGTGCCCTCAGTGATAGCCAACCTCCGTTTCCTGAGGAGCCACTTCCAGAGATAGATGGAATAGTGTTCAGGGCCTAACTTGCTCAACTGCCCCAATGCCCTGGGAGCCACCCTTTCTCTCGAGGGATACAGTTCCCTCTATTGGATGGCATTAGTCCTCCCCAGGATGTGGGTCCACCCCCACTCTCACTACTTGGGTTTCTACCCCATGGTGTCACCCACTCTGGCAGAATGAGCATTTAGACATTCCCCAGGAGCCCGTCCTGCATCAGACCCTCCCCTCCGAGCATTCTAAACAGGTAACCCTCTTTATTATATTTTGATATGATTTTCTCGGCATTTTACTCTCCACCAACACCTGACCCTCTCCTGGTTCCTATGCTACCCCTCCCTCCCCCCACTTTTGGGCAACGTTACCCATCCGTCCCTCCCCAGCCACCCTCAAACCCGCAAAGCCCCAAGCAAAGGCAACCCCTTGCCCCCCTTTTATCTCTTCTTTGTGTTCATACTTACCACCATCTCGTCTTAAATTCCACCCCTGCAGACATCAGCTCATATCCTTCCTCCACCCTCCGATTTCCTGCAAGCCTATCGTTCAGTCTCTTGCTATCTAGGGCAGCTTGTTTATTTCATATCATTGAGGTCATGTAGTATTTGTCCTTCAATGTCTGGGTTGCTTCACTCAACATAAGGTTCTCAAGATTCATCCATGTTATCACATGTGTTTGTAGTGTGTTTGTTCTTACAGCCGAGTAGTATTCCATTGTGTGTATATACCACATTTTATTGATCCACTCATCTGTTGATGGGCATTTGGGTTGATTCCAACTTTTGGCAATAGTGAACAATGCTGCTATGAACATTGGTGTACATATATTGGTTTGTGTTCTTGTTTTCAGTTCTGCTGGGTATATTCCCAGCAGTGGAATTGCTGGGTCATATGGCAAATCTATGGCTAGTTTTTTGAGAAACCGCCATACTGTTCTCCAGAATGGTTGGATCCTTCTGCATTCCCACCAGCAGTGGATGAGTGTTCCCCTTCCTTCACATCCTCTCCAGCACTTGTATTCTTCTGTTTTTTTCATAGCTGCCAATCTTATGGGTGTAAGATGGTATCTCATTGTAGTTTTGATTTGCATTTCCCTGATAGCTAGAGATTTGGAACATTTTTTCATGTGCTTTCTTGCCATTTGTATTTCTTCTTCAGAGAAGTGTCTGTTTAAGTCTTTTTCCCCATTTTTTAAATGGGTTGTTTATCTCTTTATTTTCAAGATATAGGAGTTCTTTATATATGCAAGTTATAAGTTTCTTGTCAGATATATGATTGCCAAATATTTTCTCCCACTGTGTGGGCTCCCTTTTACTTTCTTGACAAACTCCTTTGAGGTGCAGAAGGCTTTAATTTTGAGGAAGTCCCATTTATCTATTAGTTCTTTTGCTGCTCGTGCTTTTGGTGAGATATTCATAAATCCATTTCCTATTACAAGGTCCTGTAGATGTTTCCCTACACTTCTTTCTAAGGTTTTTATGGTCTTGGCTCTTATATTTAGGTCTTTGATCCATCTTGATTTGATCTTTGTATAAGGTGTGAGATGGTAATCCTCTTTCATTCCTCTACATATGGCTATCCAGTTCTCCAGACACCATTTGTTGAATAGGCCACTCTCTCCCAATTGAGAGGGTTTGGTGGCTTTATCGAATATTATGTGGCTGTATATGTGAGTTCTATATCAGAGCTTTCAATTCGATTCCATTGGTCTATATTTCTCTCCTTATGCCAATACCATGCTGTTTTCACCACCGTAGCTTGATAGTATGTTTTGAAGTCAGGTAGTGTGATTCCTCCAATTTCGTTTTTCTTTTTCAGTATGTCTTTGGCTATTCGGGGTCTCTTTCCTTTCCAAATAAATTTCATAGTTAGTTTTTCTAGTTCCTTAAGAAGGCTGCGTTGATTTTTATTGGGATTGCATTGAATGTGTAGATCAGTTTTGGTAGGATAGACATCTTAATAATGTTCAGTCTTCCTATCCATGAACAAGGAATTAGTCTTCCATTTATTTAGGTCTTCTTTGATTTCCTTGAACAATCTTGTATAGTTCTCGTTGTATAAGTTCTTTACCTCTTTAGTTCAATTATTCCTAAGTATTTGATTTTTTTATTTACTATTGTGAATGGTATTTGTTTCTTGATTTCCTCCTGATCCTGCTCATAATTGGTGTACAGAAATGCTACTGATTTTTGCGCATTGATCTTATAACCTGCGACTTTACTAAACTCATTTATGAGTTCTAGAATCTTCGTTGTAGATCTCTCAGGGTTTTCTATGTATAGGATCATGTCATCTGCAAATAGTGACTTTTTTTTAAATTTTTTTATTTTTTATTGACTTTGTAATAATATTACATTAAAAATATATATGTGAGGTCCCATTCAACCCCACCCCCCCACCCCCCCTCTCCCCCCCCCCCCCCAACAACACTCGTTCCCATCATCATGACACATCCATTGGATTTGGTAAGTACATCTTTGGGCACCTCTGCACCTCATAGTCAATGGTCCACATCATGGTCCATACTCTCCCCCATTCCATCCAGTGGGCCCTGTGAGGATTTACAATGTCCGGTGATTACCTCTGAAGCACCATCCAGGGCAGCTCCATGTCCCGAAGATGCCTCCACCTCTCATCTCTTCCTGCCTTTCCCCATACCCTTTGTCCATTATGTCCACTTTTCCCAATCCAATGCCACCTCTTCTATGTGGACATTGGATTGGTTGTGTCCATTGCACCTCTATGTCAAGAGGAGGCTCAGATTCCACCTGGATGCTGGATGCAATCCTCCCATTTTCAGTTGTAATCACTCTAGGCTCCATGGTGTGGTGGTTGTCCTTCTTCAACTCCATCTTAGCTGAGTGTGGTAAGTCCAATAAATCAGATTGTAGGTGCTGGAGTCTGTTGAGGCTCAGGATCTGGCTATCACATTGTCAGTCCAGAGATTCAAATCCCCTAAATATATCTTAAACCCCAACATTAACTGCACCTCCAGCACATTAGCATGAAAGTCTTATGAAGGGAGATCCCATCTGAGTCCAGATTCATCACACATAAACACCATTTCCAAAGAGGGGCCATCTGCCCTGGTAGTTAACCCCATCGGCCATGACCATAACTCCCATGGGTCTCTTTAGCCCTCAAAGGAACCAATATCTGGGGGTTGTATCTGCTTTATCTGTCTCTCTGACTCTGCTCAGTTGTGCATGAGGGCAAACCTTCTGCCAGCCTCCAGACTCTTTTTTAGAAACTCGTAGCCATATAAACTCATTTCTCCTTTCCATTTCCCCCTTACTTTAGGTCAAACAGCTTTTTAAAGTCATGGTATTTTATGTAGACATGGATATTCTGCTGATCCGCATTGAACCTTCCGTATAAGGTCATTTTCCAGTTGCATCATCAGTTGGTAGTTGATAGTGGTCCCTCGTTGCCAGGGAGGCTCATCCCCGGGTGTCATGTCCCCGCACTGGGGGGAAGGCATTGCATTTACATGCTGAGTTTGGCTTCGAGACTGGCCACATTTGAGTAACATGAAGGCTGACAGAAGGAAATTCCCAGGCACAAAGTTGCTCTAGGCCTTGTTCTTATTTTGGGTTTATCAGCTCACAAGCATAGTCATTAGCATCTGGGGCTCACTGTTGAACCCTCACTCCCTCCCGGTCCCCACCACTGTACCTGGGAGACTGTTGCTGCTCCCCTAGGGACCACGACAGAGCACCACTGGCCAGGAACCCAGTACCCCCCCCTACTGTGGTTTTTAATTGTTGCCACTATGAGTATATCCAAACATTACCATGCACCCTGGACATATGTTCTGTACAGCTCCCTGTCAGTCATATATCACCTGTCATTGGTATCCCATACCAGTATCCCTCCATTGCCATTGTTGAAACACTCTGTGATCCAGAACTCCCCGAAATTTGAAGCCCAATATAATGTCATGGTCCCTTACTAGGGAATGGCATATAGCGATGAGTTTAAAGGATAGATAAAGAACTTGGATAAAGTTAGATAAAGAACTTAGATAAAGAATGTTGACTTGAAAAAATTCCACATCCTATTTTTTTCTTTTTTTTTTTTTTTTTCCCCCCCCCTAATTATTCAGCTTTTCTTCACAGGAGTCCTAGACCACAGCAATGTATATATATAATATTCAGCACTCCCACACATCCACCAGAAAACCTTTTCCCTTCCACAGTGATACTCTTACGCCCTATTCATATCATATTTACTTAAAGTGATGTACAGAGTCTGAGACATTAGCTTTCTAACAAGGTGACATCTGTGCTTACATTATGGTGCATACTTTAGGATACACAGTTCTTTACATTTTTAGTTATCCTATGTTTTACATTATGGTTTACATTATCAGTCTGTCATCTCCTATATGTTATGGTGTAATATTACATGTTTTATATCCATCTTTGTGTACTCTCAAGAAACTCCTCTCTTACCCCCCATTTACTTTGGTTCCACACATTTAACGTCCATTTTCCCTTCCACCTTGGTGCCCTCAGTGATAGCCAACCTCCGTTTCCTGAGGAGCCACTTCCAGAGATAGATGGAATAGTGTTCAGGGCCTAACTTGCTCAACTGCCCCAATGCCCTGGGAGCCACCCTTTCTCTCGAGGGATACAGTTCCCTCTATTGGATGGCATTAGTCCTCCCCAGGATGTGGGTCCACCCCCACTCTCACTACTTGGGTTTCTACCCCATGGTGTCACCCACTCTGGCAGAATGAGCATTTAGACATTCCCCAGGAGCCCGTCCTGCATCAGACCCTCCCCTCCGAGCATTCTAAACAGGTAACCCTCTTTATTATATTTTGATATGATTTTCTCGGCATTTTACTCTCCACCAACACCTGACCCTCTCCTGGTTCCTATGCTACCCCTCCCTCCCCCCACTTTTGGGCAACGTTACCCATCCGTCCCTCCCCAGCCACCCTCAAACCCGCAAAGCCCCAAGCAAAGGCAACCCCTTGCCCCCCTTTTATCTCTTCTTTGTGTTCATACTTACCACCATCTCGTCTTAAATTCCACCCCTGCAGACATCAGCTCATATCCTTCCTCCACCCTCCGATTTCCTGCAAGCCTATCGTTCAGTCTCTTGCTATCTAGGGCAGCTTGTTTATTTCATATCATTGAGGTCATGTAGTATTTGTCCTTCAATGTCTGGGTTGCTTCACTCAACATAAGGTTCTCAAGATTCATCCATGTTATCACATGTGTTTGTAGTGTGTTTGTTCTTACAGCCGAGTAGTATTCCATTGTGTGTATATACCACATTTTATTGATCCACTCATCTGTTGATGGGCATTTGGGTTGATTCCAACTTTTGGCAATAGTGAACAATGCTGCTATGAACATTGGTGTACATATATTGGTTTGTGTTCTTGTTTTCAGTTCTGCTGGGTATATTCCCAGCAGTGGAATTGCTGGGTCATATGGCAAATCTATGGCTAGTTTTTTGAGAAACCGCCATACTGTTCTCCAGAATGGTTGGATCCTTCTGCATTCCCACCAGCAGTGGATGAGTGTTCCCCTTCCTTCACATCCTCTCCAGCACTTGTATTCTTCTGTTTTTTTCATAGCTGCCAATCTTATGGGTGTAAGATGGTATCTCATTGTAGTTTTGATTTGCATTTCCCTGATAGCTAGAGATTTGGAACATTTTTTCATGTGCTTTCTTGCCATTTGTATTTCTTCTTCAGAGAAGTGTCTGTTTAAGTCTTTTTCCCATTTTTTAAATGGGTTGTTTTATCTCTTTATTTTCAAGATATAGGAGTTCTTTATATATGCAAGTTATAAGTTTCTTGTCAGATATATGATTGCCAAATATTTTCTCCCACTGTGTGGGCTCCCTTTTTACTTTCTTGACAAACTCCTTTGAGGTGCAGAAGGCTTTAATTTTGAGGAAGTCCCATTTATCTATTAGTTCTTTTGCTGCTCGTGCTTTTGGTGAGATATTCATAAATCCATTTCCTATTACAAGGTCCTGTAGATGTTTCCCTACACTTCTTTCTAAGGTTTTTATGGTCTTGGCTCTTATATTTAGGTCTTTGATCCATCTTGATTTGATCTTTGTATAAGGTGTGAGATGGTAATCCTCTTTCATTCCTCTACATATGGCTATCCAGTTCTCCAGACACCATTTGTTGAATAGGCCACTCTCTCCCAATTGAGAGGGTTTGGTGGCTTTATCGAATATTATGTGGCTGTATATGTGAGTTCTATATCAGAGCTTTCAATTCGATTCCATTGGTCTATATTTCTCTCCTTATGCCAATACCATGCTGTTTTCACCACCGTAGCTTTATAGTATGTTTTGAAGTCAGGTAGTGTGATTCCTCCAATTTCGTTTTTCTTTTTCAGTATGTCTTTGGCTATTCGGGGTCTCTTTCCTTTCCAAA